>NC_047088.1:7913008-8561896 GCF_902459505.1 Geotrypetes seraphini
CAATGATGCCATGTAGACGTTGAACAGAGAAGAAGAGAGAGGTAACCCCTTTGGGACTCCGCAGGGGTTGCTCCAGGATTGGGAATAGGTTCCATCTCTGTGGACTTGGTAAGTGCAGTTTTTTAAGAAGCCTGTGAACCAGGTTAGTACCTATCCCGCGATGCCAATAGAATTGAGGCATCTGATCAGAATGTCATTGTCGACAAGGACAAAGGCACTGCTTAGGTCAAATTGAAGTACCAGTGCGCTTTTTCCCAGAGAGAATAAATGGAAGAGGTGATAATGCCGTTGTACAGATCCATGTTGAGAGCCCATCTGGAATACTGTGTATAATTCTGGAGGCCGCATTATCAAAAAGATGTGCGGAGAGTTGAGTCGGTTCAGCGAATGGCCCCAGGATGGTCTCAGGTCTCAAGGATCTTCCGTATGAGGAACGACTGGGTAAGTTGCAGCTGTACTCACTCGAGGAACTCAGAGAGAGGGGAGACATGATCGAGACATTCAAATATGTCACAGGCCGTATCGAGGTGGAAGAGGATCTCTTTATCCTTAATGGACCCATGGCAACAAGAGGGCATCCATTGAAAATCAGGGGTGGGAAATTTCATGACGACACCAGAAAATATTTCTTCACCGAAAGGGTGGTTGATCGCTGGAATAATCTTCCACAACAGGTAATTGTGGCCAGCAGCGTGCCAGATTTTAAGAAAAGATGGGATTGGCATGTGGGATTTCTTCATGAAGGTAGTTAGGGGGTGGGCCATTAGTGTGGGCAGACTAGATGGGCCGGGGCCCTTTTCTGCAGTCATGTTCTATGTCTATGTCTAAGTCAACGATGCTAAGACAGTTTCCGTGCTGTGATTTTTGCGAAATCCTGATTGAGAGTCATGTAGGATGTTAAACTTCTCTAGATATTCCATAACATAGACCTTCCATTAGTTTAAGGAAGAGAGGAATATTGGCAATGGTCTGTAGTTGGCAGCCGAAGAGACCAGTTCTTTGGGGTTTTTGATGATAAGAGTCACAAGAATATGGCTGTGTTCCAAAGGGAATTAGCCAGTGGACAGGCTTTGAATGGGAAGGGGGCTGTTTTCATGATAGTTGGTGGACAATTATCTAGTAGGCAGTTGGATTTTGCATATTTAAAGTAGAGCTTGAGGAATTGGTTCCAATCTGGGTTTTTGCAATGATTCCAGATCATGTCAGTAGCTGAGCCTTCGCTTTCAGGAGCAGATAGATTGATTGAAGGGTCAGTGCTTGTAATTACAAGAGATATTTTCAGAGTGCAAATTTTTGGGCGAAGTGGTCGGCTAGGTTTGCAGCGGAGAGTGGGAGATCTGGTGTAGCCAAATCAAGTATTTTGGTTGGGCCAGATCCTTCCACGTCCCCCTACTCCAGTCCAAACATATATAAAATAGATTTTTATTTTTTTTTTACTTTGCCTTCAGCTTTAAGTTTATATACCGCCTATCAAGGTTATCTAAGTGGTTGTACAATCAGGTACTCAAGCATTTTCCCTCTCTGTCTATCTAATGTACCTTGCTTCCCCCCCCAATGCCTACCATAGACCAGAAACTCCCCTTGTCTCTGAAACCCCTCCTCAGTGTACTTCAGAGGCGGCTATGCCATGTCCTACCCTCATTGACATCATGTCCTTTTTATTTCCTGGTGGGTTGTGGCAGAGAGAAGCCTGCTGGACTGGTACAGGCAGCAAAATTAATTACTGCAGCCACCTCTTAGGTTCACTGGGGAGGAGGTTCTGAGACGGGGGCAGATACCAACCTGCTGGTAGAGAAGAAGGAGAGAGGAGAGTGTGGTGCCACCACCAGGAGACCCTGAGCCTAAATTGGATGGGCCTGTGCGTACCCTGGTCCACCAGTAGCTACAGCACTGGGGCAAAGAGCTTGACCTAACTGCTGTATGGCAGTCCATCTTGTTTCCAGAGTAAACTGCTCTGGATGTAGTACATGAAATGCAAACTTTCCAAAACAGGAGATTGATCTTGCAATCCAGTTTCCATTTCTTGTTGCCACAACTGAAAGTCCAAAATCTCTGGAGATAAGTAAGAAATCCTAGGTAACATATCCATAGTCGCCTCCAGAGCTGCAGGTATGATCTGTACTACTCGCTGAATCATTGGACTAGGTCTGATATCAACTCCTCGGCCCTGTAGTATGCCCACCACTTTGGTACTCTTTTCCTCAGGTCTGCCACTTTGAGTTGCAGCGGGAGATCTGGCACAGCTGGACTCAGTGTTGTTTCTATGACTGAGGTGTTTGCAGTAGCAGCCAGCTTCAGCTCTGCGCCATGTAGTCCTTCATTGGCTCACAAGTGTTGAGGAGTCCCTTGAAGAACATGTTGATCCATTGGATGCAGAACAGTATGAGTAGGAGTCTCCGAGGGATAGACCCAAGCTACTCCTTGAAAAGTCTCAGTGATAACATTCTCATTGTTGCCATCTTAGCTTCTCCCCCAATATACCTGTAACAGTTTAACAAGCTCTGATTGTAGTAGGCTAAGATGGTAAATATTAATCAGTGTCTGTGTATGGCCGTTTGGTGGGGGATGGGCTGGGGAGGGCTTCAGTGGCTGGGAGGGTGTAGATGGGCTGGAGTAGGTTTTAACAGAGATTTCAGCAGTTGGAACTCAAGCACAGTAGAGCTTTGGATTCTTGCCCAGAAATAGCTAAGAAGAAAAAATAAAAAAATTTAAATTGAATCAGGTTGGGCAGACTGGATGGACCATTCAGGTCTTTATCTGCTGTCATCTACTATGTTTTAACCTGGTTGGCATGAAATTCAAAAATTTCTGATTTGCCTTGATAACTCTTGAAGTTACCATAAGAACATAAGCAGTGCCTCTGCTGGGTCAGACTAGGGTCCATCCTGCCCAGCAGTCCGCTCACGTGGCGGCCCATCAAGTCCAGGTCCTGTATAGTGATCTTTATCTATACCCTTCTATCCCTTTTTTCTTCAGGAATTCATCCAATCCTTTCTTGAACCCTGATACCATACCCTGTCCTTTCACACCCTCTGGAAGTGCATTTCAGGCATCCACCACCCTTTGGGTGAAGAAGAACTTCCTAGCATTGGTTCTGAATCTGTCCCCTCTTAATTTTTCCATATGCCCTCTCGTTCTTGTAGTTTCTGAAAGTTTGAAGAATCTGTCCCTCTCCACTTTCTCTATGCCCTTCATGATCTTGTAAGTCTCTATCATGTCCCCTCTAAGTCTCTGCTTTTCCAGGGAAAAGAGCCCCAGTTTCTCTAATCTTTCAGCATATGAAAGGTTTTCCATACCTCTTATCAATCGCGTCGCTCTTTTCTGAACTCTCTCGAGTATCACCATATCCTTCTTTAGGTACGGCAACCAATATTGGTTCCAACTGCTGAAATCTCTGTCAAAACCTATCTACATCCTCCCAGCCATTGAAGCCCTCGCCAGCCCATCCTCCTCCAAATGGCCATATACAGACACAGACCGTGCAAGTCTGTCCAGTACTGGCATTAGTTCAATATTTAATATTATTTTCTGATTCTGGATCCTCTGTGTTCATCCCACGCTTCTTTGAACTCAGTCATCGTTTTCCTCTCCACCACCTCTCTCGGGAGCCAATCCAGGCATCTACCACCCTCTCCGTACAGTAGAATTTCCTAACATAGCTCATGAATCTAGCACCCTTCAACCTCAAATTATGTCCTCTGGTTTTACCATTTTCCTTTCTCTGGAAAAGATTTTGTTCTATGTTAATACCCTTCAAGTATTTGAATGCGAGACGTTCGCAGCGCTGTGCATTAAGTGCGTAAGAGACAATCACTGTTCGACAGATCTTACAGTCTAATCAAGGCAGACAAACAGGACAAGACCCTGTCGGTGTTAATAAGCTGGAGCTTACTGGAAGCCCAAACACTCAAAGATCGACATTTGAAGTGATATGGCTAAAATGTAGCTCTTGCCCCCTCCTTTGCTGTGGAGTCTGTGATGTTGTCTTCTGAGAAAACAAAGCAGAATTCACTGTCACATTGTGACTTGAGGAATAAATAACTCCTATCAGTGTTTCCTCTAACCCCACGATAACACTGCACCCCTGCCATGTGCAAGAGCAGTGCTTCAATATTATGTCACAGTGAGCAATCCCACTGCGTTCAGCTTTTAAAATAAACAGAGAAAACTCCAATGACCCCCAAACAGTCAGTCAAATTCCAATAAACATAATACTTTGGCAGACTTCCATGAGCTCTGGGTTTCTATTCCACTCCGTACAGCTTACAGAAGATGTCTGAGGAGCAGGAGAAGCTGAATGGCTCAGATTTCTTCAGTACATGTCATATTCTAAGGCCCATGACCTCATTTTGATTTGGATTGTAATATAATGGTGATGATTTTGATGAGAAATGTGGAACTTGTGCAAAGTTCCAGATTCAACTCTGGCCACCTTGTTAGGCAGACTGGATGGACCAGGCAGGGCTTCATCTGCAGATTGTGAAATATTGCAGGCAGACCTTAGGAAATTGGAAGACTGGGTGTCCAAGTGGCAGATGAAATTTAATGGGGGCAGATGCAAAGTGATGCACATTGGGAAGAATAATCCGAATCACAGTTACCAGATGCTGGGGTCCACCTTAGGGGTTAGTGTCCAAGAAAAAGATGTGGGTGTCATTGTAGACAATATGATGAAACCTTCCGCCCAATGTGTGGCAGCGGCCAAAAAAGCAAACAAGGAATGGTTAACAAGACTATGAATATTATAATACCTCTGTATCACTCAATGGTGCGACCTCACCTTGAGGAAGATATAGCGGCACTAGAAAAGGTTCAAAGAAGAGCGACCAAGGATGGAACTCCTCTCGTATGAGGAACACTAAAGAGGTTAGGGCTCTTCAGCTTGGAAAAGAGATGGCTGAGGGAAGATATGATTGAAATCTACAAAATCCTGAGTGGTGTAGAATGGGTACACATGGATAGATTTTTTGGCTGTATCAAGATTTACAAGGAATAGGGGACACTCTATGAAGTTACAGAGTAATACTTTTAAAATTAATAGGGGGGGGCGCTGCTGAGCCCGAGCGGAATGGCGGCTGATTTCTAGAACTCCCGCATTACTCCTCGTGGAACACAAAAATCCTGCTTCAAATCGGCTCATAAACGCGGCGAAACGAGTCGGAATACAAATCGGAAGGGTCCCAGTATATTTTAATTCATTTATATTTACCCTGCGCTTCTTCACCGATGGCTGACAAGAAAGTTGGAAAGCGGCACAAGCCCGAGCCGCTTTCCCCTTCAAAGACGCCGCTCCCTCCCTCCCCCGGAGACTCGAGCCGCGAGATCTTAGCGGAGCTGCGAGAACTGAAGGAGCTAGCAACAGACACGCGGACGTGCACCGACGAGATCAACGAAAAAATAACTAATTTGTCGGCGGATTTCACACAGCTTCAAACTCGAGTTTGCACACTCGAAACCAAAATGGAGGCGACCACGCTGGAGGTGTCTGGCCTCAGGAAACAAGCTGCCCGCATAGCTGCACTGGAGAGGGACCTGGAAGATAGTAACGACAGGTCCAGAAGATGTAACATCAGAATCTTGGGCTTACCAGAAAATGGCCGTGATGGGGAACTTATAAAATCCCTGGAAACTTTGATTCCTCGCCTTTTGGATCTCACTTTCACCCGGGAATTTGAAATTGAACGTGCACACAGGATACCCTCATCCACTGCTGGAGACCGTCGCCCTAGACCGGTAGTTCTCAAGCTCCTCAGATATCAGCACGTACTAGAGATCATGCAGCGTGCCAAGATTAGGGCACCGATCAAGCATGAGGGCTCTACCATCTTATTTGTTCCTGACCTGAGCAAAACTACTGCCCGCAGACGCAAGATGCTTCTCTCATATAGACCTCAGCTAAAGTCCCTGAATGCAAGATTCGGTTTACTTTACCCAGAACGCATGAGAGTGACTCTGAACAATACAACCAAGGACTTTCTAAATCCTGAAGAGCTGGCTTCCTTTATTGAGCTACACTCACCCACTCCGATAAATCAGGTTTGACTGTATGCCATCATGCCTTATTTACTGCTGTTGTCTTATTCACTGCTGTTGCATTGAAAGTTTATAATATTTTTACAGCACATGCCTTGGATCTGTATTATGATTTCCAGGTAATATACTGAATTAGTGACACCTATGCAAACTGTTCAATGACTCGTTTTGCTATGACTTATGTTTGTGTATCAATCAATACAGAAGGGGGTATGGAGATTTGGCTGCCATTCTGTTTTCCTCAGAGGCGCACACACGGTTAAGGTATAAAAGTGACCGTTTTGTCACTTGTGTTAGTTCAGGATGTTTATCACCGGGTTTGTTTTATTATAATACTCTGAGATATGTACTGATTTGGTGTATGTTTTACTCCTGGGTTCAACTTATAGGAATGTATAACTGGTCCTATTATACACATGACCATTATTGTCCCATGATAACATGCCTCTTCTACCTTAATAATGTCTCTTAAAATCATATCTTTAAATGCAAAGGGTCTTAACAACAAAATTAAACTGAAAAAGATTTTAACATATCTTGACGAATACAAACCAGATGTTATAATGCTTCAGGAGTCTCATTTAGATGCCTCTGCTTCAGCTAAGGTGCTCCTTCCCTGGTCCTTGCCTCCATATTACTCTCCGGCAATAGATAAAAAGGGAGGAGTTATCACGCTGATCCGTAAATCCAGAAATATTACCATTATTTCTTCTTCTAATGACCTTAATGGTCGCTGGGTCAAAGTCACAATACACTATACAGGTGAAGATTATTGTCTGTTTAATATATATGGCCCAAATCTTGATCGCCCAGATTTTTTTCATTCTGTTTCTGAATCTTTGCTGGAAGAAACCACGGCAAATCTGATAGTAGCTGGAGATTACAATATGGTCTTATGTCCTAACATTGACAGGAAATCTAACTGCACATATAAGAAAACCAAAGCTTGGTATGCTTTACAAGACCTTATTACTGATGCTCACTTATTAGATATCTGGAGACATATGCACACAAAAATGGAAGCCTATACTTTTTTTTCCCCTCCACACGCTTCGTATTCAAGGATAGACTTCTTTTTGGTGAGTGATTCCTTGGGTTCTTCAATCATAGATGCCTCAATACATCCAATCACCGTATCTGACCATGCGGCCATTACAATAACTCTTAAAGGTCAGGCCCATCCATCGAAACCTCGACAATGGCGTTTCAACAACTCACTACTACAAGACGAACAGTTTTGTGCACTGATAAGATCTCACACACAAGAATATTTCCAGCTCAATACTCCTGAACAAACTTCATGGACTTGCTGCTGGGATGCTTACAAAGCTTTTATACGCGGAATTATAATAAATTATACAGCTCACAAACATAAACAATTAAAAGTAGACCAACAAAAGCTGGAAGATGAAATCAAAAGTCTAGAATCTCAACACCAACAAACTCCTAATGATGTTGATCTTCTTCTTAGACTAAACAAGTCTCGCTTCTCATATAATTCCATATTGGGTAATAAGGCTTCTCATGCGATCTTTCAACAGTCTGCATCTTACTTCGCGGAGAGTAACAAATGTGGTCATCTACTGGCAAATCTACTAAAACAACGTGAGGTAAAATCCAATATTGCCTCTATTAAATTGGATACTGGATCTGAAATTACAGATCCTACAGCCATTTCACAAGCTTTTATGTCCTTCTATAAATCTCTATATACCGCTGACTCGAGTGCACAGAAACAGATCACAGAATTTCTGGCCAATATCCCTCACCCATCATTGGATGAGGAAGACAATGAACATCTTAATAAACAGATTTCACCGTCAGAGATCTCCATGGTTATTCACTCCATGGCTCTTAAAAAATCACCTGGACCTGATGGTCTGACAGTCGAGTTTTATAAAGCTTTCCAAGAACTACTACTTCCATTCTTTCTTCCATTCCTCGAACATCTCATTTCTACTGGAGAAGCTACTGGTACTTTCACAGAAGCTACCATAATTGTCTTGCCCAAACCGGGAAAAGATCCTCGCTATATAGCTCATTACAGACCGCTTTCTTTAATCAATGTGGACGCAAAAATATACGCCAAACTATTATCGAACCGTCTACAATCGATCATAACTAAACTTATACCTTCATCACAAAGTGGCTTTATTTCTGGGAGATCCTCTAGTGATAACACAAGAACATTTTCCCATATCATAGCTCAAATGCAACATCAGAACCAGGATCTGCTAGCGGTTGGGCTAGATGCGGAGAAAGCCTTTGATCGTATCGAATGGCCGTTCCTCTTCAACACCTTACTTTGGTTTGGCTTCTCGGAAGAATTTATTAACAAAGTGAAAGTACTATATTCCAAGCCCACTACTAGAACGTTCATCAATGGTACTCTGTCCGACGCTTTCTATCCTAATAGGGGTACCAGGCAAGGCTGCCCTCTATCTCCCTTGCTCTTTAATCTGGCGTTGGAACCACTAATACAGAAGATACGTAACAACGCTGAAATAGTTGGCTTCAAAATCAAAGAACATGAACAAGAAATTAAAATTTCCGCATATGCGGATGATATTCTACTATATATTACACCCACCTCCTTCACCAATCTACTATCTGAAATAGAGTTGTACGCATCGGTTTCAGGATACAAACTTAATATGAGTAAAACCGAAGTGATGCCACTTAACTGCCCAGCAGTACACTCCGATATCATAGCACATGGCATAAAATGGTCAGCAAATTCTATAAAATACTTGGGTGTGCTATTTGGGCCGAGCATTGATGAAACTATTCACCTAAATGTGGACTACATGCTGGATACCATCAAAACATCCATATCCAAATGGACTCCACTAACTCTGACATGGTGGGGAAGACTGGAGACGATAAGAATGATGATTGCCCCCAAGATAAACTACATACTATCAATGTTACCCTTTCACCTTCCTATAACATTCTATAAACAAGTGGATGCCTTACTCACGAAGTTTCTGTGGAAAAATAAACAACCCCGTATAGTGCTGCTTAAATTGAAAGCCCCACGCGACATGGGAGGAGTGAACTTTCCCAATTTCTTACACTATCATCATGCCTTTATCTTGAAACACTGGTCTATGGTCTATCAAGGATCAGATGTTATCGATACACCCGTCTGGATACAGATTGAGAAGGCCCTATATGGTGATAGACGTCTTAAATATCTGGCTGGATCCACATTATCTAAACTAGATAAGCTTGATAAGATACTGATGGCCTACAAATTGGCGGTAGATAACGCGGATTCCACCTTCTCATCTAGATGGACGAATACCACCATGTTACCCTTATGGAATAATGAAAGATTTAAGATCGCACATAAGCAGATCTCCTGGCAGGACTGGAAGCAATGTGACATATGGCTAATGCAAGATCTAATGAAGAATGATTCTTGGGTATCCTTCTCAGACCTTACAGCAGAATCTGGACTTGCTGATACACAATACTTTAAATGGCTTCAACTAATTCATTGTGTTAAATCCGCAACACAAAAGGATTGCTTATGATCAATGGAACCTGGTCTTTTTCATTTTCTCTGCACCTCACACAAAGAGCCTATTAAAGCCTCCCATTGGTATAGTATCTTACGAAGAGCTGCTTTTTCGGATCCGTTGGAACTAGAACAGAGATGGTGCAAAGAACTCAAGTTACCCTCTGATGCCATTGACTGGACGTCATTGTGGCTCAACTTTTACAAATCCATACGATCAGCCTCTTTATTACAATCCTTATACTTTTTACTTCATAGAGCAGTATGGACACCTGTGTTATCAAACAAAATAGATCACAATTGATCCTCCCTGTGTTGGTCGTGCTCAATGTCTATTGGTACTATAGAACACCTTCTTTATGCATGCCCTCTTTTACAGGACTATTGGAACAAGGTATGGAATGTGATATGTGATACGATGGGTTTCAATATACCATTAACGTATTCTATTCTTATTCTTAAAACACAAGCTATTCCTGTACCTATAGATTTGGATAAGGTTCGATTACTATCTATTATGATATCTTTGGCAATACAGACGGTGCTGTTCTGCTGGAAAGATTTTGCTAAAATTGATTACCATATGTGGTGGAATGCTCTTTGTCTTACAGGGAAATATGAAAAAGTATATGCTGATAGAACTAATAATATGAGTAGATTCCTTGCTGTTTGGCGACCTCTCCTACATTATTGCAATGCTTAACCCTCTGCATTTTCAAGCTTTTGTAACTTCGCTTGCTTACCTTCCCTTGAAGTTATATCTCTTAACAATGCATCCGAAATATGAGTACTATGATGACGTTTCCTACATTATCTTATCCTTTTGGAGTATATTAAGAAACATTCCTATATTCCTCAGTATAACATTCTTTCATTGCGGTGATTTGCATTCTGAATTGTATTGTATTGTATTTGTTTGCTTTACTTCCTTATGTAATTTTGAAATTTAATAAAAAGTTTTGAACTCAAAAAAAAAAAAAATTAATAGGGCTGCAACTAGAGAATGACACAGGGACAAATTTGTCCCCATCCCCGCAGGAACTCATTTTCACGACCCGTCAGTGAGAGATTGGAGAAACTGGACCTCTTCTCCCTTGAAATGAGGAGACTGAGAGGGGCTTGATCGAAATGTTCAAAATACTGAAGGGAATAGACTTAGTAGATAAAGACAGGTTCTTCACCCTCTCAAAGGTAGAGAGATCGAGAGGACACTCTCTAAAGTTGAAAGGGGATAGATTCCGTGCAAACGTAAGGAAATTCTTCTTCACCCAGAGAGTGGTGGAAAGCTGGAACGCTCTTCCAGAGTCTGTTATAAAGGGAAAACACCCTCCAGGGTTTCAAGACAAAGTTGGACAAGTTCCTGCTAAACTGGAACATACGCAAGTGAGGCTGGACTCTTTTAGAGCACTGGTCTTTGACCTGAGGTACACCGTGTGAGCGGACTGCTGGAGCCGGATGGACCACTGGTCTGACTCAGCAGCGGCATTTCTTATGTTCTTATGCTCTTAGTTCTTTTCTTGTCTCTGTCCCATTTTTGCAAGCTCTGTCCTCATCTGTACAAACTTCAAACACTTAAAATCATAAGTGTTTGAGGGTTGTACGGTTAAGGCAGAGATAGGGAGAACGACAAAACTCACGGGGACAAGATGGGGAAATTGAGTTCCTGCGGGGATGGGGACAATTTGACCCCCGTATCATTCTCTAGCTGCTACCCTCCCCCCTTCAGAGTGTACCTTCAAACTCTAGTGGTCCAGAACAGGGGAAGGGGCAGAGATTAGTGGTCCCAATTCATTCCCTACTCTAGCGGTGGTCTTGCCTGACCCCTAACTCTGTACTAATATACAGTCTATCACTAGCGGTCAGGCTACTAAATAAGGTTTTGAGAAGGGGAGTATGAGGGTCAGGGGAATGGAGCTGAGAGTAACCTATTTTGTTCAGAGGGGGTGGGGTGGGAGATGGCAAGCCACCACAAGGGCAGCAAAATTGTCCAGTGGCTTGCGGGGGAGGGGGGGAGACATCTTGTTTTAATTTAAATTAGCTGACTGCTTTTAAAATGGTGGACCTGAGAAAAGGACCCATCATGCATTGCTGCCAATGTTTCTAGCCACGTTTTGCATGTGATATCAATCAGGTGTGGTAAGATGGTTTTTTTAATATCGCATATTGGGGGAGGGGGGTTCTATTAAAGATGAAGTCTTCTAACTCTAAGAATTTCAAAAATGTCCATTTGCAGGTGAAGAGATCACAGGTTATGTCGAAAGAGACAGAGACGTCGTAATCTATTTATTGGTATCATTTCAAAATGACTGGAGATGGGAAACACGATATAAATCACCCCTCCCTGAACACGATGAAGGGCCTTGCTCAATATTAGGGTGGTCAGCACCCACAAAGCTGCCTCCTATTTGGAGTCTGTGAGCAGGGGGTGCTGAAGATGAAATTCAGAATAAGGCAGGATAAGAATGGCAACAGGAGCTTGAGACTCTTTTCTTCCCCAGTGCACTGAGTTTATGCCCCTTTCAGCTCACTGCACTTGGTCCCCGGCTTTTCTCCAGCACTTGATCAGTAAATATTTCAGGCAGCTTATGGAAAGATGTACCACAGTTGCATGCCGTTGCTTGGCAGCCACTTTTCACCTTCTTCCCACGCAGTGCTCTCTCGCTCTCTCCTTACATTTAGATAAAAGAATTTCATAGACTCCATGTGCAGTGCAGAAAAAGTCTCAGGCCCCAATCAGAGTTCTACCAGACAGACAGACAGATGTTTTCTTTGAACTAGCCAACAAAATGGCAGCACGAGACTGGAACGAAGACCACAAATGGTCAGTCTCCTTTCCAAGGAGAGAAAATTGAGTCTGAGGAATGAAGATACCAGGCTGGGACCAGCAACCGGTTCAGAACAGGAGAGAACTGACAGGAGATGGAGATTTATAAACTCATGAATCATGGGGTGGGACCTATACCTTTCAATACACTGCTGGGACTCGGGGAAACAATAGGAAAGCAAAGGCCAGAAACAAAGATCAGTTTAAGAGATGGACAAGAAGAGAACCTGAGGTTTCCTGACCTTTTTCTATATTGTATGACCTAGAACTCCAATGAGAGAGAAGATGGCGCATCCCCCATCCCCTGTTTTCTGTCTGTAGGGTACTGGAAGCTTTTTCCTAGGGGTGCTTGTGAAATACAGAGTAAGAATATTTTAAAAATTAGAAACAAGTCAATAATATTAGATGGGAATCCATGGTTTGAAAGGGTGACCATTTTTGAGTGATTTGGAAGTGATTGAAGCAGCGGAGCAGGAATTTCAGTGACCAGAGTATTTTTTTGTAAGAGTTGCAAAAACTTCAGACAGGATATTCCAAGTGTGTTGAAGTTAGGGGGTGACTATGTGGAATAACTTGTAAGTTTCCTGGCTCCACATCATTCCCTTCTTGGTTGGACTGAGAACTTTTCAGCACCCCTTCGTAACTCTCCATGGACACTGGTGAAATTCAGCTATTGCAGTTTAACTTAGAACAGTGCATCGCAAACTGTGTGTGATGTCATCGCATCAACGTCCACGCACTTCCGGATGCCATTGAGCCGCCGCCGGTTCGCAAAGTCTGTGAGACATTGATTTAGAACAACCCTATGAATCTCACCAGGATCCTTTTAGCCGGTGCCAGTCAGTGGCTCATCGACAGACACTGGTCCTGAATATACTGTACAAGGAGTTTTTTTAAACATAGCATCTGGCATTTAAGAAACCACTCACCACATCAGCTGAATATGAACCTGTCAGTGCATGCAAAATCAATTTAACATGCATTAACCTATGAATTAACACATATAGTCGATTTGCATGCATTTCAAGCGCTGTAATGTGCAGCTTTGTAAGATGTTTGAAAAATGTAATAAAAACGGAAATATGCCAAGAATTGGGGGAAAGTTCGAAAAATCCAGAGCCAGACTGAATTTTTTTTGTCTGTGCTCATTCCTAGGAGACAAACAATGAAGATGGTGGATGTAGTATTTTAACAAAAGTAGAAGGAACAGTGGGAGGAGACAGGGATGCACATGCCAATCCAACCTGATCAGCTTCTTTGACTGGGTGACGAGGAAGCTGGATGTTGGGGAGCCCCTGGACATCGTATACTTAGACTTCAGCAAAGCTTTCGATAGCGTACCACACCGCAGGCTGTTGAACAAAATGAGTTCTATAGGATTGGGTGACACTTTGACAAAATGGGTTGAGAACTGGCTTGGAGGCAGGCTTCAGCGAGTGGTGGTGAATGGCACCCCCTCTGAAATGACAGAGGTGATCAGTGGAGTGCCGCAGGGATCGGTCTTGGGCCCGATCCTGTTCAATATCTTTATAAGAGACTTAGCAGAAGGGCTTCGAGGTAAAATAACGTTATTTGCAGATGACGCCAAACTATGCAATGTAGTAGAAAGGAGTGTAACGATCAAAAACTCAATGTCCGACAATATGACGCACGACCTACTCCTATTGGAGCGCTGGTCTAGGATCTGGCAACTAGGTTTCAATACCAAAAAATGCAAGGTCATGCACCTTGGCAACCAAAACCCATGCAGAAGTTACACCCTTAATGGCGAGATCCTAGCAAGGACTGTAGCAGAACGGGACTTAGGGGTGATCATCAGTGAAGACATGAAGACTGCCAATCAAGTGGAGCAGGCTTCATCTAAGGCTAGACAAATCATAGGGTGTATACGTAGGGGTTTCGTCAACCATAAGCCTGAAGTCATTATGCCATTGTATAGATCCATGGTGAGACCCCATCTGGAATACTGTGTACAATTCTGGAGGCCTCATTACCGCAAAGATGTGCTGAGACTAGAGTCGGTCCAGCGAATGGCCACCCGGATGGTCTCAGGACTCAAGGACCTCCCATACGAGGAACGGCTGGATAAGTTGCGGCTATACTCACTCGAGGAACGCAGAGAGAGGGGGGACATGATCGAGACGCTCAAATACCTCACGGGCCGCATCAAGGTGGAAGAAGATATCTTCTTTTTCAAAGGTCCCACGGCTACAAGAGGGCATCCGTGGAAAATCAGAGGAGGGAAGCTGCACGGTGACACCAGAAAATACTTTTTCACCGAAAGAGTGGTAGATCGCTGGAATGGTCTTCCACTTCAGGTGATTGAGGCCAGCTGCGTGCCGGAATTTAAGACAAAATGGGATCGTCACGTGGGTTCTCTTCACAGAGAAAGGTAGGGGTGGGTCATTAAGGTGGGCAGACTAGATGGGCCGTGGCCCTTATCTGCCGTCTATTTCTATGTTTCTATGTGTGAGAGAAACAAGGGAGAGAATGACGAAAGAGAAGAGTAGGGAATACACTTCTCCCTCCGTATTCGCAGTTTCCGTATCTGCAGTTTCGATTATTCACGATTTTTCAGCCGCTGACTCCGCCCCCTTTAAAACATCATCACTATAGTTTTTCCTTTAATTGTACAGTATCAATAAAAAAGTTTATCACTTACCATTACTGTACTGTAAGTTTTCTTCCCAGCTTTCCTGAAATCGCTGCTTGCTGCCTGCACTGAAATCACACCTTTCCTTGCTATTGGACCTAGCTAAGTTTGGCGATATCCTCGGATTACTTTCCAGAGTGGGATTGGTCCACGAGCAAACCTTGGATGATAAGCAGCCTCATAGGCGGGGCTGAACTCGTTTAACCAATCAAAAATGAGGTAGTGAAGCTTTAGGAAAGTATGAAAGTTCCGGGACTGATGCGTTTGGGATTCTTTTATTCTCACAGACAGTTTAAAAAAAAAAAATGTCTGGGCACAGCAAACAGGGAAGGAAGGCTCGAGCTAAGGCCAAGACTCGCTCATCCCAAGCAGGGCCGCAGTTTCCCTTAGGGCGCATGGACAGGGCAACTATGCTGAGCGTGTCGATGCCGGCGCCCCGATCTATCTGGCAGCGGTGCTGGAGTATCTGACCGCTGAGATCTTACGTCTGGCCGGCAATGCCGCGCGCGATAACAAGAAGACTCGTATCATCCCCAGGCACTTGCAGCTGGCCATCCGCAACGATGAAGAACTGAATAAGCTGCTGGGGAAAGTCACCATCGCGCAGGGCGGCTACTGCCCAAGAAAACCGAGAGCCACAAAGCAGCCAAATGGTTGGGAAGTTATTCACGGTTTTTTCATATTTGCGCCTACAGCCAGAACGTATCCGCCGTGAATACGGAGGGAGAAGTGTAATGCGCAGAAGCAGATACAGAGGGATGGTAACAGCTGAGATCTTAGAGGGGACTGGCAAAGGACATCATACGAACGATGATTGCAGGTTCTCTCCACACTGAACCGACAGAGCGGGTTTATTAAAATTTGGTATCCCACAATTTACAACAGATCAATGCAGCTTACAAAACACAATAAAATCAGTTAAAACAAGAAAAGAACACCTTTATCAATAGGCAAGAGCTAATCTAAATATTGAGGAAAGAAAAAACAACTCTTTTTATTGGGGTCTTCTCATGTCCACTGACAATCTAAAACTTACTTCAAATTAAATGCCAAATTGAAAAAATGAGCCTTAAATTTTGGAAATGAAAGTTCACTTCATAGTAGCATAGAAAATGACGGCAGATAAAGATCCAAAATGGTCCATCCAGTCTGCCCTATAAATTAATTATTTAGTTTAAATGGTCCTTTTTCAGATATTTCTGGGCCAGAAACCCAGAGCTCTGCCCAGCACTGTGCACAGGCCCCATCCACTGAAGTCTTCGTCAAAGCCCCCTCTTAGCCCATCCAAACCATCCCAACCCATCCTCAACTGAATGGTCATATATGGGACACAAGTTCTTCAATATATACTATTATTTTCTGATTAGAGATCCTTTGTGCTCATCCCAAGCTTTTTTTTTAACTCTGTCACCGTTTTCCTCTTCACCACCTCCCTCGGTAGCGTATTCCAGGCATCAACCACCCTCTCTGTAAAGAAGAATTTCTTAACATTGCTCTTGAGTCAACCACCCCTCAACCTCAGATTATGCTCTCTGGTTTTACCATTTTCCTTTCTCTGGAAAAAATTTTGCTCTACGTTAATACCTTTCAAGTATTTGAACGTCTGAATCATATCTCCCCTGTCCCTCCTTTCCTGTAGGGCAGGGGTAGGCAATTCCAGTCCTCGAGAGCCAAAGCCAGGTCAGGTTTTTAGGATCTCCACAATGAATATGTATGAGATGGATTTGCATGCACTGCCTCCTTGAGGTGCAAGTTTATCTCATGCATATTTATTGTGTAGATCCTGAAAACTTGACCTGGCTCCGACTCTCGAGGACCGGAATTGCCTACCCCTGCTCTAGGGTATACATATTCAGGGCTTCCAGTCTCTCCTCATACATCATTTGGTGAAAGCCCTACCATTTTTGTCACCTTTCTCTGGACTGCTTCAAATCTTCTTATGTCCTTTGCCAGAAACGGTCTCCAACATTGAACACAATACTCCAAATGGGGTTTCACCAATGACCTATACAGCAACATCAACACCTTCTTTCTTCTACTGGTTACGCCTCTCTCTATGAGAGCAGAATTACGAGTTGATTCCTAATGAGCCACTTTTGGAGAAGGAAGTACCAGTCTCTGAGAATCAACCGAATGTAATGTACATGTTGGCGTATATATGGAATGGTTATAATAGCAGCCAAGTATGATGGAGCTGCATAATATAGAGCTTTAAAAGTCTGACAAAGAATTTTAAATTTAGATCTATAATGTACAGAGGAGTGATATGATCATATCATTTAGCCTTGAATAGAAGCCTAGCTGCTGAAATTTGTAATGTCTGTAACCTGTATAAAAGCATTGATTCTACAATATATCGAATTACAATAATCTAACCTTGATATTACAAAGGCATGAATAAGTGTGTGAATGGAGTCAAAATCTACGGTCTTACTGACTGAACGTCTAAGCCAGTAATGGTCCATCTATTCCAGTGTCCTGTTTTCAACAGTGGCCAATCTAGGTCACAAGTACCTGGCAGAAACCCAAGGTGAGTTACAAAATGAACCTACCATATTCTCCATAAAATCAAATGAAAAATAATATACATGTAGAACAAAATACTGTCTGTTCCAAATAATTGCTTGATTCCCACCTAGGATCTCACAAGGTCAATTTCCATCACGGGATCCTGCAGGTGACTGATCATCCTACGGAGGAGCAGTTGATTCTCACAACTAAACAGGGTACAGCCAAGCCTGTTCTATCACCCAGGCTCCTTTAGTTCCTTCATAGGTTCAGCCTGCTGATAGACCTCTTTGAGGAGGTTGGAGGTCAGTAGCCTTAACTCAGTTCATGTCTATAGCATCCATAGGTATTACATGGCATTTATTCTTATATTCTGCAAAATACTTAGAAGGGTTGTTATGTGGATTACATCAGAAGAAAACCAGCAATATCTGGCAAATAACAATGCCCAGTACGTAACAATCAGATAAGATTATCGAGAGTACAGAAAAGTAGATAGATATAGATATTCTCCAACATTTAGAAATTTTTTGAAAAGTTATGTTTTTTTATCATCTTTCTAAACCATGAGGAATCTTGGATAGACCTGATAATTGTATCACATTGCACACATATCAGGGTGTTAACCCATAGAGAATGTTTTCATTCTTCATATTATATTGCAAAGCTTAATCGTACCATCTATAGGTAGCCAATATAACTTTAGCAGAAGGGGGGAGGGGACACTTGATCATATTTACAGACATAAAATATTAATCGAGCTGCAGTGTTTTGTATAATCTGAAAATTTTTAAGCTCATTTTTCAAACAGCCTGCATTACAGTAGTCTATCATGGATGGTAGTAAATGTTGAACTACCAGGTGGAATGTAAGAACATAAGAATAGCCTTACTGGGTCACACCAATGGAACATCTAGCCCAGTATCCCATCTTCACAGAGGAAAATCCAAGTCACAAGTACCTGGCAAAACCAAAACAATAGCAGCATTCCATGACACCGATCCAGGGCAAGCAGTGTCTTCCCCCATGTCTGTCTCAACAGCAGACTGGTTTTTTTCCTCCAGGAAATTCTCCAAACTTTCTTTTAAACCAGCTACATTAACCACTCTCACCACATCCTCTAGCAATGCATTCTGGGAGTCATCAGCATAGCGTGAAAACCATGGGAAGAGCCTCCCTGCTCCTTCTTCTGCAAAGTGTACCCGCTACGTCATGAAGCCGCGTGATGTGTTGTGTCTGTGTTCTGCAACTCTTCACATTCCTGGCCTCAATACTTGGCTCAAAAGATGTTATGAGAAGAGACTTGAATACCTGAATATGTTGCCCAGAGGAAAGGAGGGAGATGTTTAAATACTTACAAGGTATTAATGAACAAACAAATCTTTTCTAAAGATGGGAAAGCAGTAGAACCAGAGGGCATGTATTGAGGTTGCAGGGCGGTTGACTTGGGAGTAACATCAGGAAATATTTTTTCATGGAGAGGGTGTTGAATGCCCTCACAGTGGAGGTGGCAGAGACAAAAATAGTGATGGAATTCAAAAGTGCATGGGATAAACACAGAAGATCCCTATCTCATACAGAAAGAGGATGGAATCAAAACAAAACTTCATTGACCTCCTGCTTGTTGGCAAGTAAGGCCAGTGCTGGGCAGGCTTCTATGATCTATGTCCCTAAAATGGCAGACATGTCGGCACGAGCTGGAGTAAGCTTTGACAACAACTGAAGTAGTTGGATAGCTGGAAAGTAAGGTCAGCGCCAGGCAGACTTCTACGGTCAGGATCAAGTATGCAGATTTAATATCACATATTATATGCTCAGTGTAGGTGTAATGTATCTTTATGAGGAAGAGGAAGACATCTTTCGGTTGCAGTTAGAGAGCATAATACTTGTAATTAGCAATATGGTTGGATTGCTGGTTTCAGTAGCGTACCAAGTTGGGGGGGAGGGTGACCAAGTTGGGGGGGGGGGTGGCCCACCCTGCAGCGTCATGATCCGGGATCTTCACTGCTCTGCTGGTGTCAGGCCTCCCTTTCTGCCAGGGTGATGCCTTCGCGGAAGAAAGAGGAAGGCCTGACGCAGGCAGAGCAGTAAGTTAAGGCTGCCGACAATGAGAGAACTTTCTCAACAGGCTTCTTATGGCCTGTGGGAGATGAGTCCGTTCCAGAAGAGAAGAACAGGACCATATTCTTCAAGGAACAAACCAGAAAGTTCCTTGTAGTCATGCGCGATTATGGACTTCAAAGAACTTTTTCTTCTTCTTTGACCATCCATTTGGTAAAATTTTGGCTTTGTTCAGTCCATGAAGTAACCGGAGTGAGTCATTTGAAGATTTTTGTGAAAAGGGTCCCTGAATGTAGGGCCTTGGAGATGATCTCTCCTCCCCTTCATCCTCCGTCCCACATGGCCCCAGATGATTTCTCTACATGTGATATTCTGGACAATAGAACAAATTAGAAAAATAAATGGAAATCTCTCCTCTCATAGGAAAGAATTTACACAAGGAAAAAGTGGATATCTTGAGGTGGCAGATACAGAATCCCATAAACTGTCCCCTCCATTCTTAGAAGTGATGGGCTCTGTATTCCTTTGCCGATCTCTGGGCCTTCCAGTCCTAGAGATATCAAACTCTGTAATCATCCCCTGAATCTTCTCTTTTGATGTATGTTTAGGTGGAAACCACCTAGTTATAGATGGTATATCAATTTTAAAAATATATCAATGTCAAGCTCTGTATCCCTGTGTCCATCCCCATACTCCTTGCATTCTCTGGTGTACCAAGGGCAGGGAAGTGGCTGCAGGCAGTAACGGGATGCACAGAGGAACCGTGGAGCCATAGTTCACACATGCAAGGCTGTACCACCCTTTCTGACATCAACTTCCTGTTCTGGGGCAAGGGACTGGCAGACCTGGCAGCCGCACGCACGTACACGCAGACTGCAGCACCATGCCCCTCCTCGGTGGCTGGAGGAGAGGGATGCTCCGCCCAGAGAAAAGGTGAGTGGCAGGCCAAGCCAGGCACACCACTGCTTGCATCGTACCAAAGATCTTCTTCCTGGAATTCATAAGATGTAACTTGTACAGGCAAATTCCTTTTCATCCATGCTGTGGCATCCACAATGATGAGAAATAGTTCCTCTGTTTGTGTTGGGATGCAGTGCTCTGGTGCTGCCTTTCTGTGATCTAGCAGAACTCGGTGTAAGAGCGCAGGGTACTCTTGACACTTGCCTCTTGTCCTCCTAACAGCTGTTCTCAGAGCTGGCTAACAGGCCGTGTGCACCAGGTGAAGGCTCTCTCCAGCTTGGAGCAGTTTTGACATGTTTTCATACTTAGTTCCCCTCCGTGTAAACAGTGCAGAAGTGCTTTTACAGGACACAGATGTCAGCTATTCCCAATGTTCAGATTTTATGGTGCTTCCTATACATTTAAGATAACCGATTTGGAACATTTATTTCTGGACTCCTTGCTTCTCCTTGGCCTCTCCTGTCAAGCTCTGAGTGACCAGAGTTCAAAGGTTGGCTGGCGAGTGCCCGCAGTCAGTCGCTCAGTGCTGTGCTTGGGGATTTGGGGGGGCCGGCTGAATAAAGACACCGGACGAGACAAGAGGCAGCCGGGTGATGTATGGTGTGGGGTTTACTATAATTGGAACAAGCCCTGGGGGCCATGTAAAGGTCTGTGAGTCTTGTAGGTGGAAAATGATAAAGGGGTTTAGTAAATCAGAAACACAAAAGGGACTTGAAGCTACTTTAATGACAGGCTAAGACTCGGGATCAACCTCTGCAGAAAGCAATAGGGATGTCTGATGCTTGTTCTGCAAAACATATAACCCAAGACATTGATATGTCCAGAGACGCTGAGCCACCTCATGGTCACAGGAGTAATGTGAGAGTAATAATGAACACTTTGGATGCCAGTTCAAATCCCTTGCCTTGACCACTGTATCTTTTTCTGCTCTACATGCCGAAATGTAAATGGGGAATAACGGCAGCAAATACTCCATTCTCTTCATGCCTATCAGGAAGCATCAATGTGCTGCTGGACCTGCACCCCAGAGGTGGCTGCAAGTATACTTATGAAGTAAAAATTTGCTGGTCAATATTCAAAACAATTTAAGTGGCCAGAAATGGTTAAATGTTCATTCAGGGATATCTGTTAATTCAGTGCTGAAGCGCGGACATGGCTTGGTATCAATTAGCGAGGGTCAGCAGAAGGCTCACCTCTGCCAGCAGACTGTGTAATCCTTGGAAAATAAAATGGTCTCCTGCTTGGCTTAAAATTATTCACTAAGAGCCAGCCCACAAGTTAGTGGCTGAATCACTCCTGGCTTTCTTTGTGTGATACATATGGCGGTTCAGCTGTCCTTACGTGTGATAGAAGAGGAATTTAGCATTAGAATTGCAAATAATTCCTCTGCTCTCCAGCCAGGACTCGTGCCAACAAAACCGTTACCTAATGGATGAGCCGATAGAACTGGCAGAGTGGACTGGGTGCATTGCTGGTCTTTTAAAACCACCAGCAACTTCTGGCCATAGAGCAGATGCTCACAAAGTTTTCCACTGAGCTCAAGAGCTGTGTGTGGCTAGCTCGTAGCAGGGCTGGCCCAGAGGCTGCATTATGTGGAGAAACCGAACCAGGTCAAGACTCAAAACGTGGTCGTTGGTGTCACGGGTGGCCACTTCCATTTGCGTTTCTAAGGACACACATCCTATCTGAAATGTACCTGCACTTGGTTAAAAAAGGGGCAGGCTGTTGTGAGATGAGGGTGGTGAAAAGGTGGCAATATCGAACCACTGAAAGTTCACTTCTCCGTCTAAGGGGTGACGGCTAACTTTTAACTAATAACTGTCTACTTAAAGTTCTATGTGACTTTTTACACAGCTATTCCTGCTGAAAATGTGCTTACCCACAAGGAAACTGTGTAAGGTTAGAGGCAGGGAAACCCTGGCACTGAGGAAGCTGCAGGGTGGAGCATCTTTAAAAGATCACCTACGCACATCCTTCTGTGCCTTTGAATTACTGAGTGAATGTGCCCAAGTAAAGCCTGGCTTGCCATTTTGAGCAGATAAGGAGGATGGGACTTGTACAGTATATACTTTTTGGTGGTTCCACATTCAAAGTGGTTTTCAAATACACAGCTACTTATTTTGTACCTGGGGCAATAGAACATAGTAACATAGTAGATGACGGCAGATAAAGACCCGAATGGTCCATCCAGTCTGCCCAACCTGATTCAATTTAAATTTTTTTATTTTTTCTTCTTAGCTATTTCTGGGCGAGAATCCAAAGCTCTACCCGGTGCTGTGCTTGGGTTCCAACTGCCGAAATCTCTGTTAAGACTTACTCCAGCCCATCTACACCCTCCCAGCCATTGAAGCCCTCCCCTGCCCATCCTCCTCCAAACGGCCATACACAGACACAGACCGTGCAAGTCTGCCCAGTACTGGCCTTAGTTCAATATTTAATATTATTTTCTGATTCTAAATCCTCTGTGTTCATCCCACGCTTCTTTGAACTCAGTCACAGTTTTACTCTCCACCACCTCTCTCGGGAGCGCATTCCAGGCATCCACCACCCTCTCCGTAAAGTAGAATTTCCTAACATTGCCCCTGAATCTACCACCCCTCAACCTCAAATTATGTCCTCTGGTTTTACCATTTTCCTTTCTCTGGAAAAGATTTTGTTCTACGTTAATACCCTTCAAGTATTTGAACGTCTGAATCATATCTCCCCTGTCTCTCCTTTCCTCTAGGGTATACATATTCAGGGCTTCCAGTCTCTCCTCATACGTCTTCTGGCGCAAGCCTCCTATCCTAGAAGATTAAGTGACTTGCCCAGGGAACCAAGGAGTAGCACTGGGATTTGATCCCACGACCTTAGGGTGCTGGGGCAGAAGCTCTATCACTAGGCCATTCCTCATGGAGAAACATTGGACCACTGTGAGTAAAACTCTGGACTCAAATGTACAGAACACGAGCTCCCAGAACTTTATTAGACATGCCTGGATTTCCTGAACTGGAACGACTTATGATTTCCAGTCATGTGGCATGGTGTAAGGGGGAGGGGAGGTTTTGCTTTTGAATAAAAATGGATTATCGCTGGCTAGGCCACTGTTCTACTAAGGGTGTGTTATCAGCATGTGTTGAGTGCTGTTTTAAATCATGAACTCGGTCTCTGGGGCTTCTACCCAGAAACAATCTACCATCCAGCTCCATTAAAGCTCGAAACCACTTTCACGATATCTTGGCAAGACAAAGCATCTCAGAAAGGTTCAGTTCTTAAGTGGCAGTTTTATGTACAAATAAAACCTCAGCATTTTTTAAAAAAAGATAGGCAAAATCATTTCAGAAGAGGTCAGCAACCTCCCGTTAGCAGCAGCTGAGTTTTCCCAGGGTTTTTGGAAACCAAAGCTATAATAACAGTGAAAATATGATCGTTCATCTTTCTGAGAACTGGATGGGAAGACAGTTTCTGCAACTCCAACCCTTTACCAGCTGGAGGCTTTGGCAAGCACAGTTCCAGTGCTGGTTTTCGTAAGCCCTGGCTAACAGACATGGCCACTCATATGTGGGGGATATAGGGATTATGTGACTTGCCCAAGATACAGGAGGGCTTTGGTTGCCCATTCGACATGTTAGGAGTAATTGTATAAAGTGGCCATGAGCAATTATGCACTTAAATGTTTACAATAACGGCATATTTGCACTTATGTGTGCACAATACCTGCTTCAGTGCCACAAAAAATCACCAAAGCGTTATTCTGTAAATACACGTGTCTTACAGAGCATATGTTTTACAGATAGGTGGAGTCTGGGTGGGACTCGCACATAATTTAATACTGTAAGTTGCACGTGTATCTTCAGCAGTTGCATGCGGTCAGGGCTTTCAAGGGATTCACCCCCACCCCCTAAAAGCCCTGAGGGTACTGCTCTGAATTTGATTGGTTGAGCAGGCAATAGGGCAGATGCTGCTTAGCCAATCAAATTCAGATCAGTACTGTAAGGGGTTTCAGAAAATCCCCATCCGAGAAACCCTGCTGTTATGCCTCCTGCAGCCTTGCCTTGGTGTAACAGGGCTCTAGATATGCCTTATGTAATTCAGTATTGTCTTAGGACAGGGGTAGGCAATTCCAGTCCTCGAGAGCCAGAGCCAGGTCAGGTTTTCAGGATCTCCACAATGAATATGTATGAGATGGATTTGCATGCACTGCCTCCTTAAGATGCAAATCTATCTCATGAATATTTATTGTGGAGATCCTGAAAACCTGACCTGGCTCCGGCTCTCGAGGACCGGAATTGCCTACCCCTGTCTTAGGACCTTACTTCTATAGTTATTTCCTGCCAGGACATGTAAGAAAAGCGCTATGGGCAATGTAGTATGAGAGATGTTAGTTACCCTGTTTAAGCTGTGTTTCTATTGGTCTTTATTCTGCAAGACCTCTCCTCTATCTCTTAGCTAAGCTTGATTCTTTCGTCTCTCCTCTCACTTCCTGGCCATTTCTGACCTCTGCCTTATACGGTCATTCAAGGTGCGTCCTTTCCTCAGCCACCTAGAGCTAAACTCAGCTCTGATTGACCTCCCTCTTGCACACACCTCCTCTCCTTACCTGGGTGGGTTCCCGGCAGACCCTTTGTTCTGTTTCAGTCATGCTGTAGCTCTGCTGGAAGTCACCCCTGGCCACACGGTCCATGGCTGCATGTCTCTCTTTAATTAGAGGACCATTCTTTTTCACCCTTGTCCATCTGAACTCATGCAAGAATCATCCTTCTATCTGCTCTGGAACCTGGATCCTTCTGTATCTGCCTTTGCCCCTCCCCTTCCCCCCTGCTCTCCAAGCCTCACCACCCCTGTATCGTACTGGGACAAAGAAGCTGTATCCAAAGGGGATCTGTCCATCCATTCTCTGAGAAATGTGTCTACTGTGAGTACTTGTGTTATATTTACTCAATAAAGCATAATCTGAGAAATTATAAGGATTATCTGCGTGTGCATCAGCATGGGGAGGGGTTTGAACTTCTGGGATTTGGTTATACAAGAGCAGCAAACCTGCTTTTTGTTTTGTTTTGTTTGATGCAGTTTGGTTGAGAAGGCGCCTACTCAACAAATCAAGCCAAAATTATACAAAAAATAATAATAATACTAATGAAAAGCAGGGCTTCACTGAATCTCCTGAATGCCCTCACTGCACACCACTGATCTTCAGCTGGCAATAGCGCTTGGGCCTAAATTACAGGTGTGTATAAATTCTGTTACATCAGCAGGCGCCATGTTATAGCGTTATCCCTGCTGTGTCTAGAATTGTATCTATTTATCAAATGTGTATTCAAGACTTGCAATAATATAGCTTTGGCTGACTGGCAGATTCAAGCGGTTGACAATCTAAAAAAAGAGCCACAATACAGTGGTACCTCGGAATCCGAACGTAATCCGTTCCAGAACCCCGTTCGCGTTCCAAGACAATGTTTCCCATTGAAAAGAATAGAAACCGGATTAAACTCTGCAAGATCGGGACCCCCAGCAGCAGAGGCGGCAAGATCGGCAACGGCAGCTGCAAGTGGTGTTCAGCCCAAAGCTTCCCTCCCAGGCGGAAACAGGAAGCTGCGTCAGAGGGGAAGCTTTGGGCTGAGCACTGCTTGCGGTTCAGATTCCAAAGCAGTGTTTGGATTCTGGGGCAAAAATGAAGAAAAAAAAAAAAGTTAGGATTCTAAATCGTTTGAGTTCTGGGGCGTTCGTATTCCGAGGTACCACTGTATTATCTAGGAAAGAGTAACATTCATTCAAGGTCAGTCTTCACAATCAGGATTCAGAAAAAACCACAGCACAGAGACACTACTGGTATCTCTAATGGATATAGCCCGCCAACACATCAGCAAAGGGAACAGGATACTACTTATCCAACTAGATCTTTCAGCAGCTTTCGACCTAGTGGATCACAACATACTACTCCAGATACTAGACGCCATAGGGATCTCAGGTTTGGTACTCAACTGGTTCCAAGGCTTCCTTAAAACCAGAACTTATAAAGTAAAGACAAAAGACCACATATCTGACCCTTGGTCAAACCCCTGTGGAGTACCGCAAGGATCTCCATTATCACCCATACTTTTCAACCTCTACTTATCCTCACTGGGCACCACTCTAGACTCCCTAAATATAGTCTCATTCAGCTACGCAGACGACATAACAATACTTCTCCCCTTCAATACCCAAGACCCCAATTCATCAGGACGACTGAAAAAAACTCTGGAAACGGTAGAAACATGGATGACCAACCACAAACTGAAACTGAACACGGATAAAACCAAATTCCTGCTGCTAGAAAAAGACAAAGAACCTACCTTAACTGATCTGATGACAAATGCAATCACATACCCAATACAGCCAGCACTCAAAATCCTGGGAGTAACGATAGACAGGAGATGCACAATGCAGACTCATACTAACAAAACCATCCAAAAAGCCTTCTACACCATGCGCAACCTGCGAAAAATAAGAAAATTCTTTGACAAATTACAATACAGGATCTTAGTCCAATCACTTGTACTAGGACTTGTAGACTACTGCAACAGCCTTTATCTACCCTGCCCCGCTTACATGACCAAACAATTACAGACAGTACAGAACACAGCTCTCAGACTTATTTACTCGCTAGGAAAATACGATCACATCACTAATGCCTATCTCGACTCACACTGGCTACCAATACAAGCAAGAACTCAATTCAAACTATACTGTCTATTATTCAAAGCACTAAACGGAACAGCACCTCTCTACCTAAACAGCCGCCTAATCCGAAACCTCTCAACTAGAGTAAGGAGAACCCAGACCCCATTCACCTACCCCTCACTCAAAGGCACAAAACGCAAAAAGCTATATGACAACCTACTTGCTACACAGGCCGCGAAAATTGACCCCATCATATCCAAGCTGCTGACAACAACTACGGACTACAAAGCGTTTCGAAAAGATATAAAAACTATACTATTCAAAAAACACATCCCAATATTATAATCTACCCTCATCTTCTCACCCTTCATAACCTCCTGCAACTCACACCCAACTGCAATTTCGTCCCCATAGGCAACATCTAATCTAGTTGCAACGGGCGATAAGCCAACTCATATCCAGAAACACTGTTCCCCCAAATACCGAAAAATCAGATATAACAACCTAGGAACAGACGATTTTTTGGTAACATAAGATTATGCTTTGTAATATTATGTAATGTAAAATAAGGTTATGCTTTGTAATATAACATAAGGTTATGCTTTGTAATATTATGTAATGTAAGTTATGCAATGTACTGGAATAATAAGGTAAAATAACACAAAGTAACCCTACGTAAAGTCTTGTAAAGTTATGTAAGATAAATTATGTAAGATAAATTATGTAAACTTAATGCAAATTATGCAAGCACGGTAAGGATAATGTAAAGTAACGCAAAGTAACTCCACGTAAAGTTCTGTAAAGTTATGTACGAAAAGTTATGTAAAGTTAGGTATGCAAAGTTTGTAAAGTTATACAAATAATTGTAATGTCATCGCCTGGAAATGACCAGCCATCTTCTAATGTAATCCGCTTAGAACCGCAAGGCACAAGCGGAATAGAAATCACTAATGTAATGTAATGTAATGTAATGTATTATCTAGGAAAGAGTAACATTCATTCAAGGTCAGTCTAACCAGGAATAAGGATAAAGGGCTGGAGAACTGGTGGGGAAGAGGAAGCATTCCGAAATGGTGGAGGGTAGAAGGACATTGGCTGGTGGTCACTGACAGCAAGGAAGTCCTATTGCAAGTCAAATGCCTCTCTGAAAAGGCACGCTTTTACAGCTCTTTTGAATGTTTCACATAACAAATCTGCACAGGGGTAACGAATCCCAGTGGAAGGGGGTTGCAAACTAGAAAGCTTAGCATGTAGCGGATTCTAGTGTGGCGAGTTTGGGATTCAGGAGTAGAAGATAATAGCCATCGATAAAGCGAAGAGAAGGAATCGTGAGGTCTGCCAGATATTGTGGTAAGTCCATTCTAAAGGCCTTAAAGGTAAGGGTCAAGAGCTTTGTTCTATGGGGAGCCAATGATGTTTCTGGATTGGGAAGGGGGGATGCGGTGAAATGGGGGGGTTCCCTTAATAATTTATATTCTGCATATCCTACAATTCTATGCAGATTACAAATTATTCAGGTACTCAAGCATTTCTCCCTATGGGCTCCCTCTCTATCTAATGTACCTGGAGCAAAGGGGATTAAGTGACTTTCCCATGGTCACAAGGAGTAGTGCGGGATTTGAACCCACAATCTCAGGGAGCCAAGGCTGCAGCTCTAAGCACTGTTCCACCCACCACTCATGTGGCATAGCTGTTTTATTTGCATCTCATTAAATAAGCTCGTTCACAGATAACAGAAGCCAATAGCCATAGGAATTATGACTTTCCAAGCAAATGCAATATTTAAAATGATGAAGTAACCCAAAAGAATGATGGAATTAAATCTCTGGGACAGTGAGAAGTCCAGCAGACCATGGTGTGACAGTGTTGACAATGGCTGGTGATGCGGTGGACCAGGGCACTGGCTAAATCCCGAGCCTCTAATAACACTGGCTTACTTTGTATTATATTCAGGCAATCAGGCAGGGAGATGAGGGTTGATTTGAAGAGGTTGCTTTGACTGCCTACAACACAATTCCTCCCCCCTCCCTCTCCCCCTCTCCTCACCCCACTCCACAGTCTAGTCTCTTTCTAGTCTTTGCTCCACCTCCCATGGGTTCAGCATCTTTTCCTCACTACAGTCCTACAAACTTTTAGCAATAGTGATGAAACCAACCAGCCCCTGAGTCTTCATTCCGTCACATCTCTCCCACAGAAAATTGCATCGCATGGCAGAGGGAAGACCCAGGGGCTGGCTAGAGGCAGCCTATCTTCATCATTATTTTTTACCAGCAACCCACTACAAGTTTGCAGGATTATGGAGGAGGAGAGAGGAGAGGGACTGATGCTGAATCCTGCGAGGAGTGGAGGGAGAGAAAGAGAGACTGGACTCAGAGGGGTGGGGAGAAGGCCCACCAGAGGGAGGCAATAGAGACAGATGCCAGACCTGTGGGGAGGGGGGAAAGAGAGAGGGGGGTCAATGGGAGGGAGCACACCAATGTGTAGGGAGGTCACCAACAATGATGGGGGGAGAGCGCCAAATGGCAAATTAACTCTGGGCACCACAGTTCCTTGAGCTAGCTCTGATGGTGGGCAACGTGGCCATGATGTGAAAATACTAGAAGGACTGACCATGTAATAACCATGATGTGACAGTCATGTGACCTTGCTATGACTGCACCGGGAGAAACTACGGTTACAATCTCGAACAAAACTGGAATGGCTTTGTCACACTTCCAAGCGGGGCTGCGGCAATCTGAATGACTAAAGGCCAGACTACACAGGTAATGTTGGCAGTCTGGTAGCTGTGAAGGATTATTGCAAAACTTAATAATAAGATCCTGAAATGGTGCCTGGATGCAGAGAATGACACAGGGGAAAAATTTGTCCCTGTCCCTGCGACCACCATCCCTGTCACCGCCCCGTCCCCATCCCTGCAGCATCAATACAAGCCTCAGTACTGCAATATTTAGCTTATTCCTTCCTTATAAATCAAAATTCTGGCTGCTGAACTAGAGAAAGAGATGTTCAGCTGGTAGGGCTTTGTTTATAAATTTTTATCAACACAACTAATTTACTACTTTATCCTAAAGCAAAAAAAAAAGAAAAAGAAATAGAATTTTTTTTTCTACCTTTGTTGTCTAGTTTCTGCTTTCCTTATCTTCTCATTCAATTCCTTCCATCCACTGTCTCTTCTCTCTGCGTCTTCCATTTGCTCTGTTACTGTGCCTCTCCCTTCACCCCCCACCCCATTGGTCTGGCACCCATCTTCTTCCCTCCGCTCCCCCCATAGTCTGGCATCTCTGTCTTCTTCCCTTCCAGTGTCTTCTCTCCACTCTGTTCCCCATTTCCCTTCATCATCTTCTCCCCACTCTCTGTTCCCCATTTCCCTTTAGCGTCTTCTCCCCACTCAGTCTTCCACATTTCCCATCAGCGTCTGTTCCATTCCTTTCCACTACCATCCTTCCCTCTCACCGCCCCCTTCAGCGTCTGTTCCTTTCTACCACCCTTCAGCACCTCTTGCATGGTGTGACCATCTCCCTCCCTCCCTCATACCTCTGTGCAAGCTGCCAGAGCCTGCAAGCTCGGTCCCCATCCCATCCCCACAAACCATCTCACTTCTGTGTTCCTATATTCCCCATTTCTAATATTTCCCCTATGTATTTGGCATTGCCCCCCTTGTGTCCATATACCATCCCCATGTATGTTCCCTTTATGTCTCTGTCTCTATGCTCCCATGCACATAATTTCTCCTCTGTCCAGATTTCCCCTCTTTTTCTTCCACACCAATGTGTCTCTTCTTTGCAACCCCATCTAGCTTCTTTCCCCCTTTCTTCCCCCCCCTTGCTTCCAGCATCTGGCTCATCTGCCTGTCCTCCCCTTTCTTTCCTGCTGTGGGTTTCTTTCTCTCCCTCTTCATCCCCTTAGCCTAGCATCTCTTTCCCTTTCACTCCCTCCTTCCTAGTGTGAGCCAGGAACATGTGTGATCACAGGTCACGCAGTCCAGTAGCTCCCTCCAGCCCGATCACAGCGTTCTGCCATCTCCTTTTCTCCACCTCACCTTAGGATTCTTCTTCTCCCAGTTGCACGCTTTCAATAAGCCGTGCACGCGCGACTGCTTGAATTGTTGAATCTTTTCCTCTGACGCAACCAGAAACAGGAAGTTGCATCAGAGGAGATGATTCAACAACTCAAGCAGCTGCGCGCACACACGTGCGGCTGGGAGAAAAAGAATTAAAGTCGGGACCTAAGGTAAGGTGGAGGGAGATGGCAGGACGTGGGATGTGGTGATCGGGTGGGGATGCTGGACCGCGCGATCCATGATTGCTTCACTGCGGAGACAAGACCATTCACCGCTCCACAGGGCGGTGAATGGCCTTGTCCCCGTCCCCACAGCGACCACTATTTTTTCTCCCCGTTTCAGTGGGTTACTGCGACTAGCCACGGGTAACAACCACCATGTCACTCTCTACCTGGGTGTCTAAGTAGAATCAAAGTTCACGTTGTAATGGCCTAGCAGTGAAGATGATTCTGGACTTGATTGAGATAGATATGGCGTCAGATGTAGCTAAAGAGATGATAAGTCAGATAAAAGATAGGAGGTGCTAATTTATTTATTGGGATTCACCCAAGGCGGTGTACAACAGGTATTCTTCAGCATAAAACTTGCAACTTTGTTAACAGCAAAACAGTAGTAAAAATCCCCCAAATATAAACATAAATATAATGAATGAGGTAGAGTTAAAATCAGTAAATTGAAAATAATAGGACTAGCATGAACAGTGAAATTCAAATGAGAGGGCTGTAATTCATTCGTTTGTGCCATCGTTGACTAAGGGGCCAGTGGGAGCCTCACTGGGAATGGCTACCCACTGCAGGATTGTGTTGGGAGTGGCTTGAGAATGTGCTGCCTCTGGCTCAGGCCTCAGGATGAGTTGGTCCACTGGGGCTAAGGAGCTGGTGGGTGGGTGGGTGAAGAAGTCGGTTTGTTTGGCCTTCCCAGATATGATCAGTTGGATTGTGAATAACGTTAGAAACGGAATCTTATGACACCACAAATTATTGTGTTTCCCATTAACTTGTACTATTCCATAGGTGATCATTATCAAGCTTCATCTGCCTAGTTCTTTAAATTACCCCTAAAGCAATATAATAATTAAATTGAAAGATATGCGCAAGCCTCTTTCGGTATTCTGCAGATACTGAAGCTCTTGAATATAAGGTACAAACCACCTCGAAATGTGGCATTGCGTTGAGAATCAACATGGGAAATCTGTACAGAGCTGACATGTGAGAATGGGAGGATCACAGGACTGCATGGAACATTAGGATTTCTGCATGGACTCTGCTCTTCAAAGCTCTCTTATTCTGCCCCGCGTGTACAGGGAATAGGATTTAGACAGGATTACCTACTGCGTTGAGTGACTTCCAACGGCTGATGAAGGAATATACCGGCTTCCCTTGTGAATTTTAAAGCACATTCCTTGAAGACATGAGGTCAATATTTGAAGGGTTTAGCCGTGAAAACGTACTGGCTCAGGGTAGCAAAAGCCTGACTTTGCTCTCACTACTGTGCTGTCCTCTTCATGGAAACGGGAGAGCAGGAACTTCCTGTGCAGCCATATTGCACAGAGGAGAGCACAGTGGTGAAAGAAATATGACCTCATCCCTGTTTGAAGGGTTGATGTGGACAGGCAGGGTCAGGGTGCCACAACCCCTTGATCCTATTCTGGTAGTAGGGCTCAGTGCCTAAGTTCAGAGGCATACACATGGGTGATTACAGATGCAGAGTTAGGGTGGAGATGCACTGATTGCTAGCAATGGGAACCTAAATTTGACTTTTAAGTCTAGACAAATGAATAGCTGGGCCTGAGTTTGGGATCTGAAATGCAGGTGGCTTTTCAGAAGAAACCTTAGGGGATAATATTCGTCTTACAGCAGTCAGTGTTTTTAAAGGACACTCACTGCAGGTATTCAGTGCCGGAGGGTACCCAGATAAGCAAGCTGAATACCCCAGTATAAAGTAGCCACTGGCACTTCTCTGAGTACTGCAGTAAGTAGTAACTGGATTCTTTTACATGGTTAGAGGCTCCAGCTAGGCTCCACCTCAGCACTGGAAATTATTGCTTAGCATCTGTCACCGGATAAATAGTTTTAAATATTGGTTCCTTAGTATTCTAAGTAAAGCTGCAAACATTCAGAAGATCATTCTGTTGTCATTAGCAGCCTCAATGGTATTATTCAAGCATAGGAAGAAGTGCTACCTAGTAGAAAATCATAAGCGTTCAAGGCTTCTGCAGATGAGGATGGGGGAAATTTGTCCCCGTGTCAGTCTCTAGACCCGCCTTGAGAACTGTGTTCATTTCTGGATCCTTATCTCAAAAAATCTGTAGGTGGAGTTGAGGTGATCTAGAGAAGGCCATGATTTCAGGCTATCCAGAATGAATATTCATGAGAAGGATCTGCATATAATGGCTGGGTATGTTCCAAGGATCAGATGCCTCATTTGGTAAGTAAGGTCACAGGGTTGCCACCTTGACCCCATGCCATAAAGACCAGGCTAATCCAGTCCTGGTTTTATGTAAATTATGCATGAATTTGTGGTTCAGATTTTTTGGGGGGTGGGGAACTCAATCGTTTACCAAAAATTACCATGCTTGCAACAGAGTGAAGGCAGAACTGGGCTAGTCTGGTCCCTATGCTGTGAAGTCAAGGTGGCAGTTCTAGCCACGATTTAAGGCTGAAGGCTTTTCTTAGGGGGTGGAAGCTACACAGTGCCAGTATCCAAAGAGGTCAGGGAGTGGAGAGGAGGAGAAGATGGCTGGCAATGGGATCAGATGGGGAAGGGGATGTTCCTTGATGGGGTCTGGCTATTGTCATTAGGAATCACTTTCAGAACAAGACCTGCTAGAACGTTTCCCTTCAGGGGCTCACGGGCTGTATCCCATTAGACTGAGCTCACAAAGAATTGTGGAAGAAGAGAGAGGAGAGGGGGAGGCAGCCCAAGGACTTATCATTTCCTCTTCATGTCTCCAAATTCCTGCACATCCAGTCTCCACTGTCCCACCACATCTCTCTCTGAAGAACCATCACACACTGGTCATCACAGAGTGCTGAAGAACTGACTTCAGAAGTTGAAATGATCCCAGAATAAATGCAGATTTTTTTTTTTCTTTGAGGTTCAGATGGAAGACGGGAGCCTTCTTTAATAGAAGGTTAGAACATTTTAGGATTATTCTGATGTCGAGTCAATGAACACTGTCAAACCTACAGGGAATCAGGGTTGGTGGCAATTTAATTATCTCAAAGCTCCAGAATCTCCCCAAAATGACCCAATTATACTGCTTTTTAAATTGGAAGTTTTTGTTTCTCTGGAGCTCAAGCATTCTGGCATGTAACTGTACCCAAACACAGAGGATGATATAGAGCTAACCTCCTGCCAAAACCCATAAATAAAAGCCTCTGTCTGCATATTCCATATCCAGAGCTATGCAAATATTTACAGTTCCCGGCCTATGTAACGGCTAGGCGGGAGCCAACAGGGCCTGCAGCTGCCCCAGAGAGGATCCGATGTCCGAGCTCTCGCCTCTGGAAGCAGGGCCTCATTCCCTTTCACCAAGCATCAGAGGAAGACAGATCTCCGCTTCCATGATACACACCCTGACTCAACCTGTCTGTTGCCATTCACATCTCACGGAAGGCCTTGGACAGGGGACGTGGGGCTAAGAATTATGCAGCCTTTGCTTCTGAGGTCACGGATCTCTCTGATTAGCACTGCTGTCAGAGAGACCTTCTACCAGGATGAGCAAAAGCATCTGTTGCACTACAGAAGTTACAACAAACAGTCCCTCTCTCAAAGAGCATAGACTTGGGATTCGTTGGAATTATGGGCTCCTATCCTGCACATATTTCTTAGAGATAAATTATGCTGAGATTAAGAAATGGGAGCTTTCTTATAAGGACATAAGAATAGCCTCACTGGTTCAGACCACTGGTCCATCAAGCCCAGTAGCCCGTTCCCACGGTGGAAAATCCAGCTCACCAGTAGCTGGCCAAAACCTAAGGAGTAGCAATATTCCATGCTTCTGATCCAGGGCAAGCAGTGGCTTCCCCCATATCTTTCTCAATAACAGACTATGGACTTTTCCTCCAGGAACTTGTCCAAACCTTTCTTAAAACCAGCTACGCTATCCACTCTTACCACATCCTCTGGCAACGCGTTCCAGAGCTTAACTATTCTCTGAGTGAAAAAAAATTTCCTCCTATTGATTTTAAAAGTATTTCCCTGTAACTTCATCGAGTGTCCCCTAGTCTTTGTAATTTTTGATGGAGTGAAAAATCGATCCACTTGTACCTGTTCTACTCCACTCAGGATTTTGTAGACTTCAATCCTATCTCTCCTCAGCCGTCTCTTTTCCAAGCTGAAGAGCCCTAACTGTTTTAGTCTTTCCTCATACGAGAGGAGTTCCATCTCATTTACTATCTTGGTCGCTCTTCTTTGAACCTTTTCTAGCGCCACTATATCTGTACCCTTCTCCTCTACTGCCAACTCCAGACTCTGTCCCTTCTATCTTGCTGCACCGTATGTTTGGAACAGACTGCCTAAGTCAGTATGTCAAGCTCTGTCCCTGTCAGGAAATTGCAGGAGGGACGCAGCAGAGGGAAGATCCAGAGCTAGCCAAAAGCAGCTTACTGGCAAACAAGGTAAGGTTTAGAGGGTCCCGGGGGAAGGCTCACCGGGACTGAGGTCAGGCTCACCGGCCTGTAGTTTCCCGGGTCCCCCCTTGCGCCCTTCTTGAAGATGGGCGTGACATTTGCTATTTTCCAATCCTCCGGGATCTCTCCGGTTTTTAAGGATAGGTTGCATATCTGTCGAAGTGGCTCCGCTATTACGTCTTTTAGTTCCTTGAGTACCCTTGGGTGAATGCCATCCGGACCCGGCGATTTGTCGCTCTTTAGTCTGTCGATCTGCTTGAGTACATCCTCTTGGCTTACCTCTAAAGCTTGTCGATTTAGAGGTAAGCCAAGAGGATGTACTCAAGCAGATCGACAGACTAAAGAGCGACAAATCGCCGGGTCCGGATGGCATTCACCCAAGGGTACTCAAGGAACTAAAAGACGTAATAGCGGAGCCACTTCGACAGATATGCAACCTATCCTTAAAAACCGGAGAGATCCCGGAGGATTGGAAAATAGCAAATGTCACGCCCATCTTCAAGAAGGGCGCAAGGGGGGACTCGGGAAAAATACAGGCTGGTGAGCCTGACCTCAGTCCCGGGAAAGATGATGGAGGCACTGATTAAAGACAGCATCTGTGAGCACATCGAAAAAAATGGGCAGCTAAAACCGAGTCAACATGGCTTCTGTAAGGGTAGGTCATGCCTCACAAACTTATTGTACTTCTTTGAGGGAGTGAACAGCCAGGTGGATAAAGGGGAATCTATAGACATCATTTACCTTGACTTCCAAAAAGCCTTCGACAAGGTGCCACACGAGAGGCTGCTTAAAAAGATATGGAACCACGGGGTACAAGGGGAGGTCCACCGATGGATCAAAAACTGGCTGGCAAACAGGAAGCAGAGGGTTGGCGTAAAGGGCCATTACTCAGACTGGAAAGGGGTCACGAGCGGAGTTCCGCAGGGGTCGGTGCTGGGACCGCTCTTGTTCAATATCTACATAAATGACCTAGAGGCGGGAACTAAGTGTGAAGTCATTAAATTTGCAGATGACACTAAACTATACAGCAGGGCTCAAACCAAGGCAGACTGCGAGGATCTCCAAAAGGATCTAACGCAGCTGGAAAAGTGGGCCGAAAAGTGGCAGATGAGCTTCAACGTGGGGAAATGCAAGGTCATGCACGTGGGGAAAAAGAACCCGATGTTCACATACAAAATGGGGGGAACACCACTAGGGGTTAGTAACCTGGAGAGAGACCTGGGAGTGATGGTAGATGCAACACTGAAGGCATCGGCGCAATGCGCCACAGCCTCCAGGAAAGCAAACAGAATGCTGGGTATAATTAAGAAGGGTATTACGACCAGGACAAAGGAAGTCATCATGCCGCTGTATCGTGCAATGGTACGGCCGCATCTGGAGTACTGTGTCCAGTACTGGTCGCCGTACCTCAAGAAAGACATGGCGGTACTTGAGGGAGTACAAAGAAGGGCAACCAAACTGATAAAGGGAATGGAAAATCTCCCATATACTGACAGATTGAAGCAGTTGGGACTTTTCTCCCTGGAAAAGCGAAGACTTAGAGGAGACATGATAGAAACCTTCAAGATCCTGAAGGGCATAGAAAAAGTAGACAGGGGCAGATTTTTCAAATTAAGGGGCACCACAAGCACAAGGGGGCATTGGGAGAAATTGAAAGGGGACAGGTTTAGAACAAACGCTAGGAAGTTCTTTTTCACTCAGAGGGTAGTGGACACATGGAACGCGCTTCCAGAGGCTGTTGTAGACAAGAAAACATTAAATGGTTTCAAAGAAGGTTTGGATAGATTCCTAGAAGAAAAAGGGATTGGGGGGTATAGATAGGTATAGACCATTGCTCAGGCAATGGGCCTGATGGGCCGCCGCGGGAGCGGACCGCTGAGCAGGATGGACCTATGGTCTGCCTCAGCGGAGGCAACTTCTTATGTTCTTATGTTCTTAAGGCGAGCAAGAGGAGAGGGAGCAATGTTAGACTAAGTATTGGAGAAAGAAGGAGAACATTTTGGTCCAAGAAAGAAGGGGGAGAAAGCTTTGGACCAAGTGAAGTACTTGCAATGAGCCCAGAGGCCTGAGATTTTGGCACCCTGTATCTCCTGCACCCTGGGCCAAAGCCTTACCTGGTCCAATGGTTAAGCTGGCCCTGATTGGCAATAACCAATTATCTCTTGCTGAATATTATCAGAGAGATAGTTATATACGATTTAACCAGTCAGCGGCCATTGTAGACTGGTTAAATTACTCTAAACATTGGGCCCTATCTCCATATATTCCTTTTTGAAAATCAGTGCAACTTCTATGCATACCTGTTACACAAGTTAGGTGACCTGTTTCAAAATTATCCCCAGACTTTTGGAAATGCAAAAAAATAATAGGTAAGTGTAGTTTCTGCCCCAACCGCCTCCCCGATACACATGCACTTAAGCTTCTGTTGACTTCATGGGCATAAGCATACCCTTGAATCTTGTAGGTAATTTTCATAAATTCCATTTTCTTGCATAAAACCCAACTTTCTGTGCAGAAATGCTTTTGAAAATCACCCTCATCAGGCGTAAATTCCAAACAAAATTATCCCAGATAGAGGAAAAGACTCAAAAGCTTGTAAGACACTACAATGCACCAGCAGTGGCCTACAGGCGATGCTAAGGGAAGCAGGGCCATATGCCTAGGGCAGGGGTAGGCAATTCCGGTCCTCGAAAGCCAGAGCCAGGTCAGGTTTTCAGGATATCCACAATAAATATGCATGAGATAGATTTGCATCTCTAGGAGGCAGTGCATGCTAATCCATCTCATACATATTCATGGTGGAGTTCCTGAAAACCTGACCTGGCTCTGGCTCTCGCGGACCGGAATTGCCTACCCCTGGCCTAGGGCCATTGTGGGCACTCATTTGTAATAAGGCACTAGGGATTGTTTTCAAGCAGTGCTTTCCTCACAACTCTCCACATATTAGCTATTCCACGTATCTACTACCATAGGACTTTCAGGGACCCCCTGAAGAAGATTATCTTGTCGAAACACGGACCGTGTTGGGTCCTACGCTTTCAGTGGTCCTTTAGGTTTTCATGTGGATTATTTTATTTTCATGTGGATTGCTTAATTGTACCTTTGGAACTTTGAAATTTTCAATAAAGTCCATCTCAGGAACATCGTCACTCCACAGTGGGTTTTTTTTTTGTTTCACTAGGGTTTGAGGAACTCTTGAGTTTATTAAGACCTCAGAATTAACTTTACCAGATGCTAGAGTTTTCTTTCTAGTGCAAAACATCTCCCTATGATCCAGGGTTCAAGTATATTGTATATCTCAATCTATATATATAAAATCGGAGGTATGTATGTGTGTGTGTATGTGCCGTGATCACGCAAAAACGGCTTGACCGATTTGAACGAAACTTGGTATGCAGATCCCTCACTACCTGGGGTGATATGTTCTGGGGGTCTCGCGGCCCACAACTCTATGTTGCTTGCTCAAGGGTGGGTTCACCCAAGAATTTATATGTTCTTGCTCCTGGAGGTGAAACTAAAACTGTTGTTTATAATCAAGTTTTGCGTTAGTTGTATTGTATTCATTTTGTCAAATATTTCACATTATAATTTGAATATATGTGTGTGTGTGTATGTATGTATGTTCCAGCATAACTCTTCAATGCATGGACAGATTTCAACCAAACTTGACATACACATTACTTACTATCTGAGGACAAACACTGTGGGGGTGGGAAGGGGGGGATATATAAAAATGATTGAAAATGACAGATTTTAGTATCTACCCCATAGTGTTTTTGGGCTCACAGATGAATACTCAGCATAACTCTGAAACGCATGGAGAGATTTCAACCAAACTTGGTACACATATGACTTACTATCTGGGGAAAAATATTGTGCAGGTGGGAGATATGTTAAAATTATCAAAAGCGACAGATATTAATGTCCAACCCATAGTTTTCGGGCTCGCAGAGATGAATACCGACACTCCCGATGCCATTTAAGTCTAAGTTCAGCCCCATAGAGAGGGACATTCCTTTGTGACATATGGAGGGTAGGGGGTTGGGACATGTGGGGGGGGGGGGGTAACGTGGGGGGTGGGACATGTGGGACATAGTGGGGTGGGACATGTAGGGGGTTGGACATTTTGGGATAAATAAATATCCGGGCAACGCCGGGTAATCAGCTAGTATATTATATTAATCTATCTTCACCAAATATCCCAAAATTATAGCTTTTATTTAAAAAAAAAAGAATGAAATTTTCTGAAAATGTGCTCAAAAATCCAAAATTGTATGCAAGTGGCCTGCGCTATCCCCAACACAATCTTTCCTGCATTCTGAAGCCACTGCCGGGAACTGGCTAATTTTTCTATTTAAGCAATAATGGCCATGTGCTCATTTTCCCATTCCCACATGAGCACAGTTCACACGCTAACCACACACTAATTGACTAGCACAGAACATGCCTACTCTCTGCCTCAGCACTAAAATATAAAAACTAATTTGTAGGGTGTGGGTAGCATTCGCCCATGCAAAAACTACCACGGGATATCTGAGCTCACTCTAGGTTTCCATTTTAACCTGTATTAGTGCGAATTGCAGCTTACTGAAAGGGCCCCTAGCCCAGGTTAGGACAGCAAAAAGACTGTCCTTTGTGTCAAGTTAACTGGGCACCAGTATGCATATCGGCCAGTACCACCCATCTTGTCTCCGTCTAATAACTGCACTTGGCCCCTTGGCTATGTTATTTGAATGTTTTGATGTGTGTTTATTAGGTGTTTCATAAGTATTATGTTGACGTTGTATTGAATGTCTTAATTTATTTTTGAAGCTGTTTCATGGTAGTCCTATTATTAAGTTTCAATTTGATGATTTTGAGTTTCCCCTCAAATTCTATATATGGCACCCCAAGCGTCTATGTTGTGCATGCAAAGAAATTGGATGATGAGCTAAAAACCAGTTCCTGATGTCAACTGATACTCGTTAAAATTTGTGCTGCTTCTGGATGTGTGCTAGTCAGTAAGGCATACTGCTTACCTCTCCCATGATGTATATCTCAAGAGGGGTCATGGCCAGTGCCGTGTAAGGGTGTTCTGAAAAGTTCTGCACAGAATTATAGAATACCACCTAACTGCGTCTAACTTGGGGCCTGGCATTTACTGTAGGCAGGACATGCCAGACCGTATTCTTACCTCGCCTAGGGGACTTATTTCACTGGACTTCCTCTGGCCATATGATGCATCGACATCCCATGTAACAGTGGAGAATGACTTTTTTTTTTTTATCCAGGAAGTTGGCTCTATCTGACCAGTCCAAAGTTGTGCGCGCCATTGAATCTTCATCTCTTCAAGAAGAAATTGAAGACCAAGTGGAAATTTCCTCCAACCAACCTTTATCTGCGTTTGATGCCATGGTAAAGGATCAAGTGGACCTAACTGATGCGTGCTCTTCTGAAGAAGAAAAGGCTCAGTTGGCACAGTTTGTGTACAAGTATCAAGACCTGTTTGCAGTGGATTCTTATGATACTGGCCTGACTGACTTACATGTGACAAAGATTCCTACGGATCCACACAGTAAGCCCATCTTTGTGCATCGATACAAGATTCCTTTGGCCTCCTATGAGTCCGTGCAAGAGATTCTTGATACCCTGGAAGTTATAGGTATCATTAGGCCTTGTAACAGTACTTCCTACATTACAACAAGTTTCAGCAGGCATAAGTCCAACGCCCAAACGTTAGATGTGGGATCTGCGCTACATTCTATTCCACGAGGGTTCTTCAAAAAGTTTCTCCACGTTCATATTTTCATGGGAAATGGTTAGGGTGGGAGAAGTGGTAAGAGGACGTCTCGTAGAATGTCATGGGAAAATGTATCTCAAAACATAGTAACATAGTAGATGACGGCAGATAAAGACCCGAATGGTCCATCCAGTCTGCCCAACCTGATTCAATTTAAATTTTTTTTTTTTCTTCTTAGCTATTTCTGGGCGAGAATCCAAAGCTTTACCCGGTACTGTGCTTGGGTTTCAACTGCCGAAATCTCTGTTAAGACTTACTCCAGCCCATCTACACCCTCCCAGCCATTGAAGTCCTCCCCTGCCCATCCTCCTCCAGGGTGATTAGGTGGAAAAGTGATATAATTTGCTTTTGAGATATTTAATAAATAGTATTTTTTAAAAATAAAAATGTGGACACTTTTTGAAAATCTCTCATATACAAGGTATTTACCCTTTATTGAATAGAGCTTAGAACAGAATTTTTCAGTGCCATAAATTGAATTCCCTCCTATCTGTACTCATGAATATGGCAACTCACAAGTATAAATACCAGGTAGCTGAAAAATAAATGCCATGACATGATCGTGTGTCCACATGACAAATGCTGTCAAGACTGCTATAAGTGTCTGTATCTGCCATTTACCCCAGTATTTGATTAAGAAAAGTAAATGCTTGCTCTCCTTTCGAAAATAGCACCTCAGAAAGGGCCTTCTTGCCCTCTTATCCTAGAGGCCTATTACTGAATTACTCTGAGAGAGAATGATAGCTCAGTAGGTGAACATTTCTCAAATGAAAGACTTACCACCCAATGAACACCTACTAGAATATCTTGCTGACCCGACTCCCACTTAAGATTGTGACTCCTGTGATTGCATCAAATGTAATAATGTAACTCCTGGATCTGACCAGTTTCTACTTCCTGTAAATTGCATAGAACTCCTTATTACTAAAGTAATACCGTATTTTTTCGCATATAACGCGCGCGTTATACGTGGTTTTTACAAACCGCGCATACCCTTGCACATTATACGTGTGAGCATGTTGTACAAAAATTTTTTTACATAGTTTCCCCCCCCCGACGCCCGATTCATCACCCGGAAGGAGCGCTCGCACTCCCATCCTGAAGGACCGCTCGCACCCCCACCCGAAGGACCGCTCGCACCCCCACAGCCTCCCCCCTCCCCCATGGAGAAGCTGTCTACCTTGTTTACGGATGCCAGCCCAGCTGCTTCCTCTGCCGGCGGTCCTACCCCTTCTCAGAGCCCTGTGCTGCGCTGCTTCCTCTTCAGGTGGTCCCGCCCTTTCTCTGATGTCAGAGAAAGGGCGGGACCGCCGGAAGAAAAAGCAGCACAGCAGGGCTCAGAGAAGGGGCGGGACCGCCGGCAGAGGAAACAGCTGGGCTCGCTGGCATCCGGAAACAAGATAGACAGCTTCTCCATGGGGGAGGGGGGGGAGGCTGTGGGGGTGCGAGCGGTTCTTCGGGTAGGGGTGTGAGCGGTCCTTCGGGGTGGGGGTGCGAGCGGTCCTACGGGGGGGTGAATCGGACGTCGGGGGGGGCATCAGGCTCTCAGGGTAGGGACAGGACTTCAAGGAGGAAAGGAGAGTCGGGGCGGGCGAAAACAGAGTCAGGGTCTCCAGAGGAGAGTCGGGGCGGGCGAAAGGAGAGTCGGGCAGCATGCGCGGTATACGGGTGTGCGCGGTATATAAAAATTTATGTACATAAATATGTGTTTTTTGTGCGCTATACCCGTGTGCGCGTTTTACACGGGTGCGCGTTATCTATGTGAAAATACGGTATATATATTTTTTTAAATGGCCGCTTCAACGACCTTCCAATCCGAGTACTTGAAGGGAACTTTAGGAGAACACAGAAACACAACCCAAGCCTTTGAAAGCAACTCAAGTGGCCTTAATCAGAAGGACACTGGCTTTCTCACCCATTATCAGATATAGACTCTTTCTGCCTCATCACTTTTTTGTCAACCCCCTCCCACATTCCTTTCGCTGAGTTGTAATGGTATCTGTAGACAAGACAACCTCACACTTAGCTGACTCTGCACTATGTAAAGGGCAGCCTACAAGTGACCTCAGGAAGGCAGGATAAAAGCTTGTCACGGAAAGAGTAAGTTAGTCCAGTAAACAGATCTCACTCCAATTTCATGCTCAACCTTTTCAAAGTACTTGGCTTTCAAAGAAGCATGCAAAGTCTGCTTTTTCATCATCCAGTATCTTAGCTCAGTCCCATGCCCGTACACTTTTAACTTCCTTCCTCTGGACCTGAGTTTAGTGAAGACGAATGAGGCTGCCTAGTCAGCTCAATCTACTGGAGGATTCTCCACACCTTCTATCTTTTTTATTAAACATTTCAGAATTAACACAAGTCTCAAGACCCCCCCAAAAGAACAGACACATTACTCAAAAATCTAACAAAGGAAATAATAAAATCATTCAAGAAACGAGTCTGAGGAGGTCATTTTGGAAGTCTTGCACACTTGGAAACCAGCAGGGAGAAATGTTTGTGTTATGTGGATTAGAGAATGAATAAGTTTTTATTGTAAGCCACTGTGTGCAACGGCTGGATTGGTGGTCTATATAAATAAAGAAAGATAGTAATCAAGCTATATTATGGTGACAACTTGTGTTATTTTCCCTTAATGCATGTTAAAGGGCTCTAACATGGGTTTTGGTTACCATGGACTACATAGTAAAGAGATGCAAAACACCTCATTACTATGTATATTCTTTAACACAGCTTATTTGCCCCTATACAGAAACATGACCTTTAGCAGTACTACCTTGAGACTACAGCTAGGGGTTGCCAGTGCCATTTTGAACCAAGCACCGGCAAGGGTAGGAGGTCTGGCATCACTTCTGTCCAATCCCACTAGAGACAAGGGATTTTTAAAGGTAAGGTTACCATATGGCTCCAGAAAAAGGACAGATCGAGACATCTGGGTTTTACGTCCATTGAAAGTAATGGAACTAAAATCTGGATGTCTCAATCCGTCTGGATCCATATGGTAACCCTATTTTAAGGTATTCCTTGGGGTGGCTTTGGGAGAGTAGGGGTCTAGAGGGTAGAGGCTACATGGGGGGGTTCTTCCAGTGAGGGGGAATGAATTTGACTTGGGGGACATTCAAGGGAAGGGGCTTCAGGTTGAGGGCTTTTTATTTGAGAAGGGGGACTCGGGAAGGGTTTGTGCTTCTGGGAGCACCTCATGGTTCATTAGCGTGGTCCCTTTAAAATGCGGCCTAAGCCTGATGCTCCCAGAATGGTGTCATAACACTGCTTGAGAGGTTGCTTATAACCAGTGTTACTTACACTGTATATCATAGGAGTCAGATACTGTAGTTGGTCTTCCCACTTGTTGAGTCTACTTCAATTATTAGTGATCCCATTAAATTTGATAGGAGCTAGACCTCTATAGGCTTGTTATTGTCTTATTTAGGGCTGTAAGATTGGCCACTGTTTGTAAGAAGCAATTTTCTTATGGCTATTCTTAATTTGTTTTGTACTCTTCCAAAGAAATCTGGTTAAAATTGTGTTCCACATTTTCACCTTTTTTCTTCAGATATGGGGAGCATCTGTAGGAGATAGAAGATTGGAGCAATGGTTCTAATTAATTCAGTTCTGGCCATTACTTCTAGAGAACTTAAAAACTAGTAAGTGTTTATCATCTCACCTCACGTCTTCTTTGTGAAGCTAAGCATTGTTGGAGCTCCAGATCTGTCAAAATGTGATCCTGATTTCTGAAACAGAACTAGAAAGAATGGCTGCTTGCATCATTGTTGAACGTGCACCTGGTGATAGGGTTACCAGACGTCAGGAAAACCCGGGTTTTGGAAAGCCCCTACAAGCTCCGGACGCATCTGGAGGGCCTCTGAGCATGCTTGGATAACGTCACATGCATCTGCACAAACTCCAGGCCCTCCAGACATGGCCGGAGCTCGTAGCAAAGAGAGGAAGCTTTCTGGGGGCGGGGCTGAAGGGCGGAATGGGGCGGGATCATGTGTCCAGCGTTTTCTTTTTTAAATATGGTAACCCTATCTGTAAAGAACAAGCCATAGCTCTCTGCTGGCTTTCAGCTGGCCTTAGGTGGGGGGTGCAAAGAACTCAGCGAAGAGGGAGAGAGTTTTTTGTGTTAGTGTGAGAACCAAGGAAGATGGGTTCAAGAGTTGGAAGGGAGTTTTTAAAATACAGTAAGTAAACCCTTGGTTTACAAGCATAATTTGTTCCGAAAACATGCTTGTAATCCAAAACACTCGTATATCAAAACAAATTTCCCCATAAGAAATAATGGAAACTCAAACGATTCATTCCACAACCTAAAAACTTTAATACAAAATACTAGACGTAATCATATTGCAAGACATCGCTCATTTAGAACAGTCACATAAGAACATAAGAATTGCCGCCACTGGGTCAGACCAGTGGTCCATCGTGCTCGGCAGTCCGCTCACGCGGCGGCACTCTGGTCAAAGACCAGCGCCCTAACTGAGACTAACCCTACCTGCGTACGTTCCAGTTCATCAGGAACTTGTCTTTGTCTTGAATCCCTGGAGGGTGTTTTCCCCTATAACAGACTCCGGAAGAACGTTCCAGTTTTCTACCACTCTGGGTGAAAAAGAACTTCTTTACGTTTGTACGGAATCTGTCCCCTTTCAACTTAAGTGAGTGCCCTCTTTTTCTCCTACCTTGGAGAGGGTGAACAACCTGCCCTTATCTACTAAGTCTATTCCCTTCAATACCTTGAATGTTTCGATCATATCACTACACTCCTGCAGCGTCAGAGAGAGAAGAACCATCGGCTCAGTTGTGATGTGTGTATACTGTATGTGCTCATATTGCAAGCCCTTGCTTGTATAGCAAGTTAAATTTAATAAACCAAGGTTTTACTGTACATCCTTGAAGTGTTGTAGAATCAATATTAGCATTAATTTTTGTTTAATACTCAGTCTGAACAAGAGGGGCAAGGTGATTTACAAAATTAGTAGTATGTGTAAGCTTGAAATTTTTTGGTGGCTCTCAGAGCTTTCTCGCCTTGAAATGACAAAGGCTGGAGACCACTGCATTAGAGTCTTTGTACTGGAGCTGTTGCCTACCATGGGACCTCCTCCTTCCTTACACAACACCCCCTCCCCCCCCAATACACTAATCGGTTGATACTTCTTCCGCCATCCCCTCACCAGCTGGACACAACAAGTTTCAAGTTTCAAGTTTATTAGTTGACTTGATTAACCGCTTAATCCAAGTTTCTAAGCGGTGTACACTTAAATTTTACATATATTAGGGAACAAAACAATACATACAATTAATAAATAAAATTAGTATATTAAAAATTAACATTACAAAAACAATAGGTAAGGAGGGATGAAATACAATTCATAAAGAAGAGGAGAAACATCAAGGGAAAATACAAAAGGGTAATAAGACATATGAGGAAAATAAAATAAGCCAGAGCAATAAGATAAAAGATTAATTTGCAAATGCATCTTTAAAAAGAAAAGTTTTTAACTCATTTTTAAATTTTGCAAACTCCTTCTCCTCCCGTAAAAACATAGGGAGGGCGTTCCAGGTCTGCGGTGCTGTACAGGAGAAGATGAATTGTCTCCTCGTAGACATACACCTTGTAATTCTATAAACTTGCATGCCCAAATTTATGCTCAGTGCACAATTTTTGTGTGCCCAATTTATAAAATGAAGGTCAGTTGTCTACGCAACTTAATTTAAGAATTGGTAACTAGCACCAGTTGGTAATTGCGCTCCCAGCTGCCCTTAGTCGCTATTGTAGATGCAAATTCTATTGCTTGTAACTTCCGGAGATGTAGGAAGGAAATGAGCGGGCCAGGGGCGGGCCTGGGTGTCAGAAGCTCCTCGTACTGTATAACATGTGAGCTTACCACCTACAACTATAGTGGGCGCGAGCACTTACAGCCTCTGACATGGTGCTCTTGCCTAAAGCTAGGCGGAAAACTGCGCACACGCCAATATCCAATAGCAGCAGTTCTGCTTAGTGAGCAGCATTTTGGCACTCATTTACCCCACGTGGCCCATTAGAACTGGAGGAATGAACCTGAGCGTCCTCGTTATAAATCGGCACTGAAGACCTGGCATTCAGCTAAAGTCTTTGAGACCTGATTGGAAGCCCAGAGCAAAGAGCACATTAGTGCTTTTTCAGCCACTATACTTTTCCCTGCCTTTTATAAATTTGTCCACCCAATTAGAGATCTCACTGAAAGTCTCACAGCAGGTTCCCCCCCCCACAACCTTGGATCTATAACCTTCAACTTGAAAGTCAATAAGCTCCCAGCCAGAGCTTTTTTGGTTCACAGTGACATTAGTACACAGCCTTAAAATGAGAGAGAGAATTGTTGAAGGTGGCATTTACCACTCTTTACTCAATAGGCTATAATTGTGTGTCGTGCCTCTGGAAGGTTTTGTGAGTCATGTTTGGATCGGGCGACCCTGTGTCTTGTCAGCTTATGAGATACCCCATAACTGCAGGTCATTAGGGGACAATGTGAACCACCCTGACTCTGAATGACCGGCATCCATCAGGCAGATGTGCTTTCTTTTTAAAAATCTTTATTGAGTTTCTAAAGCTAACAAAAATGCAAAACAACACCTATACAAATAATAGTAATCATATATGCACTTATAATCAATCAGAATCCATACAACATTAAAAAAAAAAAAACCCACCCAACCAACATTTTCATAAGGGAATAGAACCATACAAAAGAAATACCCCCCTCCCGCCCTCCCTCCCCCTGGGTGGGTGTGTATTATACCAACAGAAATAAAGGAAAAGACAACTATAATGAATCCAGAAAAGATGTCACTGGGCCCCAAATTAACTTGATATGCCCCAGCAAATCCACATTCATCTTTTCATGCCTATAACTTAAACATAAATTTGCCCACCAAAAAGTAAAATTACCAGTTGATCACAGTTCTTCCAATTGCGAGTAACCATTTGCATGGCTATCCCGGTCATAATAAGGAAAAGCCGACCTTTATATTACATTACATTACAGATTTCTATTCCGCCATTACCTTTCGGTTCAAAGCGTATTACAAAAAGAGTTATGGAAGAAGGGTTACAACGTTAGATCAGAGAAGGTTTCCAAGAGAGGGAAAAGTAGGATCTGGGGTTAGGGAGGGGATGGTAAGAGGGGGGATAAGCTTTATCATGGTATTAAGCTTTATTAAGGGATTTCTTGAAGAGTATAGTTTTTATTTCCTTTCTGAACATCTTGTAGTCTGGGGTTGTTGTCAATAGGTTGGAGACTTGGTTGTCTGTCCAATGAGGGCTTCAGATGTAATATCATCCCACATATGACAACCTCATATGTCAATGGAATTGATGACTCAAATATAGCATTAACTTGATCCCCGCTGTGCTCCTTCCCTGGCCATAACAGCAAGTGGCATTTGTGTTTTAATGACACGTAATATCCACGTTCTTTGTACGTGTGACCGAGGTGAGGCATTTTGCTGTAGAAAGTCCTAAGGGCTGTCATAATCTTTGCAATGTTGTTTTTCTATATGTTGCATGGATGATGATAAGGGTGTGGCTACTGTGTATGGAGGGGAGAGCCATGGATAGTCACCCCTGTCCCCTAAGGTTGGTCTTAAATAAGTACTTGCACTGGCCGTAACTAGTTCACTTTTCCTTGGTTGACTGTCATTTATTTTTCACTTATATCTTTAAACCAGCGGCTCTCAACCTTTTTTTTTTTTTAGCTCCGGCCCACTAAGCGGAGCAAATGTTTTTTACGGCACATTGTAATTGAAATGATAAAATGCAAAACCAACAAAAAATTAACCCCCCCCCCCTTTTATGAAGCCACATTAGGCTTTTTTATCGCTGGCCGCAGCAGTATTAGCTCCGACGCTCATAGGAATTCTATGAACATTGGAGCAAATATTGCCACAGCTGGTGATCAAAAAGCCTAGCTTGGCTTCGTAAAAAGAGAGGGGGGGGTAATTTGAGAGTTATTTATTTACAATTCTTTAAGCTTTGTATAGGTAATTGTAACAATGGTGAAATACAGTAGATAGAATAGAATTGCTAATCAATGCAACGGATGTGCTTGGTTTTGAGTGCAAAATAACACAAAATGCAGCTTGATAATCCACATGTAAACACATTTCATCATCCACCATCGGCAGTCGTTCTCTTTTTAATTTCTTTCAGAGCTGAAAATCCAAGTTTGCAATGATAAGACAATTCAAACAGTAACAAAGCCTCGATTGCTTTGTTGCTCAAGTTAGGATAACTACTGCATAAAAACTAAAAATAAAATTACCGTATTTTTCACTCCATAAGATGCATTTTTCCCCCCCGAAAAAGTAGGTGGAAATAAGGGTGTGTCTTATGGAGCGAATACCCCCCCCCCATACCTTTTTTTTTACTTCTGTTGGTCCAGTGCTGTATTGGCAGGAGCTTTTCATGCTCCTGCCCCTCCCTCGGTGTTCTCTCTTCTGGCAGAGCGGCGCAGAAGGCAGGCGTGAGCTTTTTGTGTGCCTGCCTGATCCAGCGCCACTCCCTGAATGGCTGCCGTCAGTTCTCACGAGCCTACCACTAGACCTGCCTTGTACCCTGTCCCAACCTACCATTAGACCACCAGATGGGGGTCAGGGGCAGGGCAGGGCGGTGGGCAGAATTTTTTCCCCTTGGGTTTTCCTCCTCTACAGGGGAGTGCGTCTTATGGTTGGGCACGTCTTATAGAATGAAAAATACGGTACTTGCCATTAGTTTTCAAGGACCAATAATGTCAAAGAATGATGCTTGTCTGGGCGGTTGTATCCTTATGCACACAGTCGCCCATAACATTGATAGACTCTTGCGTACTCAATGTACAAGTCATCTATTCTAATGTATACTTATGAAGGGAATTTTAAAAATAGATTAAAATTCTGGAATCTCTTCAGGGCACACCACTGGGATGGTTTAGATGGGTTGGAGTGAGCTTGGATGGACACTTCAGTAGATGGAATCTAAGAGCAGTACCAGCCAGAGTTTTGGGTTATGGCCCAGAAATAGTTAAGAAAAACGGAAAATTTAAAGAGAGGGCAAAGTTGGGCAGACTGGATGGACCATTTGGGTCTTAATCTGACATTATTTACTATATTACTGTGCCACAGCTCACAGTTTGAGGGACACTGCTTTAAACGTTGTTAACCACCCTGTGTCCTCGCTTTCAAGAGTGGTATATCAAAACCTAAAATAAATGAACTAAATATATGCAGAGGATCCGCACCCTGCGGCTGACTTTAGATCGGGCCATGATTTCCAAAAATACATGCGCTGTTTTCCTGCTTCCGCTGCCTGCACCAATAGTAACTGCAGAAAGGCCGGATGCTTATAAAACACAAATATTCTCCCTCTTAGGAAACTGTACCAAAGTGCCTGCACTTAATTGAATTGAAATGAAAAATGTCATTACAGAACAAGTCTGTACAAAGGGAGGTTCAGTCACAAACCTTTCATTTATTTAATCACATTTTTCCAACTAATACAATCATTAAAACTTTACAAGTAGCAGGACAGGCTGCCCTCCCTCATCTACACCAAGGCACCTACCCAAAAAGTTTGGGCATGCAATGAGTTAGGTGCCAATATGTTTGGTGACGGGACAAACGCGCACCGACATTTGAGAGCAGACAATTGAGCGCAAGACTTCAGCGCGCTACTCTAAAAGCTTATTTTAAAGGGCTTCGATGGGGGGGGGAGTGTGACTGAGTTGGGGGGGTGGGGGGTGTAACCCCCCATTATACAGAAAACCTAACTTTTTACCTATTTTGGGGGGGGCAAAAAGTTAAGTTTTCTGTATGATGGGGGGGAGTTACAACCCCCCAAAACCACCCCCAACGGCAGCGCCAACACTATTAACTAAAGTGAGGGCCCTTTAAAATAAGCTTCTGTTTGGCCAAGAACCCCCTGGCCTAATATACCAGCACTTAACTCGATTTAGACACCATTACGCGTGATTCTATAAATGGCATCTAACTTTGAATGACGGGCGTCTACTGATTTAGGTACTATTTTTAGAATCAGGCCCTCATTGCATTAGGTTTTCTTAATGGCCATTAATTCGGAAAATGGGCCATTTTCAGGCTGTGGTAGAAATGGTTTTCAGCGCATGGGAAAGACCCAGCTAAGAGTGCGCTAAGGCTGTTTTCAAGCGCAGCATTGTTAAAAGATCCCGAATCCTGAAACTCTTTCCTTTTTCCCACAGGAAGCCAACGCACAGCCAGTAAATATGGAGAGATTCACTTCCACCCAAACCACATAGTTTGCAACTGCATGGATTGTTAGAAATGGATTTCTTTAACAGCAATATTTAGTAAGGAATTGTTCCATATGACCCAGAACCTCTGGGTCTCTGAGTCTTCAAACTTTAAGGCTGAGGTAAAAGAATGTGGTAATTCTCCTTTCTGGAATGAATCATTGAACATGCTAACTAGAGGTTTACTGACTTGTTCTTCTACTATTTTGTAAGTCCAGACATGTCTGGACCTGGGATCATGGCCAGCATTAAATTTTTGATTTATTTTGGCAGCCTCATCATTCAAAATTGGTGCATTTAGCTAATGTAACCTTTCTTCTTAATCTTGAAAATTTTAAGATCAGCAAGGAAAATATTTTTGTTCTCATAATTCGTCAATTGTTTTACCTACATAGTCTAGGAACATGTTTGTAATGGCAAACTGTTTCCCTGTGATGGTGGCCAAGGACTCTGAGGCCCATCTAGTTTCTGTCCACTTTAGGTCCTGTTGATTCCTGGCATTTTCCTCATGCATTTGCACCTGGAATCCTGTGTGCTTACTGCTCTATATACCATTGAATTGCAAACTGTGTGCCACCAGGGATTGAAGGACACATGACTCTCCACCCCCACATGAACCTCGTCTCATTTACCTTGAGCTCAGTGGCCTCCAAGTATGTGTGGACGTCAACGCACATGAGTGCAGCATCATTGCATCAATATCCATGCATGCTCAGAGGCACTCCTGACAGGGCCCTGAGCTCAGGGAAAATGAGGAGGGCTTCGTGTGGGGTTGGGCTGGCTATTTTCTCCTGTGTGGCAACCTAGGGGGTAAGGCTGGCTTGCAGATTTAACGCTCTGGAGTCTGTCAGGAAGCTCAGAAAAGACTACGGTGAGCCCTTTTGAGAATTGGCTGGTAGAATACTTCCATGCTAAACTAGTTGGAACCGGTTTAGCGACCATCATTAAAGGCAAGGTGAGTTTTGAGAATCTTCCCCTGGGAATTTGTTCTGGGTTCCATGTCAGGACCAGTAAAATCTGGGACACCACTAGTGCCAAAATCCACTCTTTCCACAACTTCAGTGTACCTAGTTGGGCAGGATATTGTTCTGAACCAGGGTACAAAAAAAATTAAACAATTACCACCCGATATTCAGTACTATTAAGCCAGCCGGCAATAGCTTCTGTCTGGCTAAGTAGTGCTAAGCTGGCTAACCACTATTATTCAGAGGGAGGTAGCTATCTCCCCCTGTAGCCCTCCCTGCCCCCTTGTTTTTATTATTGTATAATCGCCTAGAAATCTGATAGGCAATCAATCAAACTCTCATTAAACTTGAAACTTGAATATCCCGTTCACTGGCTATGTCATCGCCAATATTCATTGGCTGACCAGATAGACCCACCTCACTAATAATGGTCATATCATAACAACCCCAATTCCAAAAAAATCATAAAGAATCATCATCAGTAACCAACTATAGACCAGTAGCAACCATTCCATTTATTGTAAAAATCATAGAAGGATTGGTACATACCCAACTGATGGAATATCTTGAGCAGTTCTCTCTTCTGGCGTCTGTTTATCACTGAGACAGTAATGGCTGCTATCCTGGATAATTTGCGCTACTCAACGCCCTGATCATGCAATTTGACATGAGCTCTGCCTTTGACTTAGTGGACCATGGGAAACAGTTACAATGTCTAGACGCAATTGGAATCAGAGGAGAGGTATTAAACTGGTTTCGAGGTTTCCTTATATCCCGCACCTACCAAGTCCGTTTTAATTACGATCTCTCTGATACATGGAGCAATTCATCTGGTGTGCCACAGGGGTCACCATTATCCCCTCTGCTCTTCAATGTTTACATGTCCTCATTGCGTGCGCAGTTATCCCAGCTGGGGATAAAACTATTTAGCTACGCTGACGACTTCACGATAATTATCCCATTTACTACCTCCGTCTCAGAAGTCACCCCCAAAGCAACAGAAGTACTAAATTGGATGGATCAATGGATGACTGAATTCAGACTAAAGCTAAATTCAGAGAAAACAACATTTTTTTTAGCATCGCCACACCCACTTGACACTAAAGCATCACTGTGCATCAATAACCTTATTTATCTCATTCAACCCACTATGAAGGTATTGGGAGTAACACTGGACCAGAGTCTGACCATAACAGACCAGGTAGACTCCTTGATTAGAAAGATCTTTCTCACTCTCTGGAAGCTTCGGTCCATTAGAGCTTATTTTGATGTCTCATCATTTAGAATTCTGGTACAATCCCTCATACTGAGTCAACTTGATTATTGTAACATCGCCTACTTGGCACTCTCCCAGAAGAATATGCGGCGATTGCAACTGGTACAAAATGCAGCGGTTAGGCTACTTTGTGGACTGAAGAAGTTTGATCATGTAACACCTTCCTACCGACTTCTACACTGGCTGCTGATGGAGGCACGTGTAAAGTTCAAGTTTGGTTGCTTATGCTTCAAGGTACTTTACGGCTTAGCCCCTAAATATATAACAGACCTTTTCTCTTTCACAACCAACAGACATAGGAGAAGCTCACATCCGAACTTTGTTTCTCCACTGGTTAAAGGTTGTAAATTTAAAAGTCATCACCAACATCTTTTCTCACATCAAGCAGTATTATGGGGGTAAAGATCTGGAACAAATACTTATAGGAATTCAGGAAACGCCAAAAAACACATCTGTTCCTGAAGTACTTAGGTAACTGACCTATACAATCTTAGTCCTCAACAAGTGATCTTTAGAACTGCTATTCACTAACTCTGAACTTTGTTTATTCCACTCAATTTGTAATAATAATAATAATAATTTATTTCTTATATACCGCTATACCGTGAAGTTCGAAGCGGTTTACAATAAAGATACATTTTGACAGTACATGAGATTCAAGGTGGAAAGTATAAGTTAGTTTCGGACCTTGGATTGGGGGGCGAGGTGTGGAAGAGGGTTGTGGCGAGGAAGAGTTGGGTATGGGAATTTAGAATTTGTTAAACAATCGAGTTTTCAGGGATTTTCTTTCTTTTTTTTTTTTTTTTTTTCAGTTCCAATAATTTTATTGGTTTTATAAACAAAAGAGTTACAGAAATATGAGAGAAGCTTCCGAAAAAACTACGGAAGTAATCGAAAGAAAGGACACCATCAAGTAGATCACATTGCACATGAGTAGAGATCGGGTTATAGGTAATAAGCAAAGATACGAAACAGCAAGTATATGTTAATACATCAGTTATCAGTAATAACGTGGATAGAAAAGGGAGAAGACACATTAAAGGAATAATTGGCAAGTGAGTACAATGTCAGGAATAAAATGTAGTGACAATAATCATGCTAAATCAAACGGAGAGCTATTATATCTGAAAATACAGCAACAGAGTGAGTGTTCATAGTAAACATATTAAAAATTAATATGAATAAGACAAAAAGAGATCAGGTAAATATACAGTCAAAGGTCCATACCACAAAATTCCATTATTATCGACCAAGTTTTAGTATAGGATAACGATGAATTACAACGATTTGCCATATGTCGTTCGTATTTATTATGGAGACAAACAGAATTCCACCACTGGTTGAAGTCAAGTTTCGTAAAGTCTTTCCAGTTTTGTAATATTATTTGGAGAGCGAGAAATAACAAAAGGGTTAGAAGACGGTCATGATACATAGAGAGAGGTGTGGAAAGAGCTAGGGAGCCCTGAATAATAATATCAAAAGATAAGGGGTCATTAAGCGCAAAAATTTGGGTAATCATTTGCCAGATAGATGTCCAGAAAATCTGCAAATGAGGGCATTCATATAGCATATGGCGTAAGGATCCTTCAGAGGACTTGCAGGTCCAACAACGATTATCCAAGGATCTCATGACTTTAGCAGTTTTAGTGGGAGTCCAAAAGGCTCGATGGTAAAGGAAAATCGCTGTTTGCCTATGAGAGGCAGAGTGAAGGGATTTAAAAATTTTGGTCCACAAAGTAGTCCAGACTCCATCAGTGAAAGGAGACTTCAACATTTGATTCCATTTGGTTTTGGAATCCGGGAGTGCAGGAAAACATTTAGATTGAATAAGTTTATACCAATTGGAAGACTGACCCCTAGAGGCTGAAAAGGCGAGAATCTTAGATTGCAAGTCCGGGTTAGTATGAAGAGAAGGAGAAGAAAATTTTGCAGCAAGATAATGGTGTAATTGTACCCATCTAAAGTACTGAGAGGTGGGAATATTAAATTTTGCCATAATATCGGAGAAGGTAATCCATTTGTCATCTATAATAAGATGAGATAAATTCCAAATGCCCTGACGATGCCAGGTTTTCCAAACCACAACTGCATTATCAATCTTAAGTTTGGGGTTGTGCCAGATCGGTGCTAGTATCGATTCACCCAATTTTTTCTCTGAAATAGAGTCTATGCGATGAAGCGCCTGCAATGTATTAAGCAAAATCGGGTTTTGTTTGGCTAGTGGAGGAAGAGGAATTGTAGGAGCATGCTGGAGGTAGTAGGGGTCCACAGTCGAATGTTCTAAAGATAGCCATGTGGGTATTGTGTTTGTGTTTGAGGAGCAATGGGTCAGCCAAATGGAGCCTTGAGATAACAAGAAAGCGTAGTGGTACTCCCTGAAACTGGGAAAGTTTAACTCCACCCTCCAGTTTAGAACATTTCAATTTACGCAATGCTATTCGAGGTTGTTTGCCCTGCCAAAGGAAAGATGAGAGAAGGTGTTCAATTCGGGAGTATACAAAGTGAGGGAAGAGACAAGGAAGCATGCTGAGAATGTAATTGATCTTGGGTGTGATCATCATTTTTATGGTAGAAAGTCTACCCCACCAGGAGAGATTCAAAGGGGACCATCTGGAATTACAAGAACGAATAATTGAAAATATAAAATCAGAGTTGAGTTTTAAAGTGGAGTCGAGTGAGGATCCAAAATATAAGCCTAGGTATTTAATCTTAGTAGGAGACCAGATAAACCCATATTGAGAAGATTCAGATTGAACGTCAATACAGTTGAGAGGAAGAATTTCAGATTTAGTGACGTTTAGTTTATAACCAGAGATGGTAGAGTAGTGATTAATTTGTTCAAGTACGTAGATTAGGGATTCAGAAGTCATATAAAGAAGAATATCGTCGGCGTAGGCCGATAGTTTGACTGAGAAGGGGCCTGATTGAAACCCCCCGATCCTTGAATCGTATCTAAAGGCAGCTAAGAGTGGTTCCAGGGCAAGATTAAAAAGTAGTGGGGAAAGTGGACAACCCTGTCTCGTTCCGCGGGACGGAGAGAAGGGTCGCGAAAGATTTCCATTGATCATAATCCGAGTCGTTGGATGGGAGTAGAGAACTCTAATCATGGATAAGAAAGATTCAGGGAAGCCATACCAACGAAGGATATGAAAGAGAAAATGCCATTCGAGACGATCAAATGCCTTCTCAGCATCAAGGGCTAGGATCAGTAGGCGGTCGGAATGTGATGAGGCAAGGTGTATAATGTGAAACCGATTGTTCAGAAAGCCCGATTGATCAGGTGAGATGAGAGAAGGAAGAACGGATGTGGCCTCAAGTATGGGTTTTCCAAGCCATGTGTTCAGCCTGGCTGCCTGGAATGATAACATTCTATCTAGAAACTTTTTGTATTGGTAAGATTTCAAGGAGGGGTAATTAAATAGGTTTGTTCTGCGAGTGCTATTGTTGGACTCGTTGGGGGAGAACTGGGAGATTAGGTAAACTGGAAGAATCCCAAAGACAGCTTTGTAGCAAAAACAAGCAAACTTGAAGAGGACTCTGGATTCTGCGGGTAACCAGTGGAGTTTCTGATAATAAGGAGAAATGTGTTCCCATTTTTTTAAACCGTGGATTAGTCGGATCGCGGTGTTCTGAATTAATCTCAGCTTGTTGAGGTTCTTTTTATAAGCTCCTAGGTATATGATGTTACAGTAATCTAGGGTGCTTAAGATGGATGATTGTACTAGTAAACGGAAGGACTTTTCATCAAAGAATTTTTTAATAGTGCGAAGTTTCCAGAGGACCGAAATACATTTTTTAAACAGTAGGTTTGTGTGGTTTTCCAGGGTTAAGTGTTTGTCAAGTGTTACCCCCAGAATCATTATGGTTTGGTCAATTTTGTATTCTCGGCTCTGTAGGTGAATTGTATTTTCTTTTATCTTTTCGTTGGGTGATGCCAGGAAGAATTTGGTTTTTTCTGTGTTGAGTTTCAGTTTGAAGGCCATCATCCAGCGCTCTATTTGATTTAGGATGTTGGTCAAGGAGTTGGTGAATTGTGACGTTAATCATTGTAAACCGCATAGAACTTCACGGTCCTGTGGTATATAAACTGTTATGATTATTATTATATAGCAGGTGGGTTTGGAACCTCTCTATGCGGGTATCATAGCTCTGAGCTCTCGCGCAAATTGAAGGTCACACTCTGAGAACCAGTGGTGAGATCGGAACCTCAGTCTGCAGGTATCATAACTCGGTGATCTCACCCCTCATATGTAGTCAGCTCCAGTACAATGGAATCAAAAGCCGTCCTTGATCTCCTTCTCAATCAATTAAATTCTTATTAGAGCTGCTTGAATTTCAGCAATTATGAATGAACTGGCAATGAAAATGTGATTTAGTGCTATTTAACTGTCTGCAGTGAGAAGAGGAAAGTAAGATTAGAGCAGTGTCTCTCAAACTGTGTGCCCTGAAGCGATTCCGGGTGGGCCACGAGAGTTTCCAGAATTTTACCTTATTTGTAAAAATTCCCTTTATAAATATACAGAAGAATAGATGACGCGAGAATCTGTCAATGTTCTGAGCATCTCTGTGCATAAGGAAACAACCACCCAGACAAGCCTCATTCTTTGACATGATTGGTCCTTGAAAACTAAGGGCAAGTCATTTTATTTTGATTTTTTATGCCGTACTTATCCTAACTAGAGCAACAAAACAATCAAGGCTTTGTTACCGTTTGGATCTTCTTATCTCTCAAGGTATATAGCGGGATATAAATAAATAATAATTATTATTATCTTTGTGAACTTGGATTTTCAGCTCTGACAGAAATTAAATCGTAAAAAAGAGAAAGACTGCAGAGGGTGGATGATGAAATGCGCGTTTGCTTGTCAACTATCGAGCCGCGTTTTGAGTTAATTTGCACTCAAAAACAAGCACATCCATCGCATTGATTAGCAATTCTATTCTATCTACTTTAGTTTCACCATTGTTACAATTACCTATACAAATGTCAAATAAATAACTCTCAAATTTACCCTCCGTTTTACTAAGCCACAGTAGAGGTTTTGACTGCGGCGCTGCTCAAACACTCAAAAAAATTCTATGAGCGTCAGAGCATTTAGTGATCCGGGTCAGGGTAGAAACCACTACTGCAGCTTAGTAAAAGTGGGGTGTGTGTGTAATTTTTTGTTGGTTTAATTTGGATGGAAAAGGATCTGCAAAAATTGGAAGAATGGTCCGATGTCTGGCAACTAAAATTGAATGCAAAGAAGTGCAAAGTGATGCATTTGCGGATCAGAAATTTGAGGGGGATGCTTGTGCTGGGAGACGAGAGGTAGATATGCATGGATGGGGAGAGGGATCTTGTAGGGACAAAGCAGTGTGACAAGGCGGTGGCTGTATCCAGGAGGATGCTAGGCTGTACAGAGAGAGGTGTAACCAGCAGAAGAAAGGAGGTTGTTGGTGAGGCCCCACTAGGAGTATTGTATTCAGCTTTAGAGACTGTATCTGGCTGAGGATATTAAAAGACTTGAAGGGCCAGAGGAAACAAAAAAATGGTAGGAGGTTTATGCCAAAAGAAGTACATGAGGAGACTAGAAGACCTCAACATGTCTACTCTGGAGCAGTGGTGTACCTAGCATATGTGACACCCGGGGCCCATCATTTTATGACACCCACCCACCCCCATCTATATGAAAAATATGATTTTTAGTAACAATCCACATATCGCACAATAAGAGTGTACCTAGGAAAAGGCAGCATCTTAAACACTGCGGTGAGCACTAGAACACCAACACATATATTATAAAACTAAACAAGCCAGATCCTGCACAGTCAATTGATGCTGTAAAGTCGATGCTATCAGAAAGCCATGTCCCTTTCATACACACAGACAGATACACCTTTGCCCAATATGGAATAATCACAAACTAAAAATAGAAATATGTAGACAAAAGTTAAACTGAATCGCTAAGAAACCAGACTCTGCATACAATGCAATACCACAACACCACAAAAACAGTAACACATGTCCTCTAATACTGTGCAAAATATAAAGACAGTAGATGTAAATTTGAAAAATCTGATACATAACAATCACCACTTTACAAATTAACAAATAAAAATAAAACAAATAATGAGAAATAAGAAAATACCATTTTATTGGACTAATCCCCGTAAGCTCGGTTCTCATCCCCACAAACCACCTGATTCCATCCACACAAGCCTTGAATTGTTTTAGATTGAACTTATATTAAAGTATAAAAAGAAACAATATTCTGTACAATTGTCAATTTATAAATCAGCGTCTTCTCCCCATTCTCTCTTCCCCATTTCCCTTCAGCGTCCTCAGCCCATTCTCTCTCCACTTTCCTTCAGCACAAGCACATAAAAACAAGCAAGTAATTTATATCATTTTCATTCTATTCATTCATAGAAATTAAAGTCTAAATAATGCCAGTCACATAACAAAACATGATTTTACAAAAATAATTCCCTGCACAGTCAAGCCTGCAAGGATTACTAGATGTCTTTCAGCAGCTCCCCTCCCTCCCTCCCCCTTACCTTCATGGCCAAGTCAAAATGATCTACTAACAATAAAATTTTAAAAACACAAAGCACACTGTTCACAGAGAAAATGTTAATTATCATTTATATTCCGTGGGTTTTCAAAAAGGTCAAGGCAGATGACTTTATACAATGTCACCTGAGTAACAACTATACAGAAATAGACAAATATACCCCCTCCCTTTTTACTAAACCGCAATAGTGTTTTTTAGCGCAGGGACCTGCGCTGAATGCCCCACGCTGTTCTCGATGCTCATAGGCTCCCTGCGCTAAAAACTGCTATTGCAGTTTAGTAAAAGGAGGCCATAGTGCAAAATATAGACAGCATATATAAATTCTCAAAACGGACACATTTTGATCACTAAATTGAAAATAAAATCATTTTTCCTACCTTTGTTTGGTAATTTCATCAGTTTCTGACTGCACTTTATTCTTCTGACTGTGCGTCCAATATTTCTTCCCTTCTTTCAGCTTCCTGTATGCTTCCTCTCCTCCAGATCTCATTCCCTCCCCAACTTTTTCTTTTTTTCATCCTGTCCCCTTCTTTCTTTCTTTCACCCTGCCCCCTTCTTTCTCTCTCCATGCCCCCTTTCTTTCTGTCTGTCTTTCTCTCTCTCTCCGTGCCCCATTTCTTTCTTTCTTTCTTTCACCCTACCCCTTCTTTCTTTCTCTCTCCCCATGCCCCCTTTCTTTCTGTTTGTCTTTCTCTCTCTCTCTGTGCCCCATTTCTTTCTTTCTTTCACCCTGCCCCCTTTCTTTCTGTCTCTCTCTCTCTCCCTCTCCATGCCCCATTTCTTTCTTTCTTTCATCCTGCCCCCTTCTTTCTCTCTCCATGCCCCCTTTCTTTCTGTCTGTCTTTCTCTCTCTCTCCGTGCCCCCTTTCTTTCTTTCTTTCACCCTACCCCCTTCTTTCTTTCTCTCTCCCCATGCCCCCTTTCTTTCTGTTTGTTTTTCTCTCTCTCTCTCGCTCTCTCTCAGTGCCCCATTTCTTTCTTTCTTTCACCCTGCCCCCTTCTTTCTTTCTCTCTCCCCATGCCCCCTTTCTTTCTCTGTTTGTCTTTCTCTCTCTCTCCGTGCCCCATTTCTTTCTTTCTTTCACCCTGCCCCCTTCTTTCTCTCTCCATGCCCCCTTTCTTTCTGTCTCTCTCTCTCTCTCCATGCCCCATTTCTTTATTTCTTTCACCCTGCCCCCTTCTTTCTCTCTCCATGCCCCATTTCTTTCTTCTTTCACCCTACCCCCTTCTTTCTTTCTCTCTCCCCATGCCCCCTTTCTTTCTGTTTGTCTTTCTCTCTCTCTCTCCCTCTCTCTGTGCCCCATTTCTTTCTTTCTTTCACCCTGCCCCCTTCTTTCTTTCTCTCTCCATGCCCCCTTTCTTTCTCTATGTCTGTCTTTCTCTCTCTCCTTATGCCCCATTTTTTTTCTTTCACCCTGCCCCTTTCTTTCTTTCTGGATCCCTGTACCCCCCTTTCTTTCTTTCTGTCTCCCTGTCTCCCCCCTTTCTTTATTTCTCCCTGCCCTCCCCCATGCCACCGCCATTTGAAAACATGCAGCTGCCACCGCCGCCAGGGAAAGGCTGCCACTGGCCATCAGAAACAGGCCGCCGCCGAGTTCGCCCTGCTTCTCTTCCCCGCGGGCCGACCAACTCTCTGCCCGACGTCAATTCTAACGTTGGAGGACGTTCCGGGCCAGCCAGGCAGTGATTGGCTGGCCCAGAACGTCCTCTCCGACGTCAGAATTGACATTGGATGGCTAGAGTTGGTCGGCTCGCGGGGAAGAGAAGCAGGGAGGGAGAACTCGGCGCTGGCTTGTTTCTGATGACAGCAATGGCAGCCTTTCCCCAGTGGCAGCCTATTCCCCGGTGAGTGGCCAGCTGTGCACCCCCTTGGGCCGTGCACCCAAGGTGGACACCACTGCTCTGGAGGAGAGGAGGGGCAGGGGTGATATGATACAGACATTTAAATATTTGAAAGGTATTAATATAGGATTAAATCTTTTCCAGAGAAGGGAAATTGGTAAAACTAGAGGACATAAACTTCATCCCTCCAGTAGTCATGTGGTCAGTATGGCCCTTATATGGTTTAAAAACAGGTCTAGCCCAAACGTCCAAATTGTGTCCTGGACATTTTGTAAAATGTTTGATTATTGCTGTAAAATGTCCAAATCATAGACATCGCAATTGATAACGTGCCTGCCTTAGCCCAGCCTAGCAAGAAATCCACTACACTCACCCTGTGCAAAGGATGGACAACAAATTGGATCATTTGACCTCAGTTGCAACGCTTCAAATTAGTTGAATAAATTCACCAGCTACCTGTGTGAAGTGGCTGTCTGAAAATCCCACTGGCTGGGTCCAGCTGTTCCACAATTAATGGAGGGCTTTTGGGTGGGGACCAGAAACCCACACTCAGATTCCATTTTCAGAACAGTTTACATGAGTTTATTCAGCTACTCAAGCATTTTCCCCTGTCTGTCCTGGTGGACTCACAATCTATCTAACGTACCTGGGGCGGATTGAGTGACTTGCCCAGGGTCACAAGGAGCTGCGTGGGTTTGAATCCACAACCTCAGGGGGCTGAGACTATAGCTTAAACCACTGGGCCACTCCAGAAATCATAATTTAGCAAAAGTGAGCCAAGTACTGTATAGGACAATCCAGCCATTGTGACATCACTGATGAGGTTGACTCTTATTGGTGGAATGAGGCATTATGATGACACAAAACCAGCTCTGGTTATCAGAGGCTGAAGCTTTTCACACTTTTTATTCATTCAATTTTCTATCCTGTTCTCTTAGGGAAGCTCTGAATGGTTTACATGAATTTATTCAGGTATTCAAGCATTTTCCCCTGTCTGTCCCAGTGGCTCACAATCTATCTAATGTTCCTGGGGCAATGGGGGGATTAAGTGACTTGCCCAGGGTCACAAGGAGCAGTGTGCACAGTGCTGAGGCTGTAGCTTTAACCACTGCGCCCCACTCTGATTGAAAGGGACGAATGCTTACAGGCTCTTTTCTCTTTGAAACTCAGTGCAAAGTCCATGTATAAAATGCATGGGGAACGTTGCTCCAATGTGCATAGCGTGAAAACGATTCCCTTCTTCATCCCGGGTCTCTGTTCTAATCCTTGCACTGTCTGTCACAGGCTCTCACTCCCTTCCTGAGCTGGACTTTTAGTTGCAGAGTTTTACCTAAGGGAGCCATTCAGACTAATGAGGTAAGAAGGGCCTGATGATTTTATCAAGTACCCATTTGGTAACTGTCAAGGGGAGAGAAACAAATTACCCTCAGAGGGCTTTCTGCCTGTAGCAGGAGAGACACCGAAGCAGGGAGGAAGGGGAGAGGGTGAGATGAAGGGCAGCGGGTGTGAGGAGCTGCCTTTTCCTGGTGCAGACGGGAGTAATCTTGGGATTTCTGGCAATGAGGATAGGCCAGGCTAGTTTAATTTAATTTAATATTAAATATTTCTGTTCTGGAGGAAATGACATCATCAACCGGAGAGGAACTCCGTGTCACTGAACCTAAATAAAGGGGAAATCTCTGATCCCCAAAAAAGGAACGGATATGACAGAGATTGGTGACAATGTGAATGGGGTCCATCCATGTCAAGCACTCTTAGCTTCTTGTCCAGATTGTCTGTCTTGATTAGATTGTAAGCTCTCTTGAGCAGGGACTGCCTCTTCTGCGTATGTCTCGCAGCACCATAGAAATGATTAGCAGTGGTGGATCTGATCCACATTTAGTGTAGTACAGGTGAAAGTGCAGGTGTGTGGACCCTCCAAGGCGTCAGCAGCAGATGCTGTGGCGGGAGGGAAAACAAGAGAAAAGTCTACCCACGAGTATGAGAACAGCAGCGGTACGGCAGGAGGGGCTGAGAGGCTGCTTCTAAGAATTTCAGGGTGACTTGGAGACCACACAGAAGCTCTGATGTCTGCGTAGAAGGAGGGGAGAATGGGGGAGCACAGGAAGGGTATTTGTGGAAAACATGAACGTGAAATCTCCAGCTTTCAAAAAGATAGTCCTCTCGCCAATTTCTTTGGAGTGTGATGGTGGAGGGGGTGGGGGGAGAAGATAAATCTTCAGTCAAACTTACTATCTGAACCCCATGTGAAAAATAAGACTGAAACCATTGCAAGACTTAAAAATTAATTAACCTCCCCCCCCCCCCCTTTTAAGAATCCGATTTTGGCTTTTTTATTGCCAGCCGGGGCGGTATTACTTCTGATGCCATGGCCGGTGATAAAAAAGCCTAACGCAGCTTCATAAAAGAGGAGGGGGTAAGTCATTTAGAATGAGAAATGATATCGAAAGCTGCCCTCAAATCATAACCTTTGTCTGCCACAACCAAAATGTCATTCACTGCAGACGACAAACGATATTCTCTGCTGTGATGACAGATTTTTGTGCAAAATCTGTTTGTTTTTTTCTCTATTCTAAAACCACCTTTCTGACACTTTAGTCAACACAGATAGATTTGAAGTAGGACGAATGTCCGTCTTTAACTTTTTTCCCTTTTCTGAACAGTTGCTTTGAACTGGTCTGGGACAACATCAATCTGAAGAGAATATCTCCTATGTTATTGTCTGATGCTCACCATTTCACAGCTGTATCATCTCCCCCTTAACCCCACATTCAGCCACACATCAATCTTAGCTCTTCAGCTCCTGCTCTTAGACACAGAGAAAAATGAAGGCAGATAAAGACCATATGGCCTATCTAGTCTGCCTCTCTCCCTTAGAGGTCCCACGCTTTCTTGAATTTGATAGACTTTCCTTCTCCATTACCTCCACCGGGAGGCCGTTCCAAGCATTCGCCACTCTTTCTGAGGTTACTTCTGAATCTATCCCCTTTCACCTTCATCCTATGCCCCCTCATTCCACAGTTTCCCCTCAACTGTATTTATGCCACATAAGTATTTCAACATCTCTATTATCTCCTCCTTTTCCTCCAAAGTATACATATTGAAATCTTATAAGTCTGTCCCCATAGACCACTGACCATTGTAATAACTGTCCTCTGGACCATCCTGGTTATATCTTTTTAAAGGTGTGTTCTCCAGAATTGTACTCACATGGGATGGGAGCAAACTGGACTTAGGGCTAGATTCACTAAAGATAGTGAGTCAATCGCTGTTGGCCGATTCTCCAACAGCGATTAATTCACTATCAAGTTTGCATGCAAATGATTTCCACGGAGGTGCAAATCATCTGCGTGCAAACGCGACCAATTCAGTCGCTCAGTGAGCGATTGAAACATGCGCACAGCCCTGACAGCAGTGACAGGGAAACCAGCCCCCTGTCACTGCTGTTAGGAGATGCATCCCCCCATGAAGTGCCATGCCCCCCTGTGCCCGTCCCCCAAACCAAAAAAATATATGGCAGGAAGGATGCCCACTCCCACCTGCTAGCGGGAAAGCGTTTCTGATTTTATAGTAAGACAAGAACCTAAGAATTGCCGCTGCTGGGTCAGACCAGTGGTCCATCGTGCGCAGCCGTCTGCTCACGCGGAGGCCCCTAGGTCAAAGACCAGTGACCTAACTGAGACTAGCCCTACCTGTGTTCGTTCTGGTTCAGCAGGAACTTGTCTAACTTTGTCTTGAATCTCTGGAGGGTGTTTTCCCCTATAACAGACTCCGGAAGAGCGTTCCAGTTTTCCACCACTCTCTGGGTGAAGAAGAACTTCCTTACGTTCGTACGGAATCTTTCCCCTTTCAACTTTAGAGAGTGCCCTCTCGTTCTCCCTACCTTGGAGAGGGTGAACAGTCTGTCTTTCTCTACTAAGTCTATTTCCTTCAGTATTTTGAATGTTTCGATCATGTCCCCTCTCAGTCTCCTCTTTTCAAGGGAGAAGAGGCCCAGTTTCTCCAATCTTAAGTTTTTGATTTGGACTTTTAACCCTATTTTTTTACAATTTTAATACATTTTGTACTCAGACTTATCACCACTGTTTTAATTGACAGAATTGATAGCTGAGCAAAGAAACCATTTGGATTATAACATTCTTCCTTTAATAAAAATTACTTAAACACTGAAGAAAGAAAGTTGACTTTTTCTGAGGAGGAGTCAATTTTGAATTTGATTGTAGGATAAATTGCATTAAAAGAACTGTCAAAGTGTTTGAGAATCTATTTTTTTGGGATTAGGTAGACCATAAATAGACAGTTTAGAATTGATTAGATTGGTTGCTGCACTGATTCCAGGAGGATCTGGACTGCTTGTCAGACCACCCACATGAGAGGAACAGTGGAAAAAGCCGTCTATCTAGCAGAAGCATCAGGAAAGAGAACTCCAGTAGTGAATCCCATCAAGGAAGGGGCAGCTGCCAGGATTGTGTACCTAAGAACTTTCCTTCCTTGGAACTGGAATCCAGAGGAACCTTCTCTAAGGCCGAGGATTCTCCAGAACTTCTAATACTGCTATTTATTATTTCTATAGCACTGAAAAGGTATACGCAGCGCTGTACATTTTAACATACAATAGACAGTCCCTGCTCAGAAGAGTTTACAATCTAATTTAGACAGAAGATTTTGGGGTTGGGGAGATTATGGTTGAGGAAATGATACAGTGGGTCTAGGTATCTGACAACAGTGAGTGGTTAAGAGTTGAAGGCAGTTTCAAAAAAGTGGGTCTTTAGCTTGGATTTGAACACTGTCTGGGACTTCAGCAGAACGAGATTTAGGAGTAATCATCAGTGCAGACATGAAAACTGCCAATCAAGTGGAGAAGGCTTCATCTAAGGCAAGGCAGATACTGGGTTGTATCAATAGAAGTTTCGTCAGCCGAAAGTCTGAAGTCATAATGCCGTTGTACAGGGCCATGGTGAGACCTCATCTGGAGTACTGTGTGCAATTCTGGAGGCCACATTACAGTAAAGATGTGCGCAGAATTGAATCAGTTCAGCGGACGGCCACCAGGATGATCTCGGGGCTCAAGGGTCTCTCGTACGAAGAGAGACTGAACAAATTGCAGCTCTACACTCTTGAGGAACGTAGGGAGAGGGGAGACATGATCGAAACATTTAAGTACCTCACGGGACGTGTCAAAGTGGAAGATCATATTTTCTTTCTCAAGGGACCCTCGGCCACAAGAGGGCACCCGCTCAAACTCAGGGGCGGAAAATTTCATGGCGACACCAGAAAGTATTTCTTCACAGAGAGAGTGGTTGATCACTGGAACAAGCTTCCAGTGCAGGTGATCGAGGCAGACAGCGTGCCAGACTTTAAGAATAAATGGGATACCCATGTGGGATCAAGATAAGGAAATTGGGTCATTAGGGCATAGACAGGGGGTGGGTAAGCAGAGTGGGCAGACTTGATGGGCTGTAGCCCTTTTCTGCCGTCATCTTCTATGTTTCTATGATGGGTCATTTGGCCTTTATCTGCCATCATGTTTCTATGTTTCTATAATCAGAAAGTTCTATGACATCACAATGCAGGTGTAAAGAGCCTTAGCCTATAGGAAGAGGAGATGCAAATGTTAAGAGCCTTAGCCAATAGGGAGAGGAGGAGAGAGTGGCTGCTGCAGACACCAGAAAGTATTTCTTCACAGAGAGAGTGGTTGATCATTGGAACAAGCTTCCAGTGCAGGTGATCGAGGCAGACAGCGTGCCAGACTTTAAGAAGAAATGGGATACCCATGTGGGATCCCTACGAGGGTCAAGATAAGGAAATTGGGTCATTAGGGCATAGACAGGGGGTGGGTAAGCAGAGTGGGCAGACTTGATGGGCTGTAGCCCTTTTCTGCCGTCATCTTCTATGTTGCTATGTTTCTATGATGGGTCATTTGGCCTTTATCTGCCATCATGTTTCTATGTTTCTATAATCAGAAAGTTCTATGACATCACAATGCAGGTGTAAAGAGCCTTAGCCTATAGGAAGAGGAGATGCAAATGTTAAGAGCCTTAGCCAATAGGGAGAGGAGGAGAGAGTGGCTGCTGCAGACACCAGAAAGTATTTCTTCACAGAGAGAGTGGTTGATCATTGGAACAAGCTTCCAGTGCAGGTGATCGAGGCAGACAGCGTGCCAGACTTTAAGAAGAAATGGGATACCCATGTGGGATCCCTACGAGGGTCAAGATAAGGAAATTGGGTCATTAGGGCATAGACAGGGGGTGGGTAAGCAGAGTGGGCAGATTTGATGGGCTGTAGCCCCTTTCTGCCGTCATCTTCTATGTTTCTATCTTTCTATTGATTCAGGCAGCCTGTTCCAGGCATACGGCGCCACAAGAAAGAAGGGACAGAGTCTGGAGTTGGCAGTGGAAGAAAAGGGTACAGATAAGAGGGGCTTGCACGATGAATGGAGATCACTGGGGGGGGGAGGGGAGATGAGCAAGGAGAGATATTGGGGGCTTCAGAGCGAATGCACTTGTAGGTCAGCAAGAGGAGTTTAAACTGTATTCGGAAATGGACGGGGAGCCAATGAAGCAACTTGAGGAGACGGATCATGCGAGAATAGCGCAGCAGCATTTTGAACGGATTGAAGACAGAGACTGTCAATGTGGAGATGCCGTCATTCTACTTGCAACTATAAATAGTTTATGCTGAGAATTTGTGTTTTTCCCTTTCGCCATCCAGGTTGAAACAAAGCCCTGTTGGTTAGAATTGGATCTTCTGGCCTGGACTGAAGTAATAGATGGAAGGAACGAAAAGATCTCTAGTACCTTTGGCTTTCCAGCTTGCTGGCCCTGGCTCTGAAACCTCACCAAACAGTTCTAAAAATAACTAACTCTTCTGGTTGCTCACTGAGTATCCAAGGCTACAGAAAGAAGGTAATTTTTAGAAGCCTTCACCTGGGTAAACAGGCTACTCAAAAAATGCAGCCACATCTGCGAGTAAGAGTGTGTGTTGATAGCTGAGTTTATGTGATTGACAAGACCTCGTGATTGATTTTTCCACAGTAGTTTAAGGCTGCCCCCCACCCCCAAGCTACCACCTAAGCAATTGCCTAGCCACAGGGGAGCCAGGTCAGGTTTTCAGGATATCCACAATAAATATGCATGAGATAGATTTGCATCTCAAGGAGGCAGTGCATGCAAATCCATCTCATACATATTCATTGTGGAGATTCTGAAAACCTGACCTGGCTCCAGCTCTTGAGGACTGGAATTGCCTACCCCTTGCCTAGCCTGATTTATGGCCCTATAAAGGAGGAGAGATGGAAAGATAAGTAGAAAAGGAGGATGATGGGGGTGGGGGGGCGGGGGGAGAGCCAAGTCCAAACTGAGCAAAGGAAGGGACGATGTTTGGGGGATAGTGGGGGGCAAAAACTAATAAGAAGAGAAGGAGAGCGGATGAGAGAGCAAAGACTCTGCCAACCAGATTTGCCTGACAGGGTTGGTCTAGTCCAGGGGTCTCAAAGTCCCTCCTTGAGGGCCGCAATCCAGTCGGGTTTTCAAGATTTCCCCAATGAATGTGCATGAGATCTCTTTGCATGCACTGCTTTCAGTGCATATTCACTGGGGACGCCCGACTGGATTGCAGCCCTCAAAGAGGGACTTTGAGATCCCTGCTCTAGTCCATGGTTTACCCCATTGCATGCAGGGACTTGTAGTTCTGAGTTCTCCATTGCATTCCTTCTAAAAAGCAAGACTACAAGTCCCTGCATTCAATGGGGTAAACTCAGGACTGGCAAATCTAGATCCAGTTAGCAATTATAAGATAAGTTAGAATGAACAAAGGGGACTAATTGCCTCTTTTACAAAGATATGCTAGCGGCAACAGCCCCGAAGCCCTTTAAATCTCTATGGGCTTCAGGGCCGCTAGTGCGGCTTTGTAAAAAAGGCCGTAAGTGTTCAATACATGGAGCTGGAGGAGTGAGAAAGCATGCAAGAAGGATAGCGCGGTGAGAGCGGGAAGGGGGAGGATGGGGGGAATGAGAGTGGGATTGCTGAACAGGAGAAAAGAGGACAGAGACAGTGACAAAGGGAGCTTTTAAGGGCCACTTTGTCATCTTCTGATCCAGAGTAGAAAATGAAAACAGGCAATCCCACCTGCCACGATAAATATCTTGATCTTTGTTGGGTTTTTATCATATTAATTCTAGAGGATTTTAGCACAGTTTGCCAAATAATGCTGAAAGCCGCTTCCAGGCAGTTTTTGCAGAATTCAAAAGCAATAACTCGCTGCCCCTGGGTGCGCGGGATAGTGGTGGGTGAAGTGACTCACCCGAGGTCACTCCGCTCTGCTCTCTCCACCAGACGAGTTCATTATTAATCAATATGAAATAGTTATAACTACACATCTCCCTCCTGCCCTCTGTCATTATCCCTAAAGCAGACCCCGCAGGGCGGTTGACCTCTGGCTGCTTTTCATGCCACGGAGATTTATTTCTTCCTTACTCACCACCGCAGTGCTCGGGGTTTGCTGTTTGTTTAATTAATTCACAATAGCTGGCTCGTTAGGTGTGTATTCCACATACATTATCTCTTCTCTTTCCTTGGTTTTAACTGTGATCTCATTTTGATCCCCAGCAAACACATTTGGTCTCTTGGCAACAAGCTCCAAATTCCCTTCTGTTGCTCCTTAGGTTGATAAGTGAGTTGGTCTCGGTGCCAGGTAAATGGAGTCGCAGAAGATGGAGGGGGCCTGTGTCAGCAAAGGGATGGAGGGAAGGAGCCACCGTGCGCAGGAAAGGTAGAAAGAATTCTTCCAGGCAGGCCTGGCTCGACCATTAAGGCGGTCGCCTGGGGCAAAGTTTCTGAGGGGCAGCAATGAGAGCAAAGCAATTGGTGCTGAAAGCCACATGCATTCAAAGAGCCAACAGAGACTGTAGGGGTAGACACGTACATACACGTTTAAAGGCGTGCTGCCAGTTATGCATTTGGAAGGAATGGTTTGGGGGATGATCATGGTTGTTGAATCTAATTATCAAAATTTTGAGCGGTCGAAGTCGGAGTTGCGTGGGGACAAAAATCCCACCCGTCCCCTCCAGGATCCTCTCCGTCCCCACCCATCCCCATAAAAAGCAACAATTACTTCTGACAGGATCATCAATTCCACAGTTTCTTTTGCTGTTTTCCTTGTGGAATCTCTTTGGTGAAACCCTTTTTTTGTTTTCTGTTCAGGTAATTAACTTATAAACCCCCTCTTTTACTAAGGCTTACGTGTCCTTTATATTATATGGATGAACCCTGCTTCCAAAGCCTTCCATCGCTGTGGGAGTCCCGTTGGCTAGAGGGGGGTCCCTGTGGGAGTCTCATGGGCCAGAGGGGGGTCCCTGTGGGAGTCCCGTGGGTCAGGGGGGATTCCCGCGGAATTCCCACAATTCCCGTTCCTGTGCAGACCTCTAGTCCATAGTCTATTATTGAGAAAGAAATGGGGGAAGCCCCTGCTTGCCCTGGATTGGTAGCATGGAATATTGCTATTTCTTGGGTTTTGGCCAGGTACTAGTGACCTGGATTTGCCACTGTGAGAACGGGCTACGGGAGTCCATGGTCAGCTATCTAGTTACTTGAAGGGATGTCTGGGCTGGTATAAATGAAAAAGTCTTGGATTGTTAGAAGTGAGGAAGAGCCGGGAAGTGAGAGAAGACATACTGTAAAAATGACGTTGGACCTGTATTATGAGAATGCTAGTCCAGGATCAATACACTTGTGCAAAGATATGCTGCACTTGAGAAAAGTGTGAAAACTCTCTTTTTTTCGTACAAGCCTTTATGAGTTGTAGTTAATACTGTATAAAAATATGTCTAAGGAATTATGACAAGATAGGTTGTTTAGGATTGGGTTTATAGGTATTGATAGTAGGATCCAACTTGATGTGCAATTTTGAAGTTTGTCAGTTCGTGTAAGGCATTTTAAATTGATAACAAATCCAATAAATTCATAAATAAATTATTCCATGACACATGACCCTACTTAGCACATCACATCAGCCATCAAGTAACAGAATTTTTTAATTTTTTTTTTTTTGGGGGGGGATTACTTTTCAAACCTATAAAGTACTTTCAGCGTGGGTGCCATTAATACAACATGTGGAATTTGCACTCATGAATTTCATGAAGAAATAGCAGGCCACTTTGCTCTGAAGATATGAGAAAATCAGCCTGGGTCTCGGGTGCCTCTAGAGAAAGAGACCTCATCACGCAGTAGAAAGGGAGGGACCTGGAGCACAGGAATTCCAAAGACACACAATATTTTCATGAGTTGGCAACCAACCCTGGTACAATAATTTAAGAGCCATCTCTGAATTATATGAAATTGGTGAGGAGAAACTTGGGAAAGTGCCCCCGGGTTAGCAACAGTATAAATCTAAGGAAAGTGAAACACTGCTGGGCGGATGGTCACAACACAGGAATGCCTGCTGTACAGTGCCTGCCTTGTCTAGCAGAGCCATAAAAATGATAAGTGGCACTAAACTATCAATACACATAGGCAGTTGAAGAGCAGATCTTTATCAGAGACCCAGGCAGGCATCAGACTGAAACACATAGATCACGAATACAGCACAGAAAGCTGAAAAGGGAATCTTTATCAGAGACCCAGGCAGGCATCAGACTGAAACACACAGAGCATGAATACAGCATGGAAACCTGAAAAAGGGATCTTCATCAGAGACTCGCAGGCATCAGACTAATGCGCATAAAACATGAATACAGCACGGAAAGCTGAAAAGGGGTTCTCCATCAGAGACTCGCAGGCATCAGACTGATGCGCATAAAACATGAATACAGCACGGAAAGCTGAAAAGGGGTTCTCCATCAGAGACTCGCAGGCATCAGACTGATGCACATAAAACATGAATACAGCACGGAAAGCTGAAAAGGGGTTCTCCATCAGAGACTCGCAGGCATCAGACTCATGCGCATAAAACATGAATACAGCACGGAAAGCTGAAAAGGGGTTCTCCATCAGAGACTCGCAGGCATCAGACTAATGCGCATAAAACATGAATACAGCACGGAAAGCTGAAAAGGGGTTCTCCATCAGAGACTCGCAGGCATCAGACTGATGCGCATAAAACATGAATACAGCACGGAAAGCTGAAAAGGGGTTCTCCATCAGAGACTCGCAGGCATCAGACTGATGCACATAAAACATGAATACAGCACGGAAAGCTGAAAAGGGGTTCTCCATCAGAGACTCGCAGGCATCAGACTCATGCGCATAAAACATGAATACAGCACGGAAAGCTGAAAAGGGGTTCTCCATCAGAGACTCGCAGGCATCAGACTGATGCACATAAAACATGAATACAGCACGGAAAGCTGAAAAGGGGTTCTCCATCAGAGACTCGCAGGCATCAGACTCATGCGCATAAAACATGAATACAGCACGGAAAGCTGAAAAGGGGTTCTCCATCAGAGACTCGCAGGCATCAGACTGATGCACATAAAACATGAATACAGCACGGAAAGCTGAAAAGGGGTTCTCCAGCAGAGACTCATAGGCATCAGACTCATGTGCATAAAACATGAATACAGCACGGAAAGCTGAAAAGGGGTTCTCCAGCAGAGACTCACAGGCATAAGACTCTTGCGCATAAAACAGGAATACAGCACGGAAAGCTGAAAAGGAAATCTTCATCAGAGACTCACAGGCATCAGACTCATGCGCATAAAACATGAATACAGCACGGAAAGCTGAATAGGGGAATCTTCATCAGAGACTCGCAGGCATCAGACTCATGCGCATAATACATGAATACAGCATGGAAAGCTGAATAGGGAATCTTTATCAGAGACCCAGGCAGGCATCAGACTGAAACACACAGAGCATGAATACAGCATGGAAACCTGAAAAAGGGATCTTCATCATAGACTCGCAGGCATCAGACTGATGCGCATAAAACATGAATACAGCACGGAAAGCTGAAAAGGGGTTCTCCATCAGAGACTCGCAGGCATCAGACTCATGCGCATAAAACATGAATACAGCACGGAAAGCTGAAAAGGGGTTCTCCATCAGAGACTCGCAGGCATCAGACTGATGCACATAAAACATGAATACAGCACGGAAAGCTGAAAAGGAAATCTTCATCAGAGACTCACAGGCATCAGACTCATGCGCATAAAACATGAATACAGCACGGAAAGCTGAATAGGGGAATCTTCATCAGAGACTCGCAGGCATCAGACTCATGCGCATAATACATGAATACAGCATGGAAAGCTGAATAGGGAATCTTTATCAGAGACCCAGGCAGGCATCAGACTGAAACACATAGATCATGAATACAGCATGGAAACCTGAAAAGAGGATAAGAACATAAGAATTTGCCTCCGCTGGGTCAGACCAAAGGTCCATCGCGCCCAGCAGTCCGCACCCGCGGCGGCCCATCAGGTCCATGACCTGTCAGGTTATCATGATTTAGCCCTATAGCCCCCTTGTTTTTATCTATACTCTTTCCATGCTATCTACCCCTTTCTGTATCCCTCAATTCTCCTATCCTTCAGGAATCCATCCAATCCTTCTTTGAATCCCCGTAGCATACTCTGCCCGACCACTTCCTCCGGGAGTGCGTTCCATGTGTCCACAACCCTCTGCATGAAGAAGAACCTCCTGGCATTGGTTCTAAACTTGTCCCCTTCCAGTTTCTCCGAGTGCCCTCTTGTGTTTGTGGTCCCCCATAGTTTGAAGAATCTATCCTTGTCTATCTTCTCCATGCCCTTCATGATCTTGAAAGTTTCTATCATGTCACCCCTAAGCCTCCTCTTTTCCAGGGAGAAGAGCCCCAGCTTGTCCAGCCTGTCAGTGTATGAACAGTCCTCCATACCAATTATCATTTTCGTTGCTCTTCTCTGGACCTTCTCAAGTATCGCCATGTCTTTCTTGAGGTACGGCGACCAATATTGGACGCAGTACTCTAGATGCGGGCGCACCATTGCACGTTACAGTGGCATGATGACTTCCTTCGTCCTGGTTGTAATTCCCTTCTTAATGATGCCCAGCATTCTGTTAGCTTTCTTCAAGGCCGCTGCACATTGCGCTGATGATTTCATGGTTGTATCCACCAGCACACCCAAGTCTTTTTCAAGATTACTCTCCCCCAGCAATTTTCCCCCCATTTTGTAGCTGTACCTCGGGTTCCTTTTCCCTATATGTATGATCTTACATTTTTCTATGTTAAAGCACATTTGCCATTTGTTTGCCCACTCTTCCAGTTTGCTTAGGTCCCTTTGTAGGTCTTCGCACTCCTCTGTGTTCCTAACTCTGCTGCAGAGTTTGGTGTCATCAGCAAATTTTATAACTTCACACCTCGTCCCCGTTTCCAAGTCGTCGATAAATATATTGAACAGCAGTGGTCCCAGCACCGACCCCTGCAGAACACCGCTTGTGACCCTCTGCCAGTCGGAGTATTGGCCCTTCACTCCAACCCTTTGCTTTCTGCCGGCCAACCAGTGCCTGATCCATCTATGTACATCCCCTCCCACCCCGTGGTTCCACAGCTTCTTAAGTAGCTGCACATGGGGCACCTTGTCAAAGGCCTTTTGGAAGTCGAGATAAATGATATCTATGGATTCCCCTTTGTCCATCTGGCTGTTTATCCCTTCAAAGAAGTGCAGTAGGTTTGTTTGGCACGATCTTCCCTTGCAGAAGCCATGTTGGCTCGGTTTCAGCTGTCCATTTCTTTCTATGTGTTCACAGATGCTATCCTTTATTAATGCTTCCATCATCTTGCCCGGAATCGAAGTCAAGCTCACCAGTCTTTAGTTCCCCGGGTCACCCCTCGATCCCTTTTTAAAGATAGGTGTCACATTCGCCAGCTTCCAGTCCTCCGGTACCTTCCCAGTGCTTAAGGATAGATTACAGATTTGTCGGAATGTGTCCGCTATTTCCGTCCTCAGTTCTTTTAGTACCCTTGGGTGGATTCCGTCCGGACCCGGTGATTTGTCACTTTTCAATCTGTCTATCTGTCGGAGGACTCGGGTTCCGGTACATTGGAGGTGTCCTCACTTGTGAAGACTGACGAGAAGAACCGGTTTAGCCTATTGGCTACCTCTTTTTCCTCTTTGACCACTCCCTTTCTGACTCCATCATCTAATGGACCCACCTCCTCCCTCGCTGGTTGTTTCCCTTTCACGTATCTGAAGAACGCTTTGAAGTTTCTTGCTTCCCCAGCAAGCCTCTTTTCGTATTGTCTCTTAGCATTTCTAACCACTTGGTGACATTCCTTTTGGTGATTTTTGTGTTCCTTCCGGTTTTCCTCAGTTTGGTCCTTTTTCCATGTTCGGAAAGACACTTTCTTGTCACCTATTGCCTTCTTTACTTCTTTTGTTATCCATACCGGGTCTTTTGTTTGATTTTTTTTGCACCCCTTTCTAAACCTGAGGATGTACAGGTTTTGTGCTTCTTGCACCGTGTCCCTGAGAAGGGACCATGCTTCCTCTACAGTCCCCATCTTTCTAGAGCTGTTTCTGAGTTTCTTTCTCACCATTTTCCTCATAGCATCATAGTTCCCTTTCCTGAAGTTGAGCACTGTTGATGTGGTTCTCTTCACCCTTGAGGTCCCTACTTCTAATTTATACCGGATCATGTTGTGATCGCTGTTGCCTAGAGGTCCTACTACTTCCACCTCCTTTGCAGGTCCCCCTAATCCATTGAGGATTAGGTCGAGAGTGGCGTCCCCTCATGTTGGTCCCTTGACTAGCTGTTCCATGAAGCAGTCCCTCACAGCCTCTAGGAATTCCTAGAGACTCGCAAGCATCAGACTCATGCACATAATACATGAATACAGCACAGAAAGCTGAAAAGGGGTTCTCCATCGGAGACTCGCAGGCATCAGACTCATGCGCATAAAGCATGAAAACATAACAAAAAGCTGAGCAGGTGCCATACTGATACTCATAAAGTAAGAGTACAGAACAGACAGCTGAAGAATGGATCTTCATCAGAGCCCCATACAGAATTCACACCAATATTCATAAAGCATAAAAACAGCACAGATAACTGAAGACCGGATTTTCATCAGATGCCCATGCAGACGTCCCACTATTACACCTTAAGCATGAAAACAGCACAGAGAGCTGAAGAGCAGATGACTGAAGAGGAAGTCTTCATTACAGCCTTGTGCTGGCCTCACACTGGCACATTTCAGTTTCAACAGAGGAGAGAACAGCAAGGGAGATTGTGCGTGTCTGAGCTTCTGTCTTTCTTCAGTAAGTAGTAAATTAATAAATTACAGGTTTACAGAATATTGCACAAGTGGGTTTTATTCACGTAAATGACAAAACAAAGGCCTTAGTGTGGCTATTGGGATGATGATATCCTGTCATTGGCTTCAGTTTCATCCATGTCTCAGAGCTCAAATCTTCTCACACGCTTTCGGAGCTTCTGAAATCCTCTCCCTGCTTCATTGGAGACCACTCTCTAAGCCAGGGACTTTCAGTTTTGTTCCTCTGGGGCCACAGAGTGGCTGGCAAATGACAGAACATCCACGAGAAATATCTACCTTGATTTATTTACTTTCTTTATTACATTTATTTATATCCTGCAAATCCCACAACTGTGGGAAGGTTGTTCCAGATTTTGGTGCCGAAATAGGTGAGATAGTGAGTTAGTCCTAGGACTTCTAGACTGCTGCAACATCCTCTTTCTCCCCTGCCCCGCAGTCATGATAAAACAACTATAAACAGTACAAACACAGTACAGTCTCTTCCCCATTACTCCATTCATAAATTTGCCCTCCTTAAGGTAACCTATACATTCTGTAATTCCTTATATTGTAAGTCGCCTTGAAGCTGTTCAGGCATAATGTGACTCAAATACTAGATTAGATTAGGACTAGCCTATCTACTGCCACTCCAGATGAAATTGCTTTCAAGTTTCAAGTTTATTAAAATTTTTGATTAATCGCTTAATCTTACTTCAAAGCGATGAACATACATAAAAAAAAACAATTAAAATGACAATATTAAAAAATAAAACATTAATTTAAACATAACCATTAAAATAAACTAGACTATATACAAACTTAACAAAACAAGAGGAAAGAGGAAAAGGGGATTTGAACTACAAAATATTATAGAAAAGGAGGTCAGGCAAAAACACAAGGTTGGGAATTAAAATGAATAGTCAAATACAACATTAATGACTGAATCTCACTTATTTCTCTGAAACTCCTGTTACTTCCACATTCCCTATGCTGCCTATTATGATGTTTTAATGTATATTGTGTTGGCACTGTAGGTGCCATTCTACAACCTAATGTGTTTTGTTATTTGAATATCTTGCTTACTCCCTGTGTGCAGCTTATTTTCACTCAGAAAAGAGAGGAGAGGTACAAGTGGATCAATTTCTCACTCCGTCAAAAATGACTAGGGGACACTCGATGAAGTTACAGGGAAATCCTTTTAAAACCATTAGGAGGAAATATTTTTTCATTCAGAGAATAGTTAAACTCTGGAACGCGTTGCCAGAGGATGTGGTAAGAGCGGATAGCGTAGCTGGTTTTAAGAAAGGTTTGGAAAAGTTCCTGGAGGAAAAGTCCATACTCTGTTATTGAGAAAGACCTGGGGGAAGCCACTGCTTGCCCTGTATTGGTAGCATGGAATATTGCTACTCCTTGGATTTTGGCCAGGTACTAGGTGACCTGAATCGGCCACCGTGAAAACGGGCTACTGGGCTTGATAGACCATTGGTCTGACCCAATATGGCTATTCTTATGTTCTTATCCATGCCACCTAGGGTGGGGGGATGTCATACCCAAATGGGGGGAGGAGGGGTAAAGAAGGAAGCCAAATTGGAAAGGAGGAAAGAAAGAAGGAAGAAAGAAGTCTAGGGAAGGCAAGGGAAAGGAAGGGAGAGGGGAGAGAAAGATGAGGGAGGGGAGAGAAGCAGACGAGAAAGATTTTAAATCACAGGTTTGTGAATATACCTCAGTTTGTGTGTGTGTGGGGAGGGGGGGGGGCAGGGCTTTGTGTCCTCTTTTCTGTCTTCACAAATATGGTAACCCAACCCTAGTGGTTAGTGCAGTGGAGTATAAATCAAGGGACCCAGGTTCAAATCCCACTTCAGCTGGCTTTTTGTTGAGGTTGGTTTCTTTTTCTTTCTTTCTTCTTTTTTTTTTTTGGGGGGGGTTTTAATTGTGAGCCCTCCAGGAACAGCAACATACCTGCTGTACCTCAATATGTAAGTAATCTGCAAGCCCAAAAGCTATTAAAGTGGAGTACATTCCGCTACAGTAGATATTTTTCTGTTCCTGGAGTCACAGTTAAAAAAACCAAGAAAGAAAGTGGGATTTGAACCTGGGTCCCTTGGTTTAAAGCCCACTGCATTAACCACTATGTTTCCCCTTTGCTCTGTTTGGATGTCTGTGTGACCATTTTCAAAGAAGGCGGCCATACAGACGTCCTTGTCTCTTATCCTCCCACCGCTCATAATTTGGATGTTCCAGTTTGTAAAATGGATTTCTTTCTTTCTTATCCCATCTTGCCAGTGGAGCCCTGAACGGGTTACAAGTGTATTAGTGTGGGAGACAGGATGTTTCTAGCATGTATGTAGAGGTCCATCTCACGTACTTTGGAACCAGAAATCTTGACAGAGTTCCTGTTCATAAATATATGCAAGTTGAACGTTTTTGATTCGGACGTCCTTATGAAAATGACCTTCCACATGGAGCAAAACTTTGGCTAGGCTGTAGCCTTGGTGCCCCTTTCCTCTGTCCATAGAGGGGGTGGAGATCCATTACTAGAACAGATTTTGGGCACACTTGGGATAGATCTAGAGGGCAATGAAAGGAAAAGTAGGGAGAACGAGAGGGCACTCTCTAAAATTGAAAGGGGATAGATTCCATACAAACGTACGGAAGTTCTTCTTCACCCAGAGAGTGGTAGAAAACTGGAACGCTCTTCTGGAGTCTGTCTAGGGGAAAACACCCTCCAGGGATTCAAGACAAAGTTAGACAAGTTCCTGCTGAACAAGGACTTACGCTGGTAGGGCTAGTCTCAGTTAGGACGCTGGTCTTTGACTAGAGGGCCGCCGCGTGATCAGACTGCTGGGCAAGATGGACCACTGGTCTGACCCAGTAGCGGCAAGTCTTATGTTCCTATGGTTTAGGCAAAGAGAAGAGGAGGATTGTGGTGGTGGGGATGGACTAATGGTGGCTTGCTTGGGGTGAGGGGACTTATGGTGGGTTACATGCGAGCAACTATGATCATGTACCCAAACTAGAAGAACCACTGTAGACTTGATGCACCAGTTCTGTCATTTATTAGGACAGGGACAGCTATGAGAAAAAGGAGAATAGCGGTGGGGGATGGGGCAGCACGTGTTCTGGGTTCCTGGGTGCTGGGTAGAGTGGTATGAACCATGATTTACAACTCCATCCCCAGGAAAATGAGCCATTCCCTGAAGAAAGCCAGTTGAGATGGTCAGCACAGTGGCATGAGCAAGGTAACACAAACACTGCATGTAAAGAAAGGGGCAGATTTCAGTCTGTTCCTGGCCAAATTCAGCTTGCAAGCATTCAAGCCGTGAAGGGGTCGCGGAGGGGTTATTGAAAATATTTTAATGACCATCAATTGAAGTTTTCAAAGAAGGGACGTCTTGCAGTGAGGCCGGGATAATGAGAGCTGTGCCCTTGAGTTCTTTGCCAGCACCGCATTCCAGCTGTCTCTGTGGCTCGGACCGGTGTCCTCTTGGGACCAATTGCCACATTTTGCTGGCCTTTCGGAGCTAGAGAAGCCTTTAGAAGGTCTGAGAGTGCCTGCTGTCTTTTTCTTGCATGCATCATTCTTGCCTGGCCTTGGGAAACTGTGTATAGTATTCTAAATAAGTCTTCAGTACAAAAAAAAAGACCATATATATAGGACTATTGTCCCACCTGCACTATGAATTTCACCTTGAGATGTCAGGAGCTGGACATCATTCAGAATCTCACTGAGCCAGTGCAGCTGCAGACCACACCACAGCTGGAAGATGCTTTAAAACAGAGGGATGTGAACAATAGGCCGAGCTTCTGTCTCAGAGAGAGAGAGAGACACACACACACAGACACCCGCATTGCTAGAAGCTTTTTAGACCTTTTCTTAAACTACTTATAACCAATAATATCAGATTCCCATGCAGAAGTCAGAGATACCTATAAAGCTGAACAACCGATTTGCATCAGAACCCCAGGAAGTGTCACACTGACTCCCTGATGCAGTAATCTGTGCTGTCCTGTAGTGTTTGTCTTAGTTAGGGTTACCAGACATCCGGGAAAACCGGATGGACGTTCCAAAACCCAGCAGTCGTACGGCTTTTGGAAAGCTCTGGCCATGTGAGGAGGGCCTCTGAGCATGCTTTGATAATGTTGCACACGTCCTCGCATGCTCGGAGGCCCCCGGACACAGCCTAGAGGTCAGGAATAATGAGACAAGGCTTTTGGAGGTGGGGCTCGGGGCGGAATGGGACAGGCGTCCGGGATTTCACCAAGAAAAATATGGTAGCCCTAGTCTTAGTCCTGATGTATAGTAACATAGTAAATGACGGAAGATAACAACCTGAATCCGTCCAACAGTCACATTCATTACCAAGGCAAAGTTGAATCAACAATCTTCCTATAAGATGTATTCCCCTCCCCCAAGATAAGCAAGGCCTGTACTCAGACGATGCACATATTTGCCCCTGATCCATCTTGTCACATAAGGATATAGAGCATAGAAGTCTATCTGGCATCAGCTATACCACTCCATTGCTGGAGTGGAGTCGCCGTCAAAGCTAACTCCAGCCCATTCCGGTCCGTATAAGTCCAGCATCGGCTTCACTTGCCCACTGCCGGGGCCTCAATTTAAGCACCAGCTCCTGCACCTCATACATGAAGTTACAGTTGTTGATCTGTTGAGTTCTTTGTCGATAGTAAGACATTTTATTTTGGGGCAATTGGCGATAAAACCACTGCTTTAGAGGGCAGTCCAGGGGTCATCTAAAACTCTGCCTGCAGCGTAAGATCGCGTGCTAACATCTAGGGCTCTTCTCCTAGCACTGAGGCTTTCAGATGCATCGTGGAAACAAACAGTCTGACCCTTTCCCCCTTGACATGTCAACACCTCAAAAATTTCCTGGTTGCCATCTAATCCAGGACAGTCTTGGCTCTGCTTTGGGCACAGGGAGACCCTCAGCAGACAGCCTCTGATCCTTGTAGACCTCCCACTCTCTCCAAACCACTTTCCATGGTCCAGGGAGACATCCAGGGTTGTCCTTCCCTCAATGCTACCATCTTGGAAAATAGATGTATGGAACCCTAGTGGTGCATCCTGACACACTGCAAACCGGGATGCATGGGCATTTTTGGCACACTGAGCCATTGGACATCCTTGGACTTGACTTGGATTGCCTTTCTTATGTTTGTTCAATAAACCTGCAGCCGCTTTCCCCCACAAGAACTATGTCTATGGTTACAGGAGGGGATGGGAATATTCTATTCTAGAAGCATCAGGTTTGGAACAGATAAAGGTGCCGATCAGGGCTTGCACCATCCAGTTACAGGCCCCAAACTGATACTAACTGGGAGTCAAGCTGAGCCTGCACCACTTCACTTCTCTCCCATTCAAGAAAGAGCGTCGTCCTGTAGCGTTGACGGTTTTCATAAAGTTCTAGTTTACTGGCTGATATTCTTTAATAGAATTTGAGAATGGCTCAGTGTCTCAATTTAATCAGCAGGGACAGCCACATGATTTCCTTTCTGAGCCCTGAGAGGACTTGGTGACAGCCTCTCTTCAATTCGCTGTTTCTGCCCAGATGACGTCTGTTTTTGTCTGCTTCTCTCTAGTATACCCCCTCATGTCCCAGCTTGGGACTCTCATGAGCCAAGACTGCGCTGGCAGCAGCACAATGTGAGAGGGATCTGATGTGACCTGAGCACAGGCTCCTTGTGGGCCAATATCAGTTAGGTTTCGGCCCGAAGAGAGACGTAACCCAAGAATGGACAGTTTACTGCACTCCTCTCTCTCTCTCTGAGAAAGGTTCAGGCTAAGATGCTGAAAGAGCGTGCTAACATCCATTTCAAAGCATTTTCACTTCCTTAGTCTGGAGTTTCTCTTCTACTCTGCTATTCCTCATGGGAGCTCCAGAGCACCCAGTAGAAGTGCGAACAGATCCCCCTTCATTCACCGCATTGCTGCGATGATCACTGGACATGCATATTCCAAGCATAAAAGCTTAAACTTCCCTTCTTCTGGAATAAATACTTCCCTGGGAAATTCCTGTCTGACCCTTTCAAATAAAATGAGACAGGGTTTGACAAATCCATTTCTCCAATTTCTAATTAATTTGATTGCTTTTCTTAACAGTCTGAAGTCCTAAGAAGTGCCCCATGCGGTAACTACAGTCTGACAAAATTTACTGCCTATACAAGGCTGACTCAATAAATTATGGCTTGGGATTTTGGTGCCTTTATCACCCAGGTCCTAAGCCAGTGTCTCACCTGGTCCAATGGTTAATCCATCCCTCTATCTGGAAGTTGGTTTCTCTTGCTCCTTGTCTAGTGACATGTGCGGCCTTTCTGTGAGCCCATTCCTAACTTGTTCTGTAGTTCCCAAAGCCCTTTCCTGTGCAGTAGCAGAAAGCTGTTTCAATTCTGCCTCTCCTGTCCTATGAAAAACATAAGAATAGCCTTATTGGGTCAGACCAATGGTGCATCATGCCCAGTAGCCCGTTCTCACAGTGGTCAATCCAGGTCACTAGTACCTGGCCAAAACCCAAGGTGTAGCAACATTTCATGCTACCAATTCAGACCAATAGCCTCATTGTTTGTGTAGCACCTTCAAAAACGAGTATATCTGAGGGGTTTCAACATCTACTTCCCATGACAGCCTTTCTCCTGTGCCTAGAAATTTGTTGGCATTGTAAAGGAAGCCTCAGAACCTTTTGCTTTTGGATACATCCAGAATTTCCCTAATTCTCCTGACCCTCACATTGCCTCTGGTACCTCTTCCAGAACCAAAGTCAAGTTCACTAGTCTGCAGTAACTTGGACCCGGTCACACTCCCCTTGTCATTTCACCTTTATTGAGGGAGTCCTTAAGAAGAACCGGGGCTGTCACATTTCCAAGAAAGCGACTGCTGTGAGTTTTCCATGTGACCTTGGGCAAAAATGATAATAGTTAACAATATTTTTCTTCTCCCTCTCCCTGGCGCAGCCTTTCCCATAGTTCACATAGCACATGTGCTCCCAGACCTCTCGGTCCAGATGTGCAGTCACGAAAGCTGAAATGATTTGTGCGGTTATTTCCAGGAGCAGAAGCCTCGGCATTGTTCCCATGGATGAGCACTCGAAACCTTGCATACCTCTGGTGCAGACGAAAGTAGCTCCAGAAATCTAACATGCAAAACCTACTTAGGGGGTCATTTACTAATGGTTAGTAATGCTGATCTTAGTAAATAATCCCCTTAACAATAACTCTGCAGTGCAAAAGCACAAAATACAGGATGGACAGTAACGAGGATTGTGGAAAAAGCTGCAAATCACGTGGAAAAGTGTCTTCCTTAGTCGCCAAAGGACTTGTGTTTTGTGCGTTCTAGCTATAACCAGAGTGAAAAGTGACTGAATCTGTTCAGTCTGTTTGAGTGTGGTGCTCTTCTCCATTACACAAGTTGTACAATGATGCACAAAATGAATGTGTAATGGCCTGAGCAGACGGGGACTTCACACCAGTGTGGGTTAGGGGAAAAAACTCCAGCTTCCTGACCCTGGAGAGTTAACTGTAAAAGCCTGTTTCAATTCATGACTAGAGATGCACTTGGCAATTTTTGTGGTTTTCTCATGTTTATCCATGTTATATATGCAATGATCGCCTCATACTCTCTAAAGTTGAAAGGGGATAGATTCCGTGCAAACGTAAGGAAGTTCTTCTTCACCCAGAGAGTGGTAGACAACTGGAATGCTCCCTCCAGGGATTCAAGACAAAGTTGGAGAAGTTCCTGCTAAACTGGAACGTACACAGGTGAGGCTGGACTCATTTAGAGCACTGGTCTTTGACCTGGAGGCCGCTGCGTGAGCGGACTGCTGGGCACAATGGACCACTGGTCTGACCCAGCAGCGGCAATTCTTATGTTCTTATGTTATACTTCGCGCATTTTGTATTATAGAGCTTCTGCCTTTTCTCTTCTAACTCTCCACCTGGTTATTCCATGTTATGTTTGCTTGACTTGTACATCGCCTTGAACCTTTTCAGGTATAGAGCGACCCATAAATACTAGATTATATTAGACTAGTCTTATAGCCCGTTACATTAACGGGTGCTAGAATATATGTGTGTGCGTGTCTCTTTATTTCTTTCTCTCTCTCTCTCTCTCTCTCCTTAGCTGCTTTCTTTCTTTCTTTTTCCATCGGTACAAGGGGCTTCAGGAGACTAAGCCTCCCCAGCACTAACTGAGTAAAACCCAGATGGATCAATCTATTCTCTTTTTTCTGGAGCCATAGGGTAACTCTAGGGCCGTGGTCTCTGCTAGTTTTTAAGTTAGGGCCGTTCTGAGTCCAAAATGGCTGAAGGAGAGCTGACAAATATCTTCCAACTTGGGGCCATGACACCAATAATGCTTCTCAACCTTCATTCCTACCAGAACACCTGGCCTTCATCACACAATGAACCAGTGGTCTCCAACTCAAACCCTTTGCAGGGCCACATTTTGGATTTGTCGGTACTTGGAGGGCCTCAGAAAAAAATAGTTAATGTCTTATTTAAAAAATGATAATTTTGCATAAGGTAAAACTCTATAGTTTATAAATCTTTCCTTTTGGCTAAGTCTGACATTAACATGATTAATGTTATCAGATGTACACTGCTATATTCTCTAATTCGTTGTACGAAATATACACTTGATTGTATTTACTTGATTGTATTCACTTGATTGTATTCACTTGATTGTATTTACAGTTTCTTTTATTGTAAACCGCCTAGAAGTTGCAAGATTGTTGGCGGTATATAAGAATAAAGTTATTATTATTATTATTATTATTATTAATAATATTATTGTCATTTATAGCTCAAGAGATATATGATCAAGAAACTCTTATTTTACTTTTGTGATTATGATAAACATACAAGGGCCTCAAAATAGTACCTTGCGGGCCACAAGTTTGAGACCACTGCAATGAACCCTATGCAAATATAGGACCACAAACTAAAAGTCCTAATATACACAAATGAAACCCTAAGATATCAGGCTCTGCATGCAATACAGCTCCAGAGAAATAGAAAGAAATATATTTCTTCCTGAGCAGTACAAAATATAGACAGATGTAAATTCTGAAAACTGACACATATATTAACATAGCAAATGTCGGCCATCTATGATTAAATTAATTTGTCTCTTTCTGGGCCATAGACTAAAGTCCACTTGGTCTTGTCCTAGGTTCCAACTGCTGAAGTTGCCATCTATCCAACCATCCCTACTGTAAAGTCTGGCCAGGAACGGCCTCATGTTCCAACTGATGCCCTCCCCAGCCCATCCTACACCAAATCACCATATATGGGACACAAACTGTACAAGTCTGTCCAATAATGGCCTTAGTTCATTAATTTATACCATTTGTCTTCTAATTAGAGATCCTCTGTGTTTATCCCACACTTTTTGGAATTCCATCACCGTTTTCCTCTTTTGGACGTATGGTATCTTGTGCTTTGTCGGCTTGGATTCACGTACTGGTAAAGGAGTTGTTTGGTTCTGTGGATCCCATATTACATGGACCCCTGATGCAGGCACTTATGTTCGCCAAAACGCAGTACTGTGTCAGGTCCATGTTACTATACGTCCCAGACTGAAATAAACAAGATATTACTTCACACCGCTGGCTCTTGTGGAGTGCTCATTGTCCGTTCCAACTGTTTGGTACCTGTGGGATTGTGTCGTGTTGGGCTTTTGGTGGTGTTTTCAGCTAACTAACTAGCCAAACAACTTTCCACTCCCCGTTTCAGTCTTTATCATCTACTGCAGATATTTTATTCTATTAAGTGGCTCAGGGGTTTCAAAAAAACACATTTTACATTAGAAATAAGCAGAGAATTAGCACTGATATCTAGGCCCCTAAGTTATGGCACTCTTTGCAGAATATGGCCCTAAGTATCAGATGCATCACAGTGTCCTGCTTTTTTGGGAAAAAGTTGAAACTCATCTATTCTAATCTTAGGGTTAACGTTCAGTGCAAAAGTTTAGGCATCCCTCATCAAAATTCATTGGAACATTATTTTTAAGTGGTAAAGTCTATAATGTTGATTGACTCATTAGGCAGTCAATTAGATGAAAATATTCCCACAGTGGAATAAATATTCTGATTTTTCTTCTCTCTCAGTCTGATTATTGTTCTGTCTGCTTTCAACAATCATGGACTTCTCCGAAAGGAGCTATCTGAGCATCTGATAAAAAGTGAAGTCACTCTTACAAAGCAAGTGAAGACTATAAAAATCTTTAAATGCCTTCAGCTAGCAATTTCAGTTATCGGAAAGTTTAGAACTGGAAGTTACAGAGATCTGAAAAATACCCCTCCCCCCAAAAAAAGGTCAGATTTACAAAACAAAACCAAAACATTACTGCAAGACACTGAGTAGTTGTCCAGAAGTCCACACACAGTAGAGTGCTCCTTGTAACTCTGCTCTGGAAGTGGAGGAGATGAAAGATCCCAGGGAGAGAAAGGACCAAAGCTTGAAATCCCCAAAACTGCTGGATCCATCACCACTAGGAGACATAAGGTAGTGGTAGTTGACGATTCCCTTCTGAGGGGTACAGAAGCGTCCATCTGCAGACCAGACATGATGTCTGCCTGGTGCCAAAATCCAAGATGTTACGGAGAGCTTGCCGAGACTCATCAAGCCTGATGACTATTATCTGATGCTGCTCATCCATGTTGGCACTAAAGATTCCACCAGGTACACCTCCGAACATATCAAAAGTGACTGGCTCTGGGAGAGAAGGTGAACCAGTCAGGTGTGCAGGTGGTATTCTTGTCCATCCTCTCTGTCGAGGGTAAAGGCCAGGACACAGAAGCTTGCATCTTGGAGATGAATGCATGGCTATGTAGATGATATCATGGAGAGCATTTTGGTTTCCAGGACCATGGGATGATTTTCCAAGGGCTGCTGAGCATCTATCAAAGAAGGGAAGAAGTGTCTTCAGCGGTAGGCTGGCTAATCTACTGAAGAGGGCTTTAAACTAGAAGTGATAGGGCAGGGCGATCAAAGCCCCCAGGTGAGTATAAGCCCTCAGGTAAGTAAATCATGGAATACCTCTACATGGATGGGAAAAGGGGACAATGTCTGGAAAGCAGTATATACTAATGCTCGAAGTATGGGAAACAAGATTCTGGATCTAGAAGCTGTGATAGAAGAAGAGGAGTTGGATATAGTGGCAATCACAAAGACGTGATTCACAGAGAACCATAACTGGAATGTAGTTATACCGGGCTATAATCTGTTCAGGAAAGACAGGGTAGAAAGAGGGAATGGTGAATATATTTACATTGGTGTGATATATAGGCCTCCTTCATAACCGAAGAAGTGGACAGAGATTTAATAGTAGATATTCAGAATATATCTAAAAACGGGGCAAGTCTTGCTAATAGGTGATTTTAACATGCCGGATGTTGATTGGGGAATCCCTATTGCAGGGTCTTCTAGAAGTAGGGAGATCCTAGATTCTCTACAAGGAGAACTGTTCCAGCAGTTGGTAATGGAACCCATGTGGGATGGGGTCCTACTGGACTTAGTGCTTACAAACGGGGAAAGTGTTTCTGATGTTACAGTGGGTGATCATCTGGCATCCAGTGATCACTGAATGGGACGGTTTAATATTAAGACAGGTATAGAGAGGGTCATTCAAAAGCAAAAGTTTTAGATTTTTAAAAAAACTAACTTAGTTTGGATGGAGGATTATGTCAAGGAATTGTCTGGATGGGAACGTTTGGAACGAGTAGAAATGTAATGGGCAAAACTGAAAGGAGTTATTGTAAGGGTGATAAACCTTTTTGTGAGGCAAGTAAGTAAAAGTAAGAGGAAAAGAAGGCTGCTTTGGTAATGGCAAAAGCTAGAAGGATGCTAGGTTGCTTGAAGAGAGGTATGGCTAGTAGGAAAAAGGAGGTATTGATGCCCTGGTATAAGACTCTGGTGAGACCTCATTTAGAATATTGTGGACAATTCTGGAGGCCACATCTTCAAAAAGATATAAAAAGGATGGAGTCGGTTCAGGGGAAGGCTACTAAAATGGTATGTGGTCTTCGTCATATGGCGTATGGGGACAGACGTAAAGATCTCAATCTGTATACTTTGGAGGAAAGTCTGGAGAGGGGATATATGATAGAGACGTTTAAATACCTACATGGTGTAAATGTGCATGAGTCAAGTCTCTTTCATTTGAAAGGAAGCTCTAGAATGAGAGGTCATGGTATGAAGTTAAGAGGTGACAGGCTCCGGAGTAATCCGAGGAAATACTTTTACAAAGAAAGGGTGGTAAATGCATAGAAAAGTCTCCCGGAAGAGATGGTAGAGACAGAGACTGTGTCTGAATTCAAGAAAGCATGTGATAGACATGTGGGATATCTTAGAGAGAGAGGCAGAGATAATGGTTATCACGGATGGGCAGACTGGATGGGCCATTCGGCCTTTAGCTGTCATCATGTTTCTATGTTTATAAGAAAGATCTGCATGGGAGATTTGACAGAAGGAAGCCTCAGTAAGATGAACAAAGTGTTTTGGAGTGGACTGATGGCATGAAAACTACACTGTTTGGCCGCAACCACAGAAGATCCATTTAGAGAAAAAAGAGTGAAGAATTTTAAAGAAAATAATATCTTGCCAACTATTAAGCATAGGGGTTGATATATTATTCTTTGGGGTTGTGTTGCAACCAGTGGTACATGAAATATGTCTGGGTGAAGTGAAGAACGGATTCAGGAAAACATCAAAATGTCACAGAAGCCAATGTCTCATAGTCAGTGAAGAAACTAAAAAGAGTTTGGGCATTTCAGTCAGATAACGATCCAAAACATGCCTCAAAATCAACCATGTACTTGACAGCAAAGAAAGATGAATGAATGTTTTGGAACAGCCATCCAGTCTCCAGACTTGATTAGTGAAAATCTGTGGAGAGATTTCAAAAATGCAATGCATGCAAGGAGAGCTTAAGAATATTTCTGAGCTAGCAGAGTTTTGCAAGGAAGAGCAGGAGAAAATTCCAGGACTAAGACTTGGAAGACTCTTGTTGGCTATAGGAGGCTTTTTGGTTGATATTGAAAATGCTATAAGGAGGACAGGTTCCTGCTCAACCAGCCTTCCACCGATATTAAACAGCACTAACTGTCTGAATATTGATTTTTACCACCCCAGCACAATCTAGGCAGTGCCAGGGCCGTCTGGTGACAGGGTCAAGGTGGAGCCACAAGATACGCAGGCTCCAGCAGTAGTTGGTGCTGGGATCCAAACCTAATGGAACAGATAGAGCTGTACAAAGAGCTGCATAATTTCTGGGTCCAACAATAACCCAGATCTTCAGTGCTTGTGTCTAGATACGGTCCACCGTTGACTGTTCAGGTCTAATTCAGGCCATGGCTGTCAGCAGCTTTAAAACCGCTCATCACCATGAGCTTAATATCATCCCTGCTATTTCTGCTAAGTACAAACTGAAAAGATGTTCAATCTTTTACACATGGAAACAAACTAGTCTACCACTATAACCATGAAGTGCATCACACTCTACCACCACGGTCTCAGAACTGGAGCCTACGCATGGTATTTATATCACAAACTCAAGTGATCAGCGTAGCAATTTAGCTCCCTGCTCCAATCATTGACCGCTTAGGTTTTAAAACATATAAACTTTAATAATTTAATCTTAAAATATTTCCTGTAGAAAATGGACTCCGCCCATTATCAGTCTACTTGCTCTCCTTACCCTCGCCGCCGCAAAGCAGCGGCCCGCCGGACTCCGCCCATTATCAGGTCAGCGCATGTCCAATATAAGAGGACTCTCATTCCCTCCCTTGTTGTAAAGGGAATGGGAAAGACAGAGAGAGAAAAATTCAGGGCACATCTCTCACACCCCCTCTACTACCATCCAATATTTTTCAATCTCTCATCCCCTGACCCCTGTACAGCATCTTTTGCCCCTCCCCACAACCCAATGCCCATTTATTTATCAATCTTCTCTAACACCATGCTACATCTCTTCCTCCCTTCCCTCCACCACCATATCCAACATTCCTACTACTACTAATTATTTGTAAAGTACTACCAGAAGCATGAATTCCTTTCCATCTGTCCCACCCTTTCCTCTCTATCATGACATTCAATATTTCTCCCTCCTTCCTCTCCACCACCATCATGTTCAACAATTCTCCTTCTTTCTTCCTTTCCCCATGTACACCACCTCTTTCTCTTCCGCTCCATGCACCTCCATTGTTCTCTCTTTCTCTTCCCTTCCCTACCGGCAGCATCTCTCTTTCCCTCCCTTCTCACCCCCCCCCCCCCCCAGCCCATACAGCATCTATCCTCCCCTGCCTTCCCAAACTCCCTGGATCATAAAGCACTTCTCTTTCTACCCCCCCCCCTCCCAAGCCCATACAGCATCTCCCCTTCCCTGCCTTCCCAAACCCCCTGGCCCATACAGTATCTTTCTTTTCTTCTTTTTCTACTATCCCCACCCCATGCAGCATCTGTCCTTCCCTTCCTTCCCAGCCCTACCTCCCCAGGCTACGCAGCATCCGTCCTCCCTGCCTTTTCAATCTTTTCAGCCGATGGAGCATCTGTTTCCCTCCCTTCTTCCACTAGCCACACTTATCTTCTTAACAGGCCAATGGCAGCAATTCCTACCCACTGCTAGCAGCTGACCTGGAAGCCTTTCTTCTGACGGCTTCCGGGTCAGCCGCCAGCAGCGTATAGGAACTGCTGCTGGTGGCCTGTGAAGGAAATAAGTATGTTGCCCCCCAGCCTTCCCATTACCACAGAAATTCTCACAACACTACCGTGTAATGGTCTACCATTCCCGTGGCATTCCTGGGGGATTTGCAAAAGTGCTTCCCATTGCCACAGTAATTACCCCAGGTGCGGTAATTACCACGGTAATGGTTACTACATCACTCTCTACTGGGAACCCCAAGAAATTAAACTCAGCAAGAGTGTGGTTGTAAAATTACAAGAAGGTGGTATAGAAGTCCTAATCCCTACCTCTACACCACTCCACATCCAACTTCTCTCCCTCCAAACCATTGCTCACCATGCCTCTAAATCTCTTCTTTCTGGGATCCATAAGTTCTTCCTGTTCACTTCATTACATTACATAACATTCCTAGATCGCAAAACCTCTCGGATCGATGCGGTTTACAACAAATAAGAAACTGAACAGCTCCAGTGACCTAAAAAATAATCATACGCCCTTTCTTAGTTCTCTAAAAATCTTACAAATAAGATTGATTTTAATAACTTTCTAAAATGTATGTTTGAGCCGGACCTTGTAAATATAGTACGTAACTCCCTGGCCCAACTTGCTGCCTGATAAGCGAGTAAACGTTGATAAAACTTCTTATAAGTGCAACCTTGAATAGGCGGAAAGACGAATAAGGATGGACAATTCACTTTGAACAAAGCAAACAGTTCTGATAAATATTCAGGTGCCTGGCCAAGTAGTACCTTATAACAAAGTGTCCGAATTTAAACAGAACACGGGCCTCAAATGGAAGCCAGTGGAGCTCTTCATATTAGGATGTGATATGATCTGATTTCTTCAGATCAAAAATCAGACGCACTGCTACATTCTGGATTTTACGTAATCTAATTCGGTTTGTACGATGCCCAGCAAAGTGTACTGAATTACAGTAATCGAGAGTACTAAGTATCAAAGATTGGACGAAGATCCTAAATGCCACAGAGTTAAAAACGATTAAATAGTACGCAAGTTCCACAAAATGAAGAAACATTTTTTTAACCAGTGCTGAGGTAAATGCCTTCATAGACAGATTCCCATCTAAATATACACCTAAATTTTTGATTTCTGATTCAATAGGATAAGTAATTCCACTAAATGTCAACTCTTTATCTACCATTTGATTTGAAGGAGAGGTAAAAAAGAACTTGGTTTTGTCTGAACTGAGCTTTAATTTATAATCTTTATCCAATCATTCATGTTACACATAATCTCTTGAATAACATTGAGAGAAGCACAAAAGTCCCCAGAAATAGGGATAACGATCGTAATATCATCTGCATAACTAAAGATCTTCACATTAACAGCTGCCAGTTTCTCACCCAAAGATGCCAAATAGATGTTACAAAGTACCAGGGAGAGCGGAGAACCCTGTGCATGCCCACAGGGATAACACCAAATATCAGAGAAAACCCCTTTAAAAATCACTTGGTACGTACGGAGTTTCAAAAGCCAATGCAATACCTTACCCAAAATGCCCATGGCGTCCAGACAGTTACGTAAGATTTCATGATTGACCAAATCAAAGGCACTGCTGAGGTCAAACTGTAAAAGCAATGCTCCCATTCCCCTGCTGAACAGGGCATAGAGATAATTCAAAAGTGGCATAATTAATGTTTCAATACTATGCGAGGATCGAAAACCCGATTGAGACAGATGTAGAAAAGGAAAACAATTGTTGACATAAGAAAATAAGAATTGCCATCTCCAGATCAGACCCTGGGCCCATCAAGTCCGGTGATCCGCACACGCGGAGGCCCCGCCAGGTGTACCCTGGCCTAGTTTTAGTCCCCATATCACCGTATGCTTCTCAAGGGAGCTGTGCATCTAATTTACCCTTACCCGTATCTCTCTATGCCACTCTTAAGGAGATGTGCATCTAGTTTACCCTTAAATCCTAGAACGGTGAATTCTGCAATTACTTCCTCTGGGAGAGCATTCCAGGTGTCTACCACTCGCTGCGTGAAACAGAACTTCCTGATTTTCGCCCTGGACCTGTCCCCCCTCAGCTTTGATACTCTTTGGGGTTCCGAAATGCTGCTAATATTTGGGGTTTTGGAATGTTGCTACACTTTGAGATTCTGCACGGAATCTTGATACATAAGAACCTAAGAGTTGCCATCTCCGGATCAGACCCTGGGTCCATCAAGTCCGGTGATCCGCACACGCGGAGGCCCCGCCAGGTGTACCCTGGCCTAGTTTTAGTCCCCATATCACCGTATGCTTCTCAAGGGAGCTGTGCATCTAATTTACCCTTACCCGTATCACTCTATGCCACTCTTAAGGAGATGTGCATCTAGTTTACCCTTAAATCCTAGAACGGTGGATTCTGCAATTACTTCCTCTGGGAGAGCATTCCAGGTGTCCACCACTCGCTGCGTGAAACAGAATTTCCTGATATTCGTCCTGGACCTGTCCCCCCTCAGCTTCAGTCTATGACCTCTTGTCCATGTCACACTGGACATTGTAAATAACTGCTTTCCCCGCTCCATTTTGTCGAATCCTTTCAGTATTGGAGCAGGGAAAGCAGTTATTTACAATGTCCAGTGTAAGAGAAAACCAGTTCAGTTCAGACAAAACCAAGTTCTTTTTTACCTCTCCTTCAAATCAAATGGTAGATAAAGAGTTGACATTTAGTGGAATTACTTATCCTATTGAATCAGAAATCAAAAATTTAGGTGTGTATTTAGATGGGAATCTGTCTATGAAGGCATTTACCTCAGCACTGGTTAAAAAATGTTTCTTCATTTTGTGGAACTTGCGTACTGTTTAATCGTATTTTAACTCTGTGGCATTTAGGATCTTCGTCTAATCTTTGATACTTAGTACTCTCGATTACTGTAATTCAGTACACCTTGCTGGGCATCGTACAAACCGAATTAGATTACGTAAAATCCAGAATGTAGCAGTGCGTCTGATTTTTGATCTGAAGAAATCAGATCATATCACATCCTAATATGAAGAGCTCCACTGGCTTCCATTTGACAAATGATACCTTCCATTAATTTCACAAATAAAAGTATATTTGTTGACTTCAGCAATAGGATTTTTTGACAAGTCGTGTAATTATTAAATGAGCTTTTCCATTTAGGAATTCTCCTTTATCCAGCATATCAGTCAGCCAATTATAAAGATCTTTCTGGAAAGTAAAACTAGAGGTCATCATGATGTGTGGACAATACGAGTCATAAAACAGAATGATTTAGCATGTTTTGAGGATACGTTTTTAAAATGAGTCCAGCTCAAATTAGTGGACACCTTTGAAGACAACATCTCAGCATCAGATGTAGAAGGGCATGGCTGACGAAGAGCCTTTATTTTCCTCTCAAAATGAGAGCTTTGTCTTGTTAAATCAGAAACATCAGAAATAGATGATACTACACGTCTCCCTCCGTATCCGCGGTTTCAGTTCTGCGGATTTGGTTATTCGCGATTTTTTTTTTTTGTCTAAGTTTTCCTCTATTTTTAGGCTGTCCGAGTCTCCCGGATCTTACCTGGTGGTCTAGCGGTGACGCGGGGCAGAAGCGATTCTCCTTTGCTCCTGCCCCGTGCAGAGCCGTCATCAAAATGGCTACCGTGAGTTCCCGTTGTAGTCTTGATGATGGTTCTGCACAGGGCAGGAGCTTAGGAAGATCGCTCCTGCCCTGCGTCACCGCTAGACCACCAGGTAAGATCTGGGGACGCAGGAGGGAGGCGGGGGGGGGGGGTGTCAGAGCCGGCCGAAAAACTTATACACGTTTTTTTGCAATTCGTGGGCCGGCTCTGCACCTAACCCCCACGAATACGGAGGGAGAGCTGTATTCTAAAGAGTTCCTTTGTATTTATCTTAGTAGAACTGATTTTTGTTGAGTACAATTGTCTACCTTTCTCTTAATTTCCTCTACGCCAAGTTAATCTATCCTCCAGTCTGGCACTTCTTTAAACCCCTCCATGTTCTACTTTCAAAAAACCAACTGGTCCAGAGGGCTTCCTCAGGCTGGCATGCCTTCCCCTTTCCTGTCCCACGAACCACGGCAGCGATTCTGAAGCACTACCTGTGGCCCCGTCCATGCCCTCAATGATGCAACTTCCTGTTTCCTCTTGGGTGGACCACAAGGAAAACCATAATATAATGCAGAACTGCAGAGATAAACAAAGGAAAGATGGGGCAGGGGAGATAGTAAAGATACCGTAAGACCTCTGTGCTAACATGCAGGACCAGTCATCATCAGGAAGCGAGATTAAAAGCTGATTGAAAATAATGTGACTTCAGTTCCTTTTTAAAATTCATCTCCTGTCATTTTGGTCAGGCTCTACTTTTATGCTTTGAGGTATGACATAAACCACAGTGGCTGCAAAATAAAATGATAAGTCCAAATGCCTAGATGCTTCCCCGCCCCCAACAATTCTCCTAAGGAGTGACAGCACAACCTTAGAAGTAAAGGGCGCTCTCTTTCATCTCAGTGAGAATGCCCAGCGCTGCCAGAGAGCGCTCACTGACATCAGAGCCCATCCCCCAACATCCTCCTATTTATCTTCTGCCTCTCCCCCTCCATCCCCCCTATCTCCCCCCAAAAAAGCCCTCTCTGTAGCTTCAAGGAGGGAACGTGCAGGAGTGTGAACCGGGAATTCACTGCTGTAGCAACAACCTTTACTGATCCTGGGAATGGATTGGAACCAAAACTAAAATACTGACACTTCAAAAGCAGAGCAGAGTAGAGGGAGGGACCCTGTTGAAATGTGTTCATTATCTCTGCCCATAAATACCAGAGAATTGTCTTCAGGGATTATTGCAAAACCTTTGATTGATACTGGGGCCTCTCCTTTCCCTTCCTGACGAGAGGGAGGGGGACGAAGCAGAGATTTTCCTGAACCGGGGAATGTCTAAGGTGATCTCACTGTAAATGTGATGTACAAGCTGCAATCAAGAGAAGGAGCTTGGATTCCGGAGGGGGTGGACGGTGGAGGTACTTCGAGATGCAAATTCACTGGGCTGGTATTTCATGATTAATTTACCATGAAGAGAACAATTCACTGCCTGCAGACAATATTCTGATGCAGGTGGCTAGAAGTGACTATATGCCAAATATTGATAAAGGTCACCTGCCCCAGTGTCTCTTCCTAAAGGTGACAAGCTTTGCACTCTATGCATATCTTCTGTACACCCCAGTCTGTATCTGTATGCTCATCCATTCCCTGAGCCCTCCAGGCCTAGAGGTGAAAGGCTCTGAATCCCTGTGTCCATCCCCCTGAGTCATCCGGTCCTAGAGGTGAAAAGCTCTGAATCCCTGTGTCCATCCCCCTGAGTCGTCCAGTCCTAGAGGTGAAAAGCTCTGAATCCCTGTGTCCATCCCCTTAAGTCATCCGGTCCTAGAGGTGAAAAGCTCTGAATCCTTGTGTCCATCCCCCTGAGTCGTCCGGTCCTAGAGGTGAAAGGCTCTGAATCCCTGTGTCCATCCCCCTGAGTCGTCCGATCCTAGAGGTGAAAGGCTCTGAATCCCTGTGTCCATCCCCCTGAGTCATCCGGTCCTAGAGGTGAAAAGCTCTGAATCCCTGTTTCCATCCCCTGAGTCGTCCGGTCCTAGAGGTAAAAGGTTCTGAATCCCTGTGTCCATCCCCTTGAGTCATCCGGTCCTAGAGGTGAAAAGCTCTGAATCCTTGTGTCCATCCCCCTGAGTCATCCGGTCCTAGAGGTGAAAGGCTCTGAATCCCTGTGTCCATCCCCTGAGTCATCCGGTCCTAGAGGTGAAAGGCTCTGAATCCCTGTGTCCATCCCCCTGAGTCGTCCGATCCTAGAGGTGAAAGGCTCTGAATCCCTGTGTCCATCCCCCTGAGTCGTCCGGTCCTAGAGGTGAAAAGCTCTGAATCCTTGTGTCCATCCCCCTGAGTCGTCCGGTCCTAGAGGTGAAAGGCTCTGAATCCCTGTGTCCATCCCCCTGAGTCGTCCGATCCTAGAGGTGAAAGGCTCTGAATCCTTGTGTCCATCCCCCTGAGTCATCCGGTCCTAGAGGTGAAAGGCTCTGAATCCCTGTGTCCATCCCCTGAGTCATCCGGTCCTAGAGGTGAAAGGCTCTGAATCCCTGTGTCCATCCCCTGAGTCGTCCGGTCCTAGAGGTGAAAAGCTCTGAATCCTTGTGTCCATCCCCCTGAGTCATCCGGTCCTAGAGGTGAAAGGCTCTGAATCCCTGTGTCCATCCCCTGAGTCATCCGGTCCTAGAGGTGAAAGGCTCTGAATCCCTGTGTCCATCCCCTGAGTCATCCGGTCCTAGAGGTGAAAGGCTCTGAATCCCTGTGTCCATCCCCTGAGTCGTCCGGTCCTAGAGGTGAAAAGCTCTGAATCCTTGTGTCCATCCCCCTGAGTCATCCGGTCCTAGAGGTGAAAGGCTCTGAATCCCTGTGTCCATCCCCCTGAGTAGTCCGGTCCTAGAGGTGAAAAGCTCTGAATCCCTGTGTCCATCCCCTTAAGTCATCCGGTCCTAGAGGTGAAAAGCTCTGAATCCTTGTGTCCATCCCCCTGAGTCGTCCGGTCCTAGAGGTGAAAGGCTCTGAATCCCTGTGTCCATCCCCCTGAGTCGTCCGATCCTAGAGGTGAAAGGCTCTGAATCCCTGTGTCCATCCCCCTGAGTCATCCGGTCCTAGAGGTGAAAAGCTCTGAATCCCTGTGTCCATCCCCTTGAGTCATCCGGTCCTAGAGGTGAAAAGCTCTGAATCCTTGTGTCCATCCCCCTGAGTCATCCGGTCCTAGAGGTGAAAGGCTCTGAATCCCTGTGTCCATCCCCTGAGTCATCCGGTCCTAGAGGTGAAAGGCTCTGAATCCCTGTGTCCATCCCCTGAGTCATCCGGTCCTAGAGGTGAAAGGCTCTGAATCCCTGTGTCCATCCCCTGAGTCGTCCGGTCCTAGAGGTGAAAGGCTCTGAATCCCTGTTTCCATCCCCTGAGTCGTCCGGTCCTAGAGGTAAAAGGTTCTGAATCCCTGTGTCCATCCCCTTGAGTCATCCGGTCCTAGAGGTGAAAAGCTCTGAATCCTTGTGTCCATCCCCCTGAGTCATCCGGTCCTAGAGGTGAAAGGCTCTGAATCCCTGTGTCCATCCCCTGAGTCATCCGGTCCTAGAGGTGAAAGGCTCTGAATCCCTGTGTCCATCCCCTGAGTCATCCGGTCCTAGAGGTGAAAGGCTCTGAATCCCTGTGTCCATCCCCTGAGTCGTCCGGTCCTAGAGGTGAAAGGCTCTGAATCCCTGTTTCCATCCCCTGAGTCGTCCGGTCCTAGAGGTAAAAGGTTCTGAATCCCTGTGTCCATCCCCTTGAGTCATCCGGTCCTAGAGGTGAAAAGCTCTGAATCCTTGTGTCCATCCCCCTGAGTCATCCGGTCCTAGAGGTGAAAGGCTCTGAATCCCTGTGTCCATCCCCTGAGTCATCCGGTCCTAGAGGTGAAAGGCTCTGAATCCCTGTGTCCATCCCCTGAGTCGTCCGGTCCTAGAGGTAAAAGGTTCTGAATCCCTGCGTCCATCCCCCTGAGTAGTCCGGTCCTAGAGGTGAAAAGCTCTGAATCCCTGTGTCCATCCCCTTAAGTCATCCGGTCCTAGAGGTGAAAAGCTCTGAATCCTTGTGTCCATCCCCCTGAGTCGTCCGGTCCTAGAGGTGAAAGGCTCTGAATCCCTGTGTCCATCCCCCTGAGTCGTCCGATCCTAGAGGTGAAAGGCTCTGAATCCCTGTGTCCATCCCCCTGAGTCATCCGGTCCTAGAGGTGAAAAGCTCTGAATCCCTGTGTCCATCCCCTTGAGTCATCCGGTCCTAGAGGTGAAAAGCTCTGAATCCTTGTGTCCATCCCCCTGAGTCGTCCGGTCCTAGAGGTGAAAGGCTCTGAATCCCTGTGTCCATCCCCCTGAGTCGTCCGATCCTAGAGGTGAAAGGCTCTGAATCCCTGTGTCCATCCCCCTGAGTCATCCGGTCCTAGAGGTGAAAGGCTCTGAATCCCTGTGTCCATCCCCTGAGTCATCCGGTCCTAGAGGTGAAAGGCTCTGAATCCCTGTTTCCATCCCCTGAGTTGTCCGGTCCTAGAGGTAAAAGGCTCTGAATCCCTGTGTCCATCCCCCTGAGTCGTCCGGTCCTAGAGGTGAAAGGCTCTGAATCCCTGTGTCCACCCCCCTGAGTCGTCCGGTCCTAGAGGTAAAAGGCTCTGAATCCCTGTGTCCATCACCTGGGTCCTCCAGTCCCCTTTTAACTCTGGTGTATTTGTTCACCAGCAATTTTCCAATTCCTTTTATAGCTCCAAAATATTAATTTATAAAAACAAAGGAAGCATCACATCCACAGTTCTTCAGCTCTCATATGCCATAAAAAGTCATTTGATGTCATTTCCTTTCCTAGTGAATTCTGCCTTTCCCTCCTTTGCTGCCTGCATTCACTTAATGGGTCCTAAAGAGCCATGAATCTCTCCATGGGCCAATCAACGATGCTTTATGGCTGGGTTAGTGCATCTTTAATGGTATTTTAAACATTTAAGTAGTATGGAAAAGCACAATGAATTCCAGACAGGAAATTTATCTCTAATCCCAGCTGTATCGGTGTCTTTAGCCCTCCCTCCTCCGTTCCTCTGCTGTGGATTTATATTTCCTGTTGATCCTCCATCTCAGTTATCGTGGTTAAAATAGTCCAAATCTCCTATTTCCACTGGGTCTAATGCAAAATTAAAACTCTAAAGTTTCCCCCCCCCCCCAAATGTGTACAGAAACCAGAAACTAGGCAGAATGTCAGTGAAATAGCAGGAAAGATGAACGTAGTGTAGAAACCTGGAGCTCACACACCAAGCGTCTGGGGTAGTCATGCCTTTTCAAGGTCCTCCATTTTGGATGTGGCTCATCGTTGGGGGAAGAGATGATCAGTAGCAATTTTTGACTGGGGCTTTCTGATGATGCACTGTGCAAGAAATTCTTTATGATAAAGAATGGTATTCTATTTGTCATGCCTGGATGAACCATTTGGGTCTTTATCTGCCATCATCTACTATGTTACTATGTCCAGAAACCTTGATAGTCTTATTCAGTACTGAGAAAGATAAGATTCTCACATTAGAGCCATATTTTTCTACATGACTAAATACAAATAATAAAAAAATAAATAGGCCCAAAGGTCCAGATTTTCCCAGTTGTGTAGAAACCTGATTGCTGATTTTGATATTGGATTAGCATTTATTACTGAAACATGGTTGATGGGATCTTATGATTGTTTAATTAACGAGTGGTGCTTATTGGGTTATAATATCCTTTATAGCTCTAGGAAATGTACAAAGGGAGGGGGACTACATATAATGTTTAATTCCTTTTTCCTGTGAGGAGCCGTTGGAAAGTTCTCAGCCCAACCAAGAAGAGAATGATGTGGAGCCATGAAACTTACAAGTTAGTCCACCCTTTCCTTGACACTTTTCGTTTCAATGATATGAAATGAAAAGTGAGGAATAACATGTATGTTTCATGGCTCCACATCATTCTCATCTTGGTTGGGTTGAGAACCTTTCAGTGGCCCCAGGTATTTCTTTACAAGAGATACTTTACAAGTGGAAAAGATAGAATTTGGAGGATGACTCAATATTGGGTCTGTTGGAATTACGTTTCGTTTATCGTCCTCCAGTCTCACTTATACATATAACACTATTATGGAGTTTTTCAATAAGATTCCATAGAATTGTAATTTGGGGAGATGTTAACTTACATTTAGAAGATGCATTTGTTTGTTCTGCTAAAGATTTGATTGCCTTTTTAAAAGCTTTACATTTTATTATTTTATCAATATTTCCTACTTATGAAAAAGGACATTCTCTAGACTTTAGCAGATTTTTTAGACTTGTATTCAAAATCTAGCTTTTCAGGAGGACTGGTTGCATGCTAAAACTGGCAGATAGCTCCTTGGTCAGATCATTTTCTTTGTGAATTCAATTTGATGGTGTATATGTCTCAGAATGAGAAGAATATACTAGAACTGTAGTTAATTCTAGAAGAAAGATAGATAAACTTTAATTTTAGCAGTAGATGTCTCCCTGGATTTTATCTTGAGAACAGGATTCATGTCCAGAAAAGTTGTGATAGAAGTTCTTGATTAAATTGCCCCTCTGTCCTTGAGGACAAAGTCGAGGGAGAGATTTGCTCCCTGGTATTCTGAACAACTTTGTGATTTGAAATGCAGTTGTAGAAAGCTGGAAAGAAAGTGGTGAAGGACCCTTAGTGATGAGAAGAAGTCCTCTTGGAGGCAGGCCTTTAGATCTTATAAAAGAAAATTTATTGAAGCTAGGAAACAATATTTCTCTTCCTTAACAGGTACATCTAATATAAATCATCCTTTTTTTTCAGCTGGTTGAGAAAGACATGGGGGAAGCCTCTGCTTGCCCTGGATCGGTAGCATGGAATATTGCTACTCTTTGGGTTTTGGCCAGGTACTAGGGACCTGGATTGGCCACCCTGAGAATGGGCTACTGGGCTTGATGGACCATTGGTCTGACCCAGTGAGGCTATTCTTATGTTCTTAATCTGACTCATGTGAGAGCAGACATTTTAAATACTGTCACACTAGCTAATTTTTTTCATGATAAAGTATTAACACTTCGCAAGTCTTTCCAGCAAAAATCTGGATATATTGGTGATAGTAGAAATTTCAGTCTCTGTTCCTGTACTGCCGATAGATCTTGGTTCATATTTGATGAGGTCTCTGTAGATAATGTTAGGATTGCTTTATCTAAGGCACAGGTGTCAAAGTCGGTCCTCGAGGGCCAGAATCCAGTCGGGTTTTCAGGATTTCCCCAATGAATCTGCATGAGATCTATTTGTATGCACTGCTTTCAATGCATATTCATTGGGGAAATCCAGAAAACCCGACTGGATTCCGGCCCTCGAGGAGGGACTTTGACACCCCTGATCTAAGGCATCAAATTCTTCTTGTCCTAACATTTTGATCAAACAACTGCCAATGGAAGCTCTTGTTCAGATAATTCACTTCCCCCCTTCCGCCCCCACCTTTTTTATACTAAGCTGATTAATGTGTCAGCTTGTGGTAATCATACCGAAGCCCATTGAGAATTAATGGGCTTTGGTGTTGCCATGTGGCAGCCGTAGGCACAGCTTTATAAAAAAAAAGGGGGTGGGGTCTAAATTCTATGTTACAACCTGGATTTTTCCAGCATCTTTAGGTAAGATAGTAGTCACTCCTATTCTGAAATCGGCTAATTTAATCACTTCTGAACCTTCTTCTTATCATTCTAATGCGAGTCTTCCTTTATTTTCTAAAACTGTTGACTCAGTGGTTGTTAGTCAGTTGAAAGAATGTTTAGATCAGTGGTCTCAAACTTGTGGCTCGGGGGCCACCTGCAGCCCGCCAGGTACTATTTTGAGGTCCTCGGTATGTTACCATTATTCTGGAACATTGCCCGCCTCACTGCTGTAATCTCACGCCAGCGCTTTCCTGCGTCTGTACACGATTGTGAGGTGGAGTGGAGAGGAGAATCGCGTACAGATGCAGAAAAGCACTTGCATGAGGTTAGACCAGTGAGGCGGGCAATGCTCTAGAACGTAAGATAACCATTGGAGGCAGTGCAGCTTGTGCATGTGTATGTAATCTCGTGAACTCTCGCAAAATTTGGCACCTCTCCTGGCAGTGACTGCTTGATGTAAGATGGCGGTTGTGTCCGGTGCTGGAGGAGGTGAAGAGCTGAAGGCGGTTGCAGACGCGACCTCCGGACACTTAAGGCACAAGTCGGATATTGATTCTCCCCTAGAGGACTCCACCAAAATCTTGTCTCTTGCAGTTGACACTTTAGAATCTAAATCACAGTTTTGCATGGGGTAAAACTCTTTATAGTTTATAAATCTTTCCTTAATTGCTTCTGATCATTTCCGCTATACACAGCTGAAAGCAGAGCAACATGCAGAAAGTGAAAAACTGGCTAAACTTCACTTTCTGCTTGTCGCTCTGCTTTCAGTTGTGTATAGTGGAAATGATCCGAAGCAATTAAGGAAAGATTTATAAAGTAGAGCGAGTTTTACCTCATGCAAAGTTGTCATTTCTTTAATAAGACATTAACTCTTTTTTCTGAGGCCCTCCAAGTACCGACAAATCCAAAAGGTGGCCCTGCAAAGGGTTTGACCACTGGTTTAGACAAGACCCTTTTTTAGAGCATTTCCAGAATGGTGTCAGAAGTACGGAGACTTTGCTTCTTTTGAACATAACGGTTAAGAAAATCCGTAGTCAAGGAGGTCAACTGGTTCCACTGCATTTGACACAGTCAACCTTGATTTACTTCTATATAGACCAGGGGTGTCCAACCTTTTGGCTTCCTGGGGCCGCGCAAATACTGCAGCAAGACAGAGGAGGGAGCCGGCAAGACGGTAAACACCCGGGGGAAGCAGAGGAAAACACTGCATCGCCCTCGATCGGAGCTGCACAGAATACTTCACGGGGCCGCAGGTTGGACACCCCTGATCTAGACTATATGAGTGTAGGATTAGAACGGTTTCAAGCATTCTTGAAGAATCGATCTTACGCTGTGAAAAAAGACGAAATTCTGGACGTCATCGTGTGCTGTTCCACAGGGCTCCCTTTTATCCAGTGGCGAAGCGAGGGTGAGAAGCGCCCTTCCCCTGCCCTCATCTCCTCTAGTTGTTCATCGCTGCGAGCAGCAAGAACATCCATGTACTCCTCATGACCCCGTCGGCTTCCTATGTGTGGCACCCGGAAATGACATCAGCAGGAGAGATGACGCGGTCGCGAGGAGCATATGGAAGTTGTATCTTTGACCCACTTTAAAACAAAGCTAAAAACATTCCTGTTTCAAGATGTATTCGATACCTAATTGCCCTTGTAAGGGCTAAACACAAGCCGACAGCAGATGGCATTTTTCTCTTCTTTCTTCCCTCCTTCTCGCCAATTCCTTAATTGTTCTTTTTCTACCTTTTATTATAATGTAATTCATCCCTTCTCCCCATTTATTTCGGTTGTCATAGTATAAACTTATTATGTAGATTTTATTAATCAAATGTTTACTCCTATTTTATATGACGAAAGCTTTATTTTTACTGTACACCGGTCTCAGAAGTCTGATTGAGCGGTATAAAAAATTTTAAATAAACTTGAAACTTGAAAAACATTTGTTCGTTAGCGTGCTAGAGGGAAAAAAAAGTTTGTGGGACACTGTTTTAGAGGAATAAACTATAAGGCCCCTAGGGACCACTTTTGTTTACAATGTTGAAATAGTCTTCCTTTACCAGTTAGATCAAATTTTTCTTGTGAAATGTTCCATTAGAGTCTTAAAATAGAATTATTTCTGAGATTTCTCATTTGATTATATTGTCATTTCAGTATTTTAGATAATGCATTTGTTCATGTAATTGATTAAGACTGTTGTAAACCGTTTTGAACCCAGTTTGGGGGATAAGAATGGTCTATAAGAATTTTTAATAAAGATTTGCATGTAAATTACTTTTCAAAGCAACAATTATTCTTTGTTGATCCAGTTCCCTTCCAGAAATCTCTTCAGGGGTCTGGAAGGCGCAGCACGTTTCAACGGTTTGCATCATATTTTAAAGGATGCTCTTTCTGACCCATATTGAATACACAGAGGTGTTCTACAGGGCTCTGTCCTTTCTGTTCTCCTTTTTAATTTGTGACTTTGTGATGTTTTATTTTCTGGGATCTTGATGAATCTTGTATGTACACTGACGATGTCCAAGTTTTCTTTCTAATTGGGAATAATGCAGCAGATTTCATGGTAAACTGTACAACTTGTTGGATAAAGAAATGGAATGGAATGGCTGTCCAACCATAAATTAGCATGGGATCTGGAAAAAAAACTGAGATTATGTTTGCAGAGAAATCTTTAAATCCAACGTTGCCTTCAGTTTTGAATTATCAGGGGATCAAGTTGAAATGAAATCAAGTCTGTGAGGGTTGGGAATACTTTTGGATTCAAAATTGTCAATGTAAAATCAAGTGGATCACGCAATGGTATCGTCTTTTTTCCATCTTCGAGATTTAAGTGAGCTGAAGGGAATGATACCTTTGATTGGTGAGCCGTTCCGCAAAGGTTCGGTGCTTATCATCCTGGATTACTATACAGTATTTCCCTGTATTTGGGTATCATTGAGTAAATTTTGAGTGCTGTAGCTCATTTGATTGCAGGAGTTTCTAAATTTTGGAATTAGGTGTTTTTCCATCTGAGTTAGGTGAAATTCTGATTACACCAATTTTGAAAGACGTGAAGAAATCTAAGCAGGAGGCTTCTAATTACAGACCCGTTGCTTCAATTCATGCTTCAATTTCTTTTGTAGTAAAGTTAATGGAGGGTTTAGTTTCTTATCAAGTAATAGATTTCTTCGATAAGTTTAATATTTTTCACCATTCACAATCCAGATATCGATTAATGTTTTGGGTTCTTTGATGAATGATATTCAATCTTTACTCTGTGTAGGCAAACAAGCGTTTCTCCTTCAATTTCATTATTCTAGCGCATTTGATTTGATTGACCAGGCTCTTTTATTTGCTATTTTTGAAGAAATTGGTTTTACAGGCCGAGTTAAAAGGCTAAAAGGCTTTTCTATCCTGCAGGTCCTATCAGATTAAAGATGGGACTCATTTTTCACCTCGTTAGAGTAACCCCATTTTGGGTACTCCAAGGCTTGCCATTATCACCAACAATCCTTAACATTTTTTAAAGTTCTTTAGGGAATCCTGACATCTGCATTCAAGTTCCATTGATTGATCTCTCACAAGGATTTTTAAAAGTCCAACAAGGCATGCAATGAGTTGAATCTTGGATGTGTAAACATAATATGCAATTGGATTCTAATAAAGCAAAATGTATGCATTTTAGACATCACTTTCACACTTTTCCTAAGATTATTCAAGTTAATCAAACACCTTATAAATGAGAATCATCTGTTAAATATACATAAGCATGGATTAATGAGAGATAGCCAGCATGGTTTTAGTCAAGGGTAATCTTGCCTCACCGGTCTACTGCATTTCTTTGAAGGGGTAAATGAACATGTGGATAAAGGTTGATATTGTGCATTTGGATTTTCAAATACGAATGATAAGAAGTTCTTCTTTACCCAACGTGTGGTGGACAGCTGGAATGCGCTTCCAGAGAGCGTAATAGGGAAGAATACGGTACTGGGGTTCAAGAAAGGATTGGACAATTTCCTGCTGGAAAAGGGGATAGAGGGGTATAGATAGAGGATTACTGCACAGGTCCTGGACCTGTTGGACCACCGCGTGAGTGGACTGCTGGGCACGATGGACCTCAGGTCTGACCCAGCGGAGGCATTGCTTATGTTCTTATGTTCTTACCATGAAAGACTTCTGAGGAAAGTCATGGGATAGGAAGTAATGTCCTATTATGGACTGAAAACTGCTTGAAAGACAGAAAACAGAGAGTTGGGTTTAAATGATAAATATTCTCAATGGAGAAGGTTAAATAGTGGGGTTCCCCAGGGGTCTGTGCTGGCACCTCTACTTTGTAACATATTTATCAGTGCTCTAGAGATGGGAATAACTAGTCAGATAATTAAATTTGCTGATGACACAAAGTTGTTAAATCACAAGAGGATTGTGAAAAGTTGCAAGAGGACCTTATGAGACTGGAAGACAGGGTATCAAAATGGCAGATGGTATTTAATGTGAGCAAGTGCAAAGTGACGCATGTGGGAAAGAGGAACCCGAACTATAGCTAAGTGAAGCAGGGTTTCATGTTAGGAATCACTGCCAAGGAAAATGGTCTAGTGGATAGATTCTCAAAAATTTGCATTAAAAACCAATGGGCCGCTGTTACAGCTGTTATTGTAGCGATTTAAAATAAACGAGTCATTCTCCATAAAATGCTCATGCAAATGAGGTTGGCGGAGAGTAGCGAAAGTTCGCTAAATTTGCATGTGCCCATCACTGGTGATAGCGATGGGCACAAGCGCAAAATAAACGCAAAAAACCCCCCAAAATATAAAAACATTAATACAAGAAATCGAGCCACCGTAGTCAAGCAATCCCCCCTGCAGCAACAGGAGAGATGCCCACTCTCTCCTACCGCCAAGCAAAATCCTCCGTGCCTCTGAAGACCTCCCACCCCTCCCTCTTACCTTGCTTAGGATAGCTGGCCGTAAGAATGCCTACTTCCTTTTCAAAATGGTGGGCCTTCCCCTCCCTGGTGCATCCTGGGATGCACCAGTAATGGGCCTAAGGCTCTGATTGGCCCAGAGTGTTTATGGCCCTCAGCTCAATGTGCGACGGCGGCTAAGAAAGCAAATAGAACATTAGGAATTATCAGGAAAAGAATGGAAAACAAAGATGAAAATGTTACAATGCCCTTGTATTGTTCTATGGTACGGCCGCCTCAAATACTGTGTGCAATTCTGGTCATCAATCTCAAAAAAAATGTAGTGGAATTAGAAAAGGTACAGAGAAGGGCATCAAAAATGATAAAAAGAATGGAACGACTTCCCTATGAGGAAAGGCTAAAGCATCTAGGGCTCTTCAGCTTGAAGAAAAGACGGCTCAGGGGGGATATGATAGAGGTCTATAAAATACTGAGTGGAGTGGAAAGTGAATCGCTTATTTAGTTTCCAGAAATACTAGGACTAGGGGCACACAATGAAGATTAAGTAGTAGATTTAAAAAAGACCAGAGAAAATATTTCTTCACACAATGTGTAATTAAACTCTGGATGAGGTGTTTATTCCTGTTTCAAATCAGTTCCTATGAGCGTCGGGAGCAGCACGGAGCATTCAGTGTGGCTCCCTGCGCTAATAACTGCTATCATGGTTTAGTAAAAAAGGGGGAGGGTATATTTTTTGAGAGGGAGTTCCCTTGAATGATTTTATTGTTTGTCTTTGTTACTATTTTATTGTGTAAGTTTTATTGTACTCTCCACAGAATTGTTGGATACTGCAGGTAATACATTTTTAAATAAATAGATAACATATTTTTCAAGCATTCTGAAATAAGCATGTAGGACCTCTCAGAGAAAGGAAGAGATAATGGTTACTGTGGATGGGCAGACTGGATGGGCCATTTGGCCTTCTTCTGCCATCATGTTTCTATAACCAGAAACTTCTATGACATCACAATGCAAGTGTTAAGAGTGTTAGCCTATAGGAAGAGGAGATGCAAATGTTAAGAGTCTTAGCCAATAGGGAGAGGAGGAGATAGTGGATGCTGTGGATGGGCCATTTGGCCCTTATCTGCCATCATGTTTCTATGTTTCTATAATCAGAAAGTTCTATGACATCACAATGCAGGTGTAAAGAGCCTTAGCCTATAGGAAGAGGAGATGCAAATGTTAAGTCTTAGCCAATAGGGAGAGGAGGAGATAGTGGATGCTGCAGATGGGCCATTTGGCCTTTATCTGCCATCATGTTTCTATGTTTCTATAATCAGAAAGTTCTATGACATCACAATGCAAGTGTAAAGAGCCTTAGCCTATAGGAAGAGGAGATGCAAATGTTAAGAGTCTTAGCCAATAGGGAGAGGAGGAGATAGTGGATGCTGCGGATGGGCCATTTGGTCTTTATCTGCCATCAGGTTTCTATGTTACAGAAGGAGGAAGGAGTGGCCTAGTGGTTTGAGCTAAAGCCTCAGCCCCCTGTGGTTGTGGGTTCAAACCCCACACTGCTCCCTGTAACCCTTGGCAAGTCACGCATTGCCCCAGGTATGTTATAGGTTGTGAGCCTACTAGGACAGATAGGGAAAATGCTTGAGGACTGATAGTAAACCACTTAGATAACATCTGCTGCATATAAATACCTAAAAAAATAAAAATTATACCACCAAAATCTTCTATGCCGCTGACTGATCCTTACGCTGAGGCCATTTGCCAGAGTATTTGAGACTTTGTTCACATATGCAACAGTTTAGAAAAGGTCTAAAAACTTCCTTTTCTTAGGGGATTCGGCCTTTCATTGTAGAAGATGAGTTGATATTTTGAAGATTTTATATGGGTTGTAGTTAATTTAAGCGATGCTTTTGTTATTATGTATGTTTTATTGTGCCATAAATGGAGAAATAAAACAAATAAATGCTTAGACTCTGTTTAATGGGGGGCCTGATGTCTCTTTGGAATGTCTTTGCGATTTTTGTTTTCTGTCCTTTCCTTTCCTCAGTGATGTGGCATTTCAATTTGTATTTTTTTTTTTTTTTTTGGGGGGGGTTCCCCTTGTTATTATCCCCCCTGTTTTACAAAGCTGTGGTAGCGGCTGCCACTTGACAAACTCTGACACGCATTATATCCTTAGGTGCGTCGGAGCAATTACCGCAGCAGCAAAATGAGGCCTATATTTCGTAAAAAGTCTTTTTACTAATGTGCAGTCCATTTTTCTACTATCAAGCTTTTAACAGTAAAAATTAACTAATTCTACTACTATTAATTATTTATCTAGCGCTAACAGATGCACGCAGCACTGTACAGTCACAAAGGAGATAGTCCCTGCTTGAAAGAGCTTACAATTTAAACAGGCAAGACAGACAAACAAGATGTCATGGATATAGTTAAGGGGAACGGTTAATCAACTGGCTGGGTTGGAGGGGATTCACGCTTCCTAAATGCAAAGTGTTTTCATGAATAGTGAATAGTGGTACACACTTCCTAAACAGTGTGCATTATACATAAAGCAGTCTAACTTTTTATAAAGAGCATGCACTATGTATAATACTTGAAGGGTATTAACGTAGAACAAAATCTTTTCCAGAGAAAGGAAAATGGTAAAACCAGAGGACATAATTTGAGGTTGAGGGGTGGTAGATTCAGGGGCAATGTTAGGAAATTCTACTTTACGGAGAGGGTGGTGGATGCCTGGAATGCGCTCCCGAGAGAGGTGGTGGAGAGTAAAACTGTGACTGAGTTCAAAGAAGCGTGGGATGAACACAGAAGATTTAGAATCAGAAAATAATATTAAAGATTGAACTAGGCCAGTTACTGGGCAGACTTGTACGGTCTGTGTCTGTGTATGGCCATTTGGTGGAGGATGGGCAGGGGAGGGCTTCAGTGGCTGGGAGGGTGTAGATGGGCTGGAGTAAGTCTTAACAAAGATTTTGGCAGTTGGAACCCAAGCACAGTACCGGGTAAAGCTTTGGATTCTTGCCCAGAAATAGCTAAGAAGAAAAAAAAAAAATAAAAAAATTTAAATTGAATCAGGTTGGGCAGACTGGTTGTACCATTCGGGTCTTTATCTGCCGTCATCTACTATGTTACTATGATTGCACTTTTTATAAAGACTGTACACTGGGGGTGGCCTAAGGGATCTGGCCAATCAGAGTCTTAGGCCACTCCCAGTGCATCCCAGAATGTACTGGGAGGGAGGCCTAAGATTCCAGTTGGCCCCTATGGGAGGGGCTTTAGGCGCCTGGGCCAATCAGGGTCTTAGGTCCCTCCCTGGTGCATCCCTGAAGGCCAGCCATTCTATGGAGGTGGACCTGCTGGCTGGAGAGAGTAAGCATACCTCCGGATGGCCTACGAGAAATTGGTATGGGGGGGGGTGGAGGGGGAGTGTGAATAGCCAAGAAAAATTAATTTAGCATACACCAAGAGATGCATGCTCTTATTATGCAAGGTATAACATTGGTTGTGAGTTTCTTTTTCATTTGCACGTTTTTTTAAACCTCGTTTTGTATAAAACTTAGGGCTCCTTTTACAAAGGTGCGTTAGGGCCTTAACACGCGGAATAGTGCGTGGTAAAATATCCCCCACGCTAGCCACTACCGCCTCCTCTTGAGCAGGAGGTAGTTTTTCAGGTAGTGCACCTTTGTAAAAGGAGCTCTTAAACTCTTAATTTTCCATATGGAGCATTAAACTTGCAAAAGTTCAATGTAGTGCATCTTAATGTAAGTTTAAGAGAGGAAATATTGCACAGAAGATCCCTGTAAGCACTTAGGCAAAGAGCACTGCCAGATTTTTCTTATTCTCAGCAATGCTAAATTTACTGCCTCTGTTGCACCCGTATTCTGGCTTCTGCATCTTGGGCCTCATGTCTCTATTTTCAGTTTGTACAACTGCTAGAATGAGAAAGTCCCTAGGAAGAGAGAGAGCACAGGGTGAAATGTGAAAGCAAGTTACTTATGCTGGCTAATGAAAAATTGCTTGTCAGCATTCTGGCCAGGATCCAAGTATGGGATGGAAGCACAGCCTTCTCTTAGCTTTTTGGATGAAATTGAAAAACTGCGGGACATGGGAAGATTACACCCTGCTCTCAGACTCTGTTAGGGACCCTGCACCATCTGGACCCTGAAAAAACTGGAAGGATTAAAATGCTGGAAAAATATAAGAACATAAGAATAGTCTTACTGGACCATCCTCATGGTCCCTAGTACTTGGCCAAAACCCAAAGAGTAGCAACATTCCATGCTACCGATCCAGGGCAAGCAGTGGCTTCCCCCATATCTTTCTCAATAACAGACTATGGACTTTTCCTCCAGGAACTTGTCCACACCTTTCTTAAAACCAGCTACGCTATCTGCTCTTACCACAATCTCTGGCAACGCGTTCCAGAGTTTAACTATTCTCTGAGTGAAAAAATATTTCCTCCTAATGGTTTTAAAAGGATTTCCCTGTAACTTCATTGAGTGTCCCTTATTCTTTGTAATTTTTGACGTAATGAAAAATTGATCCACTTCTACCCATTCTACTCCACTCAGGATTTTGTAGACTTCAATCATATCTCCTCTCAGCCGCCTTTTTCCAAGCTGTATAGCCCTAATCTTTTCAGTCTTTCCTCATATGAGCAAAGTTCCATCCCCTTTATCATCTTGGTCGCTCTTCTTTGAGCCTTTTCTATATCACCACAATTTTTTTCTCCTCGTTATCGCCCATCATAAGGACTAGGGATGAGCTGTTTGAAATGAATGTCGTTCACCAATAACAGTGCACACTATCAGAAAGGATGGACGTTATGAGCAAATTTCGACATATGGCACCTAAAAGTCAGCACCAATAAAAATTTCACACTAAGCAGTATTGGAGGACATTTATAGAGTAGCATTTGGCTCTGGGATCCATTCCTAATTATGGGTGTGATGACTTACACCAAGTAAAACCTGGTGCAAATCCTTAGGCGTGGATCTCCCTTATTCTACAAAACCATGCAAATTTCAGGAATGCCCCATCCACCCAGGCCCCTCCAATGGAAGTGCCCTCTTTCTCCCCCAGATACTGTTTAACAGCTAATCAGTGGTGCTAATTAGAATTAATTAGCAGTTATGTGCTATGTGTGGCTGCGAAAAGGGGGAGTGGAAATGCGATGGTCATAGGCAATTTGGGGGCATTTCAGTTGGGGTAAATGGTCCCAGGTGTAAACGCTGTTCTGTAAACTGGACCAATTAGTACCAGTAATTGGGGTCTTGAGAAGCAATTATTGCACTAAGAAAAGCAACTCAAACGTTGATGAATATCTTGTCTCTATTCATATCAAAATCCATAGCAAAGCAACCCAGTCGCCATCCGCTGTGGCCGGTTCCAGGAACCCAGAATCTTCTATGCTGCCTTCAGCACAGTCCTCGCACTCCCTCTGCTTTCTTATTGATCACTGGGGTTCTACAACCATTTCTGAGATGTCAGCTCTTAACGCTTCTGGACTCTTCAACCAGATGCCAAACCCTAGTGGAGCTTCTCCTCTGCCTTCCTTATCTCTACCGGTTGCTGTAGTCATCGTGGTCGTTTCAAGGCTGACTGGGAATCTGCATTTTTGCAGTTTCCACTGATTTGTTTGTTATTTAATCCCCCCATTGCCCCAGGTACATTAGATAGATTGTGAGCCCACCAGGACAGAGAGGGAAAATGCTTGAATACCTGATTGTAAAACCACTTAGATAACCTTGATAGGCGGTATATAAACTCCTAATAATCAGCACATGAGGAAGGGGAATGCTCTTCCTTTGATTTGCCATTAATTATTATTGATCATGAGCGTCTTTAAAAAGGAAAGTTTTTAAGCTGGATTTAAATTTATCTAACGGAATCTCTTCCCGAAGATGTGAAGGCAGCGAGTTCCAGGCTATAGGTGCTGGGACTGAAAAGATTCTTTTCCTGGTTGTGTCATATGCAATGGGAACCTTTCGGATGACATCACCTATATGTGACTGAATTATACTGCTGTCCAAGGAGAACCTTCATTACAGGTAAGTAAACTAGCATGATAAGACCACAACCCATTACGCCTTTGCCATGTGCTCAGTATCAAAATGCCTAGTTACAGTACAAATAACCGAATTTTAGCTGATATATGGAAAACATTGCGGTATGTAAGTAATTTAACAACTATTCCAATTCACAAATCTACAAATCAATCTATATGGGTGAACTCCAAGATTCAAATTGGCGGAGAAAGACTCATCTGGAAGCTTTGGATGATAGCAGGAATACGTATATTAGATGATGTTATTTCTACTGGTAATATGCTTGAATTTTCACAGTTGCAACATAAATATGGACTTAATAGATCTGAAAGTTTTAGATGGTTGCAGCTGAAGCATGTCATTTCCTGACTGGAAAAACCTTAATAATCATTATAGTCTGGAGTTCCTATGTTTTCAGGTGGACTACCTGGGACACCAGGCCACTCAGTGGTATAAATTGATAACTGGATTAATTAAAAAGAAACCAAACACGGGTCTGAGAGACATTTGGAGCATTGAGATCAAGCATCAAATTTCTGCGTCTCAATGGACACAAATTTGGACTTGGAGGATGAGATGTACAGTGTCAGCATCTATGAGACAAACTTGGTTTTTTCTGTTACATAGAGCGTTATGGACCCCTGTTCGGTTACAAAAATTGGATAGTTCTAAGTCTAATAGATGTTGGCACTGTCATCTCGAAGCAGGGACTTTAGATCATTTCTTATTCTATTGTCCATTTAGTATGACTTTTTGGAAATCAATTTGGGACCAAATTAATTGTTTATTAGATAATCCAATGGCATTATCATATGATACTGTGTTATTTGGTATGGCAATGAGGGCAAAAAGTCAGATTTCTACAAATAATAACAAATTATTACTCATAATGACTGGTGTTCCATTCAACAAATTACTTATAACTGGAAAAACTGGAATAGATTAAATTATAATTTTTGGTGGAATTCCTTATGTCATATATATAAAATGGAGAGATTTCTGGCAATACAGCGGGATAGTTTCAAGAAATTTCAAGATATTTGGGAGCCATTAACAAAGTATTGTACTGATTAGATGAAATTTTCTTTTCCCTTAAATTTACAAGTTCAATTGTGAGGGAAGGGAGGGGGGGAATTTTATAGTTATGTATTGCATAAGTATTGATTATTTGATAGGTAAGGGGGGGAAGGGGGGGAGTTAACTATTTATCACTGTTACCATTGATGATTATTAAGTAATATAGATATTGTTAATTTGTTTGGACATTTCATCACATTTATTGTAAGTTTGAAAATGAATAAAGAATTAAAAAAAAAAAGGCCACAACCCAATAAAAATCTATCATCTCATCTCACCTTCATTATTTGCATTCAAAAGAGACCCCAGAAGTCAGACTTTTCAATAACCTCCCCGAGGGTGTGCACTGACTCTCTTCTGGCAGGCTGTCACCCCACTGGCTTGGCACTTTCTTTGCTCCAGTGCTGACTGCTGTAATGGCCACACTGTGTGTTTTAAATGAAGGATTTGTCTGGGGCTGGGTTTTATTTTACTTTGGCACTGGGGTCTCACTTCTTCCATTTTGTCACAGTCCAATAGAAGCAGGAACTGCAAAAATAAAACAGAAATAATTCAGCTCACAGCTCTTGGATTCTTACTTCTGCAATTCCATCTTCAAAACCTTTAATAAATCAGCAATCCTACTGTGTGGACTTTCATCAAAGCCCCAGCAGGCATCACTCCAAGTCCATCAAAGCCCCAGCAGGCATCACTCCAAGAGACATAAAGCATGACTGAACAGAACCCCAAACAAACGGTACTCTAGATCACGTCAGTAGGCAATTCAATTCCCTACAAAATTAGGAATGGCCCATCATTTGTAACGACACAGGACATGGCTATGACGTATCCCATGCTTTTGTATGTGAAGGAACCGAAAAAGAATCCGACATTTGTGGGTTTTTCCATTTGTGCAATATTTGCGAAGATCTTCATGACATCACTTTCGTAATGTACTCTAGTCTTAATTATATGTGAACCAAGTCGAGCTCCACTGGGAGATGACCCGGTATATAAACCAAAGATTAGATTAGATTAGAAATGAAACTTTTCCACCTGCCCGCTTCCTAATATCATCAAAACAAATCAGTTTGATACAGCGTGAAAGTGGAAGGTAAAAAAGAAAGAGCTGAAGGGTGCTGGGTTTCCCTAGTTGTCCTTCTGCAGATACTGGAGAAATGGGCCTGTCATGTTTATTCCATATTTCCTGCCCTGGGGCTCAGAGACAAAGGAGGGCCTGGACCAAGGATATGCTCTGTCTAGCTATAGCCATCGTTCCGGGGTGTCGGAGCAGCAGGCCTCTTGGGTTTCCTCCAGCCAACCTGCCAAGGGTGCTAAGGAAATGGGCCTTCCAGATGTGCCGCCCTGGGTTCTAGGGAAGTCGGCCTGTTAGATTGTCTCCAGCTGTTCGTGTCATCAGTTTCAGGACCTTGAAGCTGCTCGTCCACCATTCACTCTGTAATCTTTATTATGCATAACAGAGAAGAGCATCAGCCCAGTCTTAGTTCCCCACTGAAATTTACGGCTACAGTTTCTAGTGTTGGTTAGTCTCTCTCCCAGAGTGTTCCCCATGATTTAGTACTGAACTCTGAAAGTTATTTTTTACAAGAGGAGAAGTCTCAAGTCTTGCCAAGACCAGCAGTTGACTGAGAAGCAGAAGAAGGGCCTCAGACGGTGCTGACTGCTCTTCTGAGGTATTCTGCTTATAACTGCCTGCAAACCAGAGCCAGGCCACACTCACACACACACACACTCCATGTTGGTCTTTGTGCTATTGTGTTCAGGGCCTGACAATACTACACAATCAGATATTTAAGCCTGAAGAAAGAGTTCTTGCTTATAAAATGCAATGAAGGTTTAGAAATCCTGGCGGTGAACCAGGACAACATCGTGATGAGGTGTTCCGCTCCTCTGCTTTCTTTTCAGATTAAATCAATGCTGTATCATGTAGGATCTGGGATATGCAGAGAATGGTTCCTTTAAGATCTTGTGGCTGACACTGAGAATGAGAATGACATAGATAGGGACAAATGTTTCCCTGCAGGAGCTCAATTTTCCTGTCCTGTCCCGGTGAGTTTTGTTGCTGTCCCTGTCCCATTCCCGTAACGTCTACCTTAACTGCACAAGCCTCAAACACTTATGATTTTAAAGTGTCTGAGGCTCGTGCAGATGAGGACGGAGCTCAGGCATTGGTGGAATGAGGCATTATGACATCACAATCTGAGCTCTAGAATGTTGCTACTTAATGATTTTAAAGCAGGGGTCTCAAAGTCCCTCCTTGAGGGCCGGAATCCAATCGGGTTTTCAGGATTTCCCCAATGAATATGCATGAGATCTATGTGCATGCACTGCTTTCAATGCATATTCATTGGGGAAATCCTGAAAACCAGACTGGATTCCGGCCCTCAAGGAGGGACTTTGAGATCCCTGTTTTAAAGTGTCTGAGGCTTGTGCAGATGAGGGCGGAACTTGCAAGAATGGGGCAGGGGCAGGAAAAGAACTCGACGGGATGGGAAAATGAGTTCCCACAGGGATGGGGAAAAATTTGTTTCCTTGTCACTCTCTAACTGAGAACTTGTATTACATGGGGAGCTAATACCCTGATGCCCCAACCCAAAAGGGGACTAGGGCAGGATTAATTCGTTGAGGACCCCTAGGCACCCAAGTACACTTGGCCCCCTGCCCTCCCCATCCCATCATGCGCCCAGGCGGAAACAGGAAGCTGCGTCAGAGGGAAGCTTTGCGCAAGCAGCACCAATTGCACAATTACAGTTCACGCTGCCTTTCTTACCCGCGTTGCTTGCTTGTCTTACTTTCCATCGATTGGGGCAGTGCATGTTGCTGTTCGGGGGGGGGGGGGTCGCGTTGCCGATCGATGCATCGCTGTTTAAAAAAACCAATGTTGATGCCTTCCTTTATCGGGCCCCCCTGACCATTTTGGGCCCTAGGCACATGCCTACTTGGCCTATTGGTTAATCGTGTCCTGATGGGGACATGATGATGTAATGAACTTTGCTGAAATGCAAGGCTTCAATGTCTTACCAACCTCCCTCTCCCGAACGAAAGCTCTGATAAGGAATGTTGTGACAGATGAAAGGCCTGCAGCTTGTAATGCATTTATTGGGACCTGGGGAATATTTGACAGACAGGTGTGATAAATGATATATATTTTTTTTGCAGCCCAGAGATTTTGCTTCCATCTGGAGACTGGGGAATCTATCCCTGAGGTCTGGCCCGGCTCAGTACAGACATGATGTGGATTTTAGCCTTCTGGCTGTTCCAGTGATTGCCATTAACTTCCCTGAAGCCAGTAAGTATATTATTGCATTTGCTGAGTAGGAAATGCAACTTTCCATTAGTCTCACACCTCATGTACCTTTCGCCTTGTACCTCAAACAGCACCCCTAGAACAAAAACCTAGCTCAGTGTACCTGCACACCTCAGAGGCAGGGAGCGCTGTGCCGTCTGTCGCGTAATAATCCTCCCTGCCGTCTGATGTTTGTGTAGCCACTGCTTACTGTGGGCTTTCTTTTGTGTTTGACCCCCTTTACTTAATGGCCTCACTGTGATGTTCCTTGCTTGAGAGGCACCGGTCCTGTCTCCCCTCTGAACCCAGAAGAAGCCAGGTGCCAGGGTCTGGCAAGTGATGCCCAGGGGGGCGTGGAAGATACTCTTCACGGAGCAATGCCATATGGTATCAGTGCACAGCTAAGGTAGATTAAAAGGTTCCTGCCCCCCCCCCCCCTAAGATCAGAATTTAGATGAAGGCACAGGAGAGAAACTGCCTTCACACTGAAGCTTGATGGGTTTGGCCTTCAGGTTCCATCAGCCCCAGATTGAAGTGTCTGAAGTGTGTGCAGGGACCTCCTCCCCCTCCTTAATGAGAAATTAATTAGACTTGGACTTGGTTCCTAGAACCCTCAGACACACTCACTGGATTGCCAGCCCCAGGGAGCCCTCAGAGATATCTAGGCAAACACTTTTGCAGACTACACTGCATTTAGGGTTTTATCAGGAAGCCTGTGGCTAGAGCTGAGATAACCCAGCTGAAATAGCCTTCTGATTAAGCTTCCTGAGAATAGACCTAAAATCCCAGGGGAGGCTGCTGGGAACAGAGACACAAAGAGCCTATATATAGAATACCCTTCATGACCCCCCCCCTTCCCCCCCAGAAGAGGCAGGGCACAGACCAAACGTTTTGTTTATGCATGAAACCATTAGCAGCAGGACACAACAGGCCGTGTGGGGTGTGAAATTACATCAAGGACACTGGTCTCTAATGGCAAAGCGGAAAGGGGATTTGTAATTTAGCTCACTCTTGTTTCCACAGGAGATCAAAGTGAGTGCAGGTATTTCCCTGTCCCTGGAGGTCAAGCAATCTAATAGAGTCCTTGAGACAGCGGAGGGTTAAGTGACTGGCTCAAGGTCTTCAGTTCACTGATCTAAGCGCTGGGAACAGCAGCTCTGTGATGTCATTGGGACTGCTTCCTGATTGGCTGGCACATCTACTAGCCACTGAGTGTTCTTAAAAGTGAATGCATAGGGCAGGGCTTTCCCACTGCTCTTTGGGTCTCCAGCATATGCCCAGGAGACAACTCTGCATACCTAAACTCAGCTCATGGACACATTCCTTGTGGGAGTCTTGGGAAGGCCTGGGAGAGGATGTACCTTACTGTTCAGCAGTGGTATACCAAGAGCGGGATGGGGGGGGGGGGGGTGCAGAAAGCTCAGGAGTGCTGGAGCGGTTGGAGGTCTGCAGTCTGCCTGCACGCGGCCATCGGCTCTGCCAGCAGGACAACTAAAGGCCGCACATGAGCGGGTGGGGGGTGTACACTCTGCCCTGGGTTCCCGTCCGACCACTGCAGTTCAGATTCCATTGGGTAATCTCAGCATTTTATTTATTTTTAGTATCTATATAACATTTATAACCCAAGTGGTGTCCATTCAGGTACTTAAGCGTTTTTCCTATCTGTCCTGGCGGGCTCACACTCTATCTAATGCACCTGACTCAGAGGCTGGAGGCTGAGTGGCTTCAGGTAAGGGAACAGTTTTTCTTTTTCTTTTTATCTGGCAAATTTCTTCCTGCTGCATTGAAGTTCCAGCTGAATCGGAGCTGGGTTAAGGATCTGGATTCCTTCCCACTCTCAAATTACTACACCAACCACCGCAAACTACATTCTTCAGGTGGGTTCACACACCAGTCCCTTTTCTTCCCCCTCTTAGTCTGGTCACTAGGTGTCGCTGTTGTGCATTGACTGGGAATATATTTGTTCTGCTTAAGTGAAGTGCCTTGATATATTAATTGAAAAATGGTATATACCAAGAGTTTTACCAAACCGAACCGGTCCTCTAGGGGATGCAAATATTTTTTCTGCTGCATACATCTGGTAGCGCTCTAGAAATACATAAATAAGTAGCAGAAGTGGCAGTAGCCTCAGTCCTGCTTCACAGGAAGAGCTGAGCCAGGGATCAAGCACAGGCTATCACATATCGGAGCTTGCAGTACTGCTCCAGCCCACTTTTCCTCATCTTAAAGCTTGTCTCTTTACACTAGGGTGTGGCATCAGCAGGCAATCAGGGAGTTTTGCCATCCACACTGAAGGCTACTTGTACTTGGAAGGTGCAGGTGACAGGGTAAAACAGGACATACTTCACTGCCTCAGACCTTCTCCTTCCCCGAATCAATGCCAGCAAACCTTCACAAAGGATTCAAGGGAGCAAAGAAAATTATTGTAGGAGCCTTGAAGGGAGAGCAAAGGATAAAGAGACTCTGCAGCTATAAAACCCACAGTACAGGCCGATCTCTGCATCCTGATTTATGACTTGCATGTGCTGAGTATGTACATTAAACGTATCCAGTTAAAATGCAATAAAAGAGACAAAACCGTTAAGCACCCCGTTTTCATCCTGGTTTGCTCCTGATGAGGTTTTAACGCGTTCCAGTATCTCACAGTTTATGGCGCAGCCCCTCCCACTAAGCTACGGTAAATCTGAGGGAGGGGGGGGGGGAGCATTTGCATTAAATTACAGAGGCCTTCCTAGAGATATGTCAGGGTCACTGCTATGTACCTCAGGGCCTAAATAACATTTGTAAATAAGGACTGACCTGGAAGCACTGGTCCCAAAATAGGAAATGTGCATTTTTTATGCTCTTTTGGTGTTAGTAGATTACCAGTGTTTCCAGTGCCGAAAAGCTAGAGGTGAAGGTAAGTGGCTAAAGTAAAAGCTTTTGGCATCTCTGAGGCTGACGCTAGCCAAAGAAAGTGCTGACCTCCTCTATCTATGTAACTCCTGTATGAGAGGATGAATAGGGTTACCAGATTTTATGTCAGTAAAATCCAGACCCCTAGACCCCCCCCCCGGACCATCCTGTTCCATCCACCTCCTCCCCATTATGCCCCTGCTTCCCCCCTCCCCCCGCTGCCTATTTGTCATGCAAGCGTGGATGCGACACAATGATGTCACACGCATGCCTGTGTGCACGTGACATCACCACATTGCATACGCAGGTGCCCCCTCCCGACACAATTTGTTTTCACAACCTGGACAAAATGCTACATTTTGAAAAGCCATCCGGACCCCCGGACTTGTCCAGAGAAATCCGGATATCTGGTAATCCTAATCATGAACTTGCCGCGGCCTTACGAGTGTAAACAGTCCCGAGACAGCAGTGAGTTACGCTTAACCAATTAGATGATCCAATCGAGTGATAAAAAGGTAGACCTGTTCCATAGCAGCCAGCTCTGCAGGTGCCAGAGGGGTGCTGAGGACCCCCTTGTCCAGGAAGGAGTCATTTTATTGAGTTTGTCACCTATGGCCCTGCTATCATTGAGAAATTAGGTTATTGGATTGCGTCAACACAAAGTAAGGCCCTACAGATGATCCAAAACGCTGTGGCATGACTAATGTGTGGTGTGAGAAAATGTGATCATATAACACCATGGTTAAAAAAGCTTCATTGGCTGCCTGTGAGGTTTCGAATCATCTTCAAAGCTCTAGTATTGGTGGTCAAGGTTATTCATCAAGGCATTCCTTGGTATCTAACACAGGTAATGACACTGTCGGTCGTTCAAGACCTGAAGGTCCGAGGGGGCGATACGACCATCATTGACCGATTTTTCAAAAGTACATTATGAAAGTTTAAGAAGATCTGCAATTTCTTTAGCTGGAGAGACTTTATGGAACAATTTAGAGCACTTTTGGATCTTCAAAAATTTAAGAAAGTATTAAAAACGACTCTATTCATGGAAGCATTTAAGTGATTATTTGTACAGGATTTATGAGGTAATTGCTACTGATATATATATTGATGGCGATGCCAGGTATTTGTTGCATTTTGTCTGTATTTTGTAAACCACCTAGGAATAGTCAGGTAAGAAATTTTTTTAAGAAATAGATAAAATATCTTTGTGCAATGAGCAAATTATGTCTTCAGCAGAGGTTCCTTCCATATTCTCCGTATTATTTCAGCAGCGGCCTTCTCCCAGGCTTCAAATGTCCCAATGGATCCCCTGAAAACTTTGTTTTCCACCAGTGTGAGCATTCCTGTGGCGACAGGCTTCATATCTCCAGCCAGACACCCACACAGTGAAATGGAGAAGATGGGGTGGATGCCAGGAGCACTTTCAACGGCATTCACTTGAGGGAGACACAGCAATAAGGGTGTGGTTTCCATTTGGGTCTCCTTCACAGCCAGTCCAGATGTGCAGAACGGCACTCACTCACTGCCTTTCAGAGCCAGATATGCACTGAATCGTCGGGCTTTGTTTAGATTTCTTGTTTTTCTGTCATGATTGCTAGGGGGGCGACGTCACGCTGAAAAGCCCAAAGAGGCTTGCAGAGCTCCAGGACAACACTTCCTGCTCAGAAGATTGCTCAGGTGGCCTAGCTGCTGGAGGTCTCATCAGATGATTGTTTATACGTGTGTATGTGTGTTTGTGTGTCCTGGATTGGAGGGCAAAGGCTATGCAGATAGAAGACTTTGTGAGTGGGCTTCCGGATTCAGCAGAGAGGATCTTTCTGTGCGAGAACCCCGGAGATGGTTGTGATTGTTTACAGCAAATGTGCTGTGGCCAAGAAAGAAAACACCTGTGTCCTTTACAGACTAGCATTTACAGGAGACGAAGTATTCCATTTTTCTTCCTTATTTAAGTTTAAAAAAATGTTTCTTCAAGCATCTGGCTGGGGCTGCTGAAAGTGGGCTTCCAAAAGACCAGACAGAATCTTTCCTCTTCATCCCACTTTCTGGACCATTTTCAATACGCTGGGCTGAGATAGGTCTAGCCTAAATAATTATTCCAGTTCATGGTTCCAGGATTGGGCGAAGCCATTGTTATTTCAGGAAATAAAACCCAAGGCTGATCACTGTTCCCCAGATGACACCCGAATCCAACAGAACCACTTCATTGCAGCAAAGAGAAATGAAAGCAAACCCCAGAATAATTCTCACTCTCTTAGACAATGTCATATTGTCAAATATTCCAACAGTAAACCTTCCTTTCTAATTATTAGAGAACCCCATGGTCCAAATCCATGACAGAAGTATTTCCCAAAGAACAAAGTACTGTAGAGGTCCCTCCAGACAAGGCCTACAAAAAGGGGAGAATACACAGAACCTAGGAAGGGAGAGGATCTGAGGATGAGACAGAACATTTATCCATAGATTGGGTGGAAGGAACTAAAGCAAGGGGGAGGACCACCATGGAATTTGATACCCCAAGGGCTGCTATGAAAGTTCTCTGGGATGCTGTTTCTGCTTCCACATGACCCTGCCACGGCCCCCCTCCCCCCCCCCCCACACCTTTCACTCATTTCCTTAGTCCTCTGTCCCCTTTTCCTTGTATAGAATGTATATAGTGCTGCCTGGAACGCATTGCCAGAGGTTGTGGTAAGAGCGGATAGCGTAGCTGGTTTTAAGAAAGGTTTGGACAAGTTCTTGGAGGAAAAGTCCATAGTCTGTTATTGAGAAAGACATGGGGGGAAGCCACTGCTTGCCCTGGAATGTTGCTACTCTTTGCTGGACACTTGGGGAGGAGGGAAAGGAAGGGGAGATGCTGGACTTGGTGGGAGAGGTCCTTTTGGTGAGGGCCCAATACTCCAAGTTGGTTATAATCATTCTCTTAAGGATTTTTAATCTCTTCTTTTGCACCTTCCTGATTTCAAGTTTCAAGTTCATTAGGTTTTTAGATACCATCTATCACGGTTATCTAAATGGTTTTACAATCAGGTACTCAAGCATTTTCTCTATCTGTCCCGGGGGGGGCATACCTGGGGCTATGGAGGACTGAGTGACTTGTCCAAGGTCACAAGGAGCAGCACGGGCTTTGAACCCACAACCCCAGGGTGCTGAGGCTGTAGTGCCAACCACTGCTCGTAGACCTCATTTTATTTGTACCCTGCTTTGCTGCATCCTGCCCAAGGCTCTTAAGAAAGGCTTTAAGTAGAGAAACAAAATGACCCTAATGTAGTATTTTCCTTCCCATTATTTCTGGCATGCAAATGTAGTCCCACTGGGATCTGGAAGGAAACTCTTGGGCACTTGACAGCCTCTTTGTAGTGTTGCACAATTTACGGCCCCTGCCTCGAGCTCATCTTATGGAGGCAGATAATCCAATCTGGCCTGTCGAATAGACTGAGAGGTCCTGGCTTTCTGTGCTCTCAATATGTCTGAACGCTCCATTTTATCTTCGTCTGTGCGAGCCTGGTGCATTTCATCTCCAAACAGTCGCTCACAAATTACAGATACCAAAACTATGGTCTGAATGATGCTCCCAGTGTACACTTATTAATCTAGCTTTTTTCAGTGTGTCTGCAGTAATACAAGTTATTCTTTATAGATGAATCTCTTGGGTTCTCTTACCCACCTGTTCCTGCCCAATGACGCTAAGCCTGGCTTAGTAATTAATACTAATTCTCATTTCCTCGCTCTGCTTTTGAGGAACGGATTCTGAAGCTGAATGGATTCAAATTGCATTGTTTTTCAAAGCATGTATAGATTAATGGCTTTTTATTAACACGATCATTATAGAAGCCAATTAAGCATCTATAGGGCTGATTTGGAGGTTGAGTATTGGGATTGTCAGACTACAAAGGGGTGCTGAAAAGTTTTCAGCCCATCCAAGAAGAGAATGACGTGGTTATGGATCTGAAACAAGGTCCAAACACTCTTTCCAGCTCCAGTGGCATAAGAATGCCTGGAATTAAGGACGTTGGTTGGTTGGACTCGTGCAAAGGGGTGACAAGTCCTAGCAGTAAGGGAAGTAGGTCATGGGTCCAGGTGCTTTGACAGTCTGTGATGGCAGAATGGAGATGCCACATGGCTGTGGTCAAACTGGCACCAATGCTCAAAGCCTAGCTGTAAAGCCATGCGCAGTTGGACCAAGAACACACAGCAATGCCCAAAATAAGATAGGAAATCAGTGCTGGAAACAAATCGTATGCAAATGTTTTACGCCATTAAATCACACTATTCAGTTGAAAAGTGTGGGGAGGGGGGAGGAACATGTCTGGAGCATGGTTGGAGGAGTGTGTGGCGCAGTGGTTGGATCTACAGCCTCAGCACCCTGGGGTTGTGGGTTCAAAGCCCGCGCTGCTCCTTGTGACTCTGGGCAAGTCACTTAATCCTCCCTAGCCCCAGGTACGTTAGATAGATTGTAAGCCCACCGGGACAGAGAGGGAAAATGCTTGAGTACCTGATTGTAAAAACCGCTTAGATAACCTTGATAGGCGGTATATAAAATCCTAATAAACTTAAACTCTTGTGCGCATAATCGGACGTGTCAGCGCTTAGGACCACATTCTATCAACAGCGCCGTCATTTAGGCAGTGGTAAGCGCCACACAGCCACCTAACTTCATTGTATTACGTTCGGCACCATCGGCTGCTCTTTGTAATATCTATTTACTGCCTCTTTGTCAAGAATTGAAATCTCTAGCGATTCTTAGGAGTTCTGTATCTAATATTGAGAATTGTTTTCAAGGGAAGAATGAGTGAAAATCAGGGGCTTTGTTTGGTGTATTCTGAAAACTTCCTATGGAGCATGAATCAAGAGGCACCCCAAAAAATCAGCCCTAAACATAACACCAACTTCTTATTAATATACCACAATACACCGTGATGTTTGATGCAGTTAACAGGACTGAAATATACAAGGTGAGTGAACAATTCACAAGGAGGGGTGTCAGATATGACCAGTCCAAGCAATAATGCTTTCAAAGGTCTTGCAATTCTTCATTCATCCCCTTCCGTCCTTTTATGTATAATGATTTTAAGCTTTTTAATTTAGTGAATTTTGTGTATATATTCTTGATTATATTCAAAATAATTTTTCTTGGTTATTTTCTTGTTTATGTTCAAAAACTTTTTTATAGACTTGTCTTCAATTCAATTCATATAAAGAGACTTATCTTATGAGAACTTGTCTTCATAGGCATAGGTAAAGCCTATCTTGTGTTACCAACGTTCAATAAGTACTCCCCTCTGCCGACGCGTTTCGCAGAGCTTTGTCAAGGCAGGGGTACTACAAAAGAACAAGACAATACAGCCCATTAGAGAAGACAATACAGCCCATTAGAAAAGGCAATCAGTCAAATACCAAAACATAAACCTGCTGGAAATACTGACCTGCATGATTGAAAATCTCCTAAATATCTTAAAGAGCGGCTTCTGAAAAATGGCCGCGGCGTCTGAATTCACTCACTTATAAAGGTTACCCCCTTGACGTCATGCCTAAAGGTTAGAAACTGAGGTCAACCTGCGCTAACCAATCAGACGTTTCATTTAACCCCTCCGGGGCCATTGAGTTCAATCTAAACATCCATCTTAGTTCTTTTAAATTCAGGTTTTTTTCAATGTTACCTCCCTCCCACCCTACAGTAATCATGTCCAGTACTCTCCATTTCAAATCTTTTAAAGTATGGCCACAGATTTTCCAGTGCCTTACTAATGGAGAGGTTTCATTGTGAGTGTGCACCCGAGACTTATGTTCAGTTAGTCTTAGCTTGATCGACCTCAGGGTACGACCCACATACAGTTTGGGGCACGGGCATTGAATGCAATAGATTACCCGGTTAGAATTACAATTGGTCATGAATCTAGAACGATAGGTCACCCCGGTGATAGGATGATTCCATATTTCCCCCGAGATTGTAAAGGGGCACCATTGACATTGGCCGCATGGGAGATGGCAACCCGTGATTTTAGGTATCGGGTTTCTGATGATGTTATGGCACACATATTCACCAATGTTTTTTTGTCTTCTATAAGCACAGATGGTACGATCAGCTAGTGAAGGAACTGCTAACTTAGCAATATGCCAATGCTTATGGATAACCTGAGATATCCTAGAGGCTAAAGTAGAATGTTTTTGAATGAAGACGATGTTGTCATCTTTATCAGGAGTATTGTTTTTCTCCTGCAGCAACCATTCACGGTGTGCATATTTCGCCCTAATATATGCACGTTTTACAACATCACGAGGGTACCCCCGTTGGTAAAAATTCCTCTTCATGGATTTAGCTTGAGTACGGAATTCCTCAAGGGAGTAGCAAATCCTCCGTAATCTTAAAAATTGGCTTATAGGTAAACTCCGTCTCAAGCCTATCGGGTGAAAACTGTGGAAGCGGAGCAGGCTGTTCCGATCTGTCCCTTTCCGATAGAGAGTGGTCAATAGTTTCCCACCTTCTTTAATGATTTTAATATCCAAGAAGGCCAATTCATGAGGGTCACTCTGGGCAGTGAATTGGATATTAACATCCAACATGTTCAATTCATTCACAAATTGTAGAAAATTATCTTTTGTGGATGACCAAATGCAAAAAATGTCGTCCAGGTACCGTTTCCAGATGATTACATGATCAAATAGAGGCAAGTTGTATATCCTTTCATCCTCTAATTTAGACATGAATAAGGTAGCCAATGAAGGGGCCAAGGATGCACCCATAGCGATGCCATGGCATTGTAGGTAAAACTTCTCATGAAACCAAAAATAGCTCTTGGTCAACACTAATGTGGCCATTTCCATCAAAATCTCTGTCGATAGACATGGGCGAATCGTTTGTCTACTGAAAATCTCCTCCAATAGGGTGAGAGCTTGGTCCACAGGAATCATCGTGTACAGGGCGGTCACATCAAATGACACTAACAGCCATTGTTCCTGAACGTCCTGAACTTCAGAGAGTAGTTTCAACATATGAGTGGTATCTTTGATATAGGATTTAACTCTCTGAAGTTCAGGCTGAAGGAAAAGGTCCAAAAATTTGGAGAGAGGTTCCAAGGGAGAGTTCTTCATTGAGACAATTGGGCGTCCAGGGGGATTCACTAAGCTTTTGTGAATTTTGGGAAGAAAGTAAATCTTAGGTGTAATATACCATTTTGGATTCAGAAATGTAGCCTCACGTAACGTGATCATCTTTGCTTTATATGCCTTGGAAATTAGGGTAGAGATAGATAATTTCAATTCATCCACAGGATCCATATTTAACTGAACATAAAACTGAGGGTTATTCAATTGGCGGCCAGCTTCATTTAAATACTGTTCCCGAGACAGAATAACAACAGCTCCCCCCTTATCCGCTCTTGTGATCACATGAGTGTTGTCATTCTGAAGTTGTTGAAGCGCTATCCATTCACTGTGAGAAAGATTGTATTCCATATGATTATGGATAGGCTGTTGTTCTATCTCCACAATATCCTTAAGGATCAAATCTCTGAATGTCATCAAGTGGGGGTGGAGGGGAATGGCAGGACACCAGCCCGATTTCCTGGCGATCAAAGTACCATCATTCTTGGGGGGATGATCCTCAAAAAACATCTTTAAATGGAGTTTGCGTAACAAACTATAAACTGACAGGCGGGTTTCAAACGCATCATAGCGAGCACTGGGGACAAACCCCAGACCTAATTCCAGTATAGCTATCTGGTCAGTGGGTAATTGCTCAAAAGTGAGGTTTATTATGGAGGATTGGAGCGGTACTGCGTTCGAGTTTGCGGTCCCGTCCCGTATCCCTGCTGCTGCTGTGGTTGTTGGAAACCTACTCTTCTTGCACCGCGGTTTTTTTGTCTGCCGCGTGCCCCTCGTGGGTAAAAACCCCCTTGACCTTGCGGGCCAACAAGGTCAAGGCCCGCAAGGTCAAGGGGGTTTTTACCCACGAGGGGCACGCGGCAGACAAAAAAACCGCGGTGCAAGAAGAGTAGGTTTCCAACAACCACAGCAGCAGCAGGGATACGGGACGGGACCGCAAACTCGAACGCAGTACCGCTCCAATCCTCCATAATAAACCTCACTTTTGAGCAATTACCCACTGACCAGATAGCTATACTGGAATTAGGTCTGGGGTTTGTCCCCAGTGCTCGCTATGATGCGTTTGAAACCCGCCTGTCAGTTTATAGTTTGTTACGCAAACTCCATTTAAAGATGTTTTTTGAGGATCATCCCCCCAAGAATGATGGTACTTTGATCGCCAGGAAATCGGGCTGGTGTCCTGCCATTCCCCTCCACCCCCACTTGATGACATTCAGAGATTTGATCCTTAAGGATATTGTGGAGATAGAACAACAGCCTATCCATAATCATATGGAATACAATCTTTCTCACAGTGAATGGATAGCGCTTCAACAACTTCAGAATGACAACACTCATGTGATCACAAGAGCGGATAAGGGGGGAGCTGTTGTTATTCTGTCTCGGGAACAGTATTTAAATGAAGCTGGCCGCCAATTGAATAACCCTCAGTTTTATGTTCAGTTAAATATGGATCCTGTGGATGAATTGAAATTATCTATCTCTACCCTAATTTCCAAGGCATATAAAGCAAAGATGATCACGTTACGTGAGGCTACATTTCTGAATCCAAAATGGTATATTACACCTAAGATTTACTTTCTTCCCAAAATTCACAAAAGCTTAGTGAATCCCCCTGGACGCCCAATTGTCTCAATGAAGAACTCTCCCTTGGAACCTCTCTCCAAATTTTTGGACCTTTTCCTTCAGCCTGAACTTCAGAGAGTTAAATCCTATATCAAAGATACCACTCATATGTTGAAACTACTCTCTGAAGTTCAGGACGTTCAGGAACAATGGCTGTTAGTGTCATTTGATGTGACCGCCCTGTACACGATGATTCCTGTGGACCAAGCTCTCACCCTATTGGAGGAGATTTTCAGTAGACAAACGATTCGCCCATGTCTATCGACAGAGATTTTGATGGAAATGGCCACATTAGTGTTGACCAAGAGCTATTTTTGGTTTCATGAGAAGTTTTACCTACAATGCCATGGCATCGCTATGGGTGCATCCTTGGCCCCTTCATTGGCTACCTTATTCATGTCTAAATTAGAGGATGAAAGGATATACAACTTGCCTCTATTTGATCATGTAATCATCTGGAAACGGTACCTGGACGACATTTTTTGCATTTGGTCATCCACAAAAGATAATTTTCTACAATTTGTGAATGAATTGAACATGTTGGATGTTAATATCCAATTCACTGCCCAGAGTGACCCTCATGAATTGGCCTTCTTGGATATTAAAATCATTAAAGAAGGTGGGAAACTATTGACCACTCTCTATCGGAAAGGGACAGATCGGAACAGCCTGCTCCGCTTCCACAGTTTTCACCCGATAGGCTTGAGACGGAGTTTACCTATAAGCCAATTTTTAAGATTACGGAGGATTTGCTACTCCCTTGAGGAATTCCGTACTCAAGCTAAATCCATGAAGAGGAATTTTTACCAACGGGGGTACCCTCGTGATGTTGTAAAACGTGCATATATTAGGGCGAAATATGCACACCGTGAATGGTTGCTGCAGGAGAAAAACAATACTCCTGATAAAGATGACAACATCGTCTTCATTCAAAAACATTCTACTTTAGCCTCTAGGATATCTCAGGTTATCCATAAGCATTGGCATATTGCTAAGTTAGCAGTTCCTTCACTAGCTGATCGTACCATCTGTGCTTATAGAAGACAAAAAAACATTGGTGAATATGTGTGCCATAACATCATCAGAAACCCGATACCTAAAATCACGGGTTGCCATCTCCCATGCGGCCAATGTCAATGGTGCCCCTTTACAATCTCGGGGGAAATATGGAATCATCCTATCACCGGGGTGACCTATCGTTCTAGATTCATGACCAATTGTAATTCTAACCGGGTAATCTATTGCATTCAATGCCCGTGCCCCAAACTGTATGTGGGTCGTACCCTGAGGTCGATCAAGCTAAGACTAACTGAACATAAGTCTCGGGTGCACACTCACAATGAAACCTCTCCATTAGTAAGGCACTGGAAAATCTGTGGCCATACTTTAAAAGATTTGAAATGGAGAGTACTGGACATGATTACTGTAGGGTGGGAGGGAGGTAACATTGAAAAAAACCTGAATTTAAAAGAACTAAGATGGATGTTTAGATTGAACTCAATGGCCCCGGAGGGGTTAAATGAAACGTCTGATTGGTTAGCGCAGGTTGACCTCAGTTTCTAACCTTTAGGCATGACGTCAAGGGGGTAACCTTTATAAGTGAGTGAATTCAGACGCCGCGGCCATTTTTCAGAAGCCGCTCTTTAAGATATTTAGGAGATTTTCAATCATGCAGGTCAGTATTTCCAGCAGGTTTATGTTTTGGTATTTGACTGATTGCCTTTTCTAATGGGCTGTATTGTCTTCTCTAATGGGCTGTATTGTCTTGTTCTTTTGTAGTACCCCTGCCTTGACAAAGCTCTGCGAAACGCGTCGGCAGAGGGGAGTACTTATTGAACGTTGGTAACACAAGATAGGCTTTACCTATGCCTATGAAGACAAGTTCTCATAAGATAAGTCTCTTTATATGAATTGAATTGAAGACAAGTCTATAAAAAAGTTTTTGAACATAAACAAGAAAATAACCAAGAAAAATTATTTTGAATATAATCAAGAATATATACACAAAATTCACTAAATTAAAAAGCTTAAAATCATTATACATAAAAGGACGGAAGGGGATGAATGAAGAATTGCAAGACCTTTGAAAGCATTATTGCTTGGACTGGTCATATCTGACACCCCTCCTTGTGAATTGTTCACTCACCTTGTATATTTTAGTTTAGTTATTCACTGTTTGTTGATTCACGAAACGTAATTTAAGGATGGCCCAGTTAACAGGACTGTACATGTGAGGAAAGAAACAGCTAGAAGTCCTGGTGTCCAAATTGGGGGGCTGAAACTAGAGTGCCATTCCATGAATCCAGCCCTTAGCACCCAGCTAGCCCCTGTGTGTGTAAGTGCTGGGATTGTATAATTTTAGCATGGAACTGGCGTTTACATTAAGGTCTGAAGGTCATAGAATGAGGGGAATAGCTTGGTATATGGTCTCGGAGAGCTACCTGCTGTCTGCTGGTTCCCCCAGGATTGGAGGCAGAAGCAGATAGAATAGAGCCAAACCCCGTTTCTCTGCTGGTGGCGTCTCCAGCCCTTCCTCTCCTGTGCCCTCGGCAGTGAGAGAGATGCCCAATCTCTCCTGCTGCCAAGCAACCCCCTCCCCCAACACACTCTCGGCAGCGGAAGAGATGCCCACGCTCTCCTGCTGCCATGCAAACCCCCCCCCCCCCATGCCTACTCCCTCCAGTCAGCTAGCCCACCTCTTCAAAATGGCAGGCCTTCCCCTCCCCGGTGCAGCCTCCTATGGGAGGGGCCTTAAACAATCTGGGCCAGTCAGAGCCTTAGGCCCTTACCTGGATGCACCTGAGAGGAGTCTAAGGCTCTGATTGGCCCAGATGCATAAGGTCCCTCCCATCTCTCCCACTGCCGAGGGGGTGTCAGGAGATGTGTTGTTTGGTGAGGAAGGAGTGGGCATTTCTCCCGCTGCCGGGAGGGTGTGGGGTTATTAGTATCGGCGACGTGGCAGGAGAGATTGTGCATCTCTCCTGTTAAACTTCAATTTGGCTTGTTTGGGGTTTTGTTTTGTTTTTATTTGCATGGGGGGGGGGGGGGCTGAACTGTCAAACCTTACTTTCCTGTCAGTGCCTGAGCCAATCAGCGCTCAGGCACTGATCAGAAAGTAAGGCAACGACAGCTCAGACCTGTCAGTAAATTTTGGATGGAAATGTGGCACAATGAGGTTAGAGAATCACTCAGTGATTATAGAAAATCGCTTGGAGTGATCATTTCAATATTAATGATTTCATTGTGCTACATTTGCATGGCAGTGTCAGAGACTGGTAGAAATCTCAGAAAAGACCTTCCTAAGCCATTTTGACAATCCGCTGCTAAATCAGCTGGAAGCTCTTTTGCGAGCGCGTTAAAGGCAGATTTTTGTTTTGAGAATCTGGCCCTAAGAGTCTGTCAGGAGCATCCCAGCATTTATCTCCGGGTAAAATCCGGACAGACGGAGCTGCCAAGCAGTGGGACCTGTCCAGAAGGATGCACACTCAGTACAGCGCCCGAGTCCTCCGCCAGAGCCGGTTCTGTAAAGCAGAAGTCCTCGTGGAAACCCACTTGAATCTGTCTGGCAAACTATGGAGGCCGGATTTTTGGGAAACTGCCACCAGAGAAGTGCTTTCATTGGAAATGAAGAAGGAAATTTCAACAAAGTTTCTTATTTCATTTTGTTTTAAAAACAAGAGAAAGACAAGTGAAATTTTATTCCTTTTCGTATTAAAATGTTAAACCCTGCCTTGCCATGAAAATAAGTGAACATAAGAATTGCCAGACCCAGTATCCTGTTTCCCAGGTCCCAAACACAAAAAACACCCAGGCCTTGGACCTCTCCCCCCCTTCCCCCCATGTCTCTTACCGCATTGATACTGGTTTCACAAGCCAGCAGCAATCCCTGGTTGCTCTTGCACCACTGGTGCAGTAACTTATAATGGCATTAGTCAGTCCAGGGCAGGACAGAAATGTTCATATCATAAGTAAATGAAAGATTTAGGACTTTAAAACTATAACCCTAAATGATGACGTGACTTTTCAAACTCACAGAAAACAGAAAGTGGATGTAAATGGTCAATATTCTCCATAGAGAAGGGTAAATGGTGGGGTTCTCCAGGGGTCTGTGCTGGGACTAGAGGTCTGCACAGGAATGGGGATCGTGGGAATCCCGCGGGTCCCGCAGGAATCCCCTCTAACCCATGGGACTCCCATGGGGACCCCCCTCTAGCCCTCGAGACTCCCACGGGGATGGAAGGCTTTGGAAGCAGGGTTCATCCATATAATATAAAGGACTTGTAAGCCTTAGTAAAAGAGGGGGTTTATAAGTTAATTACCTGAACAGAAAACAAAAAAAGGGTTCCACAAAAGAGATTCTACAAGGAAAACAGCAGCATAAACACAAAAGAAACTGTGGAATTGATGATCCTGTCAGAAATAATTGCTGCTTTTTATGGGGACAGGTGGGGATGGAGGTAATTCCTTGCAGGGATGGTTGGGCACGGAGAGGATCCTGACAGGGACAGGTGGGGATGGAGAGGATCCTGGCGGGGACGGGTGGGGACGGAGAAGATCCTGGCGGGGATGGGTGGGGACGGAGAAGATCCTGACGGGGATGGGAGGGGACGGAGAGGATCCTGATGGGGATGGGTGGGGACGGAGAGAATCCTGGCGGGGACGGGTGGGGATGGGTGGGATTTCTGTCCCTGCGCAACTCTCTAGCTGGGACCGCTGCTTTTTAACACATTTATCAATGATCTAGAGATGGGAATTACTAGTGAGATAATTAAATTTGCTGATGACATAAGTGTGTGTGGTGCAGAGGTTAAAGCTACAACCTCAGCACTCTGAAGTTGTGGGTTCAAACCCCCACTGTTCCTTGTGACCCTGGGGAAGTCACTTAATCCCCTCATTGCTCCAGGTACATTAGATAGATGGTGAGCTCACTGGGACAGTCAAGGAAAAATGCTTGAACACCAGAATAAATTCATGTAAACCGTTCTGAGCTCCCCTGGGAGAACAATATAGAAAATGGAATAAATAAAGTTGTTCAAAGTTGTTAAATTGCAAGAGGACCTTGTGAGATTGGAAGACTGGGCGCCAAAGTGATGCATGTGGGAAAGAGGAGCCCGAACTATAGCTATGTGATGCTGGGTTCTGTGTTAGGAGTCAATTCCCAGGAATAGGATCTAGGTGTCATTGCTGAGGATACGTTAAAACTCTCAGCTCAATGTGCAGCGGAAGCTAAGAAAGCAAATAGGAATTATCAGGAAAGGAATGGAAATGTTCTAATGCCCTTGAACACTGTGTGTAGTTCTGGTCAACGCATCTTAAAAAAAGCTATAGTGGAATTAGAAAAGGTACAGAGAAGGGATGAGATGGCTCAGGGGTGATATGATAGAGGTCTATAAAATACTAAGTGGAGTGGAAAGGTTAGATGTGAATCGCTTGTTCACTCTTTCCAAAAATACTAGAACTAGGGGGCATGCAGTGAAGATACTAGTACATTTAAAACAAACTGGAGAAAATATTTCTACATACAATATGTAATTAAACTCTGGAATTCGTTGCTGGAAAATGTGATGAAATCAGTTAGCTCAGCAGGGTTTAAAAATAATTTCCTAAAAAAAAAAAAAAAAAAAAAAAAAAGAAGTTCATAGGCCATTATTGAGCTGGCTTGGGGAAATCCACTGCTTATTTCTAGGATAAGCAGCATAAATATGTTTTATTACTTGGGATCTTGCTAGGGACCTGGGTTGGCCACTATTGGGAACAGGATACTGGGCTTGATGGACCTTTGATCTGTCCTGTTTTTATATCTTAATTTGTCCTTTCTCTGGAACTTTATTACTGACCACCTTAAAGAGATTATAATATATATAATAAAATGACACTATCCTTTTTCTGGAGCCATAGGGTAATCCTATACACTGGGGAGAGATAGGGGATCAGAATGGAGTGACGTATCACTGCGGGCTCGGTGACTCACGATGACCTCCAGATTTCCTCGGGAGCGGAATAAGCTTCCGGGATATTTACGACAGCAAAGAAGTTTCAGTAGTTTTAAGAAGATGTTGAACAAACGCCTTTTCTGTAAGATGAACTATAGGACTTGATGTGAGGCACTGGGAGCCTCTTTGTAATTTTAGGAGGCTTTACATTTTCATTATTATGTTTTATTGATTAATGTTCGATTTGTTGCAATGGATGTGATTCTGTTGTGACCCGCCTTGGGAAGGGCGGGGTTTAAAGAAATAAATACAAGTACACTGTGAGTGAAAAATAAGAAACCATGTCCCACATATGAGCATCAACCCCAACCCCAACCCCAACCCCATTTCTTCTTTCTTCACAGTATCCTTATAGGAAGGGCAGATGCCTTTGCATGAAGCCAGTACCAGTGCAAGAGTATTAGATGCCCGAGGCACAATTCAGCTCTGCCCCTTGTTCTCCAATTAATTTTCAGGCCCCTAGGCTTCACCCCTGGAGATTTTCATAATTAAACCCAACAGTCACACTCATCCCTTCCAGGCAGTCCTGTAAAAGGCATAATTGACATTAGACTTTTAAATGCTAGATTTTGCTTCATTCTATATTTTATGTTGGCAGATAAACATCTGAATGGCCCAGTCATTATATCTGCCTTCCTTCTTAGGGTTTTGATGAGTTTTTATTATTGATTGTTTTCCAACTCTTTGTTGGTCAAATGATTATGTATGTTTGAATTTAACCTGCCAAGAGAAGGAATGCTTTCTTGAGTTAGTGAACTAGGAACAGGCTTAAATGAGCCATTTGAGAACTGCACACCCTCCTTGCAGGCACAAGGAGGTTTGAAAGAAGTTGGTCAATGGATGGATGAGAATAAATTAGTTTTGAATGTTGCTAAAACACAAGTTATACTTGTAGAAACATAGAAAAATAATGGCAGATAAAGGCCAAATGGCCCATCTGCAGCATCCACATCAGTGGAAAATCAGGGGCGGGAAACTGCACGGTGACACTAGGAAGTTCTTCTTCACAGAAAGGGTGGTTGATCGCTGGAATAGTCTTCCACTTCAGGTTATTGAGGCCAGAAGCGTGCCAGATTTTAAGGCCAAATGGGACAAACATGTGGGATCTATCCGCAAAGATAGATAGGGAGGGTCATTGGAGTGGGCAGACTTGATGGGCCGTGGCCCTTATCTGCCGTCTATTTCTATGTTTCTATGTTTCCTCCTCTCCCTATTGGCAAAGGCTTTTAACACTTGCATTGTGATGTCATAGAACTTTTTGATTATACAAACATAGAAACATGATGGAAGATAATGGCCCATCCATTCTGCCCATCCGCAGTAACCATTATCTCTTCCTCTCCCTATTGGCTAAGACTCTTAACACTTGCATTGTGATGTCATAGAACTTTCTGATTATAGAAACATGATGGCAGATAAAGACCAAATGGCCCATCCAGTCTGCCCACCCACAGTAACCATGATCTCTTCCTCTCTCTAAGAGATCCCACGTGCCTATCCCAGGCTTTCTTGAATTCAGACATGGTCTCTGTCTCCACCACCTCTTCCAGCAACCACTATCTCCTCCTCTCCCTATTGGCTAAGACTCTTAACATTTGCATCTCCTCTCCCTATTGGCTAAGATTCTTAACACTTGCATTGTGATGTCATATAATTTTCTAATTATAGAAACATAGAAACATGATGGTAGATAAAGGCCAAATGACCCATCCACATCATCCACTATCTCCTCTTCTCCCTATTGGGTAAGGCTCTTAACATTTGCATCTCCTCTTCTTATAGGCTAAGGCTCTTTACACCTGCATTGTGATGTCATAGAACTTTCTGATTATAGAAACATGATGGCAGATAAAGGTCAAATGGCCCATGTACAGCATCCACTATCTCCTCCTCTCCCTTTGGCTAAGGCTCTTAACACTTGCATTATGATGTCATAGAACATCACATAGATTATAGAAACATAGAAACGTGGTACCGGTGGTGCAGTCATCTTTTTTAAAAATTAGATATGTTGAAGAGGTTAAACCATAAGTTTCACAATATGACTTTCGTTCCATATTCCAGAGTCTGTAGTCTGTACAGTTGATTACTGTCATGCACTGAATTTAGGGGTGGCAAAATGTCAACTCAAGGCACTGCAGCTAATCCATAATGTAATAGCTTGAGTTTTGGCAGGGGGGAGACAGCGTATCCAGATTGTTCCCGAAGAGAGGCAGCGTGGGAGCCCTGCTCCGCCCCTCTCCCTGACTGAAAGGGAACATCTAAAAGAGCACAGCAGCCAGCCGGGCCCCCTTTCAGGCCACCAGCGGGAGACAGCGTATCCAGATTGATCCCGAAGAGAAGCAGCGTGGGAGCCCTGCTCCGCTCCTCTCCCTGACCGAAAGGGAACATCTAAAAGAGCACAGCAGCCAGCCGGGCCCCCTTTCAGGCCACCAGCGGGAGACAGCGTATCCAGATTGTTCCCGAAGAGAGGCAGCGTGGGAGCCTTGCTCCGCCCCTCTCCCTGACCGAAAGGGAACATCTAAAAGAGCACAGCAGCCAGCCGGGCCCCCTTTCAGGCCACCAGCGGGAGACAGCGTATCCAGATTGTTCCCGAAGAGAGGCAGCGTGGGAGCCCTGCTCCGCCCCCCTCCCTGACCGAAAGGGAACATTTAAAAGAGCACAGCGCCAACGGCGCTCAGCCGTTCGGCGTGCCTTTGTGAAGCGCCTGCAGTGACGACAGTTGGATTCTGAAGCTAACAAAATAACAGGCTCCAATCAGCAGGAGCACACCAGCACTTTACGAGAGCGATGGAGGACCCAGGATCCCAGAGGTACTTTCCGGTATACTGCACAGAGTGCAATATGTACGACTACCTCCCCTTGGGAAGGCGGGAGTACATATGCAGTCTGTGTCAGGAACTGGAAAGCCTGAGGATGGAGGTCGGCAGATTGAGGGTCAGGGTCCAGGAACTGGAGGGACTGGAGGGACTGCGCACCACAGAGGAGACGAGCTGGTCAACCCAGAACACAGACGGGACAGGCCCCATTGTGGACCAGGTGAGAGACCTCGAGAGATTCATCGAGGAGGCCTATAGGAAGGTGGAGGAACGGGACCAGCAGCTGCACAGACTAATGTCGGCAGATGAGACCCAGGATCCACAAGGCGACACCGGGGAAGGACCTAGCGGAGGAACCACGCAAGAGGAGGAGACCGCGACTCACCGGGACCCCGAGGGAGAGACACCGCACTACACCAAGGACACGGACCTGAGGCAGAGGAGGTTGCTGAGGAAAGGGAAGTCTGCTATTGTGGTGGGAGACTCGATCTTGAGAGAGGTAGACAGTCACGTAGCTGGAGGAAGGGAGGACCGGCTAGTGACTTGTCTCCCAGGGGCCAAGACACGAGACATCACTGATAGGATCGAGAGGATCCTGGACGGAGCAGAGACAGAGGAGACTGCGGTAATAATCCACGTCGGAACGAATGATGTGAGCCGGAGGAACTTCAGCATGGCCACACTGACTGACCAGTTCAGGGTCCTGGGACGAAAGCTGAAACGGAGCACACGGAGGATAGCATTCTCGGAGATCCTGCCTGTACCAAGAGCAGATGCAAAGAGGCAGGCAGACCTCCAGGCTGTGAATGCATGGTTGAGGAGATGGTGCCAGGAGGAGGGCTTCCACTTTGTGAGGAACTGGACGTCCTTCTCGGGAAAGAACAAGCTCTACCGGCGGGACGGCCTGCACCTGAGCACAGCGGGAACTAGACTACTGGCAGCCAATGTGAGGAAGGAGATCGAAAGGGCTTTAAACTGAGGAGAGGGGGAAAGCCGACAGCTGATCTGATGTTGACGCTTCGGACAACAGTATCCAGAACAGATGCTGAACGGGCTGACTACAGGGAGGAAGCAAAGGGACCGGAGGATCTTATGATCAGACAGCGAGGGAAACATCAGGTAAAGGGAGCTTGCTGGGAGAAGACTAAGGGGCATGGAGACACAGGGGGACTGGGTGGCACGAGGGCGAAAGCTGAGGGCAATATAGAGGTACCACAAGGCGAGGGGGATCAAACAGAGGCTCAAGGGATGATAGCCCAGGAGGGGGCCGGTAGGGCTAGAAAACCCAGAGGAAAAGCGGGGAAGTGGGGTGGCGGGAATGTGGGGAAGCTGAAAGCTAAGAGGGTAAAGGCTGAGGGCAAAGCAGAAGCACAGGGAATGGGAGATCTGCCCGAAATCCAAGGGCAGGCGGCCCAGGTAAATGCAGAGGTGGAGGAAAAACGACGGGACCTACGGGACCTGCGGTGCTTATACGCAAATGCAAGAAGCCTCATGGCCAAGATGGGTGAACTAGAAGTCGTGGCCAAGGGGGAGGACCTAGATATAATTGCAGAAACCTGGTGGACAGAGGAAAATCAATGGGATGTGGCGCTGCCGGGGTACAAGCTCTACAGGAGGGACAGGACCCACAAGAAGGGGGGAGGCATAGCACTATATATAAAGGACTCTATCCACTCGGTCGGGATGGATATGGCAACGAAGGCAGAGGGGCTGGAATCGCTATGGGTCAAATTGCCGGGAAACAAGGGTGCAGGCATAAAACTGGGGCTGTACTATCGCCCACCTGGTACGCCAGAAGGAGTTGGACACGACTTGGAAGCGGAATTGAGACAGGAATGCAGGACTGGAAGTGTAACAGTGATGGGGGACTTCAACTACCCGGGAATAGACTGGAGTACGGGTCACTCCAACTGCACTAGGGAAACAGGATTTGTAGAAGCTGTGAGGGACTGCTTCATGGAGCAACTAATCAAAGAACCGACGCGAGGAGGTGCTACTCTTGACCTCATCCTAAACGGATTAGGGGGGCCTGCAAGAGTGGTAGAAGTGGGAGGACCACTAGGCAACAGTGATCACAACGCGATCAGATTCACATTAGAAAGGGGGACACCCATAGTAAGGAGGACCGCAACAACTGTGCTCAACTTCAAGAAAGGGAACTATGTTGCTATGAGGGAAATGGTGGGGAGGAAGCTCAGAAACATCTTTAGGATGGAGACTGTGGGAAGCGCCTGGACCCTATTCAGGGACACCCTGCAGGAAACACAAAGAATGTACGTCCCCAGTTTCAGGAAAGGCTGCAAGAACAAGCGATCAAAGGACCCGGTTTGGATGTCAACTGAAGTAAAGAGGGCAATAAATGACAAAAAAGTATCCTTCCGGAGATGGAAAAAGGACCCAACAGAGGAAAATCACCAGGCACACAGGAAATGCCAAAAGGAATGCCACCAAGAGGTTAGAAAAGCGAAAGGGGAATACGAAGAGGGGCTGGCCAGGGAGGCGAAAAACTTCAAGGCATTCTTCAGTTACGTAAAGGGGAAGCGACCAGCGAGAGAGGAGGTGGGACCGTTGGACGATGGGGATAGGAAGGGAGTGATTAAGGAGGATAAAGAGGTAGCTGAGAGGTTGAACACGTTCTTCTCGTCGGTTTTCACGAGCGAAGATACATCTAATATACCGGACTCAGAGGAGCTCATGAGTGGGGAACAGGCCGAAAAATTGGAGCACATAGAGGTAAGTAAGGAGGATGTCCTCAAACAGATAGACAGGTTAAAATGCGGTAAATCACCGGGCCCGGACGGGATCCACCCAAGGGTTCTGAAGGAACTAAGACAAGAAATAGCGGGCACAATCCAGCATGTTTGCAACCTATCCTTGAAAATTGGTGAGGTACCAGAGGACTGGAAATTGGCGAATGTCACACTTATCTTCAAGAAGGGATCGAGGGGTGACCCCGGGAACTACAGGCCGGTGAGCCTGACTTCAATTATAGGGAAGATGGTGGAAGCTATGATCAAGGACGGCATTTGCGAGCACATCGAGAGGAATGGCCTACTGAGAACAAGCCAGCACGGATTCTGTAAGGGAAGGTCGTGCCTAACGAACCTTCTGTACTTCTTTGAGGGAATAAGCAGTCGGGTGGACAATGGGGAACCCATAGACATCATTTACCTCGATTTTCAAAAGGCTTTCGACAAGGTGCCACATGAAAGGCTGCTTAGGAAGCTGTGGAACCACGGGGTGGGAGGGGATGTGCACAGATGGATCAAGCACTGGTTGTCGGGTAGACTGCAGAGGGTCGGAGTGAAGGGCCAATATTCTGACTGGTGGGGAGTCACGAGCGGTGTGCCACAGGGATCGGTGCTGGGGCCGTTACTCTTCAACATATTTATCAATGACCTGGAAAAGGAGGCAAAGTGCAAGGTTATAAAATTTGTAGACAATACCAAACTGTGCGGTAGAGTTAGGTCCAGGGAGGAGTGTGAGGACCTGCAAAGGGACCTGGACAAGCTGGAAGACTGGGCAAACAAATGGCAAATGCGCTTTAACATGGACAAATGCAAGGTCATGCATATAGGGAAAAAGAACCCGTTGTTCAACTACAAATTGGGGGGGGCATTGTTGGGAGACAGCAGACTTGAGAGAGACTTGGGTGTGCTGGTGGATGCATCACTGAAGCCATCTGCACAGTGCGCAGCAGCCTTGAAAAAAGCCAACAGGATGCTGGGCATCATAAAGAGGGGCATAACAACCAGTACGCGGGAAGTCATCATGCCATTGTATCGAGCGATGGTGCGTCCACATCTGGAATACTGCGTTCAGTATTGGTCGCCACACCTCAAGAAGGACATGGCGGTACTTGAGAGAGTCCAAAGGAGAGCAACGAAACTGGTAAAAGGGCTGGAACACTGCCCATACGCTGAGAGGTTGGATAGGCTGGGGCTCTTCTCTCTGGAAAAAAGGAGGCTCAGGGGAGATATGATAGAGACCTTCAAGATCATGAGGGGCATAGAGAGGGTGGATAGGGACAGATTCTTCAGACTGAAGGGGACAACAGGTACGAGGGGGCATTCGGAGAAACTGAAAGGAGATAGGTTCAAAACAAATGCAAGGAAGTTTTTTTTCACCCAAAGGGTCGTGGACACTTGGAATGCGCTACCGGAGGAAGTGATCAGGCAGAGTACGGTACAGGGATTCAAACAGGGATTGGATGGATTCCTGAGGGATAAAGGGATCGTGGGTTACTGAGAGAGGTGCTGGGATGTAACACAGGTATAGAAAGCTAACCAGGTAATAAGTATAGAAACCCAACAGGTCGTGCATGTGCAAGACCGGAGGATTAGGACTACGATGGGAAGATAGGACTTCAATGAGAAACCAAGGTGGCAAGGGAGCCCCTTCTGGTGATTCAGACAGGTCGTGACCTGTTTGGGCCGCCGCGGGAGCGGACTGCCGGGCAGGATGGACCTATGGTCTGACCCGGCGGAGGCACTGCTTATGTTCTTATGTAACCTCAATTTTGAAGGAACTACATTGGTTGCCATTAAAATGTAGGGTGCAGTACAAGGTCTTGAAGCATTATCTTTATATATTCCCAATAGATCATTAAGATCAAAAACAGCAATGTGATTGTTGGTAAATTTAGTGCATTATTAGGAGCATAACAAAAAAACTAAAATTTCCTAAAAGCTTCCTGTCGGTACTTGGACAAGCTAATCGCCAGGATGGCCAAGTACCAATAATCAAAACTGTTTTCCTGGACGTCTAGTTAGATGTTTCATCCGCTGTGCACCCAGAGTTCAAGTAAGCATTCCTCTGGCCGGCCAACTCAATAAAGTACTTGGGGGAGTAGGGGGAGGGTCAGGGTGCCAGTGTCTTGGGGGGATGGGTGGTTTCTGGGCATCCCTCCTGTAGGGGATGTCTCGGGGGTGGGGATTCCGGAAGGAGGGAATGGACATTCCTCCTGCCGAGGGATGTCTTGAGGTGGTGGCAGCAGGAGGAATTTGGCACTCCTGCTGTGGTCATTCGGAAGGGGGGTCAGCTTTGTGGGTTCAGGCAGAAGGGACTGGGCATCCCTTCAGCTGGTAGTCTTTGTTCCCTGCCATGCCCGCTAATCTGATCACGGCATGGACATTCCCTATCTGAAATGTAGACCAGCATTTTGCTGGCCTACAATTCAGGCACCTATCACGGCACTAGGCAGATGCCTAGGGCTGCCTAAGCTCGCCTAAGGCTACTTTCGGGGGAATCATGCCACGCCTAGCCTTAGGCGAGCTTAGGAGGGCCTACGTGTCTCCCTAGGCTCGCAAAAACGCCTACAATGTAGGCAACTCTCCTCGGTGCTTTAAAAAAAAAAAAAAAAAGGGCATCCCGATTGGCTGGCTAGACAGCGGTAGAATGCCTACTGCTACCTACAATCGGGACGCCATTTATAGAATTTGACCCTGAGTGTTCAAATGGCAGATGAAATTTAATGTGGACAAATGCAAAGTGATGCACATTGGGAAGAATGACCCAAATCACAGTTACCGGATGCTGGGGTCCACCTTTTGGGTTAGCGCCCAAGAAAAGGATCTGGGTGTCATCGTAGACAATATGATGAAACCTTTCACCCAATGTGTGGCGGTAGCCAATAAAGCAAACATGATGCTGGGAATTATTAAAAAAGGGATGGTTAACAAGGCTAAGAATGTCATAATGCCTCTGTATCACTCAATGGTTCAACCTCACCTTAAGTACTACATTCATTTCTGGTCTCCTTATCTAAAAAAACGCGGCACTAGAAAAGGTTCAAAGAAGAGTGACCAAGAAGATAGAGGTTAGGGCTCTTCAGCTTGGAAAAGAGACGGCAGAGGGGGGATATGGTCTACAAAATCCTGAGCGAATTGATTTTTTTACTGCATCAAGGTTTGCAAAGACTAGGGGAGACTCGAAGTTACAGAGAAATACTTTTAAAACCAATAGGAGGAAATATTTTTTCACTCAGAGAATAGTTAAGCTCTGGAACGCGTTGCCAGAGGACGTGGTAAGAGCAGATAGCGTAGCTGGTTTTAAGGAAGGTTTGGACAAGTTCCTGGAGGAAAAGTCCATAGTCTGCTGTTGAGCCATGGGGGAAGCCACTTCTTGCCCTGGATTAGTGACATAGAATGCTGCTACTCTTTGGGCTTTTGCCACGTATTTGTGACTTGGATTGGCCTCCCTGAAGACGGGATATTGGACTAGATGAACCATTGGTCTGACCCAGTAAAGCTCTTCTTATGTTATTATGGTCTTCTGAACTGTGACCATAGACTGTGCAAGTGAAGATGGATAGGGGAGGAATTCTGATGAGATTTTAAGATAGTAACTTTTAAGTCTATGTATTTATTCTTATTTTTACAGCGTCTTAATAGAATGGGGATCCGTCAGTTTTCTGGTATATAAATACATTGCAACCTGCTGTATCTGCAGCCAGACCTAACAGGATCTTTAGACAAATAGCATTAGATATTAATCCAGCTGGCTAAACCCTGGAAGCCCTATTTTCCCTCCTGCAGTTAACAGGATACTTTTTGGCAAAATGTACATGGTGTGAGGGGGACGGAGTAATGACACCCAAACATTTGTCTCTGAAACTTCCAAAATTAAATTTATCAAATTGTTTTCGAGTTTCAACCTCTCACTGTTCATATAACAGTGCGACCTTCTAAACCTAAGGTCTCTTTTTACGAAGCCGCAGTAGCGGCTGCCACGCTGCAAACGCCCCAATGCCCATTACATCCCTTCCGGAGCGATTACTGCGGCTTTGTTAAAAGGGGGGAAATGCAATACTCAAGGTGGGCCTTCCTTGTGACCTGTAGAGAGGCAACAATCTTGCCTTTTTCCTGTGGTTGGTAACCCCTTGGTTTATCCAGTAGCTGGGAAGGGGCACACAAAGTTATTTTATTTGTTACGATCAGAGCTGGGAGCAACTTAACAGCTGGAGTCCCACAGCAAACATGCACCAGACAGACCACACCAGGTTGCAAAGTCCAGCTTTACTTCTCCTTACTAAAATAAGCAGTGGATAGAGTCCACTGCTCTCAGAAAAGGAAGATGTTATAGACCTCTTATTCAGGGGATTTCACCAGAGATCCAAACTCTTCTCAATCAGCTTGCTCTGACCAAAAGAGGAATCTCCTGCCCAGACCCAGATCTTAAATCTCCTCTGGAGTGAGGTCGCATAACTTGAGATCACCTTCCAAGAAGACCAAGGGCTGGCTTGGCTTCTCAATGCTTTTTGTTGGCTTCTGGAACTCCTGTCCTGACTGTCTGGCTATTTCCAGTGGTGCCTGCCTGTCTGTGCGTAGTCTGTGGCTCCCATGGAGATGCAGGTGCATGAACCTTTTTCAAACTCCCTAGGTCACAGGTTCATACTCTACTGTTGTTATCCATTTGCACTTATTGTTTTACTCCAACTGACAAACTGTCTGTGTGACTCTACACTGCATACAGCACTGATAATTTTAAAACTCTAAGCTTGCAGTTCTGAGAAATAGATGCACCCCTTAACTCTTCACTTCTGTGCATATTATTTGCCCCTGTATATATTGGATATCCTGTCAGTTTTCCTTGTCTATTGACAGATGACCCTCAGCTCATCTGAAGAATGGTTCCCATATCTCTCTCTTCTTTGAAAGGTCCCAGTTCTTCTAATTGCTCTGAAGCTAATGGATTCTATGCCTCAGTGCACTGAGACTCATTTTCCAAACTCTTCACCATCGTTTTCACCTTATAAAGCTCCCTTCTCATTTTTTTTTTCCATCCTGTCTTGAAAGACAAGTTGAAGAAATCTCTCTGCATTTGTTGGGGTGGGAGTGAGTGGAAGAGGGCAGACCACCCAATCCTAGGCACTTTCAATGTTTGGGATGAGGGGTCATTTTATTAGGTCACATAACTTTATCCATTTTCAATTGTTTAAGTAGTTCAAGTGTTCCCTCTTCAGTAAATGGATTTCGAGTCATTTCATATTTATCAATGCTATTCCCTCCCTTGGTTCCATCACTTTCCCTCTCCTTCCCTAAACACTGAGCACACAGACTTGTCTAAGATTCCCCCCCCTCCCCTTGATCTTACTAAATGCCCTGCAGTTTTCCCCCTCTCTCTCATCCAGGTAAAAAATATTTCTTCTTCATGTGGTCTTTGCTCTTCTCATCACCCTCTCTCTTTATCTGTGATTTTCCTGATCATTCAGCTTACCACTGAGGCCATAGTTATTTTGGGGGAATGCTAACCTCAGTCATGATAGAGGCCCGAATACACGTAAAACAGTGAAGCCCTTGATGCTCTGGCAACAGATGAGAATAGAAAATGTCACTTCAAACTCTGAGCTAATCAAATTTGACCAGGAAATGGTACAGTGCGGTTGCATAATGACAACCCAAAGGTCTGGCTTCTACGCTTTAATTTTTGTCAGCAGGTTATGAGGATAATTTGCTCAGCAAAACTGTTTAACAATCTGATTGAAGTCGAGAGAATGATTTCAAAGATATGCAGTAACAAGACCCTCTCCTGGGATCTTAGTGTAAGACCAGGCTCCAGCTGAGGATTTAGCCAGGAACATTTATAGAAACATAGAGATGGTATGAGAGCGACGACCGATTGCATGGCCTGTCTGGTCTCTGCCTTTGCTCCCTTGCTGTTGGGTTGTCACACACCCTACTTGAACGCTGCAAATAGGGATCTTCTTTGCCCATCCTAGGGACTCTTTCATTTGGATCCATTCCCATGGGAGGCAGTTTGATGCATCTACCTTGCTTGCTATGTAGAAATATTTCCTTAAGGAGCCCCTAAAATTTCTTCTTCCAGATTCCTCGTCTCATGGCCTTAGCTTTCCATTGAAAAATTCTGAATTAATGACTGTTATTAAAATTTATATCTTTGAGCTAGTCAAATGTCTACATCACCCCCCACCTTCTGCCCCCTCTTTAAAAAGCTAGAATAAAAAGATGACCTAATCCTGGGGCACCGTTTCTCTCTACATTTATAATGGGCTGTATTCACTTGCAGTCTATACAGGGCTTTGGGTCACCAAAAATGCATTCAAGAAAGTATAACCAGTCTGAGCAAACTCTGCATACCAATGCATGCAAATGAACTGCTCAGTATGAAAGGGAGTGTGAGATTAGCACATTTTCTGACAGGAAATTTAGCACTGAATCTTAATACAATGAGAGATGAAAGAAGTTTAACTTCTATTTATTTTCATAAGAACATAAGCAGTGCCTCTGCTGGGTCAGACCAGGGGTCCATCCTGCCCATCAGGTCCAGGACCTGTCTAGTGATCTCTATCTATACCCTTCTATCCTTTTTTTCTTCAGGAATTCATCCAATCCTTTCTTGAACCCTGATACCATACCCTGTCCTATCACACCCTCTGGAAGCACATTCCAGGAAAAATAAAGAAGAGATAGCTACAGATCCCGGGTCCAGGACCCTGCACCCCAAACCCCTCCCAAACACTAAACATGAGACCAAGACCTGCACCCAGAACCCCTCCCAATTAGAAAACCTGAGACCAGGACCCTGCACCAGAAACCCTCTCAGATAGGAACCCAGAGACTGGGTCCCTGTACCCTGAAACTTTCTCAGATAGGAAAATTAAGACCAGGACCCTGCACCCAGAAACTCTCCCAGAGAAGAAACCTGAGACCAGGACCCTGCACCCCAAAACCCTCCCAAACACTAAACATGAGACCAAGACCTGCACCCAGAACCCCTCCCAATTAGAAAACCTGAGACCAGGACCCTGCACCAGAAACCCTCTCAGATAGGAACCCAGAGACTGGGTCCCTGTACCCTGAAACTTTCTCAGATAGGAAAATTAAGACCAGGACCCTGCACCCAGAAACTGTCCCAGAGAAGAAACCTGAGACCAGGACCCTGCACCCCAAAACCCTTCCAGAGAGGAAACCTGTGACCAGAACCCCCAGACCAGATCTTTAATTTGTCAGTTCCAAGTGGGACAAGTAGAAAGATGTCATCTGCCCTGGATTAAAGTAATTTTCCCTCGATGACTGAGATGTTGCCTAGGGAGCTCATGAGAAGTTTAATAACATGGAGGATATAAAATAATTCATCCAATCGAATCCAAGTGTATGTGAGGTACGTATTCCAAAACCCAGCATCCCTCGGTGTCTGAATGTGCAGCTCCATTTAATTCTCTAAAACAGATGCTGTGCTCTATCCCATGTGTTCAGAAGCAGTGATTCAGCACATATGAGCGTGGAATCACAAAGCAGCAATATGCAGGTGATAGAAAGGTTTCATTTTAAAGGAAAAGAACACTGATTTCTCTGTAGGATTGTTTTAACTAGCCGCTTGTCTGAGAATTATAACAACAAATGCAATCCTAGGAAGCAAAGCAGAAGTAATTAAAGCACTGCAGACATTGAGGATTCATGCGATTTGCAGAAGTCATCAGCTGTTGAGAGGGACACCTTTGCCACCAGAGATGCCACGGAGGGCTGGAGCACTTCTCGCTTATGCAATATCAGGGAATAGTGGCATAGCGAGGCTGAGAGGCGCCCAGGGTGGCACCTCTCCCCTGCCCCCATCCATATGCCCTTTCCCTTCCCCCATACCTTTGTAATGTTTGCGGTATGAGCTATTTCTAGATGGGCATCAGTCTGGCCCACTACGACTATTCTTATGCCTTTATGAGCACCCATGTGTGCCCCCCCCCTTGCAAATAGCACTTAGATGGCACACTGGCATGTACACGCATGTGTCCTAGTATTCTCAATATTTACAAGTGCAATGGGTGTGTAAATATTGGCACCCTAGGGTTTGGGGTTTGATTTTTGAGAACCAAGTTAATGAATTGAGTAAGAAGGTTTTGGTTTTCTCAATTACGTCAACTACATGTAATAAGTTCTGTCCTGTCTAGAAATAGTTTTCAAACAATATTTAGGGCAGTTAAGGTTATTGTAATTCATTGTACTGTGAAGTTGAAATATAGGTTGCAATTGCTTCAGAACACAGAGGGGGGGGGGGGGTGTCTGATGTTGAAAGCTAAGAAATCTGATTGGGTGTCTCCATTTTTAAATCAATTGCACTGGTTGCCACAGAATTCACCAGAAACAGAAGAGGGTCCCTGCTATCTGTGCATCTCTGGTGACAGAGAAGAAGCCCCTTCACTTCCCTGTGCATGGGGAGGGAGGAGGAGGGAGAGGATGACTCATCTTCTCCAACACGAAATCATCTCTCCAGGATTCTAATATCATGGCCCCCACCATACAGTCACGGTTCTCAGCAGTGTTCATTCACCTTTTCTACACTCAGTTCCTTCACCATTCACAAGTCCCCAATCCACTCATTAAGCCTTCCCGGTGTCTTTATCTAGTAACTCATTGAGCGTCATGTGTGGGACATGGCCCTCCCTGTCTGTAGAGGATCTGTGTTCTCAACCATTGGGGGGGGGGGGTTGGGTTGGGATGGATGTGTGTGTCCTCATCGTAGTCTGTCTTCCCCTGTCTGGTGCAGGGCTGAGCCTCCCTGTCTGTAGGAGGAGCTCTGTCCTAATCCCTTGTGTTTCCTCTTGGGGTGGGTGTATCCTCCTGTTTCTAGTCTGTCTGCCTCCATATGTCTTGTCTGATTGGCCTTTGCTGCACCCCGCCCACAGTGCAAGGATTTATATACCCTGCTTCTGGGCTGGTCATTAGCTGTAATATTCATTGGTTCGTGTATACATGGTTCTTATTGCTCCCTGCACTTATGTTACCCTCTTTGGTGTCCAGCTTGTCATATTTTGTGTTATCTTTGGAAGCTTGTGGATTATGCTCACCCATGGACTCATAGAAGGAGTGAATGGAGAGAACTTGCCCGTTGTACATTAGTTTTATAAACCTTTATCCTGTGCATTGCAGGGACATAGTCACAGTGAGGCCTCGGGAGACTCCCCCCCCCCCCACACACACACACTTTGGGCTCAGACACCCCTCCAAAATTGCAACCCTAGATGCCTGGCTGGTGGAGATACTCAAGCCCCGCCATCCCAGGAGAAGCAGAAAATCAGCAGGGTACTCCAACCACTGAAGCTGGTCCTTGTACGTATGCTCAGTTCATGTTCTTCATGGGACTTTTTTTAAATCTTTTTTGTGGTCTTCCACTGTTTCAACATGGTCATTTCTTCTTCTCAAGGTTCCTGTAGTCTCTCCCCAATACAACTGCAAAGCTTTAGTTAGCTTTCTCTTACTTTAGGTTCTAAGGAAACTTGTTCTACCTCCTTGAAGCCTCTGATTCCGGTAAACACAGGGTAGCAATCTCTGCAGAGGGCAGCTCCTCTTCCCCAGGTATTGCAGTCAACAGGAACACCCTGGGATAATTCCTTCACTTGGGGCCTCCCTGATCTATTCTACTCCAGGGCATTTAACCACCTCCTGACCTGAAGCCTGTCCCTATGATTCAGCCTCTGCCATAGGGTGGCTAACCTGCTACTCAGTGAGGGAGTTTACTTAGGGACCACTCAATCCCTCACAGCCCTTTAGAGAATTTGAAGGTTAGGATACTTAAATGTTTTGCACCTTGAGTTACGGCTGAAAGGAACTGCACTAATTTCAAATAAATAAATACAACTTCAAGCTTCTACCTAGGGTTCTGGGAATGGGGCATCAAGTCACGGATGACCCAATCAGCAAATCAGTTACCCTCACTTTCCAGAGAGGCCACAACAGTCTACATCAGTGAGAAAAACCTTTACAGTGACATGTCCTCACCTGCTTAAATATAGAACAAACAGGCAAACACAGCACATGGAATGAAATAATTGTAACCCCAGAAAGCAGAGTACCAGGGAAGGGGAATTATAAAATGAAAACACAGCTCGGATGACAGCAAAGAACTAAAAATAGGTTGAGATAAAGAACAGCCTGGGTCTCTGCAAAGCTGATTTCGCCTTGCTGAGAGACTGGACTGTAGCATTTTTTCGTTCCCCATAGCTCTGTGAATGTAAAGGCACCTCCAGATTTGCGTGGTTACCTGTCTTTTAACCCAGATGAATATTAGTTAAGAGGACACGCATCAGTAAGCAGAATAAGACCCGGTTGAGCGCCTTCCAATCAGAAGAACCTGCAGTCTTTCCGAAGGATCAGAACGCAATTAGGCCACAGGCAAGTCCTTACTCCCCTGTCCTGTCTCAGGGTCCTGGTGTCAGAGCTCAGACTGCTGAGCCTGCAAATTGCAGAAGCTCACTGAATTCACTGTTACTATATGGAGACGGGCTTTAGAAGACCCACTCCAGTGTTTATATCAGTCAGCCTCCTAAGAAGCCTATAATATTGTGCTATAGAAAATCATGTTCAGGGATCTTTCTCCCACTGGTTCAAGGTCTTTGTGCTCTAAATTAGGGTAGAGAGTCTCTGGTTCCCTGAGCTAGGTCATGATCTCACTGAATACCCTCAGTTCTGAAGGCTCTAACATTTTATGGATTCCTGTAGGAAGGGTTTGGGCTAGCTTAAGAACATAAGAATTGCTGCTGCTGGGTCAAACCAGTGGTCCATCGTGCCCAGCAGTTCACTCCCATGGTGGCCCTTAGGTCAAAGACCAGTGCGTTCTGGTTCAGCAGGAACTTGTCCAACTTTGTCCTGAATCCCTGGAGGGTGTTTTCCCCAATGACAGCCTCCGGAAGAACGTTCCAGATTTCTACCACTCTCTGGATGAAGAAAAACTTCCTTATGTTTGTAAGGAATTGATCCCCTTTTAACTTTAGAGAGTGCCCTCTCGTTCTCCCTACCTTGGAGAGAGTGAACAATCTGTCTTTGTCTACTAATTCTATTCCCTTCATTATCTTGAATGTTTCAATCATATCCCATCTCAGTCTCCTCTTTTCAAGAGAGAAGAGGCCCAGTTTCTCTAATCTATCACTGTACAGCAACTCCTCCAGCCCCTTAACCATTTTAGTCACTCTTCTCTGGACCCTTTTGAATAGTACCGTGTCCTTCTTCATGTACGGCGACCAGTGCTGGGCACAGTATTCCAAGTGAGGGCGTACCATGCCCGGTATAGCGGCATGATAACCTCAGATCTGTTCATGATCCCCTTAATCATTCCTAGCATTCTGTTCGTCCTTTTCACCACCGCCACACATTGCGTGGACGGCTTCATTGACTTGTCGACCAGTACTCCCTGAGGGGGTCTCTCCAAGTACCACACCAGACATCCTGTATTCGTGTATAAGATTTTTGTTTCCAACATGCATCACCTTACACTTATCCACATTAAACCTCATTTGCCATGTTGCGGCCCATTTCTCGAGCGTATTTATGTTACGTTGCAGGTCTTCGCAATCCTCCTGCATCTTCACTACTTTGAATAACTTCGTCGTACCAATTTCCAGGTTGTTTATAAATATATTGAAGAGCACGGGTCCAACACCGAACCCTGCGGTACTCCACCAGGAGATGGATATCTGATGTGTAAATTAGATTCTAAGATTACCTGTCCCTCCCTCCCCCACACTGAAGAGAAAATAAAAACTGTGGGGAGTAGAGATAAGAGAATCCTTAAGTCGAGGCCTAAATGACTTCTATAATATGGAGAGTCTGTTTGAATTATAATAGAGCAGATCTTATTTTGTTACTTGAGCTGGAAGTCCGTGCGGTTGGTGACAGGATCTATTCTGATCTCTCACTTAGATTACCGTAATGGTTTGTTGCCTGGGGCCCTGAATTGCTTAGGTTGGAAACTTCAAGAGGTGCAGAACACAGCAGCCAAAATATTTAAAATGTTACATTGCAAACCCTGAGCCTTGTAGGTAAAGCTTAAAATCTTGGTTTTGACATTTTGAGCCGTTTATTTGGCAGAGAAAGTGAGATGGTATTCTCTGGGTAGGCAGTTGAGATCTAGCCAAGAATTTTGATGAGAGGTTTGTGCAAATGGAGAAGTCGAGAGTTGCTGGGATCTCAGCTATGCCACCTGTGTTACAGAAGAATATAGCAAAGGAAAATTGTGAGGATTATAATTTCAGATAATGGGGAAAACTCGGATATTCTCAAGGTCAGGATGGAGATCCTTGGATTTCATAGTCGGGAACAGAAGGACAGGGGCCTGTTAATTCTTTGCCTTGCTTTTGTTATAAATGATGTGTGTGGCGAATTGTAAACCATATCAATTGAAGATAAGACGCCTAAATAAATAAATGAGTAAAGCGAACAGCAGTAGTCCACATCCCAGAATGTAGTGTGCTGGTCCCAAGCTGTCGGAAGGTTTTTGAAACGTTTAATCTTTTCTGAAAGCTTAATAACCAGACACAATTAACGCCAAGCTAAGGAGCCTGGAGCTTCTGAGCACTTTTCGTTTCTTGACACAATATTCCTATATCACGTGATTTTCTGCTGCTTATGTGTTTTGTTTTTTTTAATTCTCATAATTTCATTTTTTTTTTTACAGAGTGGGAGATGTCTTTGGAGAGAAGAGTTGTCTCTTTTAATGAAGACCTGCACCATACTCACAATCGGCTTTTTCCCAGAGGAGGAGGAGGAGGAAGAATCGTCTTATTGGATGGAAGAGATCGGAGAACCTGGCTGTGGCTGCCTCTCCCAGGCCTTGTCTTGTGATGGTGTGTAGCGAAAGGGAATGATAAACTCTCTTTCACAGCTGTAGGGGAGGAAAGGGGGAGCAATGCCTAAGTGGCAGCTGTTATATACCAGGATTTGAGTGCAGTGAGGATCACTGTGAAACCAGCCACAAAAGTGGACGGGACTGGCGTGTGGAAAGAAACTGGTGCTTATGTTTCTCTTATGGGTCCAACCAGCAGCAAAAGTAAAAGCTGAGGATGGCACCTGCTCCCAAGAAGATGTAGATATGTCTGCCATGGATAAGAGTATATTGTTTTATTTTAGCAAAACTCCACTCCTGGGAATGTCAGGTTACTTTAGATAGGGAGCTTCTGAGATAAATACAATTTTATTTTTATTTTTTATTTATTCAATTTTCTATACCGTTCTCCCAGGGGAGCCCAGAATGGTTTTGCATTAATTTCTTCAGGTACTCAAGCACTTTTCCCTGTCTGTCCCGGCGGGCTCACAATCTATTTAATGCACCTGGGGCAATGGGGGGATTAAGTAACTTGCAAAAGTGAACTTTGAGATGGTTAGTGTCTGGGATGTCCATTGAATATAATGGGGTGAATTTTAGCCAGTGCAATAAACTGATGCTTAAATGAATACATTTATTAAAAGCCACTACAGTATCTGTATAGGTGAAGGCACTGCATACAGTATATTGGGCCGGGGAGGCATCAATGGGAACTCCATTAACTTGGAACATGAGGAATTACTGGCCAGACTTTATGGTAGAATATCCTGCAAAAGGCCTGGACGGCATCTTCAGCATTTGGAACCCAGGTCAATACCAGGTGGACTTTACAGTCTATGACCCAGAAATAGCAAAGAAGAGATAAGATAATTTAATCATGTATTTTTAATGGGTATAACTTACAGGCCGACTGGATGGACCGTTCAGGTCTTTATCTGCCGTCATTTACTATATTATCTGGCAGAAACCCAAAGAGTAGCAACATTCCAGAGCTGAGATTGTGATGTCATAATGCCTCATTCCACCAATGCCTAAGAGCCAACCTCAGCAGTGATGTCACAATGGCTTGATTAGATGGCAACTTCAGCATTTGGAACCCAGGACAATACCAGATGGACTTTACAGTCTATGACCCAGAAATAGCAAAGAAGAGACAAGGTAAATTAATCAGGTATTTTTAATGGGTATAACTAATGGGCAGACTGGATGGACTGTTCAGGTCTTTATTTGATGTCAGTTACTATGTTACTCTATATGGATAGCACAGTCACCATGCCCTGGGCACTTTCCACCCTTGCTACGCCACTGTGTGGTGACCTTGGCTAGTTAAGCGCTGAATGGCGGCACTTAAATGGCCAAGTGCCGCCTCCATTTCCAAAACGCCCCCAATATAACTGGTTTTCAGTTCAGCTGACCCAGTTAAGTGCTGTTGAAAATTACCCTGGACATCAAATTTTTCTAAAAGTTTTACTCGCAACGCTCAAGTCAGCCCTCTCCTTAAGTCTCTTCACTGGCTCCCTATCCGCCTTCGCATACAGTTCAAGCTCCTATTGCTGACCTACAAGTGGGTTCTTTCTGCTGCCCCTCAATATCTCTCCTCATACACCTCCCAGAGAACTCCTTAGTTTTACTCTTCTCCTCTACTGCCAATTCCAGACTTCGTTCCTTTCATCTAGCTGCCCCCTATGCCTGGAATAAATTACCCGAGTTTGTCCACCAAGTCCCTTCCCTTCCCTTGTTTAAAAGCAGACTAAAAACCCACCTTTTTGATATAGCCGTCAATCCGTAACCCTACTCCTCTGCTCTCCAACTCAGCTAGCAGATTAACTGTATCCATGACGTCCTGTTTGTCTGTCTTGGCTGTTTAGATTATAAGCTCTTTTGAGCAAGGACTGTCTTCTTTGAGATTCTGTACAGCCCTGCGTACATCTGGTAGTGCTACAAAAATAATTCTTAGTATCATTAAATAAAACAATAGACAATGAGCAATGAGTGATAATTAACAAAAACAGTGAACCAAGACGGTTGTTGAAACGCATGCAGATTGTTAAAAATTGCAGACAGACCTTAGGAAATTGGAAGACTGGGCGTCCAAATGGGAGATGAAATTTAATGTGGACAAATGCACAGTGATGCACATTGGGAAGAAAAACCCAAATTGCGGTTACCAGATGCTAGGGTCCACCTTGGGGGTTAGCGCCCAAGAAAAGGATCTGGGTGTTATTATAGTCAATACAATGAAACCTTCCATCCAATGTGCAGCAGCAACCAAAAAAGCAAACAAGATGGTAGAAATGATTAAAAAAGGGATGGTTAACAAGACTAAAAATGTTATAATGCCCCTCTATCGCTCCATGGTGTGACATCACCTGGAGTATTGCGTTCAGCTCTGGTCTCCTTATCTCAAGAAAGATATAGCGGCACTAGAAAATGTTCAAAGAAGAGCGACCAAGATGATAGAAAGGATGGAACTCCTCTCGTATGAAGAAAGACTAAAAAGGTTAGGGCTCTTCAGTTTGGAAAAGAGACGGCTGAGGGGAGATAGGATTGAAGTCTACAAAATCATGAGTGGAGTAGAATGGCTACAAGTGGATCGATTTTTCACTCCTTCAAAAATTACAAAGACTCGATGAAGTTACAGGGAAATATTTTTTAAACCAATAGGAGGAAATTTTTTTTCACTCAGAGAATAGTTAAGCTCTGGAACCAGAGAATGTGGTAAGAGCAGATAGCATAGCTGGTTTTAAGGAAGGTTTGGACAAGTTCCTAGAGGAAAAGTCCATAGTCTGTTATTGAGAAAGACATGGGGGAAGCCACTGCTTGCCCTGTATCAGTAGCATGAAATATTGCTACACCTTGGGTTTTGGCCAGGTACTAGTGACCTGGATTGGCACTGTGTGAACAGGCTACTGGGCTTGATGGACCATTGGTCTGACCCAGTAAGGCTATTCTATGTTCTTATGTTAGACAGTGGGTACACTCATGAAGACCCCATAGGCATGAAGGAAAAAAAATAGTCAAGCTTTTTTTTGTAAGATCCAAAGCTGGATAATGTACGGAAAGTTTAAGGCATCGTGTTCCAAAGTTTAGGTCCCATGATACTGAAGAGAGATCTTGTGTAAGTGTCATGCCAGAACAATGGTATGAAAGGAACTACCAGAAGATCTCCAGAGGAAGGTAGTGTCTTGGTAGGCTGGGGAGGGGGGCTAAGTTACGAAGAGCTTTAGAAGTTTAAGGACAATTCTCTGTTCAATTGGAAGCCAGGGAAGTGAGATTAAAGTCGTAGTTATGTGGTCAAATTTCCAGTACTGGTGATGATTCTAGCTGTAGCATTTTGAGCAACTTGTAGGGTTCTCAGATGCTTCTTTGAGGTTCCCACTAAAAGGCTATTGCAGTAGTCAAAGATAGGGTTACCAGACATTCAGATTTACCCGGACATGTCCGGTCTTCCAGATGGCTTTTCAAAACCCAGCACTTTGTCTGCTTGTGTGCAGATGGCCTCCCAACACGGTCCCGAGGATGAGAACAGGCTGAGGGGATAGTGCAGGGCTGGCTGGAACTGGGCAGGCCTGGGGGTAGGTCTATGGGTCCGGATTTTACATTACATTACATTAGGGACTTCTATTCCGCCTATACCTTGCAGTTCAAGGCGGATTACAAAAGAGCTAACTGGACATTTCCAGTGAAGTTACAACAGTTTTGGGTTTTGTTTTGTTTTTTGGTTACAAGGGAGGAGAGGTACCTGGATTAATTCTGGAAGAACTTGCAAATTGGATATTAAATTGACTGTACGTTACTGTGTGATATAACAAATAGATTACAGTTAGAGTACAAATAAGATTACGTTACATTTCAGGGATCTGAATACTTGGTTGGTGTTTTGGGGAGGAAGAGATTATTTAAGTGGAGGTTTTGGGGGAGAATTTATCCAGGAGGAGGGGGAAGGGTTGGGTTACGATATCTGGATACATTTTTTGAAAATCTGGTAACCCTAGCCAAAGAAGGAAAAAATGCAGGCCTGGGCTACTGAGCAAAAATTAGAACAGGATAGGAGCTCGTGTCAGCGTCTTACAATCCTTAACTTATGACAAAAATCACAGAGACCACTCTCGAGATATGGTAACTCTAGGTCAGGACACGAGCGCACACTTTAGGCCTTCTTTAAGGCTTCCCTCTTTCCGAGCACAGCCCACAGGACAATCCTCAGAGATGAATAAATGTCTTGTGCTGCCTCTTCTCCCGGGACCCCTCATCTTTCTTCAGCCCTGCTCTTGCTCTGTCTGGATACAGGTAATTAGTATCCTCCTGCCAGCTCCTGCTTTCCCGGCTTTTCCTCCGGCGGAAGGTCCCTGCAGACTGCCGAGGTTCATTGTGAAAGGTGCACTCATTCATTGTCTGAAACCCAATCCAGGTAATGGCTTTCACACTCCCTCCCTGCCACTGCGGCGGCTGCCGAACAGCTGTGCGAAATCTCATTTTCCTGTTCCCAGTGTGCAGCATGACAAAATGCCCAACACAAAGGGAATGTGTGACTAGGAGGGATAGCGGGCATGATAGAACCCCTCTGCGGCTGAATGCCACGTCCACGTGGCACTCCCCTGGCGCAGAGAGGGTGTTTAGTGTGGTGACACCTCTTCATTTAATCACACTGTCCATGTATGAGGCCTCTTCTAATTTTCCTAAGACTACATGGGGAAGAGAGATAAACACTTTTCCCCTAAATGTTTTTCCATAAAAGCCGTAATGGAGCACCGGTTAATGAATTAATAGCTATTTTGCTGGGATTAGCAGGCTTGTCTGCGTTAATGTGTTAGTCGGGCTAAGTAGAGTTCCTGGGGGTATAATGGGGATGTTTTTCAATTTGTTTCTATAAAAACACTAAAATATACCATTTGCTGCATCATTAGAACGTGGAACTTTATTTACTCATTTCTTTGTGACAGTCTCGTCTGGTGCATCTTGTAAGTCTGTGAATGGAAAAACTTCTTATCTTTTCCAGCCATGTTAGTGTGTGTGTGTGTGGGGGGGGGAGGTGGGTTGATTAACATAGAAACATAGAGTATGACGGCAGAAAAGGGCCATCGGCCCAACTTCGGCTCTAGTGATCTCTGTTGTCTGTGAATCCCCTAAACAATCTTCACGCACACAAAAGAAAACAGTTCCAGTTCTGCTTGTATAAAAACCCTACAATTCACTATTAAAACTTTGTGGTCAGCATCTCATGTAAACACCAGCCATGGCATTGAAGTAACCCCTGAATATTCAGCACTGGCCACGATCTACTATTACTACTTATCACTTCTATAGCGCAGAAAGGTGTACGCAGTGCTGCACATTTTGACATTTATAGATGGTCCCTGCTCTGAAGAGCTTACAATCTAACTTGGACAGACAGACACGATATATAGAGTTGGGGATGCAGAATCCAAGGTGAGAGGAGTTAGGAGTCGAAAGCACTCTCAAAGAGGTGGGCTGACATTATAGACGGTCCCTGCTCGGAAGAGCTTATAATCTAACTTGGACAGACAGACACGACATATAGAGTTGGGGATGCAGAACCCAAGGTGAGAGGAGTTAGGAGTCGAAAGCACTCTCAAAGAGGTGGGCTGACATTATAGACGGTCCCTGCTCGGAAGAGCTTACAATCTAACTTGGACAGACAGACACGACATATAGAGTTGGGGATGCAGAACCCAAGGTGAGAGGAGTTAGGAGTCGAAAGCACTCTCAAAGAGGTGGACTGACATTATAGACGGTCCCTGCTCGGAAGAGCTTACAATCTAACTTGGACAGACAGACACGACATATAGAGTTGGGAATGCAGAACCCAAGGTGAGAGGAGTTAGGAGTCGAAAGCACTCTCAAAGAGGTGGGCTGACATTATAGACGGTCCCTGCTCGGAAGAGCTTACAATCTAACTTGGACAGACAGACACGACATATAGAGTTGGGGATGCAGAACCCAAGGTGGGAGGAGTTAGGAGTTGAAAACATTCTCAAAGAGGTGGGCTTTTAAGTGGGCCTTGAACACTGCCAGAGACGGAGCCTGCCGTAGGGATTTGGGCAGCTTGATCCATGCATATGGCGCTTGTATGGCAGCCAGACACTTGGGAGTAACTCAATAAGATGCTGGGTGGTTTCTAGAAGTATCTGGAGCCATGCAGACTGCAGTGCGTACGACAGTTGCTGACGGGTGCGTGGCAGTAGATCCAGTCAAACATGTCAATTAAGGTAGTCCTAATTGAAAGCAAGGATGAAGATACCCATACTGCTTGACAGTGTCTTCCAGAGGTATCAAGGAACCCAGACCATACCAAGAAAACATTCCCCAGACCTCAACGCTGCCACCTAATATCTGAGCATAATGGATAAAGCACTGATTCTCCTAGGACAAGCAGGATGAGTCAACCACATATGGGTGTTGTCCCAACAGCTCCCAATTTGCGGATAAGCTCTCCAATAGCTCAGAGAGATTTTTTTTTTCTCTCTCTCTCTGAGCACGTGCAGTGCCCGAGCCCCACTGGGCATGCCCGAGCCCTACCCATTTCCCCCTGCTTCCCCCTAATCCCCAGTCTTTAGTTTACGCCCGTTCCCATCGGTCGGATTTTTCCACAGCTCTCCATCACTTTTTTCGGGAGAGTGGAAGGGTCTAGGGGGAGGGTGGAATGAGGGGAGGGTGGGAGAGCCTAGGGGGAGGGTGGAATGAGAGGAGGATGGGAGGGCCTAGGGGGAGGGTGGAATGAGGGGAGGGTGGGAGAGCCTAGGGGGAGGGTGGAATGAGAGGAGGATGGGAGGGCCTAGGGGGAGGGTGGAATGAGGGGAGGGTGGGAGAACCTAGGGGGATGGTGGAATGAGGGGAGGGTGGTAAAACCTAGGGGGATGATGGAATGAGGGGAGGGTGGTAAAACCTATGGGGAGGGTGGGAGGTCCTAGGGGGAGGGTGAAATGAGGGGAGGGTGGGAGAGCCTAGGGGGAGGGTGGAATGAGGGGAGGGTAGGAGGGCCTAGGCTGAGTTCATAGTGTGGCTGTGGAGACTATCTTAAGAGATCTAAAAGTTGGCCTATAGTTTAACAAGGGCCACTTTTCAGAAGTACGTGTCCCTGATAGAATCAAAGTAGCAAGACGAGAGTTGCTTGTCAGGTGAGAGCAGATAGGTGTAGAATGATTTGGGTAGACAAGCTTTAGGCTGCTTGTTTCTTAAGGAGGGGGGAGAGAGGAAGAGTCGATTTTGTCTATTCATTAGAGAGCTGGTTTGGGCGGTGGTTTCTGCTACCCCCAACGCCTAACCTTTTTCAACAAGGTTGAAACATGTTTTAAGTTTCTACCTGATTTTCTTTTCGTACTGTAGTCACTTGGTTTACAGGAGTCGGACTACTGCAATGTCCTCGTGATTTCTCAGGTGAGGTTATTTGAGCCTCCAAAATGCAGCTTGTGCCTACTGACAGGAGTGAGCAAATCGTTAGTAGCTCTTCTGAATGAAAGCTCTAGGGTGTGCCAGATTATTCACATTCTGGTCAATATTCAAAATGATTTAACCGGAAACATCCACTGAAAGCAAATGCAAATTCGTTCTTTTGGTGACCCCCCTCCCCCCCACCAACCCAAAGAGCTGGCTGGATAAGGAATTTTGTTACCATATACAGTAGTTTCAACATAGAGACCTATGGTGAGTCTTCCAATTCGGGTATGGACTGGAAACCTTTTTGTTTGTTTTCAGGGGGGTTTTGTATTGATTCCAGTTTTTCCCCCAATTATTTGTTTCATTTTAAGAAGTGTTTAGTTTCCATTATTAGTCGCTCTATTGAAATAAGAATGAAACGAAAAGAAATATTTAGGGATAGCACACGATATGTGGTTGGCATTAGCAGTAGGGGGAGGTGCATTGGAATGCTAAGGCCTTTCTCCTGGGGGTGGGTTAATGTTGAACATTATAAAACAAATGTGGGGACCCCCTTCTTGCACATCCCATGCCCGGAATGAACCTCACTTCTAAGCCAGGGCGCTTGGGCTATGATCTCAGTCTTTCTGCTTCACTGTTAATGCCTCCCTCAGCATGGGCACAGTTCCAAAGAGCGCCTCCTGCTGGAGATCATACAAGCTATCGAGATGCTCTTGGAAATTGTTTCCAATCAGGCCAGTGGTACCACTTTCTGCCATATCTTCTTGTTGATTCTGCTTCTTTGCTGGTCCTCCAGCCCCTTTTCTGGTCAGCATTTGGGGCCTGTGGGTTCTCCTTGCCTCACCCTCCCACCGACTTCAGATTAGGTTGATCCCCTATAACAGGGGTAGGTAATTCTGGTCCTCGAGAGCCGGAGCCAGGTCAGGTTTTCAGGATCTCCACCATGAATATGTATGAGATGGATTTGCATGCACTGTCTCTTTGAGATGCAAATTAGAGAATGACACGGTGACAAAATTCATCACCATTCCCGTTCCCGCGGAAAATTGCGGGAAACCATCTTCATGTCATTCTTTAAGGAGAGAGGGAAGAATCAGAGTATGAATGGCCACAACCACTGACCCGCAAGCTATGCTTTGAAGAATGCTGGTGTAGAAGGACTGAGGTTGAAACAGACACTACAGAATGACAGTCTCTGGTATCCAGAGCAGATATTGTGATGTCATAATGCCTCATTCCAAAAGTGATGTCACAATGGCTTCATTATCCTTGGCTCACATAAGAATCAGAGTATGAATGGCCACAACCACTGACCCTCAAGCTTTGCTTTAAAGAATGCTGGTGTAGAAGGACTGAGGTTGAAACAGACACTACAGAATGACAGTCTCTGGTATCCAGAGCAGATATGTGATGTCATAATGCCTCATTCCACCACTGCCTAAGAGCCAATCACATCAGTGATGTCACAATGGATTCATTATCCTTGGCTCCCATAAGAATCAGAGTATGAATGGCCACAACCACTGACCCGCAAGCTTTGCTTTGAAGAATGCTGGTGTAGAAGGACTGAGGTTGAAACAGACACTACAGAATGACAGTCTCTGGTATCCAGAGCAGATATTGTGATGTCATAATGCCTCATTCCACCAGTGCCTAAGAGCCAATCACATCAGTGATGTCACAATGGCTTCATTATCCTATACTTGGCTCCCATAAGAATCAGAGGATGAATGGCCACAACCACTGACCCGCAAGCTTTGCTTTGAAGAATGCTGGTGTAGAAGGACCGAGGTTGAAACAGACACTACAGAATGACATGGGATTATTTCCCGCGGTTATCCATGGGGACAGGAACGGTGGTGAATTTTGTCGCCGTGTCATTCTCTAATGCAAATCTATCTCATGCATATTTATTGTGGATATCCTGAAAACCTGGCTCCGGCTCTCGAGGACTGGAATTGCCTACCCCTGCCCTATAAGAACAGCAGAGCTTTCAAAGGTCTGTTAATTTTTGTTCAGCAATCATATATTTTATAATAGGCAATTTCACGAACACCACTAACACCTTGGGAATTCTATGACTACAAGTCATATAGGCCTAGATTCACTAAGGGTACAGATCGGATCCGATCTGTGTCCGGGGGGGCTGATTCACGAATCGCCCTCATACAAATGAGGGCGATCGGAATCACGCCCCCAACCGCCTGCCCGGATTGCTCTGGAAATAAATTGCATGCACTGGCCCTCCGTGACTGGCAGAGCTAAATTTTACTTTTTAAAACTTTTTCGCGAGCCTGTGGTTTTAACCCGCTTTAAACCCGTGGGGTAAAACCTTGGGCTTGCACAGTGGGGGAAGGGCAGAAGAGTTGGGAGAATCAGGCAGGAGATTCGGGGCAGAGCAGGGCGCAGGAGAATTGCGGCTTGAGTTGGGGCAGAGAGCAGGAGATGCGGTCGGAAACCACTGAACGACTGGTCCCCAGCAGCCGCTTGTTTGCTGATCGGCCAGCCCAGTCAGTGTTGCCTACATTTGAATGCCGTTCCCCCTCATTTGCATGCACGGATCAGAGGATGATCGGGACAGAGGTTAGTGAATCAGGTCGGAGGGAAATCAGGTCGCAAAGGGATCGGATCTTGATCGGTGGGCTTAGTGAATCTAGCCCTTAGGCCCTCTTTAACTAAGCCATGGTAGAGGTTTCTACTGTGGCCTGGGATACTAAATGCTCTGACTTAGCACTCTGGGCCACGGCTCAGAAAAAAGGCGGGGGGGGGGGGGGGGTATTTATTTATTTTAAAAATTTCTTTCCTGCTTTAAACCTAGGCGGGTTACAATTAAACATACACAATTTATTTCCAGACAAAAAAACCCCAATTCAAACATAAAACCGGTATCACACATCAATCTTCTTCATGTTATCATGTTCTTAACCTCCCCTTTTTGAATATCTACTATTTGAAAAAAAAAAAAAAAAAAAACCCAGCAAAAATTAAAATATGAAATCTTATAAAATTGCTTTCTGTACAGCAATACAAATAACCCAGTAAACTGACATGTGGTGAGGGGAAAAAGCTTTTTAAAAACATTAGGCAGAAGCTCGATTTAATTTTTTAAAGAATAGATATGAGCTAGAGAATGACACGGTGACAAAATTCATCACCGTTCCCGTCCCCGCGGATAACCTCGGGAAATAATTCCATGTCATTTTTTTAGTGTCTATTTCATCCTCTGTCCTTCTACACCAGCGTTCTTCAAAGCAAAGCTTGAGGGTCAGTAGTTGTGGCCATTCATACTCTGATTCTTCCCTCTCTCCTTAAAGAATGACATGAAGATTGTTTACCGCGGGGATGGGAACGGTGATGAATTTTGTCACCGTGTCATTCTCTAATATGAGCAGTGCTGAACATTTGTTTTCAATTGGGGGGGGGGTCGGAATTTCAGTGCTGACCACCTACTGCCCCCTATTGTTGAGTATGTATAGAAACTGAAAGTTTTAAAGCACTGGGAAATCACAGGTCCTGGGTGGCTTCCAGACCAGAGGTATTTGGTAGATGTTGATCAATGAAACGCTTTCATGCCAATGCTGGTTTTCTCCCTCAGATAAAGTGTCATTCATTTTCCCCCTAATGGTTCTATTTTAACAAGAAAGACAGAGTTCATTAAATTCTGTTAGGCCATTTCAAAGATGGTGAGAGCTTCTAAACTTTGATGTATCCCCAACGTGCCACGCTGGGGTAAGCTTGAGGCTGCTGTGGGAGGCCAAGGCAGCAGCTGCTCAAACCCCTGATGGGATATCTTGTTAAAAGTTTAAGCAGGACTGCAGGCTCCTCCCAAGCTTTGACTGGTAAGGAAAAGGCATTAGGAGGGGAACGGAAAGGTGAGAAAAGTTGGTCGGACTTCACCCCTACCTTCATGTGAAGGCCCTTAAGCTAAACCTTAATGGGATCCTGCTGAAGCAATCACAGCTGTCAGAAAGAGCAAAGAGGCTGGGCTGCCTTTCTTACCTCTGTCAAAGGTCGGGGAGGCCTGGACCACAGAGAGAAGCAAGATTCACCTCACCACTGCAACCGAGCCTCAATGCCACAGGCTGTAATTAACTGGACATTGATGGAATTTCAGTTCAAAAGCAAAGCCAGAGGGAGAAACCAGATCCCTCTTCCTGTGTCTGATGGAGCCCTGAGCCTCACTTTGACAGGGATGGATAAATGGAGCCAAGTCTGGGCAGGCAGCAGCTGTCAGCAGCCCTTAGTAGCCCAGGTCAGTGCCTACTGGAAAGCTGGGGATAGTGTGGTCTGCAATGGTGCAGCACTTGCCTCTGGTAGGAGGGCATGAACACTGGCATGTCCTTGCGTAAGAGAGGCAGGACCCAGGGCTTTTGCTAGGCTCTTCCTCAGCCTGTCTCATCTGATTCCTAGATGCAAGCGGATGAAAACAGGGCCAGCTTAGTCTCTAAACTAAACTAAAGCTTAACTTTGTCTACCGAGAAGGCTCGACTCGGTTTACAACAATTCAATAAACAGGGAATGATTTACAAATGAAAATAGAAGATAATAGCAAGATTTCAAAAGAATTAATTTTCAAAATGTTTGGCAAATAGAGTCGTTTTTAAAGATTTACGGAAAAATTGAAACGAACTGGAACGCCTTAAAAGGGAGATCATTCCAGAGTTGAGAGAGTTTAAAGACCAAAGATTGACTGAAGATCTTGACTCCTTTAATCCCTTTTTTAATCTTCAAGTTTAATATGTCTCTTGATTGATCGCTTAGTCAGATTTCAAAGCGATGAACAATTTAAAATACATCTTGCAAAGGAGAATCGGTAAACGTTCCAAAATAAAGGAATCAGAGGATTCGAATTTTTAAAAGAAATACAAGCGCATTTCAATTGAATTCTGAAATAAACCGGGAGCCAATGAAGACTCGGAAGCAAAGGGGTCACATGATCAAATTTACCTTTTCCAAAGATCAGCTTCGCCGCAGTATTCTGCTCACGTTAGTTACCTAATGTATTTGAAGATAACTCACCGTGAGAAATACCAACTATATGATGAAAGGTTCGATCAAACTCATCAAGCCACATCCTAGGATGGATTTCATTTTGAAAGGGTGACCTGGCTCTTCCATCTGGCACCGCAGGACTGAAGGAGACGTCATCTCTTCCACTAGCAGTGAGTCACATCTAGAGAATGACACGGGACAAATTGTTCCCTGTCCCTGCCCCACACCTTAACTGCACAAGCCTCAAACACATATGATTTGAAAGTCTTTGAGGCTTATACAGATGAGGACAGAGTTTACCGGGATGGGGCAGGAAAAGAACTCGCGGGGACCGGGAAAAGTTTGTCCCCATGTCATCCTCCAGCTCAATAAAGACAGGTGCCCCCTGTACTAATGGAGATACTTCTTTACCCACTTTTGGCGTTAACCATGCCCATAGTGGCCGTAGGTGATGCAAGGCACCTCCTTAGTCAAAACCATTTTTTAACGGTATTTTAGTCGGTGCAGTCAATTACTGTGCCAACTGAACCAATTAAAACAATTAAGTTAGGCAGCGTTACACACTTAAGGCGCTGTTATTGGAATCTGGACCATAATGCATCAGGTCTGAGTTGTCAGAAATCCAGGACTGACATGAAATCTCCTTTTTGGAACTGGATAATTCAGCAGTTCTGACTGGTAGATGACATCATGTAATTGGTTTAATATTTTCCTACTTGCTTTGAGCACTGGATAGACTGGCAATGTGAAAAAAGTGTGTCTGTCTGCAACCAGGGGTCATCTGTTTTTATTTGGGCTGGAACAGGGCTTTTGAGGATCTCATGGAAGCGCTTGCTAAGCCACATCACTATACTGAAAACAGCAGACCTGGAGCTTTAGGGAGGGTGACGTCCTACCTCTCTCTAACACAGCATGGAGGCATGTCCCCTCAGGCACCTAGACTCGGGGGCCAAGGGGAGGTAGTGGAAGGGCCATGGGGGTCTGATTATTTTACCAACTGGTTCATTGTTGTGGAGATTTCTTCTTTATATCAGACCCATATGAGAGCTCACATTACTGTAAATCCCTTCACCAGGTCTCATTTGCAAATGCTGTATGATAAATCTTTCTCAGCAGCTGTTGCAACCTCCAGGCTTAAATCTTCGGGTTCTGCAGTTCATTACTGCCCCAGTGAGTCTTGGAACTGGGGATGCATATTTGGGAATGGCTGACCATGAGGGGATCGTACTGTGTCTAGTTAGTCACTATAATGAAACTGCTTTGGGAATGTGAGGGCTGACCACAGAGTGACCATCCGGTGGCTTTGATTAGACTTATTCACTATGCTTTGACAATGCAAAGAAGTTTTTTGCTTCTATCGCTATAGGGAAAGGCCTTGAAGAAGGGAATGTCAGAGGTGCTATGTCTGTTCTTTGGAAGGGATATTCAGGGCTGGCTTTATCATTAAGCAAACTACTTAGTTACAGAGAGGTGCATTTTTGAAAAAAAGGCCATCAGAATTGGGATAATTAGCTCATTATGTTAAAAAAAAACCCCAACCATCTCAAAGCCATTTTCAAACAGGAAAAAGGTCTCGGTTTCCCTTTCAAAAATGGCTCTAAGATGGAAGTATTTACACAGGGGGTGTCTACAAAGAAAATCCATTTTCCAAACTAGCACACCCTAATTATAAATGCAGGCATTAGAACGTTTGTCTGGTATCATTTTAAGAGAATTGGCCATGCTAAGAACATAAGAATAGCCTTACTGGGTCCATCTAGCCCAGTAGCCTGTCTTCGTGGTGGCCAATCCAAGTCACTAGTCCTGGCCAAAACTCAAAGAGTAGCAACATTTGGTGCTACCAATCCAGGCAAGCAATGGCTTCCCTATGTCTGTCTCAATAACAACCCTGAAGATCAGAGGAGCAGCTTACTAGTTAGTGGAGTGCAGACCACTTTAAACAATGGCACCCAGATACAATTCCCACCATACCTCCTTTATTTTGTATTCAGAGCCCTCCAAGAACATAATACAACTACTGGACCTAACTGTGCACTATGAGAATTGCCTTCTAGCCGGTAGGTATCTCCTATATTTAGGCCCGGTAAGCAATTTACCAATTTTCCACTGCAGATGTTCTAAGTGTAGTGGGATTGGGACCTGGATCCCCTTGTTCACAGTCTTCTACAATGACCACTAGGCTACTGCTGGTTACTGCTTGCTGCTCTGTCGGGTGTCCAGTTCTTAGAAGGGAGGGAAGGGGACAGTAGCCATTTGGGGATTCAGGAGTGGGTCAAGCCTTAATTCTTCCAGTGGACACCCTTCTTTTTTACATGGTTGCAACTGAAACAAGTCTAGATAAAAATGTACTTTTTTTTAGAATTTGATGTGTCTTTCTGTTCCATTGTTGCTGAAATGGTGAGGCCACCCTAATACCACTTATAACATGCTTATAACGTATCCCAAAACATGCTTATAACGTATCCCCTTATTATTTGGATGAACTCAGTAAAAAATGTCCAAATTCTGCCTGTTCAAAAATTGCAAATAGACGTTTGTGGCAGATGGATGTGTTTTGGGCCATTTTGAGACATCTGTCTCTTTTGAATAGGAACACCTTAAAGTCGCAGAATTTAGGGGCTGCTGGAATTTGGGAGGGGGACAAGAGATCAGAATGAGGAAGTGATGAACCCACTATTTTGCATTTTGAATATGATCATGGCTCTGGCCTTGAAGAGGAGGAAGACAATTGGGGCAGTGCCAAGGAAGTCTGAGTGCCCAATAGCCATGCACCAGCCCTGGGGATCTTCCCTCCATTTAATCACAAATGCCATTTTTTTTCTACAGATCTTCCTGGATGCAGTTCCACACTTTGGCATCGCTTCCCTCCTTTTCCCTTTACGCCTTCCAGCTCAACAAAAGACTCAACCATATGCTTTAATTACATGGAGTTTCTCCCTTCGTTTAAATCACTGTCCCCTCCTGTATAGCTCAACTCAGCCATCACAGTGACAATGCGGTCCTTAGGTTGTTCTGTGGTTTGAGAGCTGTGACTTCTCTTTCCTCCGGGATGGTGGGTACCACAGTAACTCCCACTCCACCAGCCTGAGAAGCAGGACTTTAGATCAGAAATCAAACCTTCCAGACAGACCTCAGCACCACTACCGAGCCCAGAAATTGAGACCCCTCTATGAGGTCAATTTTCAGTAGGACATTGAGGGAATGACTAATTTAGACCTTTCCTATTATTCAGGGGCATAATGTATATAGCAAGCACTGCTGAATATACGGATTCATCTGAATATGCCATTGCATGCATAGCTCTGCCTGTGTGCATGATTTAAATGCAGAAGCACCAAATATCAGGGCTTCTACATGTGGCCGATCTGCTTCATCCCTGGCTTTTGAGTGGCTCAGTGTCACACAAGCTGCATATATAGCAGGCAAATAGCACTTTCTACTACTGCTTAACATTTATATAGTGCTCCTAGACATACGCAGCGCTGTACATTTAAACATTCGAGAGACAATCCCTGCTCAGTAGAGCTTATAATCTAATCAAACAAACAGGACAAGTAGGAGGAGTCAGGGAATATCTCGGGCATAGGGGCTTTACAAGTGAGTGGGACTTAGAAGTTAAAAGCAACCTCGAAAAAGTGGGCTTATAGTCTGGATTTGAATACTGCCAGGGACGCAGTTTGATGGACTGACTCAGGCAGGGGAGAAGGACAGCAGATGTGTGAGGTATATGTATATGTTGAGTGGTCACTTCCAGTCTTCTCTTGAACTCCCTTGGGTTTAGCCATGGGGCTTCTTTAGTCCCTTCACTTGCTAGAAGAGAAAGACATTTATCAAGTGGATTAATTCAAGTATGTTAAACTCTGGAAATGCTTTTTAGACAATATACTTTCTATGTGGACTTCCTTGGAAACAGATCTTAGACTATCCAATGGCTTAATATCTTGGACCCATGTATTAAGTTTACTGCCGCATTTGATCTCCAAAGTATTAATTTCTTGGATGTACATATTTTCAAGCAGAATAACACATTACAGACTTCATTGTAGCATAAAAATACTGACAGGAGTAGTTTTTTATGTTACCACAGTTTTCATCCTTACAGTCTGTGTGCCAGCTTGCCTATTAGTCGATTTCTGTGAATTAGGAGAATATGTCCTTCCCTTAATGCAGGGGTGTCCAATGTCGGTCCTCGAGGGCCGCAGTCCAGTCGGGTTTTCTGGATTTCCCCAATGAATATGCATGAGATCTATTTGCATGCACTGCTTTCAATGCATATTCATTGAGGAAATCCTGAAAACCCGACTGGATTGCGGCCCTCGAGGACCGACATTGGACACCCCTGCCTTAATGAATATAAATGGCATGTGAAAGACTTATGGTTAAAATTTGCACATCAACGATATCCGGATGGTATACGGTATTCCCCCGAAATTCACGGGGTTCCGTTCCAGGAACACCCGCAAATTTCTAAAAACAGCAAATATGGATTTTCGCCTGTCAAAAGGCAGGAGCGGCAGAAGAGGGCAACTGGGGCACCGGTGGGTGCAGAAAATTACTCGCGGTATGCTCCGACCGCCTCTTCAGGCTACACCAATCAGGAGTTGCTTTGATGCGCAGCTCCTGATTGGTGTAGCCTGACTTTAGTATAGGAAGAGGCGGTCGGAGCATACCGTGATTCGCCAACCACTAAATATGCTCATCAAGAGCTTCTTTTAGAGGATACAGGGGAAAGAGAAGGCAATCTGTTTAATTTATCCACCTAAATCAATCAAATAATATTATGCTATTGGCACATAGAACATAGAAACATAGAAATAGACGGCAGATAAGGGCCCACGGCCCATCTAGTCTGCCCACCTTAATGTCCCTCCCCTACCTTTGCCCTGTGAATAGATCCCATGTGCCGATCCAATTTGGCCTTAAAATCAGGCACGCTGCTGGCCTCAATCACCCGCAGTGGAAGACTATTCCAGCGATCAACCACTCTTTCAGTGAAAAAGAATTTCCTGGTGTCACCTCGTAGTTTCCCGCCCCTGATTTTCCACGGATGCCCTCTTGTTGTCGTGGGACCCTTGAAAAAGAAGATATCTTCCTCCGCCTCGATGCGGCCCGTAAGATACTTGAACGTCTCGATCATGTCCCCCCTCTCTCTGCGCTCCTCGAGCGAGTATAGCTGTAATTTGTCAAGCCGTTTTTCGTATGGTAGATCCTTGAGTCCCGAGACCATCCGGGTGGCCATTCTTTGCACCGACTCCAGTCTCAGCACATCCTTGCGATAATGCGGCCTCCAGAATTGCACACAGTATTCCAGGTGGGGGCCTCACCATGGATCTATACAATGGCATAATGACTTCCGCCTTACAACTGACGAAACCCCTTCGTATGCAGCCCATGATTTGTCTTGCCTTGGACGAAGCCTGCTCCACTTGATTGGCAGACTTCATGTCCTCACTGACGATTACCCCCAAGTCTCGTTCTGCTACCATTTTTGCTAGGATCTCGCCATTAAGGGTATAAGACTTGCATGGATTCTGGCTGCCCAGGTGCATAACTTTGCATTTTTTGGCATTGAAGTTGAGTTGCCATGTCCTAGACCATCGCTCCAGTAGAAGTAGGTCGTGCATCATGTTGTCGGGCATACTTCAACTTTTTGAGGACTGGCCAATATTTGGTTATCAATGACCAATTCATATGGGGGAAATGGTTAATTCCATGATCCTGTCATCGGTGAGTAATGAAAGGATTGGTTACCGCAATACATGTGGACATTGTCAATGGGGGCCCATCTTAAACACAGAAAAAACAAAAATTTTCTTGGCAAGCCCAAAGGATAAAATTATCAGAACATCTTTACACCTAAATGGTCACGATTACCCAATAACAAAAACCATAAAAATACTAGGAGTCACATTAGACACCCACCTGACACTCGAACACACGAACCTGGTGGCAAAAAAGTGCTTTTATGCACTATGGAAATTGAAGACCATTAAAAAATATTTCGACCCTCTTTCTTTTAGACTTCTGGTTCAGTCATTGGTCCTATCCACACGGGACTACTACAACATCATTTATGTGGGTTTACCTAAAAAAACTGTAAAAAAAATTAAGAATAGTGCAGAACACGGCCGTCCGCTTAATATTCGGACTAAAGAAAAGCGAGCATGTTAGCCCCTACTACAAACTGCTACACTGGTTGCCAATGGAGGTACGAATAATGTTCAAGTTCTCTTGCTTCTGCTTTAACTGGTGTTGGGAATGGCCCCCACCTATCTCTTACCATATTTCGAGCTACACACCCCATTAGGACAACCAGAAATTCCAATCTTTTTGCCTATCCAAGGATCACTTTGAAGTTTCAAGCTAGCCAACAGCAGACCTGGCTGGGCAATTACATCAACAGAGCTAGGTTGACCTATGGTGCATTTCGAAATGAAATTAACACAGCACTGTTCAATAGATTTATCTCCTAATCAGTTGCCATTGCTAAAACGATTAACACCATGCTGATAACTTGAGAAATATGTGTATTTTACTAATTGTATTCTGTAATTCGCTGACTGTACTGTGACATCTTTGATATTTGTATTCTGTAATTCGCTGATTGTCCAGCTCTCTTCACTGTGAAGTCGTAAGATTGTGGCGGTATAGAAAAAATAAAGTTATTATTATTATTAATAAAATGAAGGAGGTCATAGGACTCGATCTATAATATCATGCAATACTACGATTGTAATCTGTGCAATACAATGTCCTTGTGACAAGTTTTATATGGGGCGCACAACGTAATCTATTAAATTGTGCCTCAGAGAACACAAGTCCAGCGTACACACTGATGCTGATACAGCTCCGATCGGTGGCATGGAATACTGATACTGTTTGGGGTTTATCCGGTACTTGTGACTTGGATTGGCCTCCGTGAAGATGGGATACTGGGTTAGATGGACCATTGGTCTGATCCAGTAAATCTATTCTTATGTGAGCCAAGTATAGGATAATCAAGCCATTGTGACATCACTGATGAGGTTGGCTCTTAGGCATTGGTGGAATGAGGCATTATGACATCACAATGCTGCTACTCTTTGGGTTTCTGCCAGGTACTTATGATCTGGATTGCCCACTTTGAAAACAAGATACTGGGATAGATGGACAATTGATCTGATCCAGTAAGGCTATTCTTATGTTATGACCATTGGTCACACGTTGAGAGATATTTAAATGACATATTTACACTATTCAAGTAGACTGGAAGGAGGTAATGCAGACCACTTTTTAAATATTAAAGACCAATGCTGGCTATTTTGGCTAAACACTTTGACTTGGAGGGATTAAATGAAGAAATCGATTGGATGTTTATTGCATGAGGCAGTTCTCCAATGAATCAGTGCCACGTCAGTGAGACGTTATAATCTGACGTCAGATGCCGGGAACAATACTGTTACTATTACTAGGCCTCTGTAGTCCCTGTCTTTAGTTTCATGTCCTCTCCCTACACTGTGAATGCCCGTTCTGAGCTGTTGGGATGACGGGATAGAAATCTAAATCAATCAATCAATCAACGTGTTGGATCTTACCAAAGAATGGTAATGATGCCATTTTCAGTCTTTGTTCTGTACTCGGACTGGAAAAACATCACGAGTGGAGTGCCACAGGGTTCGGTGCTTGGACCTGTGCTCTTCAACATATTTGTAAATGAGCTGGAAATTGGTACAACGAGTGAGATGATTAAATTTGCAGATAATACAAAGTTATTCAGAGTAGTGAAGATGCAGGGGGATTGCGAAGACCTGCAACGTGACATAAAACACTCGCGAAATGGGCTGCGACATGGCAAATGAGGTTTAATGTGGATAAGTGTAAGGTGATGCATGTCAGTAACAAAAATCTTATACACGCCTACAGGATGTCTGGTGTGGTACTTGCAGAGACCTCCCAGGAAAGAGACTTGGGAATACTGGTTGACAAGTTGATGAAGCCATCCACGCAATATGTGGCGGCGGCGAAAAGGTTGAACAGAATGCTAGGCATGATTAAGAAGGGGATCATGAACAGATTGGAGAAGGTTATCATGCCGCTGTACCAGGCCATGGTACACCCTCACCTGGAATCTGCATCCAGCACTGGTCGCCGTACATGAAGATGGACATGGTACTACTCGAAAGGGTCCAGAGAAGAGCGACTAAAAATGGATTAGGGGCTGGAGGAGTTGCCGTAAAGTGAGAGATTAGAAAAACTGGGCCTCTTCTCCCTTGAAAAGAGGAGACTGAGAGGGGACATGATCGAAACATTTAAGATAATGAAGGGAATAGACTTAGTAGATAAATACAGGTTGTTCACCCTCTCCAAGGTAGAGAGAACGAGAGGGCACTCTCTGAAGTTAAAAGGGGATTGATTCCGTACAAACGTAAGGAAGTTCTTCACCCAGAAAGTGGTGGAAAGCTAGAATGTTCTTCCTGAGGCTGTTATAGGGGAAAACGCCCTCTATGGATTCAAGACAAAGTTAGACAAGGTCCTGCTAAACCGGAACGTACACAGGTAGGACTAGTCTCAGTTAGGGCACTGGTCTTTGACCTAGGGGCCTCCGCGTGAGCAGACTGCTGCGCACGATGGACCACTGGTCTGACCCAGCAGCGGCAATTCTTATGTTCTTGTGAGATTGGGCATAGAAATGTATAGTTCATGGTAGCCATCTGAGGACCCCGGTTTGATGGACAATTGTGAGATTGAATTGATTATGAATTATTGTTAGGCCATTTTTTTTTCAAGCGCTTATATACTCTGGACACTATCAAACGTATGAGTGACTTTTGAATATCGTGTCGAAGTGACAACCCAGACGGAAACTCAAAACTGCACCACGACATGTGAAGAACAATTCAGCAGAGAGAGGAAGAGATGGGGGGGTCTTTTGAAAGGACATGAAACATTTGCCTCTCAGCCCATCATAGGTGGAAAATGTCCTGCATCGCAATCACTCAAAAGAACAGAGAGCATGGAATAGATGGAGGCGATGCTCTCATAAAACCTGTAACAGGAGGGAATCATTCATTCCTCTCCCACATACTCATAGGTTTAATAAGCAACGATTCAGTGTCATTATGGGACTGATGGCAATTTTTTGTTTCCATGGACAAGCTCACCATAATTGGTTTTACTGCTAATTCTCCAAGGTTAAAGCAAAGGGAAAAAAAAGTGAGTGAATCGCCTGAAAGTTAAGCGAATGAGAGAGTGTGTTTCCCCTGGAAGAGAGCAGAGAGCCAGGATCAGTGTTTTTTGTCTGAGGGCCTTTGTTGGCAGGAGGTCAGAACCGGAGCTAAGCAGTGATCTTTGAGCTAATTGCCGCCTTTCCAATAGAGTAGGCTGAGGCAGGAACTAGTGAACCACAAGCTCCTGTTCTCTGAAGGCTTTTCAGGAATTTTGCCCATGCATTCAGGGAGAGTGTGTAACTCCGTACGCTTCCAAAGTGTTCAGCTGGAATTATTTGAATGTCTCTGGCACCTTCAGCCACTAAATTCAAACTATAGCCAATTTTCAGCTTTCGCATTCTGCAGGCTCTACTGAGAGCCCCTGGAGAGATGAAAAGGAACCTCAGAGAGGCAGAGGCTCCAGGCCTACAAAGAGAAATATGGACAGCCCGGGCTGTTTCATGTCATTCGTGTGCAATGTCCAGTCCAAATGAAAGGACACAAGCAAAACAACCCACAAGAAACTGATAGGAAACAAAACACTTTCTGCTAGCAGACATTTATTTCATAAACATGGAAAAGGCGCCAAAGAGTGAAGGAGGAGAAGTCTAGTGGGTTGAGACCCAGGGAAGCCAGGATTCAAATCACACCCCTGTTCCTCGTGATCTTGAACAAGTCACTTAACCCTCGCTTGTCTCTGGGGCAGGAGAATTCTTATTGTTCCTGAACGTAACTCACGAAGCAGGAGTTATACTCTTCAGACATCTTATTTTATTCTTATTAGCATGTGCTAAATCGGTTAGCCCCCTTGGTCTCATTATATAAAATCGTTTTGGGGGGGAAAGTATCATAACATAAGACTACCCAGACTGCAATACGCCCGTGCTCCATCTAACCCAGAATCCTGCAAACAATGCTGGCCAAACAGATCACAAGTATCTGGCAAAATCCCCAACAAGTAGCAAACTTCCATGGCGAGTAGTGGCTTCCCCCTTTGCTGTCTCGCTAGTAGACTATGAACTTTTCTTCCAGGAACTTGTCCAAACCTCTTTTAAACCCAGATATGTTCTCCGATAACAAGTTCCAAAGCTTAAGTATTTGTTGAGTGAAAAAATATTCCCTCCTCTTTGTTTTAAAAGTATTTCCATGTAACTTAGTCGTTGTAAAAATCAATTTTTACCCAGGTTACACTACCCGAGATAGAATCATACACTCCTTATTCAGAACAGTTCTGTCCACACTGCACGGATACACCCCAGGCCACAGCTGTAGGGCATGACCACATCTCTGATTTTGTGGCTTTTCCCCATTGAACCTCACCCTATCAGTATCTGAGCAAGAAGAACTAGCCTAAGACAGCCACGGCCTTGCATCGGTCCTTATTTCTGGCTTCTCTTACTCCTCTGACAAGTTCTTTATACTCAGGCTAACCGTTCCCTTCCCTCCAGTCACAGTGTCATAGAACTCGCAGGATATGTTCCTGAAGGGCACCCGATCTGTGTGTAGGTACGAAAGTCTTCAAAGCACAGCGTTTCATCTGATAAGACTGGGGTTGCAGCAGAAGACGGCACAATGGCCTAGTTGGCTCCCATGAAGCTCACCTCCTGCGCCACCACTGCCAAACATGTGCTGGGTGCAGCAGAGTGTAATAGAGATTGCATCCTTCACCTATTCTGCACTTTGCCTCATCCCTCCCTAGAGGTGCAGTGGTTAAAGCTACAGCCTCGGCACCCTGAAGTTGTGGGTTCAAATCCCCATTGCCCCAGGTATATTAGTTAGCGTGGGAGCCTGCCGGGACAGTTAGGGTTTGAGTACCTGAATAATTTGTAATCCGCACAGAATTGTAGGATATGCAGAATATCATTGATTACAGGCAGGCATTGTACGAGGGCATATCTTCTCACCTCCTTCAACTCCATAGCTCCTTCTTTGAATCTTTGAAGTTCTTGGCAGCTGTAGCATATGTTAACAATGTTTTTTTTTTTTTTGTTTGGCAAAGCACTTTGGGGTGAAACATAAACAGAACTTGAATGATTTTTGAATGCAGACTTTTTTTTCCCTGTCTTCAAGGAGACTGGGAGGAGGTTTACCCTCAGGACACTCCGTTCTCGTTCGACTAACCTTTCCACCCACCAGGCTTTATTTAACAGGTTAGTTCATTCTAAGAAAATTAAATGGAGATGCGAAGTTCCCCCCAACTCGAGAAGTGACTTCATTGCTAGCAAAGTGCCAAAGAGATAATTAGATTGCTAAGTGCCAGAGCGCTGTCACCGAACTTGATGGGTTTATAGCCTGTTACAAGGGCTGATGAGTTCTGCTGGCCAAACAGATTCCACTGGCAAAGTGCCACTGGCGTTTTACGTAGGTATCATCCAGGGCACTGCCAATGCTTCACATCTACAAAAAGGCCACAGTCGTGAGAGCTCCAGCTGCAGACTCCCTGTCAATATGTCAGTTTCCTAAGGCACTGTGCCAGATCCCAGAGCCAGACTGAGGTGGGTGAATGAGAGTTCCTTTGGGTTTCAGGTCACTGATCTCTGAATGCTCATGAGTGATGTGTGACTAGGCAGGAGCCCTGGTTAAAGCTCTGATGACTGGTGCCATGATCACCTGCTTCACACGTGTGCTAATTCAACCACTTTTTTTTTTCATTTCTCCTTCTCAAAACCTGATGTGTTTTTTTTTGTTCTGTTTCTAAACAGGCTTGTGCAAATGAGGACAGAGTCTGCAAGGATGGGGCGGGAGGGGACAGACCTCATGGGGACAGGGCAGAGATAGAAATGGAGCCTGTGGGGCTATTCGATGGATCACTAGCCTGACCCAGTATGATACTTGGCTTCTTGGGTAGGCCAGGCAGCTGGGAATAGCATGTGAGTGTATGTTAAAACACAGCACTTTCTGAACATCTCGGGGGTGGGGGGGACAAGGAATGGAAAATCAGCAGAGAACAGGAGAAACAACGTGAACAAAGACTAACTGTAAATCCAGGCTCAAGCTTACCACAAAGAGCAGAAGCTTAGTAAAATTTGGAGCCTGCAAGATGCATAAGAACATAAGAACATAAGAACTGCCATCTCCGGATCAGACCCATGGTCCATCGAGTCCGGCGATCCGCACACGCGGAGGCCCAGTCAGGTATACACCTGATGTAGTTTTAGTCACCCATATCCCTCTATGCCTCTCGTAAGGAGATGTGCATCTAATTTGCCTTTGAATCCTAGCACAGTGGATTCCTTAATAACCTCCTTTGGGAGAGCATTCCAGGCGTCTACCACTCGCTGTGTAAAGCAGAACTTCCTGGCATTTGTCCTGGACTTGTCCCCCCTTAGCTTCAAACCATGTCCTCTTGTCCATGTCGCGTTGGACATTGTAAATCATTTTTTTTCCTGCTCTATTTTATCGATGCCTTTCAGCATTTTGAGCATCTCGATCATGTCCCCTCGCAGCCTCCTCTTCTCAAGGGAGAACAGTCCCAGTTTCTTGAGTCGTTCCTCATATTCCAAGTTCTCCATACCTCTTATTAACTTTGTTGCTCGTCTCTGCACCCTCTCCAGCAGTTTTATATCCTTCTTTAGGTTGGGAGACCAATGTTGGACACAGTATTCCAAGTGTGGTCTGACCATTGCTCTATAAAGCGGCATTATGACTTTCTCCGATCTACTCGTGATTCCTTTCTTTATCATGCCTAACATTCTGTTTGCTTTCTTTGCCGCTGCCGCGCATTGTGCCGATGGCTTCAGGGTCCTATCTATCAGTACACCCAGGTCCTTTTCTTGTTCGCTCTTACCCAGAGTTGCGCCTGACATTCTATACTCGTATTCACAACACGATCAGATTCACATTAGAAAGAGAGACACCCATAGTAAGGAGGACCGCAACAACTGCGCTGAATTTCAAGAAAGGGAACTATGTTGCTATGAGGGAAATGGTGGGGAGGAAGCTCAGAAACATCTTTAGGATGGAGACTGTGGGAAGCGCCTGGACCCTATTCAGGGACACCCTGCAGGAAGCACAGAGAATGTACGTCCCCAGTTTCAGGAAAGGCTGCAAGAACAAGCGATCAAAGGACCCGGTTTGGATGTCAACAGAAGTAAAGAGGGCGATAAAGGACAAAAAGGTATCCTTCCGGAGATGGAAAAAGGACCCAACGGAGGAAAATCACCAGACGCACAGGAAATGCCAAAAGGAATGCCACCGGGAGGTTAGAAAAGCAAAGGGGGAATACGAAGATGGGCTGGCCAGAGAGGCGAAAAACTTCAAGGCATTCTTCAGTTACGTTAAGGGAAAGCAACCAGCGAGAGAGGAGGTGGGGCCGTTGGACGATGGGGATAGGAAGGGAGTGATTAAGGAGGATAAAGAGGTAGCTGAGAGGTTGAACATGTTCTTCTCGTCAGTTTTCACGAGCGAAGACACATCTAATATACCGGACTCAGAGGAGCTCATGAGTGGGGAACTGGCTGAAAAATTGGATCACATAGAGGTAAGTAAGGAGGATGTCCTCAAACAGATAGACAGGCTAAAATGCGGCAAATCACCAGGCCCGGACGGGAACCACCCAAGGGTTCTGAAGGAACTAAGACAAGAAATAGCGGGCACAATCCAGCATGTTTGCAACCTATCCTTGAAAACTGGTGAGGTACCAGAGGACTGGAAATTGGCGAATGTCACACCTATCTTCAAGAAGGGATCGAGGGGTGACCCCGGGAACTACAGGCCGGTGAGCCTGACTTCAATTATAGGGAAGATGGTGGAAGCTATGATCAAGGACGGCATTTGCGAGCACATCGAGAAGAATGACCTATTGAGAACAAGCCAGCACGGATTCTGTAAGGGAAGGTCGTGCCTAACGAACCTTCTGTACTTCTTTGAGGGAATAAGCAGTCGGGTGGACAATGGGGAACCCATAGACATCATTTACCTCGATTTTCAAAAGGCTTTCGACAAGGTGCCACATGAAAGGCTGCTTAAGAAGCTGTGGAACCACGGGGTAGGAGGGGATGTGCACAGATGGATCAAGCACTGGTTGTCGGGCAGACTGCAGAGGGTCGGAGTAAAGGGTCAATATTCTGACTGGCGGGGAGTCACAAGCGGTGTACCACAGGGGTCGGTGCTGGGGCCGTTACTCTTTAACATATTTATCAATGACCTGGAAAAGGAGGCAAAGTGCGAGGTTATAAAATTTGCAGACGATACCAAACTGTGTGGCAGAGTTAGGACCAGGGAGGAGTGTGAGGACCTACAAAGAGACCTGGACAAGCTGGAAGACTGGGCAAACAAATGGCAAATGCGCTTTAACGTGGACAAATGCAAGGTCATGCATATAGGGAAAAAGAACCCGTTGTTCAACTACAAATTGGGGGGGCATTGTTGGGAGACAGCAGACTTGAGAGAGACTTGGGTGTGCTGGTGGATGCATCACTGAAGCCATCTGCACAGTGCGCAGCAGCCTCGAAAAAAGCCAACAGGATGCTTGGCATCATAAAGAAGGGCATAACAACCAGAACACGGGAAGTCATCATGCCATTGTATCGAGCGATGGTGCGTCCACATCTGGAATACTGCGTTCAGTATTGGTCGCCGCACCTCAAGAAGGACATGGCGGTACTTGAGAGAGTCCAAAGGAGAGCAACGAAAATGGTAAAAGGGCTGGAACACTGCCCATACGACGAGAGGTTGGATAGGCTGGGGCTCTTCTCTCTGGAAAAAAGGAGGCTCAGGGGAGATATGATAGAGACCTTCAAGATCATGAGGGGCATAGAGAGGGTAGATAGGGACAGATTCTTCAGACTGAAGGGGACAGCAAATACGAGGGGGCATTCGGAGAAACTGAAGGGAGATAGGTTCAAAACAAACGCAAGGAAGTTTTTTTTCACCCAAAGGGTTGTGGACACTTGGAATGCGCTACCGGAGGAAGTGATCAGGCAGAGTACGGTACAGGGATTCAAACAGGGATTGGACGGATTCCTGAAGGATAAAGGGATCATGGGATACTGAGGGAGGAGCTGGGATGTAACACAAGTATAGAAAGCTAACCAGGTAATGAGTATAGAAACCAAACCAGGTCGTGCATGTGCAAGACCGGAGGGTTAGGACTTCGATAGGAAGACAGGACTTAAATGAGAAACCAAGGTGGCAAGGGAGCCACTTCTGGTGATACAGACAGGTCATGACCTGTTTGGGCCGCCGCGGGAGCGGACTGCTGGGCGGGATGGACCTGTGGTCTGACCCGGCGGAGGCACTGCTTATGTTCTTATGTTCTTATGTATTCCTTATTCTTACTACCTAAATGCATTACTTTGCATTTCTCCACGTTGAACTTCATCTGCCATTGCTCTGCCCATTTCTCTAACTGATACAAGTCGCTCTGGAGTTCCTCGCTATCCTCCTGCGATCTGATTGCCCGGCATAGCTTTGTGTCGTCTGCAAACTTAATGATCTCACTGGATATTCCGTCTTCCAGGTCATTGATATAAATATTAAATAGGATCGGCCCAAGTACCGAGCCCTGGGGCACACCACTAGTCACTGCAGATCTTACAGCATCTGACACACAGATTTTGCTATTAAAGAGCTCTCCTGGGAGGACGGGATATAAAACCATATAAAATATCCATCACTTACTGTACCTTAGCCTTACCTAAGAAAAGACCAGGCTAAGACCCACACAAGAAAAGAAGACACCAAGAGTGAAGAAAGTGACCAGCATTGCCTCAGATACTCTCACCCCACAGAGCCAAGGACTCAAAGCAGACTTGAAACACATGTGGCTCTTCTCAGTGAAAGAGTCCCAGCAGCCTTTATGTACAGCTCTGCGACTGGCCAGTGGCTGCATTGAAACCTAAGTGAAATTTTGATCTTTGGAGCAGGAACGCAGAAGTTTTCTTTCATCCTCCACCAAGCCCTGGAGACACCCTCAAGGCTTCAGTGTGTAAAGAATGCTGTGAAGTGAAGCGGAGAGGGTGAGCAAAGAGCCCTTCTTCACATTTAAAGTCTGTGCACCAGCTCGCTCAGTAATAAGAGACCTGCCTTACACCTGTCACTTGAGAGTGGGGCACGCTTTGTCTCCAGAGCCCTCAGAACAGAGCTGAGGTCGCTCCTACCACGACACCTGCTGGCAGCATCGAGACTAGTGCGCAGATTTGGAAAGCTGGCCAAAGATCTGATCATGCTGCAAATGTACTGGATATGGTCGACACTGAAATTTTGGTTCTTATGTGTCGTCATTTCATATGGCTTGCCTATCCGTTTATCTTTTTAAATGTACAAATATAATATCTGGCTGTTTAAAAACATAGTAAAAGATGGCAGATAAAGCCCTGAACGGTCCATCCAGTCTGCCCATTAGTTATACCCATTAAAAATATCTGATTAAATTAACTTCTCTTCTTTGCTATTTCTGGGTCACAGACTGTAAAGTCCACCTGCTATTGTCCTAGGTTCCAAATGCTGATGAAGTTGCCTCTCTCCAGCCTACCCAACCATCCTGTTTGCAGGATATCTACCATAAAGTCTGGCCAGTAATATCCTCATGCTCCAAGTTAGTGGAGTTCCCACCGATGCCCTCCCCAGCCCAATCCTTCACCAAATCATCACATATGGGACACAGACCGAGCAAGTCTGTCCAGTACCGGCCTTAGCTCTTTATTTTACATTCTTTGTTTTCTAATTAGACATCCTCTAAGTCAGGACTGGCCTAGTCCGGTCCTCGAGATCTACTGGCAGCCCAGGTTTTCAGGATATCCACAATAAACATGCATGAGAGAGATTTGCATACCAAGAAGGCAGTGCAGGCAAAGCTCTCTCATGCATATTCATTGTGGATATCCAGAAAACCTGGCATGCCAATAGATCTCGAGGACCGGACTTGGGCAGCCCTGCTCTAAGTTTATCCCACACTTTTTTGAATTCCATCACTGTTTTCCTTTCCACCACTTCCCTCGTCAGGCATTCCAGGCATCTACCACCCTCTCTGAGCCCAGTACTTTCTGTGTGAAAAGGGGGCCATGCCAGGATTCAGCCATCAACTGGATAAGTTATATCTTGACCCAGTGCTGTACTGGGCAGTGGTGTACCAAGGGGGGTGGAGGGGGGGGGGGTGGAGGGGGGGAGGTCCGCCCCGGGTGCATGCCTTAGGGGGGGGGGTGCACAGCCAGCCAGGTCCGGGTCGTCCGGTGCTGGTCCACGCAGGGCTGGCAAGATCATATTGGGGCCATCGGTAGCGTCTGGGCTGCAACGGCGATGAGCGGCATTGGCGGCCTCCCCGTGATGCAATTCATGATCAGCACCGTGCCCCCCCCCGCCGCGATGACACTTAAGATCGGCAACGGGCCTCCTTCTATCCCCGGCATCAACAGAACTTCAGATCGGCAACGCAGTGCTCAGTCGAAAGCTTCCCTCTGACTGAACTGCCTGGGCAGAAACAGGAAGCTGAGTCAGAGGGAAGCTTTGGACTGAGCACCATGTTGCCGATCTGAAGTTCTGTTGATGCCGGGGATAGAAGGAGGGGCGGGGCGTTGCTAATCTTGTTGCCAAAATCGGAAAGGTGAGAGGAAGGGAGAGAGATGGGCCTGTGGTAGATGGAGAGATTGAGAGAAGGGGGCAGATGATGAAAGTGGAGAGAAGGGGGAGAGAGAAGAGAGCAGATGATGGAAGAGGGGAGGAGGAGAGAGAATAGGGCAGATGATGGAAGTTGGGAGAAGGGGGAGAGAGAAGAGGGCAGATGATGGAAGTGGAGAGAAGGGGGAGGGAGAAGAGGGCATATGATGGAAGTGGGGAGAAGGGGCAGATGATGGAAGTGGGGAGAAGGGAGAGCAAATGTTGAATGGAAGTAGAGAAAGAGAACATATACTGGATGGAAGGAGGGATAAAGAAAAAGGACATATGCTGGATGGGGCAAGAAGACAGAGTTAGTGAGATAGTAGAGGGGTGAAGGAAAGGTGGCATGCTGTGGGTAGATACAGTGAAAAGAGGGAAACTGAGGACTGCATAGTAAGAAAGAATTTAATTTAGACGGAGGCAGAAAATAATGAAGGAAGACCAGAGAAGGAAAGGGAAAAGAGAGAGGAGAGAGAGATGCCAGAGAACGGGGAAAGAGACAGAGATATCAGATCTGAGCGGAAGAAATGAGAAGAGAGAGATCCTACAAAACCACAGGGGGAAAGGAAAGAGAGATGAAAGGAGAAAGATGCCAGACCATGAGGGAACAGAGGGAAAATGATGGATGCCAGACTAAAGGGAGGGGGTCTAGAGGAGAGATGGCAGGGGGAGACAGACAGTTTCTGGAAGGGGCAGACAGTAGATGGAACGGGCAGATGCTGGACTGAAGAGACAGGGCTGACGCTGGAAGGAAAAGAGTGAAAAGAAGATAAAAGCAAAACCAGAGACAACAAAAGGTAGAAAAAATAATTTTATTTCTATTTTATCATTAGAATATATCAGATTTGAAATATATATCCTGCTAGAGACATAACTGGGGACTGCAAAGCCCAGGCAGTGCTTCTTTAGCTAGATGGAAGGGGTAGAGAAAGAGGTCACATGATGGAAGGAGGGGATAAATAAAAGGAGGGCACATGATGGGGAGAAAAGGATTGAGTTAGGGAAATACTGGAGGGGGTGAGGGAAAGAGGTAGTGAGCTGTAGGTAGACAGTAAAAAAGGAAATTGATGAGAGGGTAGTAAGAACGTAATCTAGATGGATGTAGAAAATAAATTGAAAAGGAAAATGAGGGAAGAAAGGGATTGCAGAAGAGAGGTGTGGGAGAGGGAAGGAGGGGAGAGAGATGCCAGACCAATGGGGGTGAAAGGAGAGATGGAAGGGGGAGGCATACAGTTTCTGGAAGGGGCATAGAAGAAGAGAAGATGCCATATAGGGGCAGAGAGAGGGCAGACGGTGGATGGAAGGAAGAGAGTAACAAGAAGACGAGGAAAGCAGAAACCAGAGAAGAGAAAGGTAGAACAAAAATTTTCTATTTATTTATTGCTTTAGGAGACATGTGTCACTGTTTCTCTGGTGTTGCATTGTAAGCAGAGTCCAGCTTCTTGCTGGTTCAATTTAACCTTTGTCTATGTATTTCTATTTTATCCCCCCTTTTACAAAACTGTGGAGCGTTTTTTAGCTCCAGCCATGGTGGTAGCAGCTCTGATGCTCAGAATTCTATGAGCGTCAGAGCTGTTACCACCGTGGCTAAAATCCACACTACAGTTTTGTAAAAGGAGGAGGGGTTAGTTTGTGATGACATATTCCATACTAGGCGAAGGTGTTTTCTGTGTTCTGTGTGTTCGAAAGACATGGTTTTCTGTTAGGATTGACTGCAGGATTGATCTGTATTAGTCTGGCTTGTTTAGTTTTACAATGGGTGTATTGATGTACTGCTCACTGCATATGTAAGATGCTGCCTTTTCCTAGGTACTCATGTGTGACGTGTGGTTTGTTACTAAAAATCATGTTTTTCTTACAGATGGGGGAGGGTGTCAAAAAATGATGGGCTAGGTACGCCACTGGTACTAAGGAATATGTTCTTACTGGAAATTGTCTTAAAACTTCAGGAAAAGAAGATTTGGGCTAAACTGAGAAACTGCATGTCAATCTAAAACGCTCTTAATTCAGGCCTAGCTTAGCTGCAAAACTTAGTGTTCAGTGTTTGATTCTCAGCCCATCATTCCAGGCTCAATTAACAGGATAACAGGGACACTTTTTCACAGGAAGATGTAATTGAACATCTTCATCAGCAAGTTATTAGCCCTAAGAAGCAGATCAGTTCTACACTCTTGCACTTTGTCTTAAAAACAAAAACTAAATAGCAAACAATGCAGCTCTTAAACTTAAAGGACTTTATACTAGCTTCCCACTCCCACAGCCCAACTAACTAACCAATATTAAGTTGCAGATGGGAGAAATCCAGCAAAAGCGATTAAACCAGACTGAAATGGTTCTGGGCTGGTTCAGTCATCTGTTTGGGGCTAACTGGTCATTTTAATGGCACTTAACCAAATGAAGCCACTGAAAACAACCGGTTAGCACTTAAAACAAAACGGCCTATTTGAGAGGTTTTCCAGAGGCAATGCTAATTTCCAGTACTTAAAATTAATCAGGACGCATAAAAGTCAGCCCTATTCGATGGTACTGCAGGGGTCTCAAAGTCCCTCCATGAGGGCTGCAAACCAGTCGGGTTTTCAGGATTTCCCCAATGAATATGCATGAGATCTATGTGCATGCACTGCTTTCAATGGGGATTCATTGGGGAAATCCTGAAAACCTGACTAGATTGTGACCCTCAAGGAGGGACTTTGAGATCCCTGATGGTATAGTGAGGGTGGGAAGCGCCTGGGGCTGTGGCACCACCCCTCCCTCTTTTCCGCCCCCCCCCTCCATCGTACCTCTCTAAATTCCCCTGCATGAGAAGCATCTCCAACTCGCTGCCCATGGCTATCCCTTTGACTTCACTTCCTGGTCCCATGAACAGGAAGTGACATCAGAGGCATGAGCAGCAGGTTGGAGCTGCTGCTGGTGCCAGTGAAGAGCTAGCTGTACGGGGTACAGTGTATGATGGTGGAGGGTTGGGAAGGAGTGGAGGTGCCAGCGCCCCCACCAGTCTACCCCCCCACCCCATACTACATCCACTGTCCCATAGCTGGTTCTCACATTTAACTGGCTATGAAAATTGAATGCTGAAGCCCAGACATAGCCCAGCAGCAGTCAGCAAAATACTGACCCCTGTCAGCTGAATATTGACCCCTCTGCCCCAGTCCTTTGCTTTGAATGTGACACGTATGATTCCCTCCCAGTTGGTAGGAAATATATGTGTGATCTCTTCTGGCTAGAGTAGCACCATTCAGCTGGATTTCTTTTTAGAGGATTGTCCGGGTGATTTTTTTTAATTAGGTAAATTTATGTTTGTTTGACTGGGTTAAAAAAGAAACAAAGTGCCCGCAAGCCCACCCACCCGCTTTGGGCTCATCCTACCTCTCCCCCCGAAGTCTGGCTTGCCTTCCTCTCCTCCCGGTACTTCCTCTCTAGTCTCTCCCTCCCCTCCCCCATGGTCATGCAAGCCTCCGATTCATTGCTGACAGTGCCAGCGATTAATTCACCCACTGCCAGCTGACTCCTGAACTCTTCTCTCTGCTGTGCCTGACTTCGTGTGATGCAATTTCCTGTTCCTGTACAGGTGGGATGCGGCAGAGAGAAGAGTTCAGGAGCCATCCGAACTGACACTGCCGGCAACCTGTCTGAACAGTGGAAGACTTCAGCGAGGGGAGGGAGTAGAGAGAAAAACCCGACCGCATTGCTGGGGAAGATGGTGCTTGGAGAAGGAGGGGGGAAGGAAGGAAACAGAGATCAGAGGAGAGGGGAGGAAGCAGGGTAGAGTGGAGAGATAAGATGTGGGGGAGGGGAGAGACCTAATTGGCATGAGAGAGAGAAAAATTGAGACTGGGTAGGGGGTCAGCAGAGAAAAATGGAAATAGGGATGCTAGCTCTAGAAGAAAATGCTGTTGAGAGACGAGATAGTGATGCACAAGGGTGATGGGGACGAAGAGTGCCAATGTTCAACATGGGGAGGGAGAGGGACGTAGAGGGAATGATTGGGGGAAAGGAAGAAGGGAGGGAGAGATGGAAGGGAAGGAGACAGAGATGCTAGACCATGTGATGGGGTATAGCGGTATTAGAAAAGTTTCAAAGAAGAGCGACCAAGATGATAAAGGGGATGAAACTCCTCTCGTCCGAGAAAAGACTAAAAAGGCTCTTCCACTTAGAAAGATTTATTCGGTCTGAAGAGAAACCATAGATTATCTTCCGTTTAGAAAAGAGATGGCTGAGGGGAGATATGATTGAAGTCTACAAAATCCTGAGTGGAGTAGAACAGGTACAAGTGAGTCGATTTTTCACTCCGTCAAAAATTACAAAGACTAGGGGATACTCAATGAAGTTACAGGGAAATACTTTTAAAACTCACAAGAGGAAATATTTTTTCACTCAGAGAATAGTTAAGATCTGGAACGCATTACCAGAGGTTATAGTAAGAACGGATAGTGTAGTTGATTTTAAGAAAAGTTTGGACAATTTCCTGGAGGAAAAGTCCATAGTTTGTTATTGAGACAGAGATGGGAAAAGCCACTGCTTGCCCTGGATCGTTAGCATGGAATGCTGCTACTCTGGGTTTTTGCCAGGTAATAGTGACCTGAATTGGCCACCATGAGAATGGGCTACTGGGCTTGATGAACTATTAGTCTGACCCAGAAAGGTTATTCTTATGTTCTTATGTAAGAGAGAGAGAGAGAGGGCAGATGCTGGATGGAAGGAAGAGAGTAACGAGAAGATTAGGAAAGCAGAAACAAGAGAGAACAGAGGTTAAAACCAGAATTTATTTATTTATTTATATGCTTTAGGATAATGTAGTATTGTAGCTGTGTTGATAAGCATTTATAAATAGAAAATAAGGTGATCTTTCTATTGGACTAATTGTAATATATTTTTGACTAACCTTTGGAGATCAAAATCCCGTTCTTCAGGTAAGGACTGGACTGACCTGAGGAAAGAGATTTTGTCCTCTGAAAGTTCATAGAAAAATGTATTGGTCCAATAAAATAGTATTATTTTATTTTCCATTTTTTTTGTTTTATTTCTGTTTGTTATTTTATAAAGTAGTGATTGTCAGTTTTTTCAAATATACATCTGCTATCTTTATATTTTGCACAGTATTAGGGGACAGACATCACTGTTTTGTTTCTATGGTGTTGCATTGTATGTAGAGTCTGGCTTCTTGGCAGTTCAGTTTAACTTTTGTCTATATATTTCTTATATATATATATATATATATATATATATCTTTATTAATTTTTCATTCTAAACACAGTGCATAAAGGAATACATACAAATAATTTGAAAACAGCACTTACATCCATCAATAAATACATGAGAAACCATTTCCCCCCTCCTCCACCCACCCTAATTCCAATGTATACAATAAAACCATACAACAGTACATACATGTAATTAATAAATAAATCTTAATATAATATCCCTCTCCCTCCCCCCTTCCCTGGATGTGCAAATAAAACTGGTAATAGGGGAATAATCCATTTAATTAAAATTAATAAAATTGGTCAATGGACCCCATGTCAGTTTACACAACTTATTATTACCCATTTGTTCAGAATTCATTTTCTCGTATTTATAACACAAGCATAACGAATTCCACCAAAAGGTGAAATTTAATCTGTCAAAATTCTTCCAATTTTTAGTGACCATTTGCATGGCTACACCAGTCATTATACCAAGTAATCTGCTTTTATGTCTTCCATTGTAGGTGTAGGGGATAATAATGTCCCACAGATTACTGCTTCCTACGACAGCGGAACCACAGACTCCAGAATCAAATGAATCTGTCCCAATATAGATTTCCAAAAGTTAAGTATCAAAGGACAATAGAACAACAAATGATCCAGTGTCCCTATATCAAGATGACAGTGCCAGGTTGTTGTTTTTTTTGTCTATATATTTCTAATTTTAGTTTTAGTGTTTGCCCATCTGAAAAATACATGAGAAAGATATCTGCATTAGATGCTCTACCGGAGTAATTCAGTTCTGACCTTTTTCTCATCTCACGATATCTAGAACAGGGCTGTGTCTTCCTTCCTTCTCCATTGATAGGGTAGGCGGATACATCCCTTAGAAAAAGATATCTGGGCTGATATAAATGCTCAAGGAAGGGAAGGGGGGGAGGTCCTGGCTATGGTTCACATGAACTTTAATACTAAGGGACCAGGGTTTTGGCTCCAAGTCCCAATTTCTTACCATCAACGCATGGGGATAGAGTCTGATGTTTAACCTTCTGGCTGCAGCATTTACTTTTTCTGCTAAAAGAAAAGACCTAAAAAAAGTCCTAGAACTGGAAACTACCCTCAGAACCTGGGGGCTGATGCTCAAAGGTTTGCAGCAGAGGGAAACACTACTGCAAATCCAGCCTGCCCAAAATAATGAGTGAGTACTTGGCATTCAAATCACTGAAAATGTCAACTTTCCTGTCAGTGCCTAAACAGTGATTGGTTCAGAAACTGACAAAATAGTTTACATTATAAAAAAATTAAAAAAGCATGCCACAGCAATGATCCCCCTTATCCAAACCCAACCTGATACATCTTCCCATCCCCCTCCCTCAGAAACAGATCCCTGGTGTCTAACAGTACTCACGCCAACCCAACCCTATGCCAGCCTTAATAAATGGTGCAATGGTTCGCCCACTCCTGCCACATGTCCTAGTGGTCCCCCAGCTAAGCTAAGCCAAGCCAGGTTCGGCCTATGCAGTGGCCCCCCTGCATAGCCTAGGCTAGACTTGGCCAAGCCCAGCCCATCTGGTCATCTGGTACTCCCCCTCACCCTCTCCCCCCCCCAGTTAAGCCAGGCAAAGCTCTGTATCTTGTAAATGGCATTGCCCTTCCCCAAAGGTACCTCCTGGGATGCACTGGGCAGAGTCTAACTACCATTATATCAAGTTTCAAGTTTTAATAAAATTTGATGGATCGCTTATTTGTTATTCAAAGCGATGAACAAATCTAAAAACATGTAGGACATTTTTCAGTGCAGGGAGAGAACATTATTAACCTAAGTCGGACAATAAAACAAGACAGATCCAACAGGAAAATAGGGCAGTAAAGGAGACAAATAGGGGTAAAACAATAGGAAGGGGAAAGACCATATATAGGTCTCATAAAAATTAAGATAGTGATAAAATTCCAACCATTTAGCTACTGATCGGAGGGTTGGAATAGCTACAGAGTAATTAATAACTACGTTTAAATGTGGACTGCAGTAACGTTTTCAGCGCCTGAGCATTCTGTGACCAATACGGTGTGCGCAAACCCACTTGTGCCCCCTTGGAAAGCTGCTGGACTGTCTTAAGGGAGCAGGGGCATGGGGAATCTGTTGACCACCACGGCCTGCTGTGATGAGCAGAAAGAGAGAAGAGAGAATACAGTCCAGTCTGAGAAGAAGAAAGCAGAAACATGGCCATGCCCTGTTCTGCCTCTGACTCCACCTTGTTCCACCTTAGCCCCGCCCAGCCCTGCCCCCAAGCCCCGCCCCCACAAAGCCTCCTCTCTTCTTCCCCAACGAGCTCCGGCCACATCAGGAGAGCCTGGAGTATGAGCTGATGTGTGTGACGGTCATCCGCGTATCCAGAGCTCGCGAAAGTCCATCCAGGTACCTGGGCAGTCCTCTAAAAAGAGGCCATATCCAGGTTTTTCTGGACATCTGATAACCCTAAGTTCAACCAATGTAGTCTCCTACAGCTGCTGTCCCTCTGGGGACAAATTAACTCTCAATAGTGAAACAGAAGAATATAAATGATAGGATCTCTTTTTATCTAGGCGCCTGGACCAATCAGACCTTAGACTTAGTGGGGATGGGCGGACCCGCTATGCCTAAGGCCTGATTGGTCCAGGCTTCTAGAGCCTGGGCCAATCAGGCCTTAGGCTTCGGCGGGATGGGCCTGGAAGGGGCGGGCCTGCCTCATTTCGACGAGGCGGGCCTGCCGGCTGGACGGGCAAGACCCATCTGGCCAAAAGAAAAGGTTAGTTTGGTGGGGTGGAGGTTTGGGGGCTGTTAGCGCGGGGGGGAGGGTGCGTCTTCGGGCAGGAGGGATTGGGCACCCTCCTGCCAGCAATCAGTAGTGTCGGGGGGGGGGGGGACATCTTCTGGCAGGAGGGTTTGGGCGGTCGGTAATGTCGGGGGGGGGGGCGGTCGGTAGTGTCAGGGGAGAGCATCTTTCGGCATGAGGTTTTGGGCACCCTCCTGCCTGCAATCGGACAGGGGGCCGCGGCCCGCTATACTTATAGCGTCAGAGAGATCCCTTGCCGCGATAAGTGTAGTGGGCCGTGTCTAATCTAACCCGATTCTCTAACTAGCGTCTGTAACATGGACGCCGGTTACAGAATCGGGGTTTAGTGTAGGCCCGATTCTGAACAGGACACCTCTCCCAGGCGTCCTATACAGAATCAGGGCCTTCATTTCTTAGGGGCAATTATTCAGTATTATGGGCCTTGAAGCACTGGTTTTGATGGGCAGGATCAGGCACTACAAATCCCACGCTGCTTTGTGATGTAAGTTCAAAACCAGGACTGGCCAAAGAGTCTCCAGCCTGGAACTTGGCATCTATGTATATTTATGGAAGGGTTGTTTTGTTTGGGGGGGGGGGGGGGTTGTGAAGAGAAGATATATTTGGTAAATAGGAGCCCTGTGCTTTCAATGAAAGTGAAACTCGGATGTCTCAACCCGTCCCCCTTTTCTGGGAGCCTTATGGCAACCCTTTTACCTGTGAACCTTTGAGCGGAGGGAATGAAGGACTAGACTTGTAGTACTGATGAGAGAATAAAGGGCAAGGGATGAAGGGCGACCACTGATTACAATACATTATGTTGGTGAACTGAGAAACCAGTTATCTCAGGCCCTCTCCCCTTTAAATTGCAGCTCATGGGCCCAGAGAAACCCACAGCTCCAGTGGTCCAGCCTGTGTTCTTAAAATGGCAATTTTGCACAGAAAGGACAATTCTATCATTTTCTTTGTGCTAGGACCACGTTACCATGTTTCCATCGACATGTGTTTAAAATGCAACTTCCCCCCCAGTGTCCTTTCTGAAAGCAGTCCCTCCCCCAGGGGGCATCCTTATGGCAGAATGTACTGCTCTCCCCCCTTCCCCACTCTGATTGCAACCCAAGATGGGCTGAGGCAGTATTAAACATACAAATTATTCTACCAGTCCTTGGCCAAGTGCATTGCCACTGAGTAGCCTTTACTAATGGAAAGAGACGGTGAGAGCAGGAAGGCTGTTAACATTAGCCTGCTCTCTGAAATTGCTTTGCAAACATTGTTATTGAACCTTGTGAAGAGAAGCCGGTGTGTGCGGCCCGACTCTGCAGTCTGGACAGGGCAGGCAAGATGGAGGAAGCGCGGATTCTGTCCATGGGAACTGGCTTGAAAGATCAGGGTTTGCAAGAAGACAGCTAGCCTACATGGGCTCAATTCCAGAAAGGTCTCATAAAAATTTGGCCATGATTCTGGTTGATGAGGTGATCTTGGAAGAACAGTGGAGACATAAGCTGCATTGCTACGTAACTGGGACCTCTGGAAAATATACAAGAGGTGGGAGGGGCAGGCAGACTTCATCACTGTAACAGAAGATTTATAGTCTATGCATGTGAACATTTACTTACCTCCCCCCCAAAAAAAATAAAAAAATCAAGCAAGATTAGGGTTATCATATTTGTGAAGATAAAAAGAGGACACATGATCCCAGCCCAACCCTAGGCCCCCTCCCACAAACTCAGCCATAAACTCACACCAGTAGATCAGGTGACTGCAGTGGCATACCTAGTATATTTGACAGTTGGGGCTCATCATTTTTAACACCCCCTCCTCTATATGAAAAAAATATTTTTAGTAATAATCCACGAGTCACAAAACAAAAGTGTACCTAGGAAAAGACAGTATGTTAAACACTTCAGTGAGTACTAGAACATCAATACACCCATTGGCATCTGGGCCAACTGGAGTCTTAGGCCCCTCCCAGAATGCACCGGGAAGGGGAGGCCTGCCATTTTGGCTGGTCATGTTGGCCAGAAGGTATGAACATCTCTCTGGCCGGACTTTCAACTAAAAGGTATGATTTTGGAGGGCCTGCAGCCTTAAGGGGGGTGTCGGGGGGGTTCAGCTTTGTGGAGCATCGGGGGATAGCGGCATAAGGGAGTGGGCATCCTTCCTGCCAGTTTTCAATATGGAGGGCTGGGATTTGGGAGAAGGAGGTGGGGTTCTTTGAAGGGGGTGGGAGGTTCCCTGCTGCAGCCACTCAACTGATCGCAGCAGGGAGATTTCCTTGCCGCTATCAGCTGGCCTACATTTCATGTGTCTAACATGGCCCTAGGGAGACACCTAGGACAGCTTATGCTCACCCAAGGCCACTTCCAGGCGAAACCATGTCCCTGCTCAAACTTGGGCGAGCTTAAGTGTCCCGACATGTCTCCCTTAACCATGACAGATGCCTATAGTGTAGGTGCCTGCTTCTGGGGTTGTTGTTTTTTTAGAAAACATGTGTCCCAATTGGCTGGTTAGACAGCGGTAGGAAGCGCCTACCACCACCTACAATTGGGACACCGTTTATAGAATTTGCCCCATAGAATACAAATACACCTTCACCCAGTATGGAATAAGATATCATAAACTAAAATTAGAAATATGTAGACAAAAGTTAAACTGAACTACCAAGAAGCCAGACTCTACATACAATGCAAGACCACAGAAACAAAACAGTGATGTCTATCCCCTAATACTGTACAAAATATAAAGATAGCATATGTTTTGAAAAAAACTGACAAATAACAATCACCACTTTCCAAATTAACAAACAGAAATAAAACAAACTAAATGGAAAATAAAATAATACTATGTTACAGGACTAATACATTTTTCAATTAGCTTTCAGCAGCCAAAACCTCCTTCCACAGGTCAGTACAGAATACTGCAGTTATGGTATCCTGTCCTGACCTCAGGAAGGGGGTTTTGGTCGCCAAATGTTAGGTAAAAATATATTACAATTAATCCAATAGAAAAATCACCTTATCTTCATTTTCTATTTATAAATGTTTATGAACACAGCTACTTTATCCTAAAGCAATATATACACTGTATATATATATATATATATATATATATATAGGGGCATAATCGAAAGGAATGTCTAAGTCCGTTTTCGTCCAAGTCGCAAGTCGTCCAAAGTAAAAAAATAGCTTAGGACACATTTTTGAAAAATACGTCCAAATTTTATTTCGTTTCGAAAATCGTCTAAGTCTATGTCTTGCCGATCTGATCGTCCAAGTTGCTAAATCTTTATACCACATTTTCGTCCAAATGAAAAACGCCTAGAACAAGACCTGTTGGACGTGGGAGGGGTCTGCAAAGTGATGGACTGAACACCCAGACATGGCACCTAAATAGCGGGGTACCTTACAGGGCACTGCTGTGAACTTCACAAAAAGGGTGCCATGGCTTCTCCTCACTACAGCTCCCTTATAGGTCATGGTGACCCCCAAAACCCACTATACCCCAATAGCCCTTATGGCTGCAGGTGCCACCTAGGACGTCCAAGTACCGATTTAGGATGCTTTTTGGACATCTATGTTTTTTGGATTATGAGCCTGTTAGTCTCTAATTAGGAGTCTAACTCCTTACATCACCACCTTCACCACCACCACCACTTGCGCTGCTCACTGTAGAGCAGGGATGTCAAAGTCCCTCTTTGAAGGCCGCAATCCAGTCAGGTTTTCAGGATTTCCCCAATGAATATGCATGAGATCTATTAGCATACAATGAAAGCAGTGCATGCAAATAGATCTCATGCATATTCATTGGGGAAATCCTGAAAAGAACTGGATTGCGGCCCTCGAGGAGGGACTTTGACACCCCTGCTGTAGAGCTTCCTGAGAGGGGGCTGCTTTACCAGATGTTAAGCCCCTTCTCTCTGCTCTGGGGTCCTATATGCTACTGTACACTCAACCCCCCTCCTCCTCCAGTAGCATATAGCTAATATTCTACCGTGCATCCAGAGGGGCTAAGCAGACGAAAAATCCTTTGATCAAATTGATAATATCACATTTCTGTCACACACAAAACATCCAGAGCATTATCTAAAATCAGGATTTGAATTTGATGTACTTGTGGTTTCTGCTTCAGAAACCACAAGTAGATCAAACCCTGACACATGAATGGTTAAGGAGGGATAAATTTAAACCTAAAGATGAGAGATTAAAAACAATTGGAGCCCAGGCGAATGGCCTGCGGACAAGATGATGGAATAGGCAGCTGCAGATTCGGTAGCCCTCGAATGCAAATGGCCACACACTTATTGATTTTGTTAATTCATTTCTATCCCGTTGTCCCCAAAGAGCTTAGAACGGCTTACAGGTTAAACATACTTAGTATATAGTTGACAGGTTAGAATTGGGCATAATTATAGAACAAGTTTACTATACAAGGGCTCTAGTACAAGTGGAGTTTCCAGGTTACAATTTGCCATAGTTATCCTTAACAGTGCATGTTTTTTCAATATAAATGTTTAACCTAATGTGACACATATTGAGATCTAGAACCAACATATATATACATCTCATCGTTGGATAGGACAGCACAACTTGTTCTCTGGAAGCTATGTAAACTAGTGCTGCCCGATTCACGATTCGAATCGGTTCACCGATTCACTTCGAATGAATCGATTCGAATCGATTTAAATATTTAAAAAATCGGCTTCCCGATTCGGACCCTCTCCCCTCCCTACCTAAAGCAAGAGCGGCAGCGCTGCTCTTGCTGGCTGGCAGCTGCTGCACCTGTTTTAGAGGTCGAGGAGGGAGCGTCTGTCAGGAAGTGCTGCATCGGCTTCCCTCCTGGCCTCCACGAAGGACTGCCCACCTCTGAAAGACTGCACCCCCCCAGGAAGGCCTTCATGTTCCCCCTGGCCTCCCCGAACCATTTACCTTACAGCTTGAGCCTGTAACTGAAGATCGCGGTTACAGTGTTTTTGCACTGCAGTGCTTTGAGCTGTTTCCTCTGCTGCGGTCCCGCCCCTCCTCTGATGTCAGATGTCTGATATCACCACAGTTTCACGTGGAACTGCCATTTAGAATATGTGCTTAGGGGCTTAATCTCTAAGGGCCAAATTCTCCAAATGGCATTCTGAAGCCAAGCAGCGGTAGGTGTCCTATCTCCTTCTAACGAACCAATCAGGATGCACTTTTTATTTTTAATGCAGGCGTCATCCCTGGGTGCCTGTCTCATGCCTACAGAAGTGCATAGGGACACGTACGGACATTAAGGTCATTGCGGGAATGGTTTGTGCCTAAAAAGGCCTTAGGCATCCATAGGCGTCCCTCTGCACCTCCGTAGGCATGACACTGGTACATTCAATGGAGGCCATTAAAATTCTGGGGTTCATTTAACGCGCCTATGTGAAAAAAAATGATCCTGCATGCGGAGCCAGTGGTGTAGTGAGAGTGAGAGGCATCCAGGGCAGTGGCACCCCCTCCCCTGCTCCCTTATCCGCACCCCCCTTCTCTTTCCCCGTAGCCGTACCTCTAGTTGAAGGAATATAGGGGTCTAATTTTCTTTCTAGAATACCATCTAACACAGTGGTCTCCAACTCAAACCCTCTGCAGGGCCAAATTTTGGATTTGTCGGTACTTGGAGGGCCGCATAAAAAATAGTTAATGTCTTATTAAAGAAATGACAATTTTGCATGAAGTAAAACTCTTTATAGGTTATAAATCTTTCCCTTTGGCTAAGTCTTAATAATAATAATATTGTCATTTATAGCTAAAGAGACATATGATCAAGAAACTGTTTTATTTTACTTTTGTGATTATGATAAACAGACCGAGGGCCTCAGAATAATTCCTGGCAGGCCACATGTGGCCCCCGGGCCGTGAGTTTGAGACCACTGGTCTAACAGATGCATTAAGTAGCGAGACTTCTGCCATAAGCGTTTCTGCCACTCACAGAGCTGCAATAAATATTGACACCTGGATGTGAGTGACACAGACACCTCTTCACTTATAATATGTGATGCCAAAGGGCACTTTGAGATGAGCACCCTTTTTAGAAATGCTAAACTCCCTTGAAAAACCTTTCTAGGGGGGGGGGCATAGGGGCTAAATAATTAATGACCACCCACAGAGAAACCATTCACAGTACTTCTTACCCTTTTTTGAGTCAGGGACCCCTTTAAGAATCTGATGGAAGCTATGGAGCCCCTTCCCCAGAAATAGTCACATAAACACATCTTTGCATGCGGTGAATATAATGGACTTTATATGATTGTCTCAAACATACATGACATACACAAAGTATTAAACTCTAAAGTAAACAATCTAAAAAAAATAAACCTTCCTTTTTTAAGCAAAAAGTAATGGCCACTCTTTATAAATATGAAATACAACCCTCCTGTGTAAATTAAAACAGATCCACCATTTCTGCATCTACTCTCTCATTATCTGTGAGAAAAATCAACAGTATTTCTACGATTAATTATTTCTATAACACTACCAGACATACGCAGCACTGTACAGAGTCACAAAGAAGACAGTCACTGCTCCAAAGAGCTTACAATCTAAACAGACAAGACAAACAGGAAGTCATGGATACACTTAACGGGAGGAGTAGGGTTAAGGATTGAAAGCTATATCAAAAAGGTAGGTTTTCAGTCTGTTTTTAAACAAGGGAAGGGAAGGGTAATTTATTCCAGGAATAGGGGGCAGCTAGATGAAAGGAACGAAGTCTGGAATTGGCAATGGAGGAGAAAGGAGAAGCTAAGAGCGGCTTATCTGAGGAACAGAGTTCTCTGGGAGGTGTATGAGGAGAGATATTGAGGGGCAGCAGAAAGAACCCACTTGTAGGTCAGCAATAGGAGCTTGAACTGTATGCGATGGCGGATAGGGAGCCAGTGAAGAGACTTAAGGAGAGGGGTGACATGAGCGTAGTGAGGTTGTTAATGTAAATTTTTATCTGACCCTCACGGATCCCCTGAAACCCATACATAGTCCCCCTAGTGGTCCTGCATTAGAACATCCTGCTCACAATAACACGTGCGCAATCCCAGCGCTAATCCACTTTTAGTGCTGGCATTAGTTTTGAGCATTGGTCTCCAGACTGATTCAGGAGCTTGAGATCAGCCCCATCAGACTTTTCTAGAATACCTCTTTAGGAAGGACGCATGCCTGTTGATAGTCCATAAAAAGGTTCTTTAACCAATATCGGCACAACACATAAACACAATTATATGATTTCATTTTGAAACCTAAATTGTAAGCAAATCATTATCAAACAAGCTTAGTCGGAGCGCCCTTGACATGCCCATCCTCCTCCCACTTGAACGCCATCTTTACGGTTGCGCTCGAGAAGATAGGCGTGCTGTTTACAGAATAGGAGCATGTGTCAGTTACATGTGTAATTGCTTTTGACTGCCAATTAGGTACTCATCTCCAATTAAGTGCCAATTGGCTAATTACGCTATGCACATAACTGGGTGCCATTTAAAGAATTTGATATATTATTCTTTAAAGACACGTAAAAGTGATACTGCGCAGTTTGGACACAGGTATGCAGATAGGCAGGTGGGCACATACATGCATACCCCATAGAATACTTCTAGTATAGAATTATAGAATATCATTTCTGCAGAATGGAGCAATCTAGGTGGGAGGGTGTCATCCGTCCTAAATTATACATGGCCCCAACGCTCTGGAACTCCCTTCCGCTATGTCTGCGCACAGAAACATCTCTTAAATCATTGAAATCACATTTGAAAGCCTATTATTTCAAACTGGCGTTTGACCCGAGTTCTTAACATTTCAGTTGCGTTCTTCCTTTGCTTTCTTCTTCTCGCCATTTTTTTTTCCTTTTTCCCCTATCCTCCTGTTTTTACCTCGCTTGTTCTTACCTCTTCGTATTGTAAACCTTTCCTGCCCTTCATTGTCATTTTGTGTCTAGTATTGTCAATTGTACAGTATATATTTCCCTGTTGTGTTTAATTTATTGTTGTTTTTTAATTATTTCCCTTTGATTTTTATCTATTGTTAACTGATTTGATTTGACTTTTTTGTTAATAATGATGATATATCAAATAAAATAACCGTATATTGTATATAGGAAAGGAGGCATCTCCCTCCCTTTATAGCAGAGGCTCTAGAATTATCCAGGAGCCCAAAGGAACGGAGGAAAGAATTCAGCATCAAAGGCTCAGCAAGTGAGAGTGAGGAAGCCTTCAAGTGAGTGTGACACACTCTGAATGAGTGAGGCTGGTCCTGTCTGAGAAAAGTGTGCCAGCAAGGATCGGGAACTTCTCTTTTGCTTTGTAACTGTGTCTTGTGAATTTGCAAGTTGCAATGTTTCACTTGAACATAGGCCTAGTCTTGAAGAAATCTTTATTCCATGGGGCTTAGTCTTGGTACCAAGTGAGTGCCCTTTAGAGATGTATTGGGGGGGGGAGGAATATTCTGGAAACCAAGCATTTCCAGGAGCTGTACAAAACTAGCTGAAAGCCATCATCTATGTTCTCTGAGATTGCTGATTTATTTCTCTAATGGTGTAGATTATAAAATAGTGAAATTATGTGTGACAATTTTATTGTACATTACTTTGATGCTAAAAGTTAATCACAGCTAATCAATTTTTACAAAATTAATAACTTGTGTTCTGGTATAATCAGCTTCCAAGCTCCATAGTGAAAAGAAAGTAGCCCTCAATCTCTTCATCACGAGTGAGGAAGTGGAGCAGCATCTTCTATTCTGCTATCACCATAGTCCATCCCTCAAAATTTAGGGAAACTCATAATGTGGAGGTGTGGCTCTTCTTGACTCCCACCCCCACCCAGGAGCGAAATGACAGATATGATCTGAGGAGGAACCTGATGTTAATCTAAAACACATCTGGAGGAGGACGCATCAGGCTTTAAGCCTGAATAAACTGCCGTTGGCTTATCCATGTCAGGACCCCCCACCCCGGTGAACGTGAAATGTGATTTCTTCAGCAGGTTGTTCTCTGAAGTGCTTGATGTCTGGAGATTTGCACCCCAGGAAACCAGCAGCTCTTAACTTCAGAAGCTGTTCTTTGTTCTCGGACCACTGGTGCAGGTTTTGGGCTCTAATGCAAGACAGCTGCTCAAAAGATAGCTGGCCCCTTCGGCTCCTGCGGGGGGTGGGATGGAGATCAATAAATGTTTGGATAGAACAACCCCCTTTCAGCAGGCATGACCCTTACTAGTCAGATATGTCAAACCAACAAAAAAAAGAGAACTGCGGACATGATGTACAAGATGCCAAGTCTTTATTCAAAAAAGTAACCCCAAAACCGTTTGTATCCTAGTTATGGTCCAATAGGGTAAAAAGACCAGGACCGAAAAACACTCCTTCCTCAGTGGGTCCTAAATGGTAATAACCCACTTTTAAGGAACCATATGGATGACCCCTGAGGAAGGAGTGTTTCTCGAAACACAGGCCCTGTCGGGTCCCGGTCTTTTTACCCTATTGAACCATAACTAGGATACAAAATGTCTTGGGGTTACTTTTTTGAATAAAGACTTGGCATCTTGTACATCATCTCTGCAGTTCTCAGTCAGAGACAGCAGCACGGGCTTGTCATGCCAAAGAGGAAGTGTGGCACAGGCTGCCAGCTGCTTCCTGGACTGCTGCCTTTACCTTACCCTCTATCCAAGGTAGGGTGAGGGGAAGGAAGCTGATAGAATGGTATTAGTCTATTGAGCTCTACCATCTCAGGAAGGGGCAGGTCCTGCTCTGATTGCTGTGTCCCCACTCAGGTCTGCATGATGCACGAGGAACTTTCAAGGGCAGACTGGACTGCGACTAGTGTGGGCTGCATCTGTTTCCTGGGCCCAGTATGCCAACTGGTGCAGGGTGGCTAAGAATGAAAAGTGAGCAAGGGGGGCAAAGGCTGTAACCCCTTGCCCAACAAGGATACCCCAAATCAAAAGACTGTACAATTATATGCATTTTCAATTGAAAATATTTATTCAGTATTTATCAAAACTCAGCACATTACAAATGCAGCCTTTCCAATCAAGATACAATTATACAAGGAAAAGTAGGAAAGAAAGTTTCAAATCATCTGATTCTATGTTGAAAGCTCTCAAAACCTTTTTCAGCTGCACCTGTGGAATGGCCATGTGACATCATTTCTCAGGCTCTTTCCCATTGGTCAAAAGCACCTCCATGCTGTTACATAGGGCATTTTTTTGGCAGTTTGTTCTATATAATACAAATGACAGCACCATGACAAAGCAAATGGATTTAAGATGCTATAGATCATGGGTGTCAAAGTCCCTCCTCGAGGGCCGCAATCCAGTCGGGTTTTCAGGATTTCCCCAATGAATATGCATGAGATCTATTTGCATGCACTGCTTTCATTGTATGCTAATAGATCTCATGCGTAGTCATTGGGGAAATCCTGAAAACCCGACTGGATTGCGGCCCTCGAGGAGGGAGTTTGAGAGCCCTGCTATAGAATATAATGGGCGTGGTGTGTTAGCATGTAACATACACTAATATTTATATCCCTCCTAATGCACAAAAGGGTTCTCTATAGCTGCTAACGATCCTCGTAATGGTAATACATTACAAAGAGCTCATTAGTGCATCACAAGGAAAGCTCATTAGAATGCGAACGGGAATGACCCCCACAGCACTCAATAACCAGTACTGAAATTTTCCAGCAGTTCTGGAGCTGTTGGTAGCTGTTGGGCATATGTTGTGTGCTCACATAATACAAGCAGACCAGCTGTGCCCATAAAAAGTCCATGCCTCGCCAGTGTCAGGTGATCGTAGCAGGGGAATCCCTGATCACCTGAGTTGGGAGGAGTCCCAGTGGCTTCAGGGAGTCCTACCAACTCAGCTGAACTGGCAGGGAGATCAGGAAGTGACCCCCCTGATTCCTCCCTCCCACTAATCCCCCCTGAGCCTCTCCAAATATAGTCCCCCCCCCATTCCTTTGGTTGAAAGATTAGCGGGAGGGATGCCCACTTCTTCCTGCGTCAAGGGCTGCCTCTTAAAAATGACGGCCCTTCCCCTGCCAGGTGCATCGTGGGGAGTCCTGCCGGCTCAGCTGATCAGGGATTTCCCTGCTGTGATCAGATGAGTCGGCAGGGAGAGCAGCAGCAGGGCAAAATAAAATTTTGGCAGGAGAGATAGGAGCAAGGAGCTGAGCAGACGCCAGCACAGTTCTTCCCCTTTTACCGGGGGCTGTTCTGCACAAATATAATGCATATAATTTGCATCTTATTCTTGCCGAGTATCACTTGTTCTTGAAAAATCACTCCCACCATGGTATTTTTTTTACCGTGGTGTTGAAGCTTTGTGCATCCTGCCCTCAATTTCTTATTTCATATGTTTTATTGTAACATCCCCCCCCCCCTCCAGTACTAAGGCTTAGGGGTGTACTGTACAGTCAGCAAAATTTATGCTGTGTCATTTCCGGGAGTGGTCTTCTTTTCTGGGGTGTTTCTTTCATTTTGCCATTACAGGTGCAAAGTTGTTGGAAGAATGCAAACTATTGATGTACCAAAAATTTTTTTTAAAAAAAACATAGGGCTCCTTTTACTAAGCTGCGCTAGTGTTTTTAGTGCACGCTGAAGATTAGTGCGTGCAAACCCCGCGCTACACGGAAAATACTAACGCAAGCTCTACAGAGGTGTTAGCGTCTAGCGTGCGCTAAGCCCACCTTAGTAAAAGGAGCCCATAGACTTTCAGGGGTTATTTTTTTTACGTTCTGAAACAATATGGGGAAATGTGAATATTTCCTATACCTTTTCCCACAAATGTAGAACCCTACGGGGAATAGATGGCCTGGAAACATAGCCTCAGCACCCTGAGGTTGGGGGTTCAAATCCTGTGCTAATCCTTAATCCCCCCTTGCCCCAGGTATATGAGGTAGAATGTGAGCAGGGAAAAATGTAAACCACTTAGGCTATAGGTGGTAGATAGATAACTACTTAAATAAGTGACTATTTATCCTAGAACCTATTTTGTTCTCTTTTCTACCCTTCTTTGCTCTCTTCATCTTTCTTCCTGTCTCTCTGTCTGGCTTTGTCTTTTTCTGTGTGCGCATGCGTGGGACTGTCTATCTATTTTTTCTCACACGAATGCGCACATATGTTCCAAATATGACCATTAAAAAGGGAGCGTTTCCTTTTCTCTGTACATGGAATGTTTAATTTTACAAGCCATTCTTCTAGGGAAATTTAGGTTAAAAAAATACTAGAAAGAGGCCCTCTCTCCCTCCCCCTTCTTTCGCTCTCTCTCTCTCTCTTCTGCAGCGGGAAGGATAATTGCTTTTATGATGACAATGTAAATGGATGTTGTTCACTAGCAATCAACAGAAGACAAACGGAAACGGGGGGGGGGGGGAAAAAAAAGACCAATTTAAAAGAGTCTGCTTTTGAACTGTACAAAGGAGCCTGCAGTCAAATGGCAGATTGTGTGAAGCCTACGGAAAAGGCCGAGGCGAGGAGGGAGGAGCAGGCCTCTGGGTGGAAAAGCAGCTTTCAAGTTCAGTTTTCTCTGTGGCTGCGCAGAGTTAATACAGGGAAATAAGGCAAGAAGTGCTTCAGACTTTGAAGAATAAAAAACCCAAGCAATTTCTTTTCAGCTGGAAAAAAAAAACATATTTGGTGCTTAAAAACATGAATGGGAATGAAAAGTAAGCGAAAGCATTTAAGGGACATTTTCTAGTAGAGCTGTCATTCTTTTCATGTCTAAATATACAGCGTCAGGCTCCCCATGTGCCATTTTTAAAATCACACTTTCCCTTTGAAAATGATAATAGCACAGAAAGACTTTGTTCTGCTCCCTGGGAAAAAAACACAAGCTGTCACATAGCTGACAATGGATTCAGCACTCCATCCGGAACATCATATGCTGAGACTCTTTCTTCCTTCCCTAGAGAGCTTACAGTCCTAGCTGAAACACAGGATGCTACGCCAGGTCACAGAAGGGCGCATCTCACAAACGACGACCGTGCCAGCCTTCTCCAGGACTCTGTAGCATCTGCAACCATAACGCCCCGCTCTAGGGGTTTGCAGCCAGAGAAATTTCGCTTTGTCTTATTTGCGGTGTTATTTCCACGAAGGCTCTTTTTCTCATTCTGCTCTCACAGGAGCGAGGTCTTTTGGGAAGAGTCGCACTGTTCAGGAAGAGCACACACTCTTTTCCACTAGCGCACGTGTGGCTCGTGATTTACACATATGCACATTATTGGACAAGAGCAGAAACATTTTTGCGAAGAGCCACACAATTGACAGCAGGGCCAGTTTTAGACATGCCGGGGCCCAGGGCAGAAATTAAGGAGGGGGCACCAATCCCTTCTCCTCCCTACAACCCCCACCCACCCCCATATCCCCATCTGCTATTACTACCATGTATAATACAACTTTAAATGACTTCTTCACAACAAAACCCAGACCGACCTTTACCAAATAAAAACTGAACTGGGAACTTCAAGAAATTATACTCTGCAAGTATCACAACAATGGAGACATAAAAACAGATATGCATATGTTTATGATTATTAAGAACTTTATATACCGCATAAAAGCCTAAAAGAATCTAAGCGGTTTACAATATAAAGTACATATTCATCAAGAAAAGAACCCCATTAAAAATAGAAAAGGAAAAATTAAGAACAAAAGTTTAAAAAAAAATGTTTTCATAAAAATCATAGCAAACATCTCAACAATAATAATTCTTATAGTAAAACAATAAGATAATCAAATCTCGGTGAATCATAATTAATACCTACAGCTAAAAAATTTCCATTTCCATTACGGAAACACAGATCACAGTCCCAAACTCTGTTCTAAGTTGAGAAAGCCAATTGGAAAAAATGTGTTTTTAAATGTCTTTTAAAGTTTATATAGGATTCGTCTTTTCTCAAATCTATGGGCAGAACTAAATAAAAGAATGCACAATCCCTAGTTGACACAAGATGTGCCTTTGAAATGTGAAGGACGACTACCCTATTGTCATTCAGAGATCGTAATAAACACCTTGGGGCGTACAATATCCCCAAATTAAACAGATTTGAAGGCTGTAGCTGAAATAATGCTCTATGTGCTAACATTAAGATCTTAAATTTGATCCCTATTCCATTGGTAACTCATGGAATTTTAACTACAAAGGTGTCACTGAGCCAACCCCTTTATTGTGGCTGGTGGGGATCCCAAAGCCCTGCCAGTTGAAGACCACCTCCTCCGGTCTGGCAGCCAGAAAGCTCCAAGCTCTGAAGTTGGCGGCAGTGTCCCTGCAGAGCTTGGAAAGCTCTGGCTGCTGGACTGGAGGAAGAGGCTTAGGGATCCCCACCAGCTTAGTTCATTATTTGCATTTGGGCAGGGGACATGAGAGAGGACAGGAAGAAAGCTTAGTTCCCACCCACTATAGGCTCAAGGGCACTGCCCACCCTCACCCCTCACTCCCCCATCAGCTGTCTGGTAAGCCACTGATGCAACTTCCTGTTTCCAGCAGGGCAGATTGCCACAGAAGGAAAGCTTTGAGGCAGCCACTGACAGCTTGTGAGAACGGCTGCCGCATCGGGGCCCATCTGAAAAGGAGCATTTAGATGTTGAAAGAAGATCGGGAAGGTGAAGGGAAGTGAGGGAGATAGAAAGGGAAGAGAATTTGAACTACAGGGCCCCCTGGAGCTGTGGGGCCCAGGGCAGCTGCCCTGTTTGACCTCCCCTAAAGCCGGCTCTGATTGACAGCACATGAAAGAACATGAAATGGTTTTTTTTACTGTTTGCCAACCATATTACCATTTCTGCCAATTGCACCTCTCTACCACAGGTAGAAATATCAATATAGAAAAACCCAATAAAGGAGCCCAAAACCAACATCAAATATAGATCCTCAATGCATAGAATGTTATAACATGATAAGCACATGAGCAAAACTGCTTATGAATATTTAACCACAAAATTGCACCAAATTTTATAATAGTGTAAGTGAACCCTCAGTGTGTAGTTGAAACGGTTACAGCTCTACTGTTTCTAAACACGTCAGGGATTATTTCAGCCCACACGTGTGAGAAAATAACCAACTGGTGAAAACGAATCAAAACCAAAATTAATAAGTGCTTGCTGTGAAATAATAAGAAAACCTAATGCATAAAGTTCTGTGCTATGGGGGCAGCAGGCTGGATGCATTTCTACTGTGCACGCCACCAGTCTTCTATGGTTCCGACAGACAATGGGTTCCTGAATTCTACCGATTGCTTCACAAAGGAGATCCCTGGATCATCCATCACTGCTGGCAAACCACAGCATTCAGAGCTGTTGTAATGTCATTTCAAGCACTGGGTTGGTGGAGGACATACCATATCTCTGAAGAGACTCAGCGATCAGACACTGAACAGCTTGGATACATCAGCCCTAGGGACATTGCCGCCTACTGTCATTTTCCACGTTCAAAGTGAGAAGAAATTTCCAGTCTCTCTTCATCTCTGCGACTGGCAGTCTCTAGCTTTGAAAGGCCGCCCTCACTACTGAAGTCAGGGGTGACCAGCAAAGGTCTAGTATTTGTTAACAAATGAAGCTGGCAGTACTAGCAGAAACAAATAGAGAGAGAAAAAAAAAAAATCACTGAGCGAAATGTACTATAAATATTTGCATTGTGTTTCTTCTCCTGTTGAATGAAATTGAGTTCTTGCCATGGTAGTCTACTTGGATCTGCATTAATTAAGGTAATAAACCATAAGCTCAATAAAACGAGTCATAAAAGCCTAAATATGTAGGCTTAGGACAGACATTCAAATACCTCAAATGTATAAATAATGCACAGCCTTTTTCGGGGGGAATGAATGCTGTTGAGGCTCCAAGGGTGATAGACTCAGGATCGTGTGGAGATATCTTTTCCCAGAAAAGGTGGGCGGATGCGTGGAAGGGACACCCAGGAGAGCTGCTGTCCACAAAATCAGAATTCTAGGAAGCCTAGGACAGGCCCAAAGACCACAAGGTGCAAAAACGTGGCAGGAAAGCCAGAGGGTAGGGGCTACAGCAACACAGCATGAATTAGGTCAGGCAGAGACTAGATGAGCGTTGTGGTGTCAATGAGCTTTATCGAAGCTTCTATTCTTGTACCGCCAGGCATACACAGCTCTGAACAGATTCACAAAAGAGACAGGCAAGAAAAATAGATTGCAGACCATTTATTTCTTCCATTAGTTGTGGCAAGGCTGCAATTAGTGAGAGCTGGGATTTACAGCAAGGTGGGTCTTAAGTAGACCGTCACTCTAATCAGACTTGGCAGCTGAGGAAGGCCATTCCAGAGACACCATGCAGCAAAGTGGAAAGCGTGAAATTGAGAAGAGACTGGACGGCCGTACGATCTTTATGTGCTCTCATTCTGTGAGAAGGACAGCTTCTTGATGAATGGAGATGATGAGAGAGGGTGTATGGAGAGAGAGAAGGGAGGAGAGGAATGAGAAGCTGTAAAATGAACACCCTTACAGGTCGGTAAGAGAAGTGTGAAAGAGCATCAGGAGTCAACATAGGGACCTGAGAAGACAGAATGTGAGGTCATTGTTAGCAAATGAGTTCTGCAGCTGAATTTTGAATACAAAGTAGATGAGAGACAGTTCATAGGAAGACCTGTTAAGGACACGATGTGGTCCATGGTGGTTTTCTACTGGGTCATGCTGGATTGCCACCTGGAACCTTTTCAAACTGTGGTGAGACGCATAGGGGACATCTCCCGGTCGGTGGCATAGTAAGGTGTGACGAGGGAGGCGGTCTGCCCCAGGTGCCCTCTTAGTGCCCTCTCCGCTCCCTAGCCTCTTCCCATTCCTCCTCTCCACACGTGCATCCCGCTTCCCTTCCCCCAAAGCTCTAGTTGAAGAAGTGGTTCACAGCAGCCAAGAGCGTGCTCTTCGCGACCCCAATGACCCTCCTACTGACGTCACTTGCGGCTGCTGCGCATAGGAAGTGACGTGAGAGGGAGATCGGAGAGGATGGGATCGGGAGGAGCACGCGAGCAACAACTTCAACTAGAGCTATGGGGGTAGGGAAGCGGGGTGCGCACGGCAGGCGGTATTGGGGAAGGAGCAGGGGGGCACCTCTCACCTCGCTATGCCACTGCTCCAGGTGTCACATGTTTGACGGCATGAGTGGAGGAAAGGGTGGGGCCATGTGGACTTTGGGATTTGCACTTTTGCATCGCTGCTGCTCTTCTGTTGACCGACCCCATGTTGTCTCAAATTGGGGACCTGTAAGTAGGCAGTTGTCTAACAGTAATGTCTAATGCACTTCAACAAGTTACTTATTGCAAGTTAATTAAACTGCAGTAGAGTGTTAAACATGAGTGAGTGCTTTTATTTCCAGCTGCTGGTTATTTAATTAACTTGTAGTAGCTAATTGATGCATGCTTATCAAAGACGCTTCATTTGTGGTTAATTAAAGTTCTGATTTTGTCTTGTTTACTGTCATCATAAAACAAAGGAGTCTAACAGACATATTTTGCAGAGCGGATACGCCACAAGCAAAGTCCTGGCGGGAAGATCAGAACCTTTGAGCTTAAATCCATATTATTTCACGGGTTTGCTTTTGTCTTTAGCAGAAATCCATGATGACAGCAGGTAACATAAGAACATAAGAAATGCCGCTGCTGGGTCAGACCAGTGGTCCATCGTGCCCAGCAATCTGCTCATGCAGTGGCCCCCAGTGCTCTAAATGAGCCCAGCCTCACCTGCGTACGTTCCAGTTTAGCAGGAACTTGTTCAACTTTGTCTTGAATCCCTGGAGGGTGTTTTCCTCTATAACAGACTCCGGAAGAGCGTTCCAGCATTCTACCACTCTCTGGTTGAAGAACTTCCTTACATTTGTACGGAATCTATCCCCTTTCAACTTTAGAGAGTGCCCTCTCGTTCTCCCTACCTTGGAGAGGGTGAACGACCTGTCCTTATCTACTAAGTCTATTCCGTTCAGTACATTGAATATTTTGATCATGTCCTTTCTCAGTCTCCTCTGTTCGAGGGAGAAGAGGCCCAGTACTTCTAATCTAAGACCAGCGCCCTAACTGAGATTAGCCCTACCAGCGTAGGTCCTTGTTCAGCAGGAACTTGTCCAACTTTATCTTGAATCCCTGGAGGGTGTTTTCCCCTATGACAGACTCCGGAAGAGCATTCCAGTTTTCCACCACTCTGGGTGAAGAAGAACTTCCTTACATTTGTATGGAATCTGTCCCCTTTCAACTTTAGAGAGTGCCATCTCATTCTCCCTACCTTGGAGAGGGTGAACGACCTGTCTTTATCTACTAAGTCTATTCCCTTCAGTACCTTGAATGTTTTGATCATGTCCTTTCTCAGTCTCCTCTGTTCGAGGGAGAAGAGACCCAGCATGGCCCATCCAGTCTGCCCCGTAAGGTGGTTGGGGTTCTATCTGTTGCCTCCTGCGGGTTACCCCCTCCTTTGTTTAGGGTTATCCCCCACCCCGCCTGGCTTTAAGATTGCAACTGCCACTCTGTGCAGTTACTCACTCCGTGTGGTTTTAAAAATGATAAAAGTTATTTCAGTGATTTGCAGTTTTTTGTTCCTTTCTGCTTTTCTCCAACAAACCCAGAGAAGGTCACAGAAGGAAAATCCAGTAAACAGAAATGTTCGTGCCATCCATTCAACTCACCTGACTTCTATCAAGGCCAGGGATCTTTGCAAATCCAGTTCACAATCTTTCCACTCAAAGCTTTCTTTTTTTTCTTTGCATTTGCTGAGCTCTGGCTATAATAAGTGCCTGGACAGGGAGAGAAAGTAAATCATTTTCTAGAGGAACAGCTCAATGTACAGAAATATCAGTGATGATTCTTGGGGACCAAGACAGACCTCTCTGTCCCTCCAAAGATGGATTCACTCACTGTCAAGAACCAGAACGTACGCAGGTAGGGCTAGTCTCAGGGCGCTGGTCTTTGACCAGAGGGCCACCACGTGAGCGGACAGCTGGGCACGATGGACCACTGGTCTGACCTAGCAGTGACAATTCTTAGGTTCTTATTTGTGAGCAGAATAGGCGTCTTGGTTTGCTGATTTGCTCTATAATGTGGTCCCTATTTACTCAGGGGTTTCTGTGTCCTGCTGCTGCTCTAAGCTTGAAAGGTCTGTGATCCTTGTCATCCATGAATGAGCAGGAGAGGATGCATTTAACTGGATCTCTTCTTCAGGGCCATCCAGAGGGCAAAAAACTCTTGCTCCATTTGCATTTTGCACCCCATAAACCTGGTAAGATGCTTCCTGAGTGGGGAAACACCATAACTGTCTTAAACAATCAGTGATGGGACCCATTAATACAAAAATATTGTCTTTTCCCTTCTCAGTTGTAGTTTATGTGAGTTTCAAGTTTTGTTAAAATTTGATAAAAGGCTAATGATGAATACTAAGCGTTTGACAATAAAAATTAAAATGGGGAACAATCAACGGACTTAAAACACAACTTTGCTTACATGAAAAAACAGGAAAGTAGGGAGAAATACAATTTTAAAAGGAGAGAGTACAATTAAGGTTAAAAAGAAAAGGGAAACAGGAGAAATCATATTGAGCCAAAGATCGATTCGCAATCATAAGCGTCTTTAAATAAGAAACTTTTTAGGTTGCCCTTAAATTTATCTAGATTTTGCTCCGCCCTTAAATATGATGGTAACAAATTCCATATTGTAGGGGCTGGGTACTAATGATTTTTAGGGATGGGACATGAAGAAGGTGCTATATCTGTAGCCTTTCATCTGGTCTGTGGTGGTCTCCCAGTCTTAGGGGCAGATGAACACTTGCCTTCCATCCCTTCCACAAAACATCATTCGTCTTGACCTTATAGATATTTTCTTTATATCATCATTGGAAGCTTCTATCCCCTGACTAATGACTGGGGAGTCAATTCAGAGCAGTTTTCAAAGACATCTGTATTGGATTCCACTGTGATTGCTGTTGGTCTCCTTGATGCTTGGTTAGGATATCATATTTGCATTATGACACTATTATATATGCCTGCTATATTTACACCCTCCTAAGTGTATATTTCCAAGCATCCTAAATACCTCTAGCAATATGTACCATATTTGTCCTATTTACTCTCATCCTAGAAAATTCCAGTTACACTCATCCTAATTTATTTGACTTCCGTTTACTGATAAAAACCACCGCAGGATGTACATTAACAAAGCATGATCAACAAGGTCAAATTTCATCTCTACCATTTGTTGACCTTGACTTAGCAAAGAAAGCACATAAAGCTGTTTCTGTGCCAAATCATGTCCTGAAGCCTGATTGAGAACTATACAAAATATCAAATGTCTCTAAATAATTTGCCCACTGGTTCGTCATCCAGCCTTCCAAACATTTACAAAAAGAGGGGTAGAGGCCAGTAGTCTTCAGTTGGTTAATTAAAGAATTTTAGGTCAATGAAGCCAGCCAGCATGACTTAACTCCCGCTGAATTATCAGCCCCCAAATTTGTTCCTGAGGCAAGATCGATCACAGGGAGTGTCAGTGGGATTTGAATCCTGGCTTCCCTGGTCCTCAGTCCACTGTTCCAAACAGGCCTATTTATTGAATCATTTGCTTTGTTTTCCAAGATTTCTATGAAGCTCCCAAGACTAAATTCCTGCCTACAGCAAATGATTCATTTCACTGATTTCTCTTGCCCTCTCCTATGGCATAGACTTTGCAAAAGGTTCATAGCTCCTGTCCAATCAAAAGTACATGGGGCAAGCAAGGCTTATACTTGAGGAGAAAGACTAACTCATTCATTAACTCCGAGTTAAAAATCTGAACTAAAATCCTCTGAGACTAAAAACGGTGGCTGGGTCAGACCAAAGATGACTCATGAGCAGAGCAAATATCAGATATGGTCCAACTGGCCAAAAATGGTCAATTAAGAGCTTTGGTTAAACCATTAGTTGTGGATAGGCTGGAGTGGCCTTTTCTAATTTTTGTTAATGCAAAACCTGCAATTAATTTTCTCAGGGGTAGTGTCTAAAACTGGGATAGTTTTCTGCATACCATGACAGTAATAAACCTCACTGTTAAGCGAAGTATGTGGAGTATGAGCTCAGTCTCTTACATTTGCTGGGAATCTAAACCATTGGACTTGACGTGAATTTTTTATTTATTTAAAAACATCTCTAATCCACCTATCTGCTAGGGTGGAGTACCTAGAGAATGACACGGAGACAAATCGTCCCTGTCTCTGCGAGATCTCAATATCCTCGTCCCATCCTGTGAGTTCTGTTCCTGACCAATTCCTGCAAGCTCTGTCTTAACCGCACAAGCCTCCAGAATATATGATTTTAAAGGCTTTGAGGCTTGTGCAGATAAGGACGGAGCTTAGGCATTGGTGGAATGAGGCATTATGACATCACAATCTGAGCTCTAGAATATTGCTGCTTAGGATTTAAAGTTTTTGAGGCTCGTGCAGATGAGGACGGAGCTTAGGCATTGGTGGAATGAGGCATTATGACATCACAATCTGAGCTCTAGAATGTTGCTACTTAGGATTTGAAAGTGTTTGAGGCTTGGGCAGATGAGGACAGAGCTTAGGCATTGGTGGAATGAGGCAATATGACATCACAAGCTGAGCTCTAGAATGTTGCTACTTAGGATTTTAAAGGGTTTGAGGCTTGTGCAGATGAGGATGGAGCTTAGGCATTGGTGGAATGAGGCATTATGACATCACAATCTGAGCTCTAGAATATTGCTGCTTAGGATTTAAAGTTTTTGAGGCTCGTGCAGATGAGGACGGAGCTTAGGCATTGGTGGAATGAGGCATTATGACATCACAATCTGAGCTCTAGAATGTTGCTACTTAGGATTTTAAAGGGTTTGAGGCTTGTGCAGATGAGGATGGAGCTTAGGCATTGGTGGAATGAGGCATTATGACATCACAATCTGAGCTCTAGAATATTGCTGCTTAGGATTTAAAGTTTTTGAGGCTCGTGCAGATGAGGACGGAGCTTAGGCATTGGTGGAATGAGGCATTATGACATCACAATCTGAGCTCTTGAATGTTGCTACTTAGGATTTTAAAGGGTTTGAGGCTTGTGCAGATGAGGACGGAGCTTAGGCATTGGTGGAATTAGGCATTATGACATCATAATCTGAGCTCTAGAATGTTGTGACTTAGGATTTTAAAGGTTTGAGGCTTGTGCAGATGAGGGCGGAGCTTGCAGGGATGGGGAAAAGATAGGGACAGAGCTCGCGGAGATGAGACGGGGATAGAGAGACCCCACAGGGATGGAGAAACATATTCATAATCAATGAACAAACACTAAATCAACAACAAAAAAAGAACCCAGCACAGACTGTATAAACAGTATCTAGGTGGTGCTTGGCGTGGTTGGCATTCAACCACTAGCCTTGTTAGGCGTGGTGAAGGTAAGTGCTGGTATATTAGTTCAAATTTTACCGGTGCCTACCTCAGATGCCTAAGTTGACCACATCTATTCTCCGCCCCTAACACCACCTACTTTTCAGGTAGATGTCAGTAGGCAGCCTGTGGAATTCCATGCCTACCTTTTAATTTTAATTTTTTAGATTAATTATTCAGTTAATTACCACACTGATTAAGCTCATTGATTTAATTTAGGTAGGTGCAGATTTTAGTTAGACGTTGCTAGGCCACCTCAATTACGGCACTTAGTAGCGCCATTTATAGAATCTGGCCCTTACAGTCTATGTCCCCGAAATGCCAAAGAAAGACCAGAATCAAGTATTTTTTCATTGCTGGTTTAATCATGACTTAATAATGAGGTGACTGTTCAGGCCTTCATCAGGTTACTATAGACTCTGATAAATCATGATTGCTATTAAAATAATACTTTCCAATTGAAAAGATTTTTCAAAATTAGATTATAATAATTGATGGAATATGTTATGCTTCGATGCAAAATTGTAGCTGTAAGATCGGGCAACGTAAGGAAGCTTGAAAAGAATTTGGGACCCTTTAGGTAACTTTGTGAGCTTAGACTAAGGCGACCTTTTACGAAAGTGCATTAACCAATTAGCGTGCACTAATCGAAGAGCATATGGGGGGGGGGGGGGTGTAAGTATAATCTAATGATCTCTAGTGAAGATGATTGCAATACCCAGGACCAAGTTAGGAGAAGTTTGATCGGTGTCATTTGTACGGTGTTGCGTTCTCTTTTTTCTCATATGACAAAACTCCATCAAACAGATGAAACAAAACAGCTGCTATTATGGGCTCCTTTTACAAAGCTGTGATAGTGTTTTTAGCGCATGCAGAATTTTAGCGCGCGTTAAAACCACGCTACGTGGCTACAACTAACGCCAGCTCAATGCTGGTGTTAATGTCTAGCGTGCGGGGCAATTTAGCACGCGCTAACCGCGGGCTAAAATCGCTAGCGCTTCCAGGTGAGCTTACAATCTAACTTGGACAGACAGACATGACATATAGGGTTGGGGGATGCAGAACCTAAGGTAAGAGGAGTTAGGAGTCGAAAGCACTCTCAAAGAGGTGGGCTGACATTTATAGACGGTCCCTGCTCAGAAGAGCTTACAATCTAACTTGGACAGACAGACATGACATATAGAGTTGGGGGATGCAGAACCTAAGGTGAGAGGAGTTAGGAGTCGAAAGCACTCTCAAAGAGGTGGGCTGACATTTAAAGATGGTCCCTTCTCTGAAGAGCTTACAATCTAACTTGGACAGACAGACATGACATATAGGTTAGGGATGCAGAACCTAAGGTGAGAGGAGTTAGGAGTCGAAAGCACTCTCAAAGAGGTGGGCTGACATTTAAAGATGGTCCCTTCTCTGAAGAGCTTACAATCTAACTTGGACAGACAGACATGACATATAGGGTTAGGGATGCAGAACCTAAGGTGAGAGGAGTTAGGAGTCGAAAGCACTCTCAAAGAGGTGGGCTGACATTTAAAGATGGTCCCTTCTCTGAAGAGCTTACAATCTAACTTGGACAGACAGACATGACATATAGGGTTGGGGGATGCAGAACCCAAGGTGAGAGGAGTTAGGAGTCGAAAGCACTCTCAAAGAGGTGGGCTGACATTTAAAGATGGTCCCTTCTCTGAAGAGCTTACAATCTAACTTGGACAGACAGACATGACATATAGGGTTAGGGATGCAGAACCTAAGGTGAGAGGAGTTAGGAGTCGAAAGCACTCTCAAAGAGGTGGGCTGACATTTATAGACGGTCCCTGCTCAGAAGAGCTTACAATCTAACTTGGACAGACAGACATGACATATAGGGTTGGGGGATGCAGAACCCAAGGTGAGAGGAGTTAGGAGTCGAAAGCACTCTCAAAGAGGTGGGCTGACATTTATAGACGGTCCCTGCTCAGAAGAGCTTACAATCTAACTTGGACAGACAGACATGACATATAGAGTTGGGGGATGCAGAACCTAAGGTGAGAGGAGTTAGGAGTCGAAAGCACTCTCAAAGAGGTGGGCTGACATTTAAAGATGGTCCCTTCTCTGAAGAGCTTACAATCTAACTTGGACAGACAGACATGACATATAGGGTTAGGGATGCAGAACCTAAGGTGAGAGGAGTTAGGAGTCGAAAGCACTCTCAAAGAGGTGGGCTGACATTTAAAGATGGTCCCTTCTCTGAAGAGCTTACAATCTAACTTGGACAGACAGACATGACATATAGGGTTAGGGATGCAGAACCTAAGGTGAGAGGAGTTAGGAGTCGAAAGCACTCTCAAAGAGGTGGGCTGACATTTAAAGATGGTCCCTTCTCTGAAGAGCTTACAATCTAACTTGGACAGACAGACATGACATATAGGGTTGGGGGATGCAGAACCCAAGGTGAGAGGAGTTAGGAGTCGAAAGCACTCTCAAAGAGGTGGGCTGACATTTAAAGATGGTCCCTTCTCTGAAGAGCTTACAATCTAACTTGGACAGACAGACATGACATATAGGGTTAGGGATGCAGAACCTAAGGTGAGAGGAGTTAGGAGTCGAAAGCACTCTCAAAGAGGTGGGCTGACATTTATAGACGGTCCCTGCTCAGAAGAGCTTACAATCTAACTTGGACAGACAGACATGACATATAGGGTTGGGGGATGCAGAACCCAAGGTGAGAGGAGTTAGGAGTCGAAAGCACTCTCAAAGAGGTGGGCTGACATTTATAGACGGTCCCTGCTCAGAAGAGCTTACAATCTAACTTGGACAGACAGACATGACATATAGGGTTGGGGGATGCAGAACCTAAGGTGAGAGGAGTTAGGAGTCGAAAGCACTCTCAAAGAGGTGGGCTGACATTTAAAGATGGTCCCTTCTCTGAAGAGCTTACAATCTAACTTGGACAGACAGACATGACATATAGGGTTGGGGATGCAGAACCCAAGGTGAGAGGAGTTAGGAGTCGAAAGCACTCTCAAAGAGGTGGGCTGACATTTAAAGATGGTCCCTTCTCTGAAGAGCTTACAATCTAACTTGGACAGACAGACATGACATAGAGGGTTGGGGGATGCAGAACCTAAGGTGAGAGGAGTTAGGAGTCGAAAGCACTCTCAAAGAGGTGGGCTGACATTTATAGGCAGTCCCTGCTCAGAAGAGCTTACAATCTAACTTGGACAGACAGACATGACATATAGGGTTGGGGGATGCAGAACCTAAGGTGAGAGGAGTTAGGAGTCGAAAGCACTTTCAAAGAGGTGGGCTGACATTTATAGGCAGTCCCTGCTCAGAAGAGCTTACAATCTAACTTGGATAGACAGACATGACATATAGGGTTGGGGGATGCAGAACCTAAGGTGAGAGGAGTTAGGAGTCGAAAGCACTCTCAAAGAGGTGGGCTGTCATTTATAGGGAGTCCCTGCTCAGAAGAGCTTACAATCTAACTTGGATAGACAGACATGACATAGAGGGTTGGGGGATGCAGAACCTAAGGTGAGAGGAGTTAGGAGTCGAAAGCACTCTCAAAGAGGTGGGCTGACATTTATAGGGAGTCCCTGCTCAGAAGAGCTTACAATCTAACTTGGATAGACAGACATGACATAGAGGGTTGGGGGATGCAGAACCTAAGGTGAGAGGAGTTAGGAGTCGAAAGCACTCTCAAAGAGGTGGGCTGACATTTATAGGGAGTCCCTGCTCAGAAGAGCTTACAATCTAACTTGGATAGACAGACATGACATAGAGGGTTGGGGGATGCAGAACCTAAGGTGAGAGGAGTTAGGAGTCGAAAGCACTCTCAAAGAGGTGGGCTGACATTTATAGGGAGTCCCTGCTCAGAAGAGCTTACAATCTAACTTGGATAGACAGACATGACATATAGGGTTGGGGATGCAGAAGCCAAGGTGAGAGGAGTCAGGAGCTCAAAGCACTCTCAAAGAGAATATTGCCCCTCCCCCAGGCTGAGTACTTCCCTCAGCTCCCCCCCCCCCAGCTCAAATTCTTTCTGCTGCCAAGATTTGAATTTAAAATCCCCCTACCCATACTCAAACTACTCTCCAAATTATTCCCTTTGTCCATTTCATACCTGCTACCTCTTGGCTCCTACAGCAAGCAGCTCTTTTCTGCTTGGGGCACTCTCATGTGGCTCAGCTACAAGTGCAGGCCCCAGAGGCAGTGACTCCTGCTTCTCTCCCTTTTTCCCAAGGTCGGTCATCAGCCGAATCTGACCGACTTCTTTGCTATGCTGCAAGTCTCGAGAAAACAATAAGCAGTGGATGCTGCCAACGGTCACTCCCAATACGTTGCTGCCTGAGCGGGACATTGGCATGCTGCATGTGAGTGATGCTGTCACTAGATCAGCACACCAGGCCCCCCCTGAGCCCTTCGGGTCTTAGGAACATACCTAATCCTACCCCTCAGGAGAATTAAGTCAAAGAGTGACCAAATGAGGCCCAGGGAATTCCTGTAAAATGAATCCAAATTTAAAGCAAGACTTGCTCGTCTTCTCTCAGATTCTGATATTGTCACATACAGGAGCATGATGGGTACATGGGGGAAAGTTTGTGTGTGACCGTAAAGCTGGCCAGGGGTTCCTCATCGATGGCTTTGGGTCAGAAGTCAGGAGTTGCTGGGGGAGCAGTACAAAGTTAATCTCCCTCCCCGATTCTGATCTAATTGGCACTGCCAGGGTCAAGACCTTTGAGATGCCATAGGTTAATGGCTTTAGCAGCTGAGGCAGCCAGTGCAGGGCAAAATATGCCAACCCTGTCACAGCATTATCATGTTTTCAGCTGTGAGTGCCTCCCTGCCTTCGCTTAGATCAAACCTGACCCTTAACTCTGCTTCCTTTGTTCCTTTGCTGCCTGCTCGGGCTATGACATTTGGCTGTTTGTTTTCCCTCTGCTGCCCAAGGAGGGTTTTCATTTTCACAGAGCCTAAATCACACTTGACAACTGAGAAAGAAAGACCCCCTGTCCCCCTCACCGCAATGTGCCTGTGGCTAATCAGTGGCCAGGTAGCACAGGAATGCTCTCATACTGGCCCCTCACATCCCGCACTCAGCTTGAATTATTAGCTTCAGTTAATTATAAATGTTCCACAGAGGAGGGAGGGTCCTGGAGTGAGGACACAGAAACTACAGAGAACTTTTTGTCAGCCCCTCCCTCCTGTCCCAGTCTTCTCCTTCCCTTGCGATGGCGCTATGGTCCCTTCATGTCCATGCCACATATTCTTAACCATTCTGGCTTCTCAGGAAGTCTGTTGCACCTGCCCATCACCATCTCAATGGAAAACATAGTCTTACTTTTCAGTGCTGGTCCTGGGGTAAATACGAGTAGCATGGAATGCTGCTTCTCTTTGGGACCTGGATTAGTGGCTGTTGGGTTTAACGGACTATTGCTCTGACCCAGTATGACTCCTTCATCTTCATATGATGACCTCATGGCCATGAGCACCTCATTCTATGGAAAAGGCTTCCTTCTGGTGATCCCTGTCTGAATATTTCCCTTTTCATTCTTCTAGAATTCCTCTTTAGCACTTTTAGCCCAATGGTCTCTCTACGCTGTGAGGGAGTTCTCCCACATTTGGCTGTCCCTTGCAATAGAAAACACCCCTACGTCAGGCATAGGCAAGGGACTAGGCTGTGGAGAGACTGGAGGAAGGGACCTTTTGCTTTGATTTTCAACAAACAAACAGCTAAAATGTCGTGATTACTATTTCAGAGAGTCCAAGGGGGAAAAAAAATCACCCACCAACAGAACACAGAACATCTAAAATTCAATAATTTTGATGTATAAAAGGCTTTCTCCATCTTGTGCCAATGGGAATAGCTAAATGTTGACAAAACAGCGGGTGTTGAATCATTAGATATTATTATGGGCTTAAGTTATACATGAAGGTATAAAGCCAACCTGCAGCTTAAAACAGCAGGGCAGGAGCTATGTGCTGGCATGCATGACAATGAATTGTGTGCAGAGAGGAGAAATCATTGTACCGGTGCAGAAAAGCCTTGGGAGATCACACTTGTGTAGTTTGCAGTTCCATACATCAAAAATATATTAAGTAATTAGAAGCAGGAAAGTTGAATTTGTGACAAGGCAAAGCTTTGTTTTCAGGAGGCCCAGCTTAACGGCTCAGTGGGTGTATTGCAATGACTTTGATTCCTGTGGGTGTCTCTGGAGGAAAGGAGCCTCAGCCATTCATCACTGGCACATCTGGGAGCCAGAGGGAGACAAGGACCATCTTGGAAGAGGCTGGAGGAAGCTGCCAAAAAGACTGAGATCAATATTCGGCCACAGTATGAGCTGAGAAAAACCCACAAGACCAATACTCAAACACAATGGAGTGGATAAGTCCGGACAGAGACTGGCGAACTCTGGGTATTTCACAAGATTCTTTATTTCTTAATTCAATAAATACGGACTCGACATGCGCATGTTTCCACCCAAATGGCCTGCTTCAGGAGTCTCACAAGTTGATGCGCGGTACGAAAACTGCCACCTCTTGCATACTGCATACGAATATTGAATGCGCGGGTGACAGAAGTCGCTCAGAAGCTAATCACGCCGTTCAGGTGTTTGGATTATTTTGGGAAGGGTTCGCTGCGTTCCAGTTTTGTTTTTCTTCTGTTTCTGGAATCAGCGCAAACTATTTCAGAAATGACATATTTTGCTCGTTTCAGATATCATTAATACTTTTTTTATGTCATTTCACACGCACACACTTCTCTCCACCGTAGTGCAGAACACAGCGTAAAAGGTTGCAATTACCGTACCATGGATACAGCAGCGCTTGGCGTCCAGATTCCTTGACATTTTCTATGCCTATTATTTCTTTACACAGACCGTATTTCATTGACTATACATTTCCAGGAAAGAGCCTCCGTACGCTTAGGAAAGGTGAACAGTACAATATATATCAGCTTCCCTGTTCTCCATCTCCTTAATCCTTCCCCAGACTCCAAAATGTCTTGATGTCGTTAGGCAGAATAATCCACATGTGGCAGTGTCAACGTCGGCATTTGTTATCTGGTATTTGGAGAATTTCACCCGTGTCCTCTAGCCATTAACATATGTTTGAGGGAGGGGTGCGGACACCCTTCTGTCCCACAAGTTTATTTTTTGTTCGGTGTTTAGGGGCTGTTTATTCTGCTACCTGCTGAATGTTCCAGAAAACTGCTTTAGCAATTGTACGAAATTCACCGTATAATCTGTACTTTGACTGGGCAATCTGCTGCAAGCATTACAGGCAATCTTAGGACTCTGCTTTCTGAGCTCAGCCTCACCTGCCTCTCTCCCCTACAGTCTCTCAAGTATTTTCAAGCAGAATTAACTCTTCAGCTCAGAGACGTTGTGGCAGCCGTTCTTTTGTCCTGTATCATCTTTGATAAAGATGTGAAAATTAAGAAACTAATTCATCTTGTATACCAGTGGCTCCCAACCCTGTCCTGGAGGACCGCCAGGCCAGTCAGGTTTTTAGGATAGCTCTAAAGAATATGCATGAGAGAGGTCTGCATATAATCGAGACGCCAGGCATACAAACCTGCTCCGTTCATGAGGATCTATTCATGAGGATCCAGTGCATTCATCCTTCTCCTGCATCCCAGTCGTTTCTTTAGATGATTCAGGCATCTTCAAGGTGATGAGTAGAAAGTTGTAATGGAGAGCTGTAGAAAATCCGACCAATGGGAACGGGCGGAAACTAAAGACTGGGGATTAGGGGGGAGCAGGGGGAAATGGGTAGGGCTCGGGCATGCCCAGTGGGGCCCGGGCACTGCACGTGCTCAGAGAGAGAGAGAGAGAGAGAGAAAAAAAAAAAACCCAAAATCTCTCTGAGCTATTGGAGAGCTTATCCGCAAATTGGGAGCTGTTGGGACAACACCCATATGTGGCTGACTCATCCTAGGAGAAAGAAAATATTACACTTGTGAACACAATGAACAAGGGCTTTTTCAGTTTGTGTACCTTTAAATGAAGAGTCTTGGGATTGATATTTATGTATTTTTAAAAAATCACCCTCCCCCCCTTTACTAAGCTGCGTAGAGGTTTCTAGCACAGCCCAGAGCGCTAAATGCTCCGATAGAAATCTCTACCGCTGCTTGTTAAAAGGGGGGGGTGGAGGAGGGGGGTGATTACCCACAGCATTCTGCAATTCTGTGCGGGGTAGAATACGGTAAAACATACAATCAGAAAAACAATTGTAAAATCAAGAAATAACTTTCAAGGACAAGCTTTCCCAAACAAAATTATCTTCACCTATTTCTATCCACCCACTTTTCAGAGCTAAGTAGCCCATAGTCACCTTAATGCTAATAGTTGGCATGAGATGGCCGCTAAATATTAGCCGTCACGAATAGGCAGCTATCCACGAAATGCAGCCAAACTGGCCTGTCTCTGGCCACTAGAAACTTAGCTGTCCTGCCCTGTCCTTATTTCAGTGGTATGAAATGGAGCGAACGAGTGGCTTGGCTCCCTGAGGCCCCTTTTTCCTAAACCCAGGTCTTCGGTCTCCCTTTAGCTTCATCGCCTAGCCAGCACTTTTACACAAGCTGAGCTGTGGATCATCTCATGTGCTTGTTATTTTTTTAAGAAAATACGTTAATCTGTATCCTGGGCCTGTGATTGGAATAAATGAATAAAGGAGCTCATTACGCAGAAACTGTAACAAAGTATTTTAACATTTGCTTCCAGTGGGTCTGTAATAATGCCGCAATTACAGTCTAAGCATTCTGAGGTTGGTTTTCAATGGTTTTAGTTAGGTCCCTAAATAGGCCTCTTTCCAAATCTATTAAAGCCGACACGGTGGACTTTCGGGTGCAATACAAAGTTCTTACACAGATGTTTCCGTGTCTGTATGTTTGCAGTAGACGGATAATTTTATAAGCCTGTCTGGATCCTTCAGTCAGCTGTGGAGAGGAAAGTGGTGCTGCCAGATTTGTGCCAGGTGCACTACACTGAGACTTTGTCCACAACTTTTGGAATGATCTGCTGGGTTAGTTCCTCCCTGCAGCAGTTCACGAAAATCTTAAAGACATAGTTGCTCCTGCAAGCTCTCTCTAGCAGGGATCTCACAGTGCCTTTTTGAGGGCCGCAATCCAATCGGGTTTTCAGGATTTCCCCAATGAATATGCATTGAAAGCAGTGCATGCAAATAGATCTCATGCATATTCATGGGGAAAATCCTGAAAACCCGACTGGATTGCGGCCCTCGAGGAGGGACTTTGAGACCCCTGCTCTAGTGGGATGACTGTTTTCTGCTGCTGTGAAGAATTGAATATTGTTGTGTGTGATGGTATGATTGTTTTGTCTTAGTGAACTGGTGTGGTATATTTATAAGTAGTATAATGGGTACACCTCATGTCAAACTGATTGACAGCTGTCAAAGATAAGGATCGACCACTTCTGGGTTAAGCCACGCCCACTTATATATGTTGTGATTTTATTAGGTTCTAGTGTTTAAGCCCGTTATATTAACGGGCGCTAGAATATATGCCTGTCTGTCTGTCTTTCTTTCTTTCTGTGTCTCTCCCTGCCCCTGTCTCTCTCTTCCTTTCTTTCTTTCTCCCTCCCGCTGTCTGTCCTTCTTTCTTTCTGGTTCTCTCTCTGGCACTCTGTCTGTCTTTCTTTCTTTCTGTCTCTCTCCCTGCCCGTTGTCTTTCTGTGTGTCTGTCTTTCGTTCTAATGCGCTGCCTGCCTGCCTGTCTTTCTGTTTCTCCAGGGCCCCCTTCTGTCTCCCCTCCCCCAAAGCAAACCAAGATTGCTCCCAGGCCCCCTTTCCCTCTCCATCCCCTCCTCTTCCCTGTGCAACAGCAGCAGCATTTCCCTCCAACCCTTCCCTGTGCAGCAGCAGCATTTCCCGGCCTTCCCTGTGCAGAAGCAGCATTCCCTCCCCCCCCCCCACACACACACACACACTTCCCTGTGCAGCAGCAGCATTTCCCACCCTTCCCTGTGCAGAAGCAGCATTACCCTTCCCCCACACACACACACTTCCCTGTGCAGCAGCAGCATTTCCCACCCTTCCCTGTGCAGAAGCAGCATTCCCCCCCCCCACACACACACACACTTCCCTGTGCAGCAGCAGCATTTCTCACCCTTCCCTGTGCAGAAGCAGCATTTCCTCTCCCCCCCTACACACTTCCCTGTGCAGCAGCAGCATTTCCCAGCCCTCCCTGTGCAGAAGCAGCATTTCCCCCCCCCCACACACACACACTTCCCTGTGCAGCAGCAGCATTTCCCACAGCTGCCGCATTTAAATTCACAGAAAAGCGCTGCGCTGCGCTACCGCTATCTTCGCCGTCTTCTATGCACAGCGGCCAACCCTAGCGGAAACAGGAAGTAGTCAGAGAGGGCGGGCCGCAGTGGACAGAAGACGGCAAGGCCAGCGGTAAACATAGAAACATAGAAATAGGCGGCAGATAAGGGCCACGGCCCATCTAGTCTGCCCACCCTAATGACCCTCCCCTATGAATAGATCCTGTGTCGATCCCATTTGACCTTAAAATCAGGCACGCTGCTGGCCTCAATCACCTGCAGTGGAAGACTATTCCAGCGATCAACCACCCTTTCAGTGTAAAAGAATTTCCTGGTGTCACCTCGCATTTTCCCGCCCCTGATTTTCCACGGATGCCCTCTTGTTGCCATGGGACCCTTGAAAAAGAAGATAACTTCCTCCGCCTCGATGCGGGCCGTGAGATACTTGAACGTCTCGATCATGTCCCCCCTCTCTCTGCGTTCCTCGAGCGAGTATAGCTGCAATTTGTCTAGCCGTTCTTCGTACGGGAGATCCTTGAGTCCCGAGACCATCCGGGTGGCCATTCTCTGAACCGACTCCAGTCTCAGCACATCCTTGCGATAATGCGGCCTCCAGAATTGCACACAGTATTCTAGGTGGGGCCTCACCATGGATCTATGAATTTAAAAGCGGCGGCTGGGAAGGGGGCTGCGGGAAGGTTTTGGCAGTGAGTGAGCCGGCGAGAAGGTTTTGGCTGTGAGTGAGGGCGGGAGGGGGGAGTCACCGGCTGTGCTGTGGTGCATGCGCCTCAAGATGCCGCCACGGACGGACACAGCACATGTCAGGTCCCCACATCCTCCTAAGTGCGCATGCGCGCTTAGAGGATTATTATTATAGATGTTTTACTGTAAGCTGCTTTGGCTAAAGTGGCATATAGATGCGATTAAGAAATAAACAATATGGCACCCAAATTTGGGTGTGAAAAGTAATTGGCTAACGAGCTCTTAACAACCAATCATTGATGTCAACTGGCGCTCATTCACATTTGCATGTTCACCTAGCTGCATGCTGTTCCATAAGGCAGGGCTCCAAAATCCCATAGCATGTCTCCCCAAGGGGGGTGTGGCCTTAGGAAGGGCTTGGGCAGGTCAGAGGTATTCTGAAAGGTCATGCACGTAATTGTAGAATACTGGTTAAGTGCACCTAGCTGTGGCCCAGGCGTAGTCTGGTGCCCATGAGAACTGGAACTCATCACTGGTCTATGAACAGCATTTTCTACCTATAGAATAACACTTAGGCCGGATTCTGCAAGAAAAAGATCTGGGTATCATTGTAGACAACACGATGAAACCTTCTGCCCAATGTGTGGCGGCAGCCAAAAAGACAAACAGGATCCTAGGAATTATTTTAAAAATGGATGGTTAACAAGACTAAGAATGTCATAATGCCCCTGTATCGCTCCATGGTGTGACCTCACCTGGAGTATTGCGTTCAATTCTGGTCTCCTTATCTCAAGAAAGATATAGTGGCCATAGAAAAGGTTCAAAGAAGAGCGACCAAGATGGTAAAGGACATGAAACTCCCAATGTGCAGTGGCAGCCAAAAAATCAAAAAGGATGCTAGGAATTATTTTAAAAGGGATGGTAAACAGGACTAAGCATGGTGCAACCTCACCTGGCGCACTGTGTTCAATTCTGGTCTACTTATGTCAAGAAAGATATAGTGGCACTAGAAAAGGTTCAAATAAGAACGACAAGATGGTATGAGGAAAGAGTAAAAAGGTTAGGGCTCTTCAGCTTGGAAAAGAGACAGCTGAGGGGAGATAGGATTGAAGTCTACAAAATCCTGAGTGGATTGCTTTTTCACTCCGTCCAAAATTACAAAGACTAGGGGACACTCGAAGTTACAGGGAAATACTTTTAAAACCAATAGGAGAACATTTTTCACTCAAAGAATAGTTAAGCTCTGGAACGCATTGCTAGAGGATGTGGTAAGAGCAGATAGCGTAGTTGATTTTAAGAACAGTTTGGGCAGGTTCCTGGAGGAAAAGTCCATAGTCTATTATTGAGAAAGACATGGGGGAAGCCTCTGCTTGCCCTGGATTGGTAACATGGAATGTTGCTACTCTTTGGGTTTTGGTCAGGTACTAGGGACCTGGATTGGCCACTGTGAGAATGGGCTACTGGGCTTGATGGACCATTGGTCTGACCCAGTAAGGCACGGTATTGGCCGGTGCCATCTAATATTGGTGCCGGTTCCGTGTCAGTTGCAGAAGGTTTTACTAGCCTACATTTTCAGAATCTACTTTACAAGAAGAGTTAAGGACAGTATTAAATACAATGGAGTGAAGAATGCAGTTTTTAATGCATTTGACTTGCTGTGATATTATGTTATATTTTGTGAACCGCTTTGGTATAAGTGGATCAAAAGTTGTAAGCCCACCAGGACCCACTTAAGAGTCCTTGATCACTATTTGCTGTAAACTGCTTAGCTAAGTGGTCTTCAAATCACATTCACAATTTGGAAGACTTTGCAAGATTTGACATCAACTGAGGGGGAATTTCTTTGGTTTTCTAAGGCAGTGGAAGGAATTAAGCCCAGTTCCAGCAAATCCAAGGGGACATTAAAAATCTCCAAGATTTTAAGAACAAAATTGTTCCTTCCTAGAAAAATTGAGCAGATGGAAAATTTCAATTAGCAGCTTAACCTCAGATTCTGAACTTTCCTAAAATCCCTGGAATTTCATCTTTAGAGATGTTTAAGAAACATCGTACTGAAATTCTAAAGCTTTCTTTGGAAGCTGTTCTCCCTTTAAAGAAGATATTTTATATACTAGATTCATGAAATAAATTTCAGGGTCGAGATATTTCAGGTCGAGTTCAGGAAGAACAAATTGATCTTAATCTTTTTACAGTATTGAAATAACCCATAACAGAGACACCTTCAAAAGCTCCCTTGAACTAGATTTGAATGCTGTCATGAACTTTTCTTTTCATAATTCCCAGGTCTTATTTTATGGCCAAAGGATATGGATTAGAGAATGACACGGGGGGAAAAAATCTGTCCCCTTCATCGCCCCGTCCACACCGTCCCCTTCACCGCCCCGTCCCTGTCCCCGTCCCCTTCACCGCCCCGTCCCCTTCACCTCCCTGTCCCCGTCCCCTTCACCGCAGCTTCCACAATTCCATCTCACGACCTCACTGCCCTTCAGCATCCCTCGCGCGATCTGTGCATCTCCTTCCCTCCCCCTTACTTTCTCGGCGTGTTTTAAGGTTTCAGAGTACTTGTTGAAAGCCGCCAGAGCTTCTCCTCTGATGCAACCGGAAGTTGTGTCAGAGGAGTAGCTTCTGCCCACACATGCACGCGATGCGCATAGGCTCTGGCGGCTTAAAACACACTGCAAATGTAAGGGGGAGGGAGGGAGGGAGATAGAAGGAGGGAAGGAGGGAGGGGGCCATGCGTGATCGGTGACCGCGCATGTTCCCTCCCTTAACTGCGAGGACAAGGCCATTCACTGCTCCACGGGGTGGTGGATGGCCTTGTCCCCGCACCTGCGGTGAGCACCTTTCCCCCCTCCACCGTTGTGGCGGGTTACCCGCAGCTACTCGTAGCTAGCCACAGGGAACATTCACCAAGTCATTCTTTAATATGGATATACTCAGATGTTACAAAAGCAACACAAGACTGAAGGAAGATTTTTTTTTTAGTTTTAAGACAGCGTGTCAGATTTTAAGAGTAAATGGGGTGCCCATGTGGGATCCCTAAGAGGGTAGAGTTAAGGAGTTGGGTCGTTAGGAGTGGGATCTCTAGGAAAGTAAACCTGGGGGGGGGGGCAGACTTGATGGGCTATGGCCCTTTTCTGCCGTCATTTTCTGTTTCTAACTTTTTAAATTAGTTTATTCATGGAAATATCTGGTCTAGTTTGGAGAATCTAAATGTGTTGGGGGAGGGGATTTCTTCTCCTGAAGAGTATAAAGCTTTCCCTGATATGAAAAGAATTGTTTGTTAATCATTTTTGACTGGATTATTGACTTTTGCTGCTTTTTGGAATAAGGATTTTAAGCAGTTCACTATTTCATTTTCTTATTTAGAATTTAGGAGACACTTGAAAACTTATTTGTTTTCTAAGTTTTTAGGCAATTAGGGCCGGATTCTGAATAGGACACTCAGCCTCAGAAGCCACCTAAGTGACTTTTGAGACTCGCACACGGGAATCCTATAGAGAATCACGTCTGTCCACACAAACAGACGACTAAGCCTGCCTAATAACCCGATTCTCTAACTGGCGTCCATGCCACAGATGCCGGTTAGAGAATCGGGTTGCCACTGAGCTTATCGCAGCAAGGGATCTCCCTGCCGCAATAAGTTTGGCAGCAACCCATTTCTCTCCCCCTCTGCGAAGACTACCAGCAGGAGTACTGGCAGGAGGGATGCCCAGTCCCTTCTGCCAACCCCCCCCCATACATCGCCAGTAGGTGGGATGCCCAGTTCCTTCTGCCAGACCCCCCCCCCCCCCCCTCATACATCGACAGCAGAAGGGATGCCTAGTCCCTCCTGAACATTGTGGGCATCCCTCTCTGCTGGACCCCCTTCATACCCCCAGACCCCAGCAGCCCCAAACCCAGCCCCCTAGAACTCCCCTATCTTAAAATGTTGGCTGTCCAGAGGCATATTTCCTGCCTCTAGCTGGCTGTCGCGCCTTCTCACACTGAAGGCCCCTGCCATAGGAGGAGTCTTAAGCACCAGAATCTCAGGCCCCATTCACAATGCATTCTGGGATGCACTGGGAGTGGCCTAAGATTCCAATTGGCCAGATCCATTAGGCCATCCCAGTGAGGCAATTCTTATATTCTTATGTACAATATGATTTACGCCAACTCTTCTAACTCATAGACTAAATATCCCTGGTCCTTGTAAACTCCATCATGGAGAAAGATTGGGAGAGAACCTCTGAAACCCAGAATCTGTAGTACTGGGGCAGGAAATAGGAGACCGTGCCTCCAGGTGAGGCAGCCTTCGGACCACTGGGCAAGAACCAATGTCTTAGCACTTCCCCCAGAAACCAGGGAAAAGGGTGGGACTAACAAATGCTAAAACTTAGGAAGGCATGGAAGTGATCATCAGTGGCCTAGAAAGGGGGGCAGGGAGGTGGTCTGCCTGAGCGCTGTCTTGGTGGGGGGGGGGGGGGGTGCCGGCACCCGCCTTCCTCTCTGTCTCCCCACTACTGTGCTTGCATGCTCCTTCAAAGCACAAGCAGCACCCCCTATCTGCTGCTTGTGCCAACATCAGCTCTTTCTCTGATGTCACTTCCTGGACCTTGACCTAGGAAGTGATGTTAGAGGAAGAGCTGACGCTGGCACGAGCAGCAGATTGAGATTGCTGCTTGCACCAGGAACATTAAAGAGGTAGGGGAGAAGGAAAGGGGTGCACGCAACAGGAGGGACAGAGAAGGAGCGGATGGGGGTGGGGGTTGTAGAAGAGGGCAGGGAGGGGCCTCTCATCCTCGCTATGCCACTGGATCCAATAGAACAGGAAATGGAGCTAGAGGAAGAAGAGGCCCCTGGACCTTGGAGAATGGCTGAAGGAAAGAGAGGGAATGTACTGTTTATGTGTGTGGTCAGCCAGTGGAAGGGCATAGTAGGAGGCCTGGGGGAGAGCCACCGGACTCCCTGTAAGCTGGCCTTGCCAAACCCAAACTGAGGAATTAAAAAAAAAAAAAAAAAAGTCTGGATCCGGACACTGGTGTAGCGAGAGTGAGCCCCCCTCCCCTGCTCCTTTCCCACCCCCTGCCACGGACACACACCCCCTTCCCTACCCCGTACCCCTTTTAACTTTCCCGTTGCAAGCAGCATCACCAAGAACATAAGACCATAAGAGTATTCCAGTTTTCCACCACTCTCTGGGTGAAGAAGAACTTCCTTACGTTCGTACGGAATCTGTCCCCTTTCAATTTTAGAGAGTGCCCTCTTGTTCTCCCTACCTTGGAGAGGGTGAACAATCTGTCTTTATCTGCTAAGTCTATTCCCTTTATTATCTTGAATGTTTCTATCATGTCCCCTCTCAATCTCCTCTTTCAAGGGTGAAGAGGTCCAGTTTCTCTAATCTCTCACTGTACGGCAACTCCTCCAGCCCCTTAACCATTTTAGTCGCTTTTCTCTGGACCCTTTTGAGTAGTACCGTGTCCTTCTTCATGTACGGTGACCAGTGCTGGACGTAGTATTCCAGGTGAGAGCGTACCATGGCCTGGTACAGCGGCATGATAACCTTCTCCGATCTGTTCATACCAACTCACTACCCACGATGGCAGCGGCCCTCCCTCTGACATCACTTTCTACGCGTGGGACATGGAAGTGACATCAGAGGGAGAGCCAACTCTGGCGTGAGCAGCAGGTTGGGGTTGCTTCTCATGCCAGTGACGAGATAGAGGTACGGGGTGGGGGGAGGGGAATGTGAAGGCACGCATGTGGTGAGGAAGAGTAGGAAGGAGCGGGGAGGGGGACAGAAAGGAGGAAAGGTGCGGTTGCCATCAGCAAAATGGCGCCCCGGGTGGATCCTCCCCCCCCATCTGGATAGTCCTCTTAAAAGAGGACATGTCCAGGTTTCCCCGGACATATGGAACAGACTTTAAAAGGGGCAGATTAATTTGACTTAATGACGGCACCTGTTCTGCAGAAGCATTAACCCAAGTGCAAATGAACTTTACTTTCTCTCGATTATCCAGGAAAAAACTTTTTTTGGTCTGTTGTGGTCTTTTCAGCTGGGAGACGGCCAAGCGATGTTATCTGTGATGGCATCCACACAGTTCGGCCCCACCCACATCGGGTGCAAATCCCCTAGCAGTGACCGTACACACCACATATTCTTTTCCACTTGGACTTATTAATTTTCAGTCAAGTTCTGCTAATATCTGATAAGGAGGTGGAGGAATCATTTGTCTCTCTTTTGCTTATCCATTTTTTTCATATTGGAAAGAATAAATGAGGCGATTAACATTTATCATGTCTTCCTCCCCTCGATGAACCTGTCACAGGCTCATCTAGATCTAAATGAGCTTCTCACAGTAATTCTATGTAAATTATTCCTGCCATCTTTTTATCTGCCCAGTTTATCTCATCAGCTTGTCACTCTTAATTCTGATACCCTTCTATCGGCCCTCTGATGCTACCAGACACCCTCTGCCCTCTTCACTTCTCTCATTGCTTCTTTTACTGTTCTTATTTGATGCATTTCTTCTAGTAAGGCCTACTCCTCTCTACATCCCCTTCAAAACCTTCCCCCACTCCCACTTTGGTTCGGGACTGGGAAAATTATTCCTTCTCCCTTCCTGCTATGTTCTGTCTGTGCCTGACCTTTCTGTCCTTCTAGTGACTATAGAAACAAAAGAGACGAGACAAAAGAACACAAGGTGAAGAGTGAAGAAACAGAAACAGAAATGAGGGGTGACAAGATGAAAAATGTCTAGAGCAGCAAGGGAACAACCAGAGACATGTTGGGTTGATTTGCTATTTTGTGTAAGTCCATCATGACCCCAGGCTGGTAAAAAAAAAAGTGGGAGCAATCACCCCAGCAAGTGAGGAAACATAGAAACATGATGGCAGATAAAGGCCAGATGGCCCATCCACAGCCTATTGGCTACGGCTCTTAATATTTGCATTGTGATGTCATAGAACTTTAAAATTCTAAGTAGCAACGTTCTAGAGCTCAGATTGTGATGTCATAATGTCTCATTCCACCAATGCCTGAGCTCCGTCCTCATCTGCACAAGCCTCAAACACTTGAAAATCCTAAGTGTTTGAGACTTGTGCGGTTAAGGCAGAGCTTACAGGAATGGGGAAATTGAGTTCCTGCTGGGAAATTTGTCCCCGTGTCATTCTCTACCCCAGAGCTCCATTTCTCATCCCTTCAGTTCTGCTCCTTGCCTGTTTCCATTTACTTCCAGCTTTCTTCCTGCCCTTACCATAATAACCAGGTTTTGTAGTTTTGCCCTCTCCTTGCCTGTTTGCTTTTACCCTATTCTCTTTTGACAGATTCAGGCATTACTAGCCAGCACATCAGACATAATAAAGCAAATCAAAACCAACTGGCCTAGAATCAATTATTTCATCAATGTAATACTGGGTCAGACCAAAAGCCCATCAAGCCCAGGATCCTGTTTCCAACGATGGCCAACCCAAGTCCCAAATACCAGGCAGAGACCCAACATTGCAGAGCTGAGATTGTGATGTCATAATGCCTCATTCCACCAATGCCTAAGAGCCAACCTCATCAGTGATGTCACAATGGCTTCATTGTCCTTATACTTGACTCACATGAGAACAGCCCTGGTGGGTCCATCCAGTTCAGTATCCTGGTTCCAACGGTGGCCAACCCAAGTCCCAAATACCAGGCAGAAACCCAACATTGCAGAGCTGAGATTGTGATGTCATAATGCCTCATTCCACCAATGCTTAAGAGCCAACCTCATCAGTGATGTCACAATGGCTTCATTGTCCTTATACTTGACCAGCCCTACTGAGTCCATCCAGTCCAGTATCCTGGTTCCAACAGTGGTTAATCTAAGTTACAGTATCTAATAGAAACCCAAATAGTAGTAACATTCCATGCTACCAATTCAGGACAAGCTGTGGCTTCTACCATGTGTGTCTCAATAGCAGGGGTCAAACATACAGTACATTTGTAACTTATAGACTGATAGACGTTACATAGGTCTGTGACTGGTGTGCTTGTGGTAAATGCAAAGCACTTATATGACAGGATTCTACTCATTTATGCTGCCCTTCTTGTAGAACCACCCCTTCCTCCTTTGAAGGCGTCGTTCCTTTCTCAGGTTCTACAATAATAAGTCAACATCTCCTTCACCTGTGTCTCCAATGCCTTTTTCAGATTGCTGGTTCTTATGGGTTAGTGGCAAACCGAGCTTCTCCCTTTCCTCTAGAATCCTGTGACACAGTGGTTAGAGCTCCAGGGGTCTCAAAGTCCAGTCGGGTTTTCAGGATTTCCCCATTGAATATGCATGAGATCTATGTGCATGCACTGCTTTCAATGCATATTTATTGGGGAAATCCTGAAAACCCGACTGGTCTGACCCTGTGCTGCTCCTTGTGACCCTGGGCAAGCCACTTAATCCTCCACTGCCCTAGGTGCACTGGGACAGAGAGGGAAAATGCTTGAAGTACCTGTATGTAAACCGTTTTCAGTGTGTGGTTATAAAACTACAAAAAGGCGGTATACAAGTCCCCTCCCCTCCTTCCTGACAGACTCTCCAGGGCAGTATTCTCCCTACAATCCCTAAAAATCCATATATAGGTCACCCAAAGGGATATCAATAATTGTATAGATATCCCTCCATTTCTGCCTGTTGAGCAGAGCTTTAGTCTCCAATTGTTCTGACCTTTTTTCTCACCTAACAATTTCCAAAATAGGGGCTCTGCTTCCTAATTGACATGGTGGGAGGCTACAACCCTTGCTGGGAGAACCAAGGCCAGTCCAGAGGGAGGATCCTTGACCTCTGAACCTCGACAAGGGGACTAAAGAAACTTGGAACCCCCAAGCTGCACCATCTTCTCACCTAGTAAAGGAAAGTCTTTGACTAACCCAGTCGCTGACCCTGAGGTACAAAGATTGGGAACCAGCCTCAGAACCTTGAAAACTGCTGGACTGCTTCAAGCACTGCTGGAAGACATTCTCCACAGAAATCAGGATAAGTCAGCCACACAAATTGGGAGCGTCGGATGACTCAAGAAGAACAAGGTGTGGCTGATTCATCCTGCTTGTCCCTGGAGAATCTGTCTTCTGAGCGGAGCAGAAAAGGGGAAAGCGGAAGAAATGCCTCAAACGTAATCCAGCCAGAGCAGAAGAACAAGTGAGGTAAAGCCTCTCAACAGCAGAGGAGAAAACGCTTTACTCTAAGAGCTGTAACTGAGGAAGGAGAGTTAGGAGGAATGGAACAACCAGTATTTTACTACTAATACTTATCGTTTCTATGGTACTGCTAGACATACAGTCCCTGCTCAGTAGAGCTTACACTCTAATCCAGTGGTTCCCAACCCTGTCCTGGAGGAACACCAGGCCAATCGGGTTTTCAGGCTAGCCCTAATGAATATGCATGAAGCAAATTTGCATGCCTATCACTTCCATCATATGCAAATCTCTCTCATGCATATTCATTAGGGCTAGCCTGAAAACCCGATTGGCCTGGTGTTCCTCCAGGACAGGGTTGGGAATCACTGCTCTAATCAATGGACAAACAGGCCAAGTAGGCGGTTAAGGAGTTTCTCAGGTAGGCAAGGGGGCTTTACTAGCATACACCTTTTCCTTGTAAATAGTTCCTCTGAAGTACTGTCCCAATGATCTGAACTCAGAATTAAAGTAAACTGTTCATCAAAATCTTTTTATGGGGTAAGGATTCAGAACAATTGCTTTTGCTTACTGACACTTTAGGAGACATCTAAAAACATCTCTGTTAGGCAGCTAATTTGTAAAAATTTTATTATGCATTCTTTTGATCATTTTAGTGTCTCTAATTGGCTTTTAACTTTTTTAGTTCTATTCAACGTCTTTTTTAACTATTGTAAACCGCATAGAACTTGCGGTATATAAACTGATTATTATTATTCACCGTTTGGAAGTGTCCTACCTGCATGGACTGCAGTGGGATAAAGCGCCAACTGACTTCCTAGCTTTGACCCCATCCAGTCCCAGTATTCTCCTGGGCAAATGAATTGTATCTGCATCATATTTCCCTTGACCCTCCTCTCCTCTCAAATATATTCAGGTCAAGTCTCCAAAACTAAGCACATACTCCAGGTGGTTATCTAGAACCAGATAAAAGTGAATGTCATTTATTCAGTTATATGTTATGGGGCTCATAATCGAAAGAGAAAAATGTCCAAAAACCGGCCTAGGTTGGCACTTGAACGAACATTTCTCAAAAACATCCAAGCGCCGATAATCAAACCGGGTTTTGGACGTATTTCTAAACGACTTAGGCCCTCATAGTGCCACTCAACGTCCAAAGCTAAACGGGGCGTTTTGGGAGGCGTGTCGAGGGCAGGAGTTGGGTGGGACGTGGGCCGACTTAGATTTAGTCGTACAGCATGTATAACCAAAAGTGATACAGCCCACAATCGACGGAACTTGGACGTTGTGACTTAGACCATTTGAAATATGGTCTAAGTCACAAAAACCCACCTAAACTCACCAGATATGCACTGAAAACACATAAAACAGACCCCCACACACTTCCCCAGTAATCACCAACTCCTCCCCCCACCCCCATAAAAATTGTAATCACAACTTTAAAATTCAGCCTCCAGACCATCATCACCTGGCCGCCTGGCATAGAAAAGCCTAGTCGTCCAGCACAGAGGCAGCTTAAGTCGTCTTGGGAGTAGGATAGGGACCCATAGAGAGGAGGACCCATGCCCATAAGCCCCTGTAATCACAATGAAGCCATTGTGCAATCACTGATGAGGTTGGCTCTTAGGCATTGGTGGAATGAGGCATTATTGATACAGAAACATGTGCACTCCCCTATACACCCCCAAAACCCTTTTGTACTGGCATATAAGTGGCTCCTGCAGCCATAAGAGCTATTGAGGTGGTAGATAAGTGGGTCTAGGGGATTCTGGAGGTGGTTTGGGGGGCTCCCCGTGAGGGGAGCTGTAGTGAGGAGAAGCCATGGCACCCTGTTTGTGAGGTTCACAGCCCTGTCTGGGTGTTCTGTCCATCATTTTGCAGGCCCCTCCCACGTCCAACAGGGCTTGTTCTAGACGTTTTGGACTTGGACGGACAGTTGGATGAAAATGTGCTTTAAAGATCGACGTTTTAGCGGCTTGAACGATCAGATCTTCAGGACGTATAATTGGACGATTTTCGAAAGTCAAAAGATGTTGGACGTCTCTTTTGGAAATGGGACTTAGGCTCTTTTTGACTTTGGACGACTTGCGTAATGGACGTAAACGGACTTGTCCCTTTCGATTATGCCCCTCCACATGTATGGAAACCGTAGGGAACCTAAGATATTATGTATGTGATATGTAAACAGCATAGTTGTATGCAGTATATAAATTTTTAAATAAATACAATTTATAATTGCACCCCTGGCAATGTCTCTCACCCCTCCTGTATGAACTTTTGAGCACACAATTCATTGCAGGATGGGAAATAGAAAGGTTAAAGCGTCTCTGGTTACCTCCTGAGGTAGTTTTGCTATTCAGAATTATCAGCTCCCTAATTTTTACCTACCTATTGTAATGCACTATGGCTACTACTAGGAATTATTTCTATAGCGCTGTACAGAGTCACAAAGGAGACAGTCCCTGCTCCAAAGAGCTTACAATCTAAACAGGCAAGACAGACAAACAGGATGTCATGGATACAGTTAAGGGGAACCCTCCAGGCAGAGTTTGGAAATTCATTCTGGGAATCTTTACTCATCTCTGAATTTGACTGAAAATTTTTTCCCTGAATTGGGCAGCTCTAGTAGGCATCTGTTTTGGCACTCATTTAGGCCAAGAAAACCCTGGCATAAATAGGGTGCAGCTAAGGTTAGGATGCCAATCGATACCCAAGCCTCAGTGTCACACTACTTGGTGCCTACTGTAAGTGGCCAGGTCCTAATTCTCTTCAGAAGTTTGCAGCTGCTGTTTCTTTGCTTGTAATCGGTTTCTAGGAGGGATGTAATGCAAAAGCAAGTCAAGGGTAGGGTTCCCAGATGTCAGGATTTACCCAGACAGGTCCAGCTGCATCTGGAGGGCCTCTGAGCATGCCTGGATGCAGCATGATGGCATCACATACAAGCGCACATGCATGTAACATCATGACGTTACCGAGCTCAAGGAAGGAGAGGAGATGAGGTTTATGTGGGGGTGGGGCAGGGCAAACTCAGCTTTCCAGGACTCTTCTGCCCAAGAGCCGCATGGTTGATACTCCACAGCCAATGGGACAGTAGCTGCTGCCTCCAGTAGGATGTTGGCTAGGAGCTGAAAGACTGTTTGCAGGCTACTGAGGAAAAAGCAGATTTCCCAGTGGACGGGAGGAATGAAAGCAGATCTATGAACAGGTCATAAGAACATAACAGTAGCCTTACTGGGTCAGACTAATGGTCCATCAAGGCAGCCCAGTAGCCCGTTCTCACGGTGACCAATCCAGGTCACTAGTACCTGGCCAAAACCCAAAGAGTAGCAATATTCCAGGCTACCAATCCAGGGCCAGCAGAGGCTTCCCTCATGTCTTAATAACAGACTATGGACTTTTCCTCCAGGAAATTGTCCAAACTTTTCTTAAAATCAGCTACGGTATCTGCTTTTACCACAACCTCTGGCAACGCGTTCTACAACTTAACTATTGTCTGAGTGAAAAAATATTTACTCCTATTGATTTTAAAAGTATTTCCCTGTAACTTCGAGTATCCCCTAGTCTTTGTAATTTCTGATGGAGTGAAAACTCGATCCACTTGTACCCATTCTACTCCACTCAGGATTTTGTAGATTTCAATCCTATCTCCCCTCAGCCGTCTCTTTTCCAAGCTGAAGAGCCGTAACCGTTTTAGTCTTTCCTCATACGAGAGGAGTTTCATCCCCTTTACCATCTTGTCGTTCTTATTTGAACCTTTTCTAGTGCCACTATATCTTTCTTGACATAAGTAGACCAGAATTGAACACAATGCGCCAGGTGAGGTTGCACCATGGAGCGATACAGAGGCATTATAACATTCTTAGTCCTGTTTACCATCCCTTTTAAAATAATTCCTAGCATCCTGTTAGCGTTTTTGGCTGCCACTACACATTGGGCAGAGGTTTCATCGTATTGTCTACAATGATACCCAGATCCCTTTCTTGGACGCTAATCCCCAAGGTGGACCCTAGCATCCGGTAACTGATTTGGGTTATTCTTCCCAATATGTATCACTTTGCATTTGTCCACATTAAATTTCATCTGCCACTTGGACTCCCAGTTTCTCAATTTCCTAAGGTCTGCCTTCAATTTTTCACAATCCACATGCGTTTTAACAACTTTGAACAGTTTAGTGTCATCTGCAAATTTAATCACCTCGCTCATCGTTCCAATTTCCAGATCGTTTATAAATAAGTTAAATAGCACCGGTTCCAGTACAGATCCCAGCGATAGGCCACTGTTTACGCTCCTCCATTGAGAAAAACGACCATTTAACCCTACCCTCTGAAGTACTCTGAAGTCCCAAGATCCGCAATTCCTAATCCACAACTGAGCTCATTAGTGCTGAGCCGAGAGGGAACGCGTTCCAGACTCTAATGAAAACTGCAGAGGATAGTAGTGAGAGGAGACCCCCTTCGCTCAATTCCAATGTGCTGCGGACCATGCAAGGAGCCTGCATGGAACAGGCTAGGTGAAATGAGCCAGAGAGTGGTGAGTTTAAATGAGACCTCTGCCGCAAGCCATTAGCTGCTCAGGCATGTCATGTTTCACTTGTTAGATGCCCGTTGCCGCATTCGGAGGCTGTCTTATGCTTCTTGTCTTCTGCATTGGTGTCAGCGAAGAGTAAAGATGGATCAAAATCACGCAGCCTCTTTCATCTTCCCTGTAGCATCCTCAGTTTCAGGACAAATCACATGGCGGAAGTACTCAGCACCAGGGGAGATCCAAAAGGAAACAAGAGCGATGCAAGATATCTGTCACCCAAAAGTAGCAGCGTTGGCTATGTCCAGAAATATTCATGTGCTGGAGGAAATGCTGCTTTGGACCCCTCTAAAAGACACTGCCCCTGACGTAACCCATGAGTGGGCAAAATAATGTGCTTTATTTGCTTTTATTGTGTTTTAGTTATGTGGTGGATAAATGTTTCTGGTGAAGGACAATCTTCTGTGTCCTATCTTGTATCGATCTGCTTTCTTTTTGCATTCTGTGGTTCGTCTGCTTTGCTGTTTTTAGGAGTAGCCTAGTGGTTGATGCAGTGTCTTGCGAACCTGGGGAACTGGGTTTGATTTCCACTCTTGTGATTCTGGGGAAGTCACTTGACCACTCAAAACACCCCCTGAGCTGTCTCTTCTCCAAGCCGAAGAGCCCTAGTCGCTTTAGCCTCTCCTCATAGGGAATTCATCCCAAACCTTTTATCATTTCACTGTGACTCTCTGACCTTGGGGAAATCGCTTAACTCTCAATTGCCTAAGGTGCAAACTCAGCGGCCCTCTTACTAAAATGTGTTGGAAAATGGACTTAGCACATTTTAACACAGGACTTTCTCGCATGCTACACTCATTTTCAGCACTGCCCTAAAAATGCCCATTTCCTGCCCATGGCACACACCCTTCCAAAAAGGTTTTTCAAACATTCAGCAGTGTGGTGTAGTGGTTAGAACTACAACCTCAGCACTCTGAGGTTGTGGGTTCAAATTCCACGCTGGGCAAGTCACTGAATCCTCCGCTGCCTCAGGTACATTAGATAGATTGTGAGCCCACCAGGACAGACAGGGAAAAAGCTTGAGTACCTGATTTTTAATGTATTCTGAACTCCTTTGGGAGGACAGGCCAGAAAGCAGACTTTAGCTTAACTGCTTTCCCATGCAGCAAGCACCAAGGGCCCTTAGACTGTGAGATGGAACTCCTGCTGAGAATCTGTACAAAGCAGTAAACTCTCCTTTTGCAGGGTCCCGACACAGTCAATGCTATTTCATGGCAGACGGGTCTCTGTTTGGCACCTCAGCCTTTTGAGATTCTGACGTTCTTCTGGCCTCTCGGGCTCCGAATAACACTAAGGATTCATATGCGACACCTGCAGCTATGGGGTAACACTGTCGAATTTATTTATTGAGATTTAATAACAGTAAATCTCAGTAAACAGTAAACAGTAACAGGTCTTGTTAACAGTAGTAAAAAGACCAAATACAATGAAAGAGGTAAACTCAAAATCAACAAATTGAAACTTAATAAAGAGGACTCAATGAAACAGATTCAAAAATATGCTTATTAACAGCACTGAAATTCAAATAAGAGAGATATAATCCTTATGAAGCATCGAATAAGCACAAATCAGAACATTCAAATAACACAGATATGACGCTAGTGCTTTTCTATAATACAGCTGAGGGGTCAAGTGCAGATATTAGATGGGGACAGGCTAAGCTCAAGGTAGGTTGACTGGTTTAGTTACCGTATGTGTAGCAAGTTAGTCAGTCACCCTATGTATTGAAGGCACCAGACCAAACCACCTAGCTTCTTTCATAGCATGTTTGTAATTGTAAATTGTGTGCGTATTTGGGAGGAATAAGTGCATTCTTCAGTCTCTGCAAGCATTTGTTACGTAGAGGAGGTCAAATAAAAAACAGAAACCATTTGGAATCAGCAAATCGAATGCACTGGGAGAGAGAAGACCAGGTTAATGCACTGCTGCAACATCTCAGCGCAAAATGCTTTGAGTCAGGAGCAGGGGCTGAGCTTTCCCAGTTTCGAAGAATGCATTAACCTGCAGCTAAGTGATGTCAGGTACAGGAGGAGACCCACAAAGCCACGAGCCGTTGTCGTGGTGACAGCTGAAGGCTTAGTAACCATGACAGGTTCCCCCGAGCGCTGCGCAGCCATTCATTTCCATTCAGTAGCGGCAGGAGTGCAATTCTCTATTGTTGCCAGCCAGCCTCAGCCGTAGGAGGAGGCAAGGTGACATTTGGGCCGATGCTGCCAGGCCTGGGTCAAATGGTCCCAGCTGGTCCGGTTTCGGTTCTGCCTCATGCCATGCGTTGGCTTCTAGTTCTGATTAAGGGAGCTGAGTGAGATAATCCGAATTATGAATCTCATGCAGAGAAGCAAAGCCCAGGTCAGATCAGAGTCTGCCTGACCTGAGGGGGGAGGGGGGCATAGGGATGTCTGTTTTGCAAATAATTCCTATTAACTCTAAGTTATGAAATTGTCATATTTTGTTCTAGCTGATTATCTCATTATCATTTGTCTCCAGAAATGTTTTCCTAAATCTGTAAAGACAATTCTTACAGAATGGAATAATATCAGTGGCTCTCTCTTCAATTTTTGTGGAACTCTTTATGCCAAATATATTAGTACTAGTCTTTAAGCCCGTTACATTAACGGGTGCTAGAATAGATGTGTCTGTCTGTCTTTCTTTGTCTCTCTCTCTCATTGGCCGCTGACTTTCTTTCTGTCTCTTTCTCTCTCTCTCTTTGGCCGCTGTCTGTTTGTCTTTCTTTCTTTCTGTGTCACTCCTTGACCACTGTCTGCCTGTCTTTCTGTCTCTCCCTCTCTCCTTGGCCGTTGTCTTTATGTGTGTGTCCCTCTGTTGCTCTCTGTGTGTGTCTGTCTTTCTGTCTCTTTCTCTCCTTGGCTTCTGTCTGCCTGTCTTTCTGTCTCTCCCTCTCTCCTTGGCCGCTGTCTGTCTTTCTGTGTGTCTGTCTGTCTTTCTGTCTCTCTCTCTCTCTCTCTCCTTGGTCGCTGTCTGTCTGTCTCTCTCCTTGGCCACTCTCTGTGTGTCTATGTGTTTTTCTGTCTCTTTCTTGTTGGCAGCTGTGTGTCTGTCTGTCTTTCTGTCTCTTTCTTTCTCTATCTCTCTCTCCTTGGCCGCTCTCTGTGTATGTTTCTGTCTCCTTCTCTCTCTTTCTCCTTGGCCGCTGTTTATGTGCCTTTCTGTCTCTTTCTCTCTCTCAATGGCTGCTGTGTGTCTGTCTTTCTGTCTCTTTCTTTCTCTCTCTCTCTCCTTGGCCGCTGTCTGTGTATGTTTCTGTCTTTTTCTCTCTCTCTTTTCTTGGCCGCTGTTTATGTACCTTTCTGTCTCTTTCTCTCTCTCTCTTTCCTTGGTTGCTGCCTGTGTGTCTTTCTGTCTCTGTCTCTCTCTCTCTCTTTGGCCACTGTCTGTCTTTCTATATCTTTCTCTCACTCTCTCCTTGGCCGCTGTCTTGTCTGTCACTTTCCTTCCCTCTCTCCCATTCCCTGCCTGCGCCCCGCTCCCCTTCCTTTGACCGCCCCCCCCCCAGCCTATCCCACCCCCTTTGCGGCAGCGCCACCAGCCTCCAACAAATCCTCATCCTCGACCCAGAAATTCACCCAGAGGGGAGAGTGGAGGCAGAGGAGAAGGCTGTGCGACCACGGAGCGGCAGTAGTTGTGGCCTTCCCTCCCCTAGCTCCGTAGCTCAGTTGCTGCCGCCGCCTCTTTCTCTCCCCGATGTCGGCTCCCAATGTGAGCACGCGCCACACTCTGCAACATTTCTCTGCCGACCACAGAGCGACGGACGCACGGAGCCACAAAAATTGAAGTGCGCATGTGTGCTAAGGGTATTATTATCTTAGATGAATCTCATATTGCTGAAAGGGCCAAATCTACTGTTAAGCATAGTGAAATCTGGGGACACTTTAAATACATTGGATTATGTACAAGTATCGATAATATGCTTTTAATATTCCTGTTCTTCTAAAATCTTTAAGAAAGATAATTTGAACTTTGTTTGAAAGAGTGAGTCGGGATGCAAATCCAAGCCAGAAATGCACCCCTGTGTAACATGCCCCACCCACTATGTAAAGGCCAAGCTGGGGGGGGGGAAAGAATGGGGAACAGTTTTGGCACCCCTGTTTCTCTGACACCCTTTGCAGCTTCCTGGACCTTCTCAGAAAATATGCCACTGCGAAAGGTCTGCTTATTCCAAGTGAACCATCAGATAGAAAAAATCACTCTATGGACCTGTTCAAAGAGTAAAGTTGATTGAATGATGTAACACAGTTCACCAAAACTTGCTCAGAATCAAGGAGGGGAAAACTGGGGCGAGCCCCAGAAAAACCACCTCACAGCCCAATCATCGCATGAAGGGTAAACGGTATCATTATATCATTCCATGTATGCTTGTATGTTGATAAAATGAGCACTATAATGATTAGATAGTTTTTAAGTCCAAGAACTAAGCAAACTTAACTTATAGCTTGCGGGTTCCGACGTGCACGTTTCGATCCTGCCTCAGGGAACACACAGGAATTGTTGGAAAAAACATGCGATGGGTACAGAGTTTCTGAGAAAACAAAGTTAAAACGTCAATACTTTATTCAAAAAATAGATAAAAGACTTTTTCACATGAAAGTTAAAACAATTTAGACTTAGCTCACGGCTAAACAGCAAAAGGACTCACCAGGATGGACAAATGTCTCCCATATGAAAGCGCAAATGGCGCAGGTTAACTGCTTTGAAAGGTAACCAGAGCGGAATGACCGCCAAGGTTTTAAAGGACACTGTACGACGTGATCACACACTAAAACGTGATGACGTCATAGCACTTATGAAAAAATCAGGTGCCGGAAAGACTGAAGGGGTACTATCAATCAAAAAAGGAAAAACAACAAATAAAAAATGAAAAATAAAAATAATGGAAAATAATTAAAAAATAAAAATAAAAAGTACAAATCTGGATGAACTAAATAACAAAAAACTGAATTACAAAAAACTGAATTACAAAAAACTGAATTACAAAAAACTGAATTACAAAAAACTGAATTACAAGAAAACCCGCCACTCAATCTCACTGTTAAGACCTAGTGGATGTAAGGTGTTTAGTTTGAAAATCCAATGTTGCTCCCTCACGTGTAATTTAGCTTTTAAGTTACCACCACGGGGTAACACTGGAACTTCCAGAACAGAAAACTTCATTGAAGTGAGGGGATGGTTTTCGCTCACCCAATGTTGGGTGAGTGGAGCTTCCATTACTCGAGTGGATATTCTGCTAAGATGTTCCCCAATACGCGTTCCAAGTGAACAGCATGAGGGGGGGCCATCCTTAACCCTCCTTTAACAAAACACCTCCCTCCCTCTCTTTATAATCTTTCCATCTCTTCTCTTCTCCTTTCATTTGTTTTTCTATATACCAAAGCTGTGCATTTGCATGTGTCGACTTGACTTCTGGAAAAGGTGCAGTTTACTCCAGGACTTTCATGGAGCTCTGCTGTTTAGCACTTTTTTGTTCCAATTTAACAAGAATTAGCACCAAAGAAAAGTGAAAACAGGGCAGAGGAAAATGAGCCATGGATAAGAATGTGTCTAGTGGAAACCAAATTTGTGTTATCTTTCGGTGGTTCTGAAGCTTTTAGTTCACGTTTGTGTGTTTGACAAAGAGTAGGTCACCAGAAAACATCATTAAGGTTGCTTATTTTCTTCTGAGTGCCCAATATTGATCTGATACCTATCGATAATGAAATATCTACCAAAGGCTTTTGTGAAATAAATAGGCCCAAAGATGGAAACCCTGGTCTCGGAATAACAAGGGTTAGAAAGATTGGCCCATCAATAGTTAAAATTGGTTTGAATTCAAGAGCAAATCTTATTCCAGAACAGGTTAACTTTTGGACCATGAAAAGTATGTGTGACAGGGGCCTTGACCCGGCTGTTGGAGACTGTCTTCCATTGTCTCAATGTACTGCAAAGTCTAATGACTGTATGAGTCTGGATCTAGATTCTGTAAACGCTGCTTAACTCGTTGGTAATGAGGAACGCGGCGTATAGCACACGTCAATCATGAGTTAAGCGTCATTTATAGAACTGAGTCTAGCAGTGCCTACTTTGGATATAGGAGCTGGTAATCATCAAAACCAAAGGCACCCCCTAGTTATGGCAGCGCCTAAGTCTAATTTATTTATTCATTCAATTTTTTATACCGTTCTCCTAGGGGAGCTCAGAAGCTTTTTCAACCTTCACATGCTAAGAAAAGTCAGATCCTGCTTCCACCAACAACACTTCGCTGTCCTCGTTCAATCCATTATTCTATCTAGACTGGATTACTGCAACTCCATCTACTTAAGCCTAACAAAGAAAAGTCTTCTCAGGCTTCAGCGGATTCAGAACACCGCGGCTAAATTAATTTTCGCAAAAAGCAAATTCGACCACGTCTCCCCGCTTCTGTCTAAGCTTCACTGGCTCCCAGTTCTCCTCAGGGTTCACTACAAATGCGCCTGCCTAGCCTTCAAGTCTCTACACGGCATCCTTACTCCCCTGTTTCCACTATCTTGGCTCTCCTCGAATCCTAACTCCACCAGATCCACTCAAAAATTCATACTATCATTCCCCTCTTTAAAAGGCATCTCCCATACAGGAAAACTTGGAACATCCCTCTTCTTCAAGATCACCGAGCTGTGGAACAGCTTATCTGCCCCTCTTCGGAGTTCGTCCTCCCTCCAACGCTTCAGAAAACATTTGAAAACTTGGCTTTTCTCTAAAATGTAAGCACTCCCTCCCTCTCCACTTTATTTAGTCCCCTCTTTCTTTCCTTTTTACCAAGCCTTTCTTCTTCCCATTGGAGTTCCTTTCTTTAGTAATTCCTGTAAACCGTGTCGAGCTCTACTTCTGTGGAGATGATGCGGTATACAAACTTAAGGTTTAGTTTAGTTTAGTTTATTCAGGTTCTCAAGCATACACTAGATGCCTACACAGAAAACACACCCATGATCCACCCTTAATCATGCCCACTTTGGACTAGAAACAGGAGATCCAACATTAGAATTTTGAGATTCTCAGAATCATCAGAAGGAGGACATATGATCTCCTTTTGAACAACATAGTTCCCAAATACCTTGGGCACTTCTTTCAGTCTGGCCCTGGATTTTGAAAGGGCCCTTCCAGACCTCTGAAGGACAAGAAATACCTGAGGCCTGTTGTTGCTAAGCTCCAGCATGTGCTTCTCATCTCAATCACTGCAAGAAATAGCAAAGTCTGGTATGATTAAGATTTTCTTTCTTTGGAAAATAATTGTTTTCTAAGTCCATAGAGGGGCATAATCAAAACAAACGTCTAAGTCCGATTCGGATGTATGGTGCTAGATGCCCAAAGTCAGCAGTGGGAAAATGCCCATTTTTGAAAAATAAGTCTAGAATATTTTTTTTAAGCAAATCGTCTGTCTGGATGTCCAGGCTATTGTTCATCCTGACCACCAGGACGTCTATCTTTATACCACATTTTTGCCCAAAATTTCATCCAAGTCCCAAATGCCCAGAACAAGACCATTTGAATGTGGGATGGGCCAATCTTGTAATGGACTGGCCACCCAGACATGGCAACAGAACAGTGGGGCACCTTAGAAGACACTGCTGTGAACTTCACAAAAAGAGTGCCACATAAACATCTCACCAGAACTCCCTTATAGGTTATGGTGAGCCCCCCACAACCCACTATATCCACCTATCTATAACTCCAATAGCCCTTATGGCTGCAGGTGGCACCTATATTGCAGTAGAGTAGGGTTTGGGGGGATTTTGGTGGGTGCACATGATCCACCATAAATGTAGTGGTTAGAGTGGCTTAAGGGCCTGGGTCCTCCTCTCTAAGGTTCATTAGCCCACCCCCCAGGCTATTTGGGACCTTTGTGTGCAGCTCTACTAGGTTTTCCTATTCCAGGTGCTGATGTTCTGGAGACAGGTATGTACTTTTTATGCTTATCTTTGTGGGGTTGTGAAGGGGTCAGTGATCACTGTATGTATGGCTTGGAAAAATTATGTTAGAAGTTCCTTCTTATGCTGATTTTAGAAAATTGTTAAAGCCACAACTATTTGATAGGTTGGTATCTTAATACATTCTGTTTTAACATTTAATAAGTTCTTTTTCATTTAACTTGTATTTTATCTGCATTGTATGTACTACTTTTATTTGTTGTGAACCGCCTAGAACCTTTGTGGTATAAAATTATTATTATTATCACTGGGGGAGTGTGTGTAGATCTTTACTTTGTCTCTGCGGTGGTTACCTGGTCATTTTGGATACCTTTTGGGCACTTAGACCTGTTTTTATATCGTCTAACTCATAACGTTTACGTTTTGTCCAGGATGTCTAGTAAAACATTTGATTATCTGTGAAGGATGACTAAACCTAGGTCGACCCCATCTCGCCCTAATCACTCTTCCTGGGCACGCAGCAGGATTCAGAAGCCTAAAAAGATCTGCGACACGTCCAGAAAATTGGTTTGATTATTGGCACTTGGACAATCTGTCTTTTAGGTCGTCCAAGTACTGACTTGGGTGGGTTTTTTAGACGTGGTTAAGTTTTGATTATGAGCCCCATAGCAGCTAAAAGGAAAGTATTCTGAAATATGAGATCAGAAGTTAGAGACACAGGAGCCAGATTTGCTGGTGACATAAGCCATCAACACCTTCTCCTTCACTGAACCAGAAAAACTTCAGCTTTCATTGACAAATACAGGCTGTAGTACTCCAAATAACATTTCTTTCCTCTGTTATGTTCTGTGATTGAATCTATATCATCTACTTCAGCCTATTGGCTTTTGCTAATGCAATAAATCTGGTGACTGAATTCACACGGCGACAATTCTGAACTTAAGGCTTATTACGCTTTTCATCTTCACGATAAAGGAACGGCAGCTTAATTACCTCCAAAGAAGATGGCCTACCAGCCATTTTATTCTTAGAAGACAGGTGATTTATAAGAGAATGCTTTTTCTTAATGTGCCTATGTTTGGCTATTCATGTTTAAGGATGTTGGTTGTAACCTGCATAGCTTTTGGGATTTATGCAGGACATAAATGTTTTTAAGTAAATCAATCTGACTCTGCATTTTGTCTGTTTTCTACCAGGAATATCACTCAGAAAAAAAGTGTAAGTTCTTCACCCACATATTTGATTTGATTTGCACAGCGGTGAGATTAATTTACGGTCTGAGGAAATACGACCACGTGACACCCTGTTATCGTGAATTGCATTGGCTTCCTGTTGAGACCCGGATGATCTTTAAGTTGGGATGTTTAAGTCGCCTTTGGAGTTGCTCCACTATATCTCGCCGATAGGTTCCTCATAGTGTTACACAAGAATAGTACAAAATCACAAGCCCTCCTTGCATTCCTGACAGTTAAGCAAGAAATATCACGAGCACACTCTTGCATATCAAGCTGCTTATTACGATAAAGATTTTCTTTTTTGGGGGGTAATGAAAGGGGTAGGCTTGAAGCAATTCAAGAAAAAGAGTGATAAAGAAAGATGTATTGCAACAAAAAAATCACTCTAAATAATGTTTATAAGGATGCTGTGCAGATGGTATAATTAGGTCTACAAAAATTTTTATGCTCAGAATCATGGAGGGGGTAACCGGGGAACACCCCAGTACCTCCCACCTCACCGCCCAATCATCGCATAAAAAGTAGACAGCATATTATATCATGTCTTTAAAGGTGCAAACTAAACCACAGCCCGATGGGGCTACAAATTTTTAAAGGTGTACGTCTGGTTATTTTAGAAAAACTCAGCAAACTTATCTTTTAGCTTGCAGGTTCCGACGTGCACGTTTCGTTCCTGCCTCAGGGAACCAACGATAGTAGGTGGAACACACTCATGCGGTGGGCTCAAAGATTCAAAAATAGCACCTGTCTCACGCATAAAGCGGAAGGCGTTTGTCACGGCTTGTTTCTTAGGAACCTGCAAGCTAAAAGAGAAGTTTGCTGAGTTTTTCTAAAATAATTTGTAGCCCCATCGGGCTGTGGTTTAGTTTGCACCTTTAAAGACATGATATAATATGCTGTCTACTTATTATGCGATGATTGGGCGGTGAGGTGGGAGGTTCTGGGGTGTTCCCCAGTTACCCCCTCCATGATTCTGAGCATAAAAATTTTTGTAGACCTAATTATACCATCTGCACAGCATCCTTATAAACATTATTTAGAGTGATTTTCTCAAAATTGGTAGCTGAGTTTGGTCTGTGTTATCTTTTGTAGCTGATTTGAACATGCCACATGGGTGGTTTGTTGTTCGTTTCCACATCAAACTTTTGTCCACATCATTACGCAGCTGATCTGCCATCACGAGTTGGTTTTCTCCTGGAAACAGAGATCTACTTTCTACCATGCAATATTTGGTTCTCACTTCTTCTGAACTCTGCAGAGAGCAGGACTGCTTTGTTTTCCGTTGACCCTTTTCTTAATGGATGTCCCGCTACACAAATGTTCTGTTACTACTTAGCCTGGTATGTTTTCCTCCTATATCTCATGATAATGCTGCCTCACAGCTCACAATTTACATGTCTCTGGATATATCTTTTCATTTCATTGTTATTGAGATATTGTACTTTAATACAGAAATCATTATTCTACATATTCTAGGTTGGCCAGTGTAGGAAGTGGTCTTCGGAGGACAGTATGACGCAGTGGTTAGAGCTACAACCCAGCACTTCTCCCTGTGACCCTGGGCAAATCCTCCACTGCCCCAGGTACAATAGATAGATTGTGAGCCCACCGGGACAGAGAGGGAAAATGCTTCAAGTACCTGTATGTAAACACTTTGAGTGTGATTGTAAATCTACAAAAAGGCAGTATACAAGTAAAAAAAAAATTCTTTTCTTTGATCTTTGTCCTTCTGAGCCATGTTTTTCTGACCTATTATAAGATCCCCTTTTACGAAGCCGCAGGCGTAAGTGCAACAAATGCTCCGATGCCCATTCAATCCCTATGGGCGAAACTTAATTTAGGCAAGAGACATCCAGCTCAACGGAGATTTAAGAACAGTCTCTTACTTGATAATGACTTCGTATCTTGCATTGAAACATTCATCAAAGATTTTCTGAAGCATAACTCAATTGACCAAAATAATGTTTCTACGGGAGACATAAAAAGTAACTCTAAGAAGTAAAATTCTAAGTTATCCTTCTTGAGGGAAAAAAGGAGGATTTCTTGAACTTACACACCCTTTAAAACAAGATCAAAGAACGAGAAAGTCAATATCAAGTCTCATACTCCAAGAAGATCTTTTTAAACTTGATTTGTTTAGAATATAATTTTAAGAAAATGGTCAGCATACAAGCCTGCCATAAACATTTTATTCAAAAGAATTTGGTGACAATAAAACGGGCAACATACTTGCCCAATTTTGTAGCGGAGGAAGAAACCTATCTCGTCCTACTTTAACAGTAGATCAGCAATTTTTTAAAAAAACTTCTGTTTTACATTTCTTATGTGCTGTGGTTTTGTGTGTTTAGTGGACTGTGTATGTTACTATGTTACTCGCATAGATATGTAGATAGGCGGGTTATAAATAATTTTAAATAAATTTAAAAACATTTATTAGGAAAGATCTCTACTAAAGAAATCATCATATATATGGAACTCTCTCCCTAACAACAAAGCTCCAGGTCCTGATGGCTTGATTTCAGAATTTTACAAAACATTTCAATTTCTCCTTTCATCATTACTACCTATACTTTACAATACACTCCACTCCAACCTTTCTGCCCAGAGAAGCTTTGCTGATGGTAATATTTTTAATTCCTAAAGAAAACCTGGATCACACCAGAAGTTCCAGCACTTAACTATTCATTGAGTGAAAAAAATATTTTCTCCTATTCATTTTAAAGAAAATAAGAATAGCCTTACTGGGTCAGACCAATGGTCCATCAAGCCCAGTAACCCGTTCTCATAGTGGCCAATCCAGGTCACTAGTACCTGGCCAAAACCCAAGGAGTAGTAATGGTATTTCCATGCAACTTCATAGAGTGTCACCTTCTTTTTGTACTTTTTAAAAGAGTAAACAATGGATATATATTTACTAGGTCAGCTCCACTCAATATTTTTCAGATCTCTTTCATATCCCCACTTAGCCATCTCTTCTCCAATATGAATGGCCCTAGCTTATTAAGCCTTTACTCATATGAGAGGAGTTTCTTCCTCTTAAACATTTTGGTCACCCTCCTTTAAACTTCTTGTATATCTTTTTTGAGATACATCAACCAGAATTGCACTTGGCAGTGGGACCAGTGAAGCATCCAGTTAGGACCCAGGGGGACCCAAAAGGCAAGCAAACATAGGACTGGTGGTGGCCCTATAAGAAGCAGGAAGAGTTTAAGGTCCGAGGCCAAGGGGGTCTGGCGAGTGATCAGCAGAGGGACTGGCGGGACCTGTGGTGACTAGTGGAGAGACCAATAAATGGTACCAGGAGCTGCCAGAAAACTCCCTAGGAAGCAGCCCTTTAGACCCTGAGAACATTGGTCAAAAGTGATTGGTAAGTGGCTGGCGGAGGGACTTGTGGGGCCGGTGGCAACTGGTGGAGAGAAAGGTAAATGGTACCAGAAGCTGTCCAAGACCAGGAGGGCCAATGAGAGTCGGAGAGGATCTGGAGAAGAATGAGGGTCAGGGAGGACCCGGTGATAACCAGGAGGACCCTGGAGGGACCTAGTTATAGATTTTAGAAGAATATGAATGAAGTGTGTTTTTGGTGATCTTGTTTTGTTTTAACAGTATCGGGTGATGAGGAGGACAGCCAGAAGCACCTGGGGAGTGGAGAGGTGACGAGTAATGACCACTCAGACCGATCACACGATCAAGCCAATGGAAAGGTAGCTGCCTATTATCAAACCAGAGTTATTTATTTAATTCTCTATCCCAAAGAGCTCAGGACGGGTCACAGGTTAACATACATAATATACAGTTACAGTACAAGCTTCTTTTTTCTGGGACACGTTTGGATCCTAACTTGACACCTAGGGCTCCTTTTACAAAGGTGCGTTAAGGCCTAAACGCGCAGAATAGCATGCGCTACCTTGCCGCACACGCTAGACCTTAATGCCAGCATTGAACTGGTGTTAGTTCTAGAAGCTTAGCGTGGGTTTAGCACACGTTAAAATCCCGCGTGCGCCAAAAACGCTAGCCCACTTTAGTAAAAGGAGCCCATAGTAGGGATCTAATACCAATACAGGTAAAATTTTACAATACAGTTTTTATCCTAACGAGACACAGACCGAGGATCTGGTATCAATATAGATTTATTTGTAATCTATCGGTCGCGGGATTGTTTTTATTGCTTTCCTAAACTTGGAGTCTTTCGAGGGATCTGATCTGCAGGGGCAGTCGATTCCAGTAGGTTGGTCTGAAGTGGGAGTAGAAACGTCATTTCCATAGTGCTACTAGACATTCACAGTGCTGCACTTTTTCTGCCCTAGTGGGCTCACAAAGTAAGCTTTTGTACCCGGGATAATGGAGGGGTTAAGTGACTTGCCCAAGGAGCTATAGTGGGAATTGCACCCAGATCCCCAGGATCAAAGCCTGCTGCACTAATCAGAGAAATGACAGAGGGACTTCCACAGAGCCTCCTCACCAGTAACAGAAGGAACCTGGTATAAATCTCACCCAGAATTATGAGGAAGGAGCTGCCTTTGAAGTCATTTAGCCCAGAAAGGCTCTGCAAAGGTTGTTTCAGCAATATTACACAGCAATTACATGGTTGAGAAGCTCTTACCTCAAGTAAAACATTGATTAATATTAAAGCTCTCAGGACGTGGCTAGGAAAAACCTTGCATTGCCACCCTATTACTCTGGCCTCCTCAGAACTGGGTGCACACCTCGGCACTTCGCTCATACAGCCCAATGGGACCCGTTTCACTGTGATACAGCATGAATGCAAACACAGAAGAACCCGTAAGTCAAACCACTTCATCTCATTTAAGCTAGAAGTTTATGTATTGGTACATAGTAAGCACTGCTTTGGGATAGCCCAGGGGTAGGCAATTCCGGTCCTCAAGAGCCGGAACCAGGTCAGGATCTCCACAATAAATATGCATGAGATAGATTTGAATCTCCAGGAGGCAGTGCATGCAAATCCATCTCATACATATTCATGGTGGAGATCCTGAAAACCTGACCTGGCTCCGGCTCTCGAGGACCGGAATTGCCTACCCCTGGGCTAGCCCAATATCTTCAAGATCAGGTTGGGTTTCTCTGCAGAAGTATTATGTACATTTATTTTTAAATTATAAATAAGTGAATTGCAAAGCTGAATAAAGACATATATAAAGTGATATGGAAATAATACATGTATAATGTTAAACAGTGAATCATAGGTGGTTTAGCTGTACTTTGACTGTCTTCTGCATCTTGTTCTAAATATATCATTGTGAGCCTTTATAGACCATTCTTTATATCTTGCAGTGACTCAGCACAGAAAATGATTGATCCGAGTGCATTTAAAGCCAGTTTTCCTAGTGAAACAGGTCTCGTTGGGCTGTCTGAGCTAAGTCCATGTCCTACTCTTTGCTGGGCTATGTAAGTTAAGCATATGTTCTGTTTTCTTTGGTTTTTTTTTCAAACGTCTTTTTGTGGAGCTTGTACTGCTGGTCATTCAGTCGGAGGAATATACTTTTTTTAGTTTCTGGAAATTACTCGACTCATTGCTACAGTTGCTTTTCATGTGTTGAGAGCACCACCTGCTGGTTGCCGATTACACCCCTGAGGCAGGCTCTTAAGCCGAAACACGGACCGTGTCAGGTCCACGACATACAGCGAATATAGGATTAAGACTGTTATACCAATACCCTAATAAATATTTACTCATTTTGATTGACCCCTGGTTGATGTGTACAGTTACTAACTCCACTTGTACGATTTCTATTTTTTTTTACTTCATTCATATTTAAGTGCAAAAATGGTCTTGTGTGATATGACTATGCATATTTTTAATTTGAAAAAATATGATCACATTAGTTCATATTATCAAAAACTTCACCGGCTGCCGTTCGAGTTTGGATGTATTTGTTATAAAGTTTTATTTGGGTTAGCTCCATCTTATCTTGTTGCTTATTTTAGATTTTTTACATGTAAAAAAAAATATACGTAAATCCGGTTGGTTTTATTTTCCTTCAGCGAAAATGTGCCGTTTTAAGAAATTCTTTGATAGGACTCTGGCGTTTGAAGCAGGAATAATGAATTCATGTTTGAATGCTCTTCTCTCTCCAGCCCTCACTTATCATCAGTTCTGGAAAGATCTTAAAACTCATCTATTTAAACAATATAATATTTAATTGATTTCAAATTTATAATGATAAGCAGATTTCTTATTATTTTTATGGCACAATGTTTACAGTTTTCTTATCCATTGTAATATAAATAAGTTGTATTGTACATATTTTACTTTGAATAAGTTTTGGACGCATTTTGTTAGTCAGTATCTTTTATTGAATTATGCTACTTCCTTCTATCAGACATTGTTAGTTGGATCTGTATTTTAATTACCTGTTCAAGAACTGATGCTTTGGCGGCATAGAAAAATAAACTATTATTATTATTATCATAAGTGAGGAAAGTTTTTCTGGGGATCAAAGAAAGGAAACGTGAACCAGGTATCTCAAGCACAGAAATGTGGCTTTTTTAAATCCTTTTTTCTCCCTTTTGAGAAGACTTTGGGCTCCTTTTAACGTGCGTGACCATCACACGCTGGCCAAAAACTACCGCCTGCTCAAGAGGAGGTGATAGCGGCTAGCGCAGCTGGCGGTTTAACGCACGCTATTTCACGCATTAAACCGCTAGCATGGCTTGATAACAGGAGCCCTTAATGTGAGCTCATATTATATGGTCTGGAGGTCTTTTCGTGTACAATTTTGACCTCTATCATCCTTTTGCTGTGAGTAGTGCAAACTGGGACGTACACAGAGCTTTCTCTCTAATCTAATTCCAGATACAGGAGAGCTCATTCCCAGAAAATCAAACACTCTGTAGGTTGCTGCTCGCGTCAGCTTTGGCGCTCTCTCTGATGTGTCATTTCCTAGGCATGGAAGAGGAGACGCAAACATTAAGAGTCTTAGCCAATAGGAAGAGGAGGAGATAGTGGATGCTGTGGATGGGCCCTTTGGCCTTTATCTGCCATCAGGTTTCTATGATTTTTTAGCATATAAGTCTCTGAAGTGCGTTCAGGGTAAATCACATCAGTAACAGAGGCACTATATGGAAGAGGCTGCTGTATTCAGAAGTGCCATAAGAACATAAGACTAGCCTTACTGGGTCAGACCAATGGGCCATCAAGCCCAGTAGCCTGTTCTATCAGTGGCCAATCCAGGTCCCTAGTACCTGGCCAAAACCCAAGGAGTAGCAACATTCCATACAGAATCTCAAAGAATACAAAGATTCCGGAATCCCAGAGAGTAAGAAGATTCTAGAACCCCAAAGAGTAGCAACATTCCATACAGAATCTCAAAGAATACAAAGATTCTGGAATCCCAGAGAGTAACAACATTCCATGCTACCGATCCAGGGCAAGCAGTGGCTTACTCCACTGTCTCTTTACTGCTGACACAAATGTCACCACCACAAGGATTTAAACTTGTCCCACCATGATCCCTCACACCCCACCCTGGTCCTAGCCCCACCCCACTTTAGCCTCCCCAAAAATCTGAGTCATCTTCCGACTATGGAAGGGAGACAATAAAGGAGATGGGACATCTCACTCATGAAGAAAGGCTATACGGTAAGGTCTCTTCAGTTTGGAGTAAAGATGAATGAAAAGAGATATGATAGAAGTTTATAGAGTCATGAATTGGGATGGTTGTATAGCCTTTCAAACTATATTTAAACAAGAGGACACTTCAAGATAGGAACAACCATTAGACTGAAGTCAAATTCGGGAAAATATTTATTCAAGTAGCATGTATTTAAGCTGTGGAATCTGTTGCTGGACGGTGCAGTCAAGGCAACCAACATATCAGGATTCAAAGAGGTTTGGACAAGTTCCTGGAGGAAAGGTCCATACAAAATTCACCAGGTTGGCTTGGGAAAACCATTGCTTATCCTTTGCAAGAGCCATGAGAAATTTGATCAACCTGTTTGGGATACTTGTAACCCCAAATACCTACAGTCAAAGACAGGATTGTTGGACTTCATGAAACTTGGATGTATCCCATCTGGCCCTGGAGCTTTGCTACTTTGCGTTTTGCCAGGTTCATGCAAATGCTGCCTTCTCTTCTGTAAATGATTTTATATCTACCTTATCCACATACATCCTCTTGCCAGTGATCAGTGGTTCTTCCATCAAAAACTGAACAGGAGTTTGCATACTGTAGCTTTTTTTTTTTACTTGTACTTTGGTTCTCTCCACATATACTGTAACTCCTTGTCACCTTTCAGTCTATAAATTTTATCTCTGGAATCCCTCCATTCACTAACATACCTGAAAATGGCTTGGTTTGCTTTGATGTCAGAGGTAATCCCTCCCACATTGAATCAACACTTATTTAATAAGTTGCCTATGAAATGTTCTGTGACTTCAGAAGTTTTCTTCAAAGTTTCCCATGTCTCCACCAAATATAACAGCTAACGTCTGTTTATTTTTAGGATACTTTGGAGAGTTGTGATAACTTTCATGGAGCCAACAGAAATGCGGCCACCAGAGCCAAAACACTATTCTTGCAATTCTTACATTTGTACAGAGCATTTAAAAGAAGAAAGGGCAACAAATACAGTATATCCCAGTAACCACTGGCTCTATGTGTGGGTGGCTCAGTACTGAAACAGCAGGGGACACAGCAAGGCAAGAGTGAGGTGCATTAGAAAGAGCAGTGGTGGGGGGTGGGAGAGGAGTTCAGTACTGGAATAACAGGAGATTCTGCAAGGCAGAGCCGTATGTTTATATTTTAGGGTGTCCCTGTTGAACTAGAAAGGAGGGGCAGGGAAAGGATTATGAATTTAAATCACTAATTTTTTTCAGTTACAGCTTAAGACAAATTATATTCAAGTACAGTTGCTCCCTGTGACCTTGGTCAAGTCACTTAGGGCCAGATTCTCTAATATTACCAGTAAAATCCGACAGGCTACTGTCATGACCATGAATGTAACAAGTCATTCTCAAAGAACCACCCATGCAAATGAGGTTTGCGGAGGTTCACGGAGGGTCGCCAGATTTACATGAGGGTCGCTGGTGATAGCAATCGGCATATGCGCAGAATAGCCCACAAAAAGAGGCGGACAAAGAGGCGTGGACAACTGAGCGCTAGTCAATTGAGCGCGAAGACAACCTAGCGCAAGACAATTGAACGTAAATTATTTTCTGTAATGTGCACGAGCGGGACAATTGAGCGCAAGACAACTGAGCGCAAGACAATTGGGCGCAAAGGGAGTGACATTAAAATATACAGTCCGTACGCGCGTGAACCGAAAATATAAACATACCTGTAAATGAAGAAATGTGGAAGTACGTTTGCTCTCGCCAGAGGCGAGAAAAATCCGCGCAAGACAAATATTCGTTATAGATCAAGTTCTAGCAAAACCAGATCTTTACCTATAACGGACACGGTCAGTCAGCGAAAGGAAGGCAGGCTGTTCGGAGGACATATATAATGAGGACACGTAACCATAGTAACGAAAATGCATTCACGTGACTTATATTGAAAACGCAAAGAGCGAAGGGAACCATACTGAAAACGCGGTGACGTGATCACGTGTTAACGTGCTGAACGTGCGCGTGGCCTTCGTTCGGTAGGCGCCATCTAAGGGGCGCACTGAATTGTCATTGCGCTGAGGTATCGTTGCGCTCAATTGTCTCACGCTCAGTTATCGTTGCACTCAATTGTCTTGCGCTGAGTTATCCTTGCGCTCAATTGTCTCTCGCGCAATTGTCTTTGCGCGCTATTGTTTTTGCGCTGAGTTGTCTTCGTGTTATTTGTCCGCACGCGATTGTCTTGCACGCAATTGACCTGTCACCGAAAGAGGCAAATATGTGCGCACTTCAGGAAAAAGCTAAGCTGTAGGCACGCATATTGTGGGCGTGCCTTATTGGAGCACAATATATGGACACATGCGGCTGTTGAGTTAATCATAGGCATGCCAGCGCTATTGGAGGGGGGGTGCAAGTGTCAGTTTTCAACAAGCACGCATAAGACACACCTTTAGTACCGATGCCTGAGATTGGTGCTTTTGAGATTTTTTTCCCCAAAACTATTATACAGTTATACTACTATAATTTATGTGAATGGTGGTTTTTAAAAACATTTTTTATCATGAGCCACAGTCAGAAACACACGCCTTGAGACGCGCTTTTCACAGTACCGGCACCTCCAGACCAGCCGGTAATTTTTGGTCATCAAAAGCCAGTGCCAAGCTTGGAGAATCACCCAGAGTGTTCGTTTAAATATTAATGAGTCAATTTATCTAGCATTTTAATATTTATGAACGCGTTGTAATACATGTCAGAGTCGGAGGCTGCTAGAAAGCTCGGAAAAGACCACGGTGAGTCATTCTGATAATCGTACGGTATAATACTGCCAGAGCCAGTTTAGCAACCATCATTAAAGGCATAGTAGGTTTTGAGAATCCAGCCCTTAATCCTGAAGCCCACTCTCTCCTCCCCTGAGCTTACCTTTGAAAATCCCTGATCCCTAGTGGGCTAGGCAGGAGTTATCAGTGACCCCAATTGTTCCTGTACTTACTGATGCCCGGTTGAAAATAAGGATTTTGCCAATGCTCCCAGGGGAGAAAAATATCCCCCAATTTTTGCCAGGATTATTTTTTCTGACATAAAATGCCTTGCTGTGTCCACTTGGTATTCACTGTGTACACCATGGCGTCCTTGAAAAAACAGCATTAAGGTCACCAAAACCAGCGTTGTAATCTTTAACCTATATTAAGGGACACAAACATGGGCTAGTGTTCTAATTCTGTTTGATAACTATCCCCCTGAATGTCAGCAAGTGCAAGATAATACATGTAGGGGCGACTATTCCAAATTATAGCTTAGCAGGATTTAAAATAGCTTTGGATAAGTTCCTATAACAAAAGTCCATAAGATAGACTTGGGGAAATCCACTGCGTATTCCTAAAATAAGCAGCATAAAATCTGTTTTACTCTTATGGGACCTTGCTAAGTACTTGTGACTTGGCTTGGCCACTGTTGGGGAAACAGGATACTGGGCTTGATGGACCTTCGGTCAGTCCCAGTATGGTAATTCTTCTTATGTGAGCCATTGTGACATCACTGCTGAGGTTGGCTCTTAGGCATTGGTGGAATGAGGCATGATGACATCACAATCTCAGCTCTGGAATGTTGCTACTCTTTGGGTTTCTGCCTGGAACTTGGGACCTGGGTTGGCCATTGTTGGAAACAGGAGACTGGGCTTGATGGACCTTTGGTCTGTCCCAGTATCATAACACTTATGGTCTTATGATATAAAGTTCCAGATTAGGAATCACCACCCAAGAAAAGGTTCTTGGTGTCATTGATGATATACTAAAATGCTCTGCTCAGGGTAGAGCAATGGCCAAGAACGAAAATAGAATATTAAAAATTGTTAGGAAAGGAATAGAAAACAGAGCATCCCATAAGTTTTGTATATTACTCCATGGTACAGCCACACCTCTAATCCTGTATGTAGTTCTGGTCACCACATCTCAAAAAGATATACCTGAATTAGAAAAGGTACAAAAAAGGGCAACAAAAATGATTACAGGGATGAAATGATACCTCTTGAAGAAAGGTTGAAGAACTTAGGGCTCTTCAGCTTGAAAAGAAACAGCAGAAACTCATCGTAGCTCACTGACAATGGTCAGCCCATCTCTTTTGTAAACCACAGAGAACCGAAAGGCTTTTGCAGTTTATAAATAAAAATATATGTTAGGTTATTGAATTCTCAAGCACAGTTTTGGGCATCATTATTGACTCCGCACTTTCCTTTAATGATCATCTCAACTCTCTGGTAAAAAAATGTTTTTTTAGTCTTCACATGATGAGGAAAGTGAGATCCTGCTTCCGTCAACAACATTTTGCTGTCAATCATTCTTTCCAGACTGGACTATTGTAATTCCATCTGTCTAAGTCTAACCAAGAAAAATCTTCAAAGACTTCAGCGGATCCAGAACATTGCGACTAGGTTGATCTTCACAAAAACCAAATTTGACCATGTTTTCCCGCTTCTGTCAAACCTTCACTGGCTTCCGGTGATTTCTAGGATTCACTTTAAATGTACCTGCTTAACATTCAAGATCCTACATGGCATTCTTCCTCCCCTAATCCCACTATCCTGGAATTCTTTGAGACCTGACACTACCAGATCTGCCCACATACTCAAACTATCTTTCTCCTCGTTAAAAGGCGTCATGTATGCAGGGAAATTAGGGAAATCCCTTTTCTTCAAATTCAGTGAACTTTGGAATAATCTCCCTGCACCGCTGCGGAACCTAGGCTCATTCCAATTATTCCGAAAGTATCTGAAAACCTGGCTTTTTTCCAAAACGTAAAGCTAGCTATCCTCTTCATAACCTCTAAGTTCTTATTATGTCTTCCCTTATTTATTGAATTACCTGTAAACCGTGTCAAGCTCTATCTTTATGGAGATGATGCGGTATACAAACTTAAAGTTTAGTTTAGTTTAGTTTAGTTATATGATATAGGTCAATAATATAAAGAATAGAGCTGAATGGGTAGACGTGAATCCAATTTGTTTACTCTTTCCAAAAGTAAAAGAGAGTAGGGAGCACACAATGATGATGCTAGTATGCCGTACATTTAAAACAATTCAGAGAAAATATGATCCTCTCTGGAATTACTTATTGGAGAATGTGGTAAAAGCTGTTAGCATAGCAGGGTTTAAAAAAAGGTTTGGAAAATTCCTGGAAGTAAACTCCTTACACCTTTATTAAGGTGGACTTGGAGATAAGTAGCATGGAATCTATTTACTCTTTTGAGATTCTACCAGGTACTTGTGATCTTAATTTTGATGGATTTTCAGTCTGTTCCAGTGTGCCAACATTTACATATACAATCTAAGTTTATACCAGAGATTTAAGGGGCCCCTTTACTAAGCTGCATTAACCCCCTTTTTAAAAGAATGCAGCGTGGTTTTTAGCGCTGGCCGCGGCGGTAACAGCATTGACACTCCTAAAATTCTTATGAGCATCGGAGCTGTTACCACTGCGGCTGGCGCTACAAACCACGCTACAGTTATATGCTAATTCATACCAAATGTCACACAATGTCCTACTGTGAGACATGCTAAACGTTCTACATTAGCTTTGTCATATGCACTCACTAACTGCATAGTGATTATTATTATTTTTTTAAGAGGGCATGAGGGTAGGCTTTCGTGCGCTAACCAGTTAATGCCTCTATTTTATTGCTAACTGGTTAACACATGAATAATTAGAGAAAGACACGGGGACAAATTTGTCTCTATCCCCACGGGATCTATCTCGAACCCCATCCTGTCCCCATGAGTTCTTTTCCTGTTCCTGCCCCATCCCTGCAAGCTCTGTCCTCTTCTGCACAAGCCTCAGCAGGTGACAGAGCTCGCAGGGACAGAACTCACGGAGGAGAGGGTCTCAGTTTCGGTGCAGCAGGGCAGCATTATGTGACACTTGTATAAATGTGTGGCTATAGATTGTAATAGCAGGGATGTGGAGTGAATTGCGTAGACTGAGCTGCATATGTGTCTGTCTGTACAGTAATAGCAGGGGGGCACGGATGGCAGGGCAGGTGTGTGGGGCACTGACTGAGCTGTACAACAGGGCAGCACTGAGGGGCTCCATCCCTTTCACTCTTACAATAACAGAAGGGGAGTAATTCAGCTCTCTGCCCGCCTTCAAGCGATCAGATGAAGGTTCTTTATTAACAGCTGATAGACTGCATATTTCTATTGCTTTCTTCTTCTTCTCACCCTTGTTTCCATTCCTGGGGAGGGGGGGGGAGGCTGAGCCATCTCTCAGCTCCTTTGTCCCCGCTTCTCCATGGTCTGTAAATCTTGTATTTAAGGGTAGCCATTCTTTTAGGGTTTGATTGCAAAAGCTGACAGCCTAATCAGGTAACTTGAAATGAAAGGAAAACATTCAGCTGCCAAAGGGCCTGGGACCCGTCTTTTTGTTCCGATCTGTTATTACAGTGCGCAAAAGAAATACAAGTTACCATTTATTGCCAATTAGAATCTGTTGTCTTGGGCCACCTCCGGGGCTAGGCCAGTTTCTTCCCACATCTGAGAGCCTATCTGCCATTCATGGCCCCTTGTCCTGTTCAGCTTTGACAGTGTAGGGAGTATAAGCCAAGTCAAACTCATAAAAATCCTCACAATTGCTGCATAGCAGCCTGGAGGCCCCATATCTCCATGGTATATTAACCCTTGCTGAACTCTGTTCAAGACTCCTACCCTGCCGTGACGCCTCTTTCTGTGTCTTCGGCATCCAACTACAGCTGTGAAATATTCTTTGCAAAGGCAACTCCCATGGGTTAGCTTAAAAAGTTACCTTTCGTACAATATCTTTTCAAAATCATGTTCTCATACAGACCACGTGGGGAACGGCACATCCTGTGCCTATGTTTGTATCTTGGGGGGGGGTTTGATAGCTTTTGCTGAACTGTGTAAATAATAAAAACATTGCTCACATGAGAATGAGTTTAGGAAGTGCTTTGAGAGGTCAGTTTTCAAAAGCTATTTACCCATGCAAACGGGCTGGCTGAGAACCGAGCAGCCCCCCGACAGATAAAAGCATACATGTTATTCCATCCGACGCCCACTGAGTAGAGACATTCCTGAGAATGGGCTCGGCCTCTGCCGCTTTTCTATGTTGTAGAGACAAAGACTGTGTCTGAATTCAAGGAAGGCACGTGGGATCTCTTAAGGAGAGGAGAAGATGGTGGATGCTGTGGAAGGCTCATTTGGCCTTTATCTGCCGGGATGTTTCTCAAGAACCATAAAGCTCTATGACCTCACAACGCAGGTGTAAAGAACCTTAGCCTTAAGCAGTGCCCTGCAAACTTTCTCGAGTTGCAGCTCAAAGCGTCCAGAAGTACACGGGCATTGCCGTGATGATGCCCCGTGCATGCGTGATATTTTCAAGGCGATGTCCATGCATGCGCGAAGGCCTTCCAGACGGGCCCCTGATGTCAGCAGAGAAGAGGGCCAGAGAGGAGAGGCGCCCGCACCTCTCCTCCTGCTCCTCCCCAGTGTGCCACGGCACACCTGAAATCTCAGGAGGCACACTAGTGGGCCACGGCATACAGTTTGCGATACTGGATGCTGCAGAGGAGTCATTTGGCCTTTATCTGCTTTCCTGTTTCTATGTATCCATCCAGGTCTTTCCTGAGTCCTTCCTCTGACCCTGTATTGACCCTCCAGGCCTTTCGTAGCGTCTAGTGACATTCACCTGTCACTCTGCCAGTTGCCACCATCTCAGCTGGTCCCTCCACCAGATGCTCCTTAGATCTTGGCCAATGCTTCCAGGGCCTCTCAGGCTGCTTCACTTGGGGTCCTCTCTGACAGCTCACAGTGCCATCACTGGTCTCTCCGGCCCCACCAATCCCACTGCCATTCAGCCACCTGACCCTCTCAGTCTTGGACTCTGCCAGCTCTTCCAGTTGTCTTTTGGGGGCCACCACTCCCTGGCCTCTTGGGTCCCCACCACCTGGATCCTTCTTCACTGCTCCAACTGTTGCTCATCAACCCTAAGCCCCTTCCTTGATTCCAGGCCCTGCAGCTCCTCAGCTCTTTCTTGCCTGTGTATAGGTCCCCACAGACCCTTCTAACACCAGACTTCACTACAGGGGCCAGATCTCTCTAATAATGTATAGGTCCCCACAGACCCTCCCACCACTGGGCTTCCAGTTCTCTGTTGCAGCAGTCCTCCCTATCAGGGCTGGTCAGCCTGGCTACTCTACTTCACCAGGCCCTCTATCACCACAAACCAGCCATAACCTTCAGGACTTACCAGGAGTTAGGCCAGCATTCTTCCTCTTCCCTAAGGAGATCCTGAGCTTTCTGTGCTGGGAGCTGTTCTTTTCAGCACCACAATCCACTCAGGGTGAATGGACAGCTCCCAGCATCACTTGCAGCTCTTATGCAAATCAGCTCTCTTCTCTAACCCAATGAGCTCTACTGCTCGGGCTCCCTCCTCTGGCCAGTGATAGGTACTCCACCCTGTCACAACCATACATGTCCTGCCCATATATACAACCCCTTTTCAGGTGTGCGCTAAGACACTTAAGTGCTACCTTATAGAATAATGTGCAGGGCATTAGCTTGCATAACTGCCAATATAGACACATCCCTAAAATGCAAACAAACATGGTAAAGCACAATACATGGTATGTGGTCTTCATCATAAGGTGTATGGGGACAGACTTAAAGATCTCAATCTGCATACTTTGAAGGAGAGGGGAGATATGATAGAGACGTTTAAATACCTACGTGGCATAAATGCACATGAGTCGAGTCTCTTTCATTTGAAAGGAAACTCTGCAATGAGAGGGCATAGGATGAAGTTAAGAGGTGATAAGCTCCGGAGTAATCCGAGGAAATACTTTTTTACAGAAAAGGTGGCAGATGCGTGGAACAATCTTCCGGAAGAGGTGGTGGAGCCATACACTGTGTCTGAATTCAAAAGGGCCTGGGATATGCACTTGGGATCTCTCGGAGAGGGAAAGAGATAATGGTTAGTGCGGATGGGCAGACTGGATGGGCCATTTGGCCTTTATTTGCCATCATGTTTCTATGTTTTTATAATAACTGACAGAACAAGAAAATTTAGACTCAATAAAATATAGCCAACAGATAAAAAAGAAAATGTTTGTCCTCTGAATCCCCCCTCCCCCCTACCATCACCTTATGACAAAGAAGAAGTGTCCGTTCTTACATTTTATACCCTCCCACAGTGCTGGTAGACAGCCAGACAAAGCAGCACAGAGCGGTGAGAGGAAAGACATGCAGCCCAGTCACTAAAAAGGGGCACCAGCAGCACTGCGGCAGAAGTGGTCCACTCTGATGATGTCATCCAGCTGCCGGACAACATCATTGGATGCACGTGGCACAGGGAGATTTAGGGGGCGTATGGGTTAAAACTGGATACCCCAGTTTTCTCACTGGGATTTTCTGGTTTTAAGCCTAATTGTAGTATGCCAATAATGAAAGCAGAAATCCACAGCTGACTAACCCTCCTGAGCTTCTCCTGAAGGGTCCTAGACGCAGACATGAACAGGGTGTCCGCTGTGAAAGACAGACCTGGATTTAGTGACTGGATAGAGACATCATGTCAGGCTCTGTGCTTGGGGGGGGGGGGGGGGGAATGCAGGGGTGCTCTTGATCTCTGCTCAGCTGTCTCTGCAAATCAGTGTTCAATGTTGCTGATTTTAAGAAAGGTAGACAGGCAATTACACATGAATGTATCAGTGATAACGAATTAATTAACGCTTCAGACAGGCCTGCTGGCACAGTCAGCACACTGCATAGCTTATCCCCGGTGCTGCCGACTATTTTAAGACTTCCAGTGTATGCCAGCCTGAGCTAGTCCAGGGAAGGGGGCATGGCCACAGAATCCTAGTGCAGTACCTTGTGAAAGTCTTCACACCCGTCTAGATTTTTTTTCATTTGCTTCTGTCTAACGATTGCAATGCAAAATGCATTAAAGGAGGAATTTGTTTCACCGATCTACACAACATACACTCTGACAGAACAATTACAGAAATATTCAAGAAGAAATTCAGAATGAGAAAGCAAAACATCTGACGCTTAGGGTCTCATTTAGAAAGTTTATTTTATGTTTATTAGAGAAATGTGCTATAGTACCCTATCCAAAAGTAAAGGAAACAAATAGTAGAGGAAAAAGGAAATCAAATGTGTTAATGAAAGAGAAAATATAACAAATAAAGTGAATTAAATTATTTAAAGTATATACTATAATATTAAAAATAATTATAGAGTGCTCAGTGTAATATCTTCTTCAAAACCAACAGGTTAGTAGAATAAAGATGTATTAACATTGCATCATTGCACTCACCTACCTACCAGCCCTAAACATTTGATTAAATTTGAGTTGTTCAAGCAGATTAGTAGTAGTGAAGATATATAAATACTTAGCTGAATATAATTGATGAAAAACATAAAAATCTCCACTGTTGAATATGTCGTCTCAAGATAATCAAAAGTGTCCTTGAGATCTGCTCGTCGGTACTGGGAGTCGTGCAATGAAATGCTTCTTATGCAGTTGGTTTAGAATTGGTAATATAAGATGAGTGAGTCCCCAAATCCACCGTTAAAAGTTTATCAAATTCAACATATAGCTAGAACTCCTTAACGTGAAAACAACACCGATCGTGTTTCACTTTAGTTTGCGTCATCAGGAGGAAATAACTAAGAATAAACAAAACTGTTAAAAAAATTTTTTGTTTATTTTTTAACAGTTTTGAGAACTGTTAAAAATTTTTTTTGTTTTGTTTATTTTTTAACAGTTTTGAGAACTGTTAAAAAATTTTTTTGTTTTGTTTATTCTTAGTTATTTCCTCCTGATGACGCAAACTAAAGTGAAACACGATCGGTGTTGTTTTCACGTTAAGGAGTTCTAGCTATATGTTGAATTTGATAAACTTTTAACGGTGGATTTGGGGACTCACTCATCTTATATTACCAATTCTAAACCAACTGCATAAGAAGCATTTCATTGCACGACTCCCAGTACCGACGAGCAGATCTCAAGGACACTTTTGATTATCTTGAGACGACATATTCAACAGTGGAGATTTTTATGTTTTTCATCAATTATATTCAGCTAAGTATTTATATATCTTCACTACTACTAATCTGCTTGAACAACTCAAATTTAATCAAATGTTTAGGGCTGGTAGGTAGGTGAGTGCAATGATGCAATGTTAATACATCTTTATTCTACTAACCTGTTGGTTTTGAAGAAGATATTACACTGAGCACTCTATAATTATTTTTAATATTATAGTATATACTTTAAATAATTTAATTCACTTTATTTGTTATATTATTAAGTAGGTGAATTGATTTATAAAAGATTTTTTCTCCCATTTATTTAAACAATGAAAGAGAAAAGACACAAAAGTACAACTGGAGGGACAGCGTCTAACCAGATCTCTCTCATTCGGATGGAATATCTCAGTAGTTGGAATATAAGGACAGGGGCAGATGGATTTCCACAGTCTGTGTCCCGAGACCAGGATGAAGTGTCTTTTAGGTTTAATCATGACTTGATAATGTGTGTGACTGGAGGAACCGTTCAGGCCTTTATCTGCTACTATAGAGCTCATTTTCGAAAAAGAAAGACATCCAGAAAGGGGCAGATGGACATTTTTCTCCCCAAACCCTTCCAATGTGCTCTTTTCAAAGATGGATGCTCTCTGCTGTTTATCAGCAGTTCTGCTAAATCTCAAGGGGGGCGTGTTAGAGGCCTGGTGGGGGCTTATGAGCGGGACATTTTTCTGCCATAACCAAACATGTCCAGGACACAGTTTGGGCATCTGGGGCTAGAACTGTTTTAACAATCAGTAAGTGCCAAAAAGGTGCCCGGATGACCACTGGAGGGATATAAGCATGACCCCCCACCCCCAGAGGTGAATGAAACAGCTTCAGATGTTATGGTCAGTCCTGGAGTAGCCTGAACTACAGAGATGGAGACTCAGACCCTTCTCCATTCAAACCACTACAATTACAGTGGAATTTGTGAGCCTTCCATACCCTTTACCCACCTATAGGTGTCACTGCAGGCAAAAGGAGTATTGGTGCAGTGTACAGTTGAGTTTTGGAGGGCGCAGTGCCCTCTAGAGAGCCCAACTGCTCTGCTGGGATGTTTGTATGGGGATGGGGTGGGGGTGGAGAAGTGCTGGCCCCCCCACCAAGATGGCGCCAAGGGTGGTCCACCACCCCACATACTAGGGTTGCCAGATCCCCTAGCCCAGCCCCCAGGCCCGAACTAATCCCACCCCCAAGCCAACCCTAACCGTGCTCCTGCCGTCTGCTCTTGTCGGGCAGGGAGGAAGTCCACACATGCATGGCTGCTATGTGATGATGTCACGCACACGCCTGTGTGCGTGTGACTGCATCACGTGACGGCTGTGCAGACTTCTTCCCTGCCCAAAACAGCTTTTCAAAACCAGGATAAAGTGCCTGGTAACCCTACCACATACTACACCCCTGTCCCTCCTCTCTAGAGAGTGCATGGGAATGGGGACGACAGGGATCCAGCAGGGTTCCCCATGGGGTCGTGGGGATTCTGTGGGGACCCCACTCAGGGTTACAGGGATCCCGTGGGGATGGAGGCACCTTGTAGGGCTCGAATACCTTTTCCTGCCCTCCATCCACACTCGCTCCTCCACAAAGCAGCGTGCAGCGCTCCAAGCACGCCACCTGTACCTGACCTGGAAGCCTTCCCTCCGATGTCAGGGTTGACGTCAGAGGGAAGGCTTCGGGTCAGTCACGTGCAGCATGCAGGGCCTGTAGCCCTATGAAGAAGTGCAGCTAGAAGGCAGGAAGGAGGCATCCAATACGGACAGTGTTGCAGGAGGGGGACACCAAAATAATTGGGCCACAGAAAGTAAGGAGGAAGGGAACGCATGAGCGCATGCATGCGTGTTGGACCTATGAAGGGAGAGAGAAGGGGCATGGACTTGGGATAAAGGAGGGAGAGCGTTGGCACATGAGATGGAGCCCAAACACAGAAGGGAGGGATGGGACACAAACTTGGGACATAGGATGGATGGAGGAAAGGAGGGAAAGAGATTCTGAGGTGGTGGTGCACATGGTGAATGGAAGAAAGAGAAGAATTTTGGGGCATAAGGAGGGGGAGGAGTGAGGTATAAATGCACGGCGAAGAGAAAGATGAGAAGGAGAAATGTTATGGTGGTGGAGAGGGAACAGTGGGATGGATTGAAAGGGATGCTAGAGGGAGAAATGCTGAACTATGGTAGGAAGAACCAATGGACAGCAGCAGAAGAATTTGCAGAAGACGGGAAAGCAGAAAAAAAGAGAAAGTGGGGACCAACTTGAAGGAAAAATAAATCTCCAGAAAACAAAGTAAAACGGAATTTATTGACTGAAATATGTTAGCTTTGGGAAATGTCTTTGTATTTTGTTTCTGGTTTTATTTCTACAGTGCTGACCCTTGCTGTGGCTGGTGGGGATCCCCAAGCACCGCCAGAACTCCCCTCCACCAAGCGCAGCAGTCGCTGGAAGCATCCCTGAGCCACTGAGGTGCCTGTGTCAGCATCTGAGACTCTGCTGCCTGCCAATCTTGGCAAAAGGGACCCTCGGCCAGCTGACATCGCTTGGGGGTCCTCATCAGCTGGAGTATTTATATTTTATATTTACATTAGAGGCACTGGTACAAAGTATGTATTCTTCCCAATTAATATTTCCAAATGAATAAAGTGTCTGCTTATTTGTAAATGGGTCTCTACCAGAGCCTATAATTCAGGAGCATAATTAAGTGAATTAAGGGGCAGAGATGGGGACGGGTTGCACACTTTCTCCTGGCCTTCTAGTCTCTTTTCGTACCTTCTTTGAGTGCAACCCCCCTACCATTTGTGTCACCTTCCTCTGGACTGCTTTAAGCCTTCTTATATCCTTACCAGATACGGCCTCCAAAACTGAACACAATACTTCAAGTGTGGCCTCACCAACGACCTGCTGGTTCCTCTTCTTACTAAATATCTTCTGGCTACAGCCACTGCCTTATTATACCGTTTTGTCGCCTTCGGATCCTCAGACAGGATCACCCCAAGGTCCCTTTCCCCGTTCGTGCATTTCAGCCTCTCACCTTCCAGCACTTTTGGGTTCTAAGTTGCATTATTTGTCCCTAAAGGCCTCTTAAAGTGCACTAACGCGATTTAAAGTACTGTAATTAAGCAATAACTAAATCACAGTGGGCCACACAGTAATGAGATGTACAACATGCAAATGCATGTAAAGGAGCTCATTACTATACATATTCTAAAATGCAACTTGTGGTGATTATAGCTGGATAAAGAGCTCCAGCAAAAAAAGCTAACTGTGAAAGGTTGGGGTTATTTTACCATCCCAAGAGCATTCAGCCTCAAACCACAACTTAAAGGGCGTGGCAAAGCACCCACCCAATCAGAATGCCCCAGCTGATCAAAGGTCCCCCAAGATTAAAGCCCTCCTTCCTCTTAATGAGACTCCCATCCCAAAATATCCCCGCCCCAAACCCCTAGGGCCCACTGACCCTTATTTGGTGGTCTAGTGGGTTCTTGGGCAGGACCAATCCCCGGTTACTCCTGCCTTTGTCAGGGCCAACACTCAAAATGGGGCCCCTAGTCATAACAATGTGAGAGTTCAGCTAGAGGTGCCATTTTAAGTGATGGCATGACAAGAGCAAGAGAGATTGGGGATTGCTCTTGCCGAACAACCTACAGACCACCAGGAAAGGGCTGATAGGCCCCAGGGGTTTGGGGTGCGGTTTCATTAGGATGGGGCCTTTCATCAGGCCACAGGTTTTTGATCAGGTAAGAGGTGGTGATTGGGAGGGGGGTTTATAGAGCATTGAAAGACATCACAGTGTAGGGTTGCCAGATTTCCTCTTTAAAGAAAAGGCCCCCAGCCTGTTCTGCCCCCATCCAAGCCCACAGCTGAGCCTTCTGCCTCCTTCCCCGAGGTCTGGTGGACCTCTGTGCATGTGCGAACATCAACACGATGACATCATGCATGTGAGTATATGATGTCATCGCATCAACTTCTGCACGTGTGCAGAGGGGCTCCAGATGCGACCCTGAGCTCGGGGACTTTTAAAACCCGGCAAACTGCTGGGTTTTGGAAAACCCTCCAGGCACCCAGGCAGTCCTCTTAAGCGGACATGTCCGGGTTTCCTGGACGTCTAGTAACCCTATCACCATGGCCCCTTTAAAATGCAGCCCAGCAGCATTGTATCATGGCTTGGTGACTCACGGGCAGCGTCAATCTTTTACCGCAGGAGTCAGAGACCTGCAGTGCAGAGACATCGCAGATTGATGACTCACATATAAATAAAGTGCAATAAAAGCTCACCTTTTACCACCCCTTAATAACTTTGCCCCTAAATGGTGTGGTTCAGCAAGGTCAAGTTGACGTGGAATCCCAGGAACTGGAACTAGGTCAGATACTGTTCAAAGGACTCTGCCAGCCATTGGGTTCATCTATGATTAAGTATCTGCCTTCCTAAGAAACTAAATGGAGAATTTTGTTAGAAAACTACCATTGGGCAAACTAACCATCTTTACGTTTCCTACTGTAAAAGGTTGTACTTACAAGTGATTTTTTTCAAACAATTCTAGCCTATCAAGTAGTGTCTTCAGCTTGGAAAAGAGATAGCTGAGGAGAGATATGATTGATTTCTACAAAATCCTGAGTGGAGTAAAACGGGTCCAAGTGGATCAATTTTTCACTCCTTCAAAAATGACAAAGACTAGGGGACACTCAATGAAGTTACAGGGAAATACTTTTAAAGCCAATAGGAGGAAATATTTTTTCACTCAGAGAATAGTTAAGCTCTGCAATACATTGCCAGAGGTTGTGGTAAGAGCAGTTAATGTAGCTGGTTTTAATAAGTTCCTGGAGGAAAAGTCCATAGTCTGTTATTGAGAAAGACATGGGGGAAGTCACTGCTTGCCCTGGATAGGTAGCATGGAATGTTGCTATTCTTTGGAGTTGTGGAATCTTGCTATTCTTTGAGATTCTGCCTGGAATCTTGATATTCTTTGGGGTTCTAGAATCTTTTGTTACTCTTTGGGATTCTGGAATGTTGATACTCTTTGGGTTTTGGCCAGGTACTAGTGACCTGGATTGACCACTGTGAGAACGGGCTACTGGGCTTGATGCACCATTGGTCTGACCCAGTAAAGTTACTCTTATGTTCTTATGTCTTAGGACAAGAGTTTTAGTAAACTAATATCAGATTCTAGTTCTTATCAGGCTTTTAGAAAGATTATAAATGAGTTTATAATCTATTCTGTTTGTACAGTTCTCTTACTTTGTAAACTGCTTATAACTGAAAGGTACCGTGGTATATAAATGGATTTTTATGTTATGTTAACATTGTCAGGAGTGGAAATCACAATTTTCCCTGCTCATTGACACTTACCTCAACGTGATGTATTTAATATGTATATGAGTGAAGTTCTGGCAGCTCCTGTGGATAGGCTGCCTCCTTGCACAAAGCTGTTTTATTGTCTGGAAAGACTGAACCTCATATATCACTGAGTGGTTGTAATTCTGTGATTGAGATGGGTGATATTGCAATTTTAGCAACAACAGCTCCCTTTCTGGTGACATTTACTGACTGGAAATGGCCATTAAGAAAGTACTTTTGCAAGTGACATTCTTACACAAGTTGAAAGTCTGGGCTTATCCTGAGAAGGCAAAAGCAATCCCTGTTGATGTGCCCGAGTCTTTTCTCGGTTTCTGTGAATTTAGGAAAGCCGAGGACAAATATGTGGAATTTCAAAGTTGGGCAAATTGCACGGGCTACGTGATCTTTATGATTCTATGAGCTGTTTGTCTTAAAATTGCTATCAAATATGGAGCTCAGAAGACATGCTTTATTTGAAAGACCTTCCCAATTATCTGCTAGAGGTCTGTTGGGTTCCTGTTAGTCTAAAGGGGCCTTTTGCATTTTTCTGCTTTATTTCTCCAACCTGATCTTGTTGCTCCTCGCATTTGGGGAGAATTTTCCTGTTTAATTCCTGCTGAGGCATTCTTTTGTCTGTATTCTTTAGATTCTCCTTTTTTTTTGTACCAGTGTTTTGCTTGGTTGGAAATGAAAAATGTGCATCAATAACTTTTTCTGAAAAAGACCTCTTTTGTGGATCTCTCTTTAAGCCATCACTGCGTCGTAGCCTTCTTTCCCCCTTACAATGGAAATGTAAGATGTTTCAATCTCCTTTTCTAGCTGGATTATTGATTCCCAAGTGTAATATGACATCAGTTCCCAAATCCCTTCTTTGTGCTCCTATAATGCTAAGAATCAGATTGATATTCCTGCTTGACAAGGATTCTTGCAGGCAATGACTTCTTCCCCACCGAATTAATAGACTCCCCCCCCCCCCCCAACACACTCCCCAGCAGCAGATGCTTTCTGTCGTTATCGATGCTGGCGGTGTCTGTGGAATTCGGTGTCCAGTGGGCATCTTGGGGTTGATATGCAAATCAATTTAGCCACTAATTTTCATCAGCATGGAAATAGCTAAGTGCCACTGAAATTTCTGATTATCACTTAACTCAAACCCAGGTTATTTAACATATAAATATTTTACAACTTGAGATCTAGCTAAGTGCTTGGGATGGCCACTGTTGGAAACAGGACACTGTGGTATTTAGAAACCTTCCCTTTTGTTTCATGTGCCTCACTATGAACTTGTCCAGTATTTTTAACATTTGATAAGATATTTCTTTTCATTTGTCTCTTTTTATTTTCATTTTAATGTACACCGTTTAGACACTTGTTTGATAGACAGTGTATCAAAAATAAAGAAACTTGAAACTTGGTCTGTCCCAGTACGGCTATTCTTATGTTCTTATGTGAGCCAAGTATAGGACAATCGAGCCATTGTGACATCACTGATGAGGTTGGCTCTTAGGCATTGGAGGAATGAGGCATTATGACATCACAATCTCTGCTCTGAAATGTTGCTACTGGGTTTCTGCCAGGTAACATAGTAAATGACGGCAGATAAAGACCTGAACGGTCCATCCAGTCTGCCCATTAATTATACCCATTAAAAATACATGATTAAATGATCTTGTCTCTTCTTTGCTATTTCTGGGTCATAGACTGTAAAGTCCACCTGGTATTGTCCTGGGTTCCAAATGCTGAAGTTGCCATCTAATCAAGCCATTGTGACCTCACTGATGAGGTTGGCTCTTAGGCATTGGTGGAATGAGGCATTATGACATCACAATCTCAGCTCTGGAATGTTGCTGCTCTTTGGGTTTCTGCCAGATACTTAGGACCTGGGTTGGCCACTGTTGGAAACTGGGCTTGGTGGACCTTTAGTCTGTCCCAGTATGGCAATTCTTATGTTCTTTTAAATGGGACCACATAAAAGTTTGTCCTGTTTTTATGTGGAAACCCATGGCAACTTAAGTAATGAATATTTATTTAAGTGGTTATGTGTTAGCTAACTTAAAAATAACCAGATATTCAAAGCTGAAACCTGCACAGGTCTCAGCTGTGAATATCCAAGAATAACTCTATCGGTGGTGAGCAAAACGCTCGCTGCTGCCAGCTGAATATCAGACCCCTTGTCTTCAACCTGGTTACCATTTCTAATGCTTGTCTGGAACATTGCCCGTTTCCACTGCTGTAAAAGCATTATCCCTCTCTTTCACATGGGGAGGGAGCGTCTTACCTCTCAGGCCTTGTTTTATCAGAATTCACTGTAACTACAATTGAACATTAACCACAGTCATAAGCGTCAGCTCTGTGGGTGCCTAAGTACCCCCAATATTTTTCCCTGTAAGTCTGTTGATCTCCATGCTGCATAGCTACAAGAAAACTCAGGGAAGAAGTGCTTATGTATCTTAGTCATGCTCCCACCTCCCCTGGTGCCTCTCTAATAGAATACAGTGGATGAGGGAGTTGCTGTAGCCTAGCAGCTGCCAATGAGGAAAGGAAGTGAAACAGACTGACATTGACAAAAGGAGCAGACAGCCTGCCGGCTAGTTCAGTTCTGGGCAATTTATCTACATCACAGGAAAAAAAGAGGCCCAGATAAACAGCACGCAGAATATCAACACAGAATACCCTACACAGGCAAGTCTCAATTAACTTGAGTTAATTGAGTCAATTAAATTGAGTTTCAATTTTATTAAAGCAACTGTACATGTAATGAAATACCCACTTGCCCATCATGTTTCGGCAGCTCAGTGTCTTCTTCAGGGGCAGGCTTTGCAATTGCAGTCAGGGATTCTGCCTATTGTTGCATATCAGAGGTTCTCAGACCCCAGACGTAACTTAAAAGCAGTCCCCAGAGGGTTACAAGGTAACATTTACTGTTACAACACTTTTCCTAGATGCCACTTATTGGGCAAAGTGACCCTAATTACAGCCAGTTCCTCTGAATCAAATCCTTCATTGCACAGAGCTACAGGCAAGCAACATGAGGGTTAAAAGGAAGAACTGGAGCTTCTTACTTATAGAGAATAGATCCTGTAGAAAAGGGAGACAAACTTTTTTTCAGATATATTAGTGAAAGGAGGAAGATGAAAAATGGAATTGCTAAACTAAAAGATGCTGAGAACTGATATGTGAAGAGTGATGAGGAAAAAGCAAACGTGCTAAACCAATACTTCTGTTCTGTGTTCACGGAAGAAAATCCCAGAGAAGGACCGAGATTGTCTGACAAAGTTACGCAAGAAAATGGAGTAAATTCTGCACCGTTCACGGAGGAAAGTGTTTATGAGCAACTTGAAAAACTGAAGGTGGACAAAGTGATGGGACCGGATGGGATCCATCCCAGGATACTAAGGGAGCTATTAAAGACTGTTCAACAAATCTCTGGAGACGGGAGTGATTCCTGGGGATTGGAGGAGAGCGGATGTGGTCCCTATTCATAAAAGTGGTCACAGAGATGAAGCAGGAAACTACAGGCCGGTGAGCCTCACTTCAGTTGTTGGAAAAATAATGGAAGTGTTGCTGAAAGAAAGGATAGTGTATTTCCTTGAATCTAATGGGTTACAGGATCCGAGGCAACATGGCTTTACAAAAGGTAAATCGTGCCAAACGAAACTGATTGAATTTTTTGATTGGGGGACCAGAGAGCTGGATCGAGGACATATGCTAGATGTAATTTACTTGGATTTCAGCAAAGCCTTTGATACAGTTCCTCATAGGAGGCTGTTGAACAAACTTGAAGGGCTGAAGTTAGGACCCAAAGTGGTGAACTGGGTCAGAAACTGGCTGTCTGACAGACGCCAGAGAGTGGTGGTTAATGGAAGTCGCTCGAAGGAAGTAAAGATGACTAGTGGAGTCCCTCAAGGTTCAGTACTGGGGCCAATCCTGTTCAATATGTTTGTGAGTGACATTGCTGAAGGGTTAGAAGGAAAAGTGTGCCTTTTTGCAGATGATACCAAGATTTGTAACAGAGTAGACACCGAAGAGGGAGTGGAAAATATGAAAAAGGATCTGCAAAAGTTAGAGGAATGGTCTAATGCCTGGCAACTAAAATTCAATGCAAAGAAATGCAGAGTAATGCATTTGGGGATTAATAATCGGAAGGAACTGTACATGCTGGGAGGGGAGAGGCTGATATGCACGGAGAGGGAGAGTGTCAGAAGATCTAAAGACAAAAAACCAATGCAACAAGGTGGTGGCTGCTGCCAGAAGGATTCTGGGCTGTATAAAGAGAGGCATGGACAGTAGAAGAAAGAAGGTGTTGATGCCCCTGTACAGGTCATTGGCGAGACCCACTTGGAGTATTGTGTTCAGTTTTGGAGACCGTATCTGGCAAAAGACGTAAGAAGACTTGAGGCGGTCCAGAGGAAGGCGACGAAAATGATAGGAGGCTTGCGCCAGAAGACGTATGAGGAGAGACTGGAAGCCCTGAATATGTATACCCTAGAGGAAAGGAGAGACAGGGGAGATATGATTCAGACGTTCAAATACTTGAAGGGTATTAACGTAGAGCAAAATCTTTTCCAGAGAAAGGAAACTGGTAAAATCAGAGGACATAATTTGAGGCTGAGGGGTGGGAGACTCAAGAGCGATGTAAGGAAATTCTACTTTACGGAGAGGGTGGTGGATGCCTGGAATGTGCTCCCGAGAGAGGTGGTGGAGAGGAAAATGGTGACGGAGTTCAAAAAAGCATGGGATGAACACAGAAGATTTAGAATCAGAAAATAATATTAAATATTGAAGAACTAAGGCCAGTACTGGGCAGACTTGCACGGTCTGTGTCTGTATATGGCCGTTTGGTGGAGGATGGGTTGGGGAGGGCTTCAATGGCTGGGAGGGTGTAGATGGGCTGGAGTGAGCTTTGACAGAGGCTTCAGTAGTTGCAACCTAAGAACGGTACCGGGCAGAGCTTTGGATTCTTACCCAGAAATAGCTAAGAAGAAAAAAATTAAAAATTAAATTGAATCAGATTGGGCAGACTGGATAGACCATTCAGGTCTTTATCTGCCATCATCTACTATGTTACTGTGTTACTGTTGCATCAGATACTTTATTTCTTTGTGGAATACTTGCATTTTTGTAAATGATCCCAGAAATCACTTGTATTATGACATGATTTAATCTAGCAGTTGGAGAGAGATCTGATCTGTGCCCTTGAATGACTACAAGAAAAGCAGGAATTAGGGGGGGGGCAGCTTGGGTGGGACTTTGGAAAACAACTTGGGTGATATTCTACTGCAATTTAACTCTCCTGGCTAAGTCTCAGTAAAATCAATATTTTAATAAGAGAATATCGCTTTCAAACACCCACTTTCCAGTCAGTTATAGTAAACTGTACACTTTCCTAACCTCAGCTCATGTAAGACAGCATTTCAGAGTCATTCTAACGGGTAATACTAATGCTATTTCTTTCCCCAAGTAATCTCTTTAAATAAAAATGGAAAGGACTTTCGGCAAAAGTGAGAAAATATCACTTTTTCATAGAAACATGACGGCAGATAAAGGCCAAATGGCCTATCCACAGCATCCACTAACTCCTCCTCTCCCTATTGGCTAAGATTCTTAACATTTGCATCTCCTCTTCCTATAGGCTAAGACTCTTAACACTTGCATTGTGATGTCATAGAACTTTCTGATTATAGAAACATAGAAACATGATGGCAGATAAAGGCCAAATGGCCCATCCGCAGCATCCACTATCTCCTCCTCTCCCTATTGGCTAAGGCTCTTAACATTTTCATCTCCTCTTCCTATAGGCTAAGACTCTTAACACTTGCATTGTGATGTCATAGAAGTTTCTGGTTATAGAAACATAGAAACATGATGGCAGATAAAGGCCAAATGGCCCATCCGCAGCATCCACTATCTCCTCCTCTCCCTATTGGCTAAGGCTCTTAACATTTGCATCTCCTCTTCCTATTGGCTAAGACTCTTAACATTTGCATTGTGATGTCATAGAACTTTCTGATTATAGAAACAGAAACTTGATGGCAGATAAAGGCCAAATGGCCCTTCCAGTCTTCCCATCCACAGTAACCATTATCTCTTCTTCTCTCCTAGAAATACCACCTGCCTATCCCAGGCCCTCTTGAATTCAGACACCTCTACTGGGAGACTGTTCAACGCATCTACCACCCTTTCTGTAAAAAAGTATTTTCTTAGATTAATCTGGAGCCGTTCACCTCTTAAGGTCATCCTATGTCCTTTCTTTCCAGAGCTTCTTTTCAAATAACTCCGTGCCTCTGACCCTGTCTTCCAGGTTCTATCATCGGCTCACTGGCTGCCCACAGCCAAACATTGGCCCGATGCTAGCATTGAAATCCTTGCATGGCATGGCTCCAGGCTACGTGACGACCAAGCTTCCTCCATACATGCCAAACAGGTTCCTCCACTCCCAGGACCAAATATGCCTGAAAATACCTCCTGGTTGTGCCCTTCAACTGCAAACTGCCAAGCAACGTTCCTACTCCCACTTGAATCAACTGCCTAGTGGCATAGTAAGGGTGAGCGTCACCCGTGGCGGTGGTGCCCCTCCCATGCACATACGCACCCCCTTCCCATTCCCCCCAATTTTTAAACTTCTCCGGCATGAGCTACTCATGTCAGTGTCAGCTCCTTTTGACATCACTTCCTAGTTGCGGGTACCGGAAGTGATGTCAGAGAGAGCACCATAAAGCACGGGGGAAGGCAAGGGGCAGGTGCGGCAAGGAGAGGAGCAGGGAGTGAGCGTGTGGGCGGGCAGATGGAGGTGGAGAGGAGGAGGGGTTCCACTGTGCCCTTAGAAGAATGCACCCAGGGAAGACTCCCCTTAGTATGCTCCTGCAACTGCCCCCACAGATCAGCTCCCTTGAAGGGCAATAAACTCCCATGACCGATGGATTACAAAGAAATGTATATTGTGTATTGCATTAGGATAAAATTGTATTGAAAAATCTTGCACTACAACTATGAAAATTTAACCTGTAACCCATTCTGAGCTGTTTGGGGAGAACGGGATAGAAAGTGAAAGAAAGAAAAGTGCACACACCTGGAAATGATGGAGAGCAATGTGAGCTGCTAATTCAGAAAAGCTTTCTAAAGTCTTCATGCTACGGTACTCATGGGACCACCAGCTCTATTCGTTATGCAGGATTATGAAAGCGGAAGGTGGTGTCCGAAGCTCATCTTATTCCCGTTACGTTGACTAGGTTATGCTCTGAGATGAGTAACTAGCTTCAGACACTAGTTTACTTTATTTGATAGACCTGTAAATTGTACAAATGAGTAAAATCTATGTGGTTTATAATTTTTTAAAAAATATATTAGGGAAGGAAGTAAAAACTATAAAACAGTCAAAATCAGAACAGGCTGGTTGAGAAGGAAAGAACAAGGCATAGCAAAGGGTTACAAGATAATCGAATATAAGACTAACCTTACTGGGTCAGACCAATGGCCCATCAAGCCCAATAGCCCGTTCTCACGGTGGCCAATCCAGGTCACTAGTACCTGGCCAAAACCCAAGGAGTAGCAACATTCCACAATATCAGAGTAGGAAGATTCCGGAACCCCAAATAGTAGCAACATTCCATGCTACCGATCCAAGGCAAACTGTGGCTTCCCCCATGTCTTTCTCAATAACAGACTATGGACTTTTCCTCCAGGAACTTCTCCAAACTTTTCTTAAAACCAGTTACGCTATTCACTCTTACCACATCCTCTGGAATTGCGTTCCAGAGCTTAACTATTCTCTGAGTGAAAAAAATGTCCTCTTATTGGTTTTAAAAGTATTTCCCTGTAACTTCATTGAGTGTCCCCTAATCTTTGAAATTTTTGACGGAGTGAAAAATCGATCCACTTGTACCCGTTCTACTCCACTCAGGATTTTGTAGACTTCAATCATGAAGGTATAGATCAGGTTGAAGCTAGTCAAATATTGGAAAAAAAAGTTGTCAAAAGCTACTGCAAAATAGCAGAAGGGCAGTACTGATTTAGTTACTATACCCTTGGAACAGGTTCATTCATACGCTGGTGTCCGTGAATATTTCTGTATGACATTGACTCGATGGAGTGTGCAGCTGGCCACTTCAGATTGAAAAGCACCATTTTTAAGTAGGGCCGTGTGTACAGTGCTGCCTTGTAAGTCCTTGAAAGCCGAAACAGATCTAAAAGGGTTCTTATTATGAGAAATAAGAACAAGAAAAACACACTCAAGAAGATCAGACAGATCAAGAGATGAACGGCAGGAACTGCGACAAGGTTCTGAAATGGTAAGGTTTTATAAAAACAGCTGACATGGGCCATGTTTCGCCCTCAAGATGCATCGGGGGTAACATATCACAGACTGAAAACAGACAGTTCAGAAATATCATAAAAATGCAAAATCATCACTTGCATAGGTAGCTGAATCAACAGTTCAACATTGGTTTGCCTCTTTGTGGATGATACCAAAATATGCAATTAACACCCCTAATGGTGTGGATAAAATGAGGAAGGGCCTAGCAAAGATTGAGGAATGGTTCAGAATTTGGCAGCTAAGATTTAATGCTAAGAAATGCAAGGTCATACGTTTGGGCAGCAAAAACCCGAGGGAACGGTACAGTTTAGGGGGTGAAGAACATTTACGCATGAAAGAGGAACAGGATTTGGATGTGATGGCCAAAGGTTGAAAGGCAATGTCAAAAGCTAGAAGGATGCTAGGGTGCATAGGGAGAGGTATGGCCAGTAGGAAAGAGGAGGTATAAGACTCTGGGGAGACCTCATTTAGAACATTGTGGACAATTCTGTAGGCTGCACCTTCAAAAAGATATGAACAGGATGGCGTCGGTCAAGATGAAGGCTACTAAAATGGTGTGTGGCCTTCGTCATAAGGCATATGGTGAAAGACTTAAAAATCTCAATCTGTTTACTTTGGAGGAGATATGATAGAGCCGTTTAAATGCCTACATGCACATGAGAAAAGGTTCTTTCAAGTGAAAGCAAACTCTAGATTGAGCGAGGCATATAATACTTTTTCATGGAAAGGGTGGTGAATGCTTGGAGTGGCTTCCTGGCGGAGGTGGTGGAGACGAAGAATGTATCTTAATTCAAGACGATGGATCTCCAAGGGAATGGAGGGGAGAGTAGGTGACATGCTTAGGCAGACTAGAGAGGTAACGCTGGATAAACACCTTACATTGGAGAAACACACCGATTTACTTATTAAGAAATGTTTTTCAGTGCGCTGGAAGCTTTGTACCATCAAGAAATATTTTGATGAAGTCTCTTTTCAGTTGTTGGTGCAATCTTTCATTTTAAGTACTGGACTACTGTAACATTGTATATATAGGGTCTTATGGGAAAATTCTTAAGAGATTAAGGGTAGTTCGCCTCATCTTTGGGTTAAAAAAATGGGAGCATATCACTCCTTCCTATCAGAAACTGCACTGGCTGCCGGTGGAGTCTAGAATATTCTTTAAATTTTCTTGTATTTGTTACGAAGTAGCATTTGGTCCGTCACCAGGTTATCTCCTTTCTCATTTTTCTTGGAGTCATTCTAATAAAAATACACGGAGAGCACAGCTATTTACTTATCCTTCCATAAAATCTTGCCGTTATAAGAGGTTCCTTGAGAAAACTTTTTCTTTTCAGGCCGCTAAAATGAATATATGGCTCGGAAAAAAGATGTTAGAAGCTTCTTCTTACTTAGATTTTAGGAAATTACTAAAGATTCAATTATTTAATAGGCTGATATCGTAATGGTTTTACCTTTTCTCTTATTTCAACCATGTTTGCATTCTATTCTTATATTTCTTACCCGCATGGTTTGCATTTTCATTTTGATCAATTTTATTGAAATGTATGTATTGCCTTTTATTTTACTTTATTGAGATTTTTATTGAAAATGTATGCATGTAGTGTTTTTCTCATGCTGTTAGCCGCTTCGGAAAGTCATGCTTTTAGCAAGATTGCCCCACTTAATATATATCTCTGTTAAAAGCATTCTATTTCTCCTTCATGGGCATTCACATTGGCTATGCATGGCGAATGAGAATTGTTATTTCTTCCTCCTTGATTTCCACTCCTTAATCTAATCTAATCTAATCTAAATCTTGGGTTTATATACCGCATCATCTCCGCAGATGGAGCTCGACACGGTTTACATGGTTAGGGAAGGAACGGAACTCCAGTGGAATTATATAAGTAAGAGAGAAGAGAGGTTAGGTGTGAGAGTGCCAGGAGCGGGACGGGGTTACGTTCTGGAGAAGAGCCAGGTCTTCAGATGCTTACGGAATGGTAGAAGGGGGCTCAAATTGCGGAGAGGGGAAGGGAGACTGTTCCAGAGCTGAGCGATTCTGAAAGGGAGGGAAGAGCCAAGTTTACCAACAAGGGAGATGCCTTTTAAGGAGGGGTAGGATAGTTTTAATTTTTTGGGTGGATCTAGTGGAGGTTGGATTTGAGGAATTCCAGGATAGAGGGATAAAAGGAGGAAGGATACCGTGGAGGATCTTGAAGGTTAGGCAGGCACATTTAAAGTGGACCCTGGAAATAACGGGAAGCCAGTGGAGTTTGGATAGGAGCGGTGTGACATGGTCAAATTTACTTTTTGAGAAGATAAGTTTGGCCGCGGTGTTCTGGATTAGTTGGAGTCTGTGGAGGCTTTTCTTTGTTACGCTTAGGTAAATGGAATTGCAATAGTCCAATGTGGAGAGGATAATGGATTGTGTTTTTGGTGGAAGCAGGATCTCACTTTCCTCAGCACTCCTTGATTTCCATCGTCAACTTTCCTTATCCTCCTTCCCCTGAGGTGAATCTTAAGATGCTACAACTTTCTCTTGTATATTGTTCTGTCTTAGGACCTGATCTCCTCCATTGGGTTCCAGTCTCACCTATATACTGATGACTCCCAGATCTACCTTTCTACACCCGAAATGCCACCTAAAGTCCAAGAAAAAGTCTCAGCCTGTTTGGCTGAGCTGCTCCTCTCCCTTCATTCTTCATCTCTGTAAATAACACTATTATCATTCCAGTCTTCGACTCCAAGCTCTCATTTTTTACACCCATCCAACAGACTCTGCCAAAGCCCGTCACTTCTCTCTCTACAACATCGCCAAAATTCACCCCTTCCTCTCTGAGCACACCACCCGGACCCTTGTCCTCACGCTTAGACTACTGCAATTTACTTCTAACAGGTCTCCCGCCGAACCGCCTCTCTCCCCTGCAATCGGTGCAAAACTCAGCCGCACGACTTATCTACTGCCAACCTCGCTACACTCAGCTTACCCCTTTCCTCAAATCACTTCACTGGCTCCCTATCTGCCTCTGTATACAGTTCAAATTCCGATTGCTAATCTGCAAGTGTATTCATGCCTTAGCCCAGGGGTAGGGAACTCCGGTCCTCGAGAGCCGCATTCCAGTCGGGTTTTCAGGATTTCCCCAATGAACATGCATTGAAAGCAGTGCATGCAAATAGATCTCATAGAAACATAGAAAAAAGCGGCAGAAAAGGGCTATAGCCCACCAAGTCTGCCCATTCCAAGTATCCCCTCCCCTGAATTTCCTCCCTTAAAGATCCCACGTGAGTATCCCATTTTCTCTTAAAATCCGTCACGCTGCTGGCCTTTATCACCTGGAGTGGGAGTCTGTTCCAATGATCCACCACTCTTTCGGTGAAGAAGTACTTCCTGGAGTCGCCATGAAACTTCCCTCCCCTGATTTTCAGCGGATGCCCTCTGGTGGTCGAGGGTCCCATGAGCCAGAAGATATCATCTTCTGACTCAATGCGTCCCGTGATGTACTTATATGTTTCAATCATATCTCCCCGTTCTCTTCTTTCCTCAAGTGAGTACAGCTGCAATTTTTTTAGTCTTTCTTCATATGTGAGACCATCCTGGTGGCCGTTTGCTGAACCGACTCGATCCTCAGCACGTCCTTTCGGTAGTGTGGTCTCCAAAACTGAACACAGTACTCCAAGTGAGGCCTCACCATGGCTCTGTACAACGGCATCATAACTTCAGGTCTCCTGCTGACGAAACCTCTGCGGATACCCCCCATCATTTGTCTTGCCCTGGAGGAAGCCTTCTCCACTTGATTGGCAACCTTCATGTCCTCACTAATGATCACCCCTAGGTCACGTTCCGCCGTGGTCCTAACCAAGGTCTCACTATTTAGTACATAAGTTCTACATGGGTTTCTCTTACCCAGGTGCATTATCTTGCATTTTTTAGCATTGAAGCCTAGCTGCCAAGTAGTTGACCATTGTTCCAGCAGCAGTAGGTCGTGTGCTATATTATCAGGTAATAAGCTTTTGCCTACTATGTTGCAAAGTTTAGCGTCGTCGGCGAACAGTGATACCCTTCCTCTAAGTCCTTGTGTCATATCTCATGCATATTCATTGGGGAAATCCTGAAAACCCGACTAGAATACGGCTGTCGAGGACCAGAGTTCCCTACCCCTACCTTAGCCTCTCAATATCTCTCCTCTCTTCTCTCTCCTTATACAGATTCCTCAGATAAGCCGCTTTTATCTTTACCCTTCTCCTCCACTGTCAATTCCAGACTTCGTTCCTTTCATCTAGCTGCCCCATAAGCCTGGAATAAACTACCTGAGTTCATCCGTCAAGCTCCTTCCCTTCCCTTGTTTAAAAGCGGACTGAAAACCCACCTTTTTGATTCAGCCTTCAATATATAACGCTACTCCCCACTGCCCACCACTCTAGCCAGCTGATTAACCATTCCCCCTAACTGTATCCCCACCCTGGCTTCCTATTTGTCTGTCTTGACTGCTTAGATTGTAAGCTCTTTCAAGCAGGGACTGTCTCATTCGTGACTCATGTCTCAATTCAGCGCTGCGTATGCCTGGTAACATTCTAGAAATAACTAATAGTAGGAGTAAGAGTAGTGAAAAATCTCCCTTCCATTTAGATTTTCTGTTTATCGACTATATATCAAATAAACTGATCTTGAAGTCGAACACTGCATTGAAAGGTAGCAAGCAAATAATGGGTTAATCAAAGCCAGTTCCAAAGTAGGGTTTATATTACAAGGCAGGGGGCAGCTAAAATAATCCTGAATGGGAAGCCATCCTTCTGCGGCTTAAGAGACACACAAGAAACATGACTGTTCCAATTCAGAATTTAATCCTTCTGGATAAATGCTGCTTGATGTGTGTCTCTGGAAGGCTTGTGAGCACAGTAAGCCCTTATCCCTACTGCCATCACAGCTATCTTTAGGCACGGATGTTCGATCACTTGAAATCTTGACGTGGAAATTGGATGTTGGAGAATTGAGACATGTAACAAGGGGAACAGATTGGTCTCTTCACTTCTGAAGACACTGCTGTTCACATTCCAACCTTCACTTTGTACACGTCTGTCAGCATAGCCAAATCCGTAGAGACATTTTAACAAGTGCATAGTCTCATGGGAGACACAAGGCATTTTTTGTGGGGTTCTGTGTCTTATACCCCCCCCAAAAAAAAAAAAAATCGCTAAACTTTTGTTGAAATGATTGTGTCTCATGATAGGAAGGCAAGAGAGCCACATTCTCCTAGGACAAGCAGGATGAGTCAGCCACATATGGGTGTTGTCCCAACAGCTCCCGATTTGCGGATAAGCTCTCCAATAGCTCAGAGAGATTTTTTTTTTTTTTTTTTTCTCTGAGCACGTGCAGTGCCCGGGCCCCACTGGGCATGCCCGAGCCCTACCCATTTCCCCCTGCTTCCCCCTAATCCCCAGTCTTTAGTTTCCGCCCGTTCCCATCGGTCGGATTTTTCCACAGCTCCAGTTTGAAAGCTCACCCTTCTAAAGTGGTTAGGAGGATTCATGCGTTTTCCAGTAGGAAGCCACCATGCTAGGGATCGGTTTGCATGCTAGTGGGGCCAACTTTAAAGTACTTCTTTGACAGATGTTTTGAGACACATGGTGAGAATGAGATGCATGTCTTAGAGCCCCACGGCGGTGTACTGAAGTAGATGAATTGTGTGTGTGGGGAGGACTGGAAATAACAGGCAATTTATTTTTTTACCAAAATGAAAGCCTCTGTCTCCAAGTGCAAGGCAGTTGGTGGCAGTGTTCCTCCTTCTAGTGTGTCTTGGCTAGGTTTTACTCCTGCACTATCAAAGAGCTTTTCCAGGCCAGTAGCTCAGGTAATGTTCTTGCAAATGGGATCCTTGCTCTACCTACTTTCTCCCCACAAAGAACATCATCTAGCCTACAGCCTAACCAACCATTCAGTGGCTTACTAGCATATGTGACACCCGGGGCCCATCATTTTTTTGACACCCCCCCCCCCCACCATCTATATGAAAATATGATTTTTAGTAACAATCCACATATCGCACAACAAGAGTGTACCTAGGAAAAGGCAGCATCTTAAACACTGCAGTGAGCACTAGAACACCAACACATACATTGTAAAACTAAACAAGCCAGATCCTGTACAGTCAATTGATCCTGTACAGTCAATGCTATCAGAAAGCCATGTCCCTTTCATACACACAGACAAATACACCCTCGCCCAATATGGAATAATCACAAACCAAAAATAGAAATATGTAGACAAAAGTTAAACTGAACCGCCAAGAAACCAGACCCTGGATACAATGCAACACCACAACACCACTAAAACAGTAATACATGCCCTCTAATACTGTGCAAAATATAAAGACAGTAGATGTAAATTTGAAAAAACTGACACATAACAATCAAATTAACAAATAATGAGAAATATGAAAATACCATTTTATTGGACTAATCCCCATAAGCTCGGTCCTCATCCCCACAAACCACCTGATTCCATCCACACAAGCCTTGAATTGTTTTATATTGAACTTATTATATTAAAGTATAAAAAGAAACAATATTCTGTACAATTGTCAATTTATAAATCAGCGTCTTCTCCCCACTCTCTCTTCCTCATTTCCCTTCAGCATCCTCAGCCCACTCTCTCTCCACTTTCCTTCAGCGCACGCACATAAAAACAAGCAAGTAATTTTATATCATTTTCATTCTATTCATTCATAGAAATTAAAGTCTAAATAATGCCAGTCACATAACAAAACATGATTTTACAAAAATAATTCCCTGCACAGTCAAGCCTGCAAGGATTACTAGATGTCTTTCAGCAGCTCCCCTCCCTCCCCCTTACCTTTGTGGCCAAGTCAAAATGATCTACCAACAATAAAATTTTAAAAACACAAAGCACACTGTACGCAGAGAAAATGTTAATTATCATTATATTCCGCGGGTTTTCAAAGAGGTCAAGGCAGATGACTTTATGCAATGTCACCTCAGTAACAACTATACAAAAATAGACAAATATACCCCCTCCCTTTTTACTAAACTGCGATAGTGGTTTTTAGCGCAGGGAGCGGCTGCTCTCGACACTCATAGGCTCCCTGCGCTAAAAACCGCTATTGCGGTTTTGTAAAAGGGGGCCATAGTACAAAATATAGACAGCATATATAAATTCTCAAAACGGACACATTTTGATCACTAAATTGAAAATAAAATCATTTTTCCTACCTTTGTTTGGTGGTAATTTCACCAGCCTCTGATAGCATTTTATTCTTCTTTCAGCCTCCTGTATGCTTCCTCTCCTCCAGACCTCGTTCCCTCCCCCAACTTTTTCTTAGTTTCATCCTGCCCCCTTCTTTTTTTCTCTTTCCATGCCCCCTTTCTTTCTGACTGTCTGTCTTTCTCTCTCTCCGTGCCCCATTTCTTTCTTTCTTTCACCTTGCCCCCTTCTTTCTTTCTCTCTCCATGCCCCCTTTCTTTCTCTATGTCAGTCTTTCTCTCTCTCTCTCCGTGCCCCATTTCTTTCTTTCTTTATTTCACTCTGCCCCCTTATTTCTTTCTTTCTCTCTCCATGCCCCTTTTCTTTCTCTATGTCTGTCTTTCTCTCTCTCTCTCTCTCCGTGCCCCATTTCTTTCTTTCTTTATTTCACCCTGCCCCCCTTCTTTCTTTCTTTCTCCATGCCCCCTTTCTTTCTCTATGTCTGTCTTTCTCTATCTCTGTGCCCCATTTTTTTAATTTCTTTCTTTGTTTCTCCCTGCCCTACCCCATGCCACCGCCATTGGGAAACATGCTGCTGCCACCACCACCAGGGAAAGGCTGCCACTGTCGCCATTGGGAACAGGCTGGTGCAGAGTTCTCCCTCCCTGCTTTTCTTCCCCACAGGGCCGACCAAGTCTCGCCGCCCGATATCAATTCTAACGTTGGAGAGGACGTGCCAGGCAGCAATTGGCTGGCCCAGAATGTCTTCTCCGACGTCAGAATTGACATCGGGTGGCGAGAGTTGGTCGGCCCCGCAGGGAAGAAAAGCAGGGAGAACTCGGCGCCGGTTTGTTCCCGATGGCATCAGTGGCAGCCTATTCCCCGGCGGCAGCCTATTCCCCGGTGGGTGGCCAGCTGTGCACCCCATTGGGACGTGCACCTGGGGCAGACCTCCCCCCTCCCCCCCTTTGTACGCCACTGCAACCATTTGAACCTTTCTCAAACCTAGCTGCAGTACCAGTGCGCAATCGAAGGAGGTGAGGCAGGCTCATAGTCGAATAACATGGGTCTAGGATTCAAGAAGCATCCAAAGGCTGTCCCTTCCGAGCAATGTAGGAATCAGGCTCCGTTTATTCAACTGTGAAAGGAAAAGCATTTCCACCAACCAGATCCTGATCTGTTTAGTCACATTCCAAAGTGTTCTGAGGTTTGGAGTTCTGCTTTTCCTAGGCACCAAATAAGATTGGAGATGGGAACGGAACGGAAACCTGAAGGATTAAGTAGGCAGAAAAACACCCGACATGAGTACAGATAGGATGAATGTAACACAATAACCTAGAGCAGAATGGCTAGTGCAATCTGACCAATAAGGCTGGACCTGAGACTCTTGGCAGTGGTCTCCAACTCAAACCCTTTGCAGGGCCACATTTGGCATTTGTAGGTACTTGGAGGGCCTCAGAAAAAATATTAAAGAAATGACAATTTTGCATGAGGTAAAACTCTTTCCTTTTGGCTAAGTCTTAATAATAATATTGTCATTTCTAGCTAAAGAGACATACGAGTGATCAAGAAGCAGTTTTATTTTACTTTTGTGATTATGATAAACATACCGAGGGCCTCAGAATAGTACCTGGCTGGCTGCGAGTTTGAGACCATTGCTCTAGGCTATCCGCTTCTGTATTTAGGGATTCCCCCTCCCCCCTGTCTTTCTTTGAGCAGTTTAGGATCCTAACTACTGCTCCCTGCAGGTTCTACCCCTTCTATTCCTTTGTATAGGGTTATAGCTACCAGTCTCTGCCTGCTATCCCCACCCCATGCCTTTGTTTAATGTTTGCTTTGAAAAGAAATGAGCCATCTTCTTGTTCTGTAGGGATCCTCAGCATTTATGTTAGGCCTTCTGGAATGCCATCACCGCTTTTTGCTTCCACCACCTTCACTGCGAGTGTGTTCCAGGCATCTACCCGAACATGTGAAATGGGCTATTGAAACTGGATCATGGCTACAGATTACGAGCTTCTCTGTCTTTCCAGCTCCAATTTCTAAGTACACATGTCTTGGAGATGTTTCTTATGTCTATAGTGGTGTTAAAAGCCTGGAACCACTTTTTCAACTTTCTGACCTTTTATTTAATTTCTGTTTTGATGCAATAGATATTATACCACATTCTAAAGGCATACATTTGGCTATTAGAATCCAGCGCCCTGAGGTTGTGGGTTCAAACCCCATGCTGCTCCTTGTGTCCCTGGGCAAGTCACTTGGGGGAAGATTCTCAAATGTTCATGGTAAAATCCAACGGGCAGCTGTTGCGGCACAACTCTAATGATATTTAAAAGGTGAGTCATTCTTTATGCAAATGAGGTTCACGGAGAGTTGCAGAGGGTCGCTAAATTTGCTGCTGGTGGGGGGTTTCGGGGATTGTTGCATGGTGGCGAGAGAGAATGAGCATCTCAACCATCTCGCCCGCCACCAGGGGGAGGGGGTTGTTGCATGAAGGCAGGAGGGAGTGGGCATCTCTCCCACTGCCGGGGGGGGAGGGGTTGCACTGGCAATGAACTGTTGATGAGCTGACACTGATATGACACTCATCTGATCATCACACAGTAGCTGAGTTAAGGTCAACTTGTGATTGGCCAATGAAACGCATCAAAGTGCATAGTCTTGGCATGATGTTGATGCATGTGACCATAGCTGGTCTACCACTGAACCCATCACTTTCTTCTTTTGTACAATCTTTACCACCATACTGTGACTGCAGCTGACTTTGCTGGTGATCTGACAGCATGAAAATCCTTCCTTGCTCATCACTGACACTCAACCTCAACGACAATTTACAACATCAGATCCCTAGTCTTGTTCATGGTTGATGCAGACAGTGCATGAAATCTAAACAGCCCACGCTTTTTATAGATGCCCTGATACTTAGACATCTGGACTGTGATTGGCTGATGATAGCATCCTCCTGATTGGTCAGAAATAGCGCATGCTGATTGGAGAGTCTCGATCCAGTTTTGAATCATGATCTGTAAAAGTTACATAGAAACATGATGGCAGATAAAGGCCAAATAGCCCATCCAGTCTGCCCATCCACAGTAACCATTATCTCTTCCTCTCTCTAAGAGATCCCACGTGCCTGTCCTACACTTTCTTGAACTCAGACACAGTCTTGTCTCCACCACCTCTACTGGGAGACTGTGCCACACATCTACCAACTTTTCTGTAAAAAAAGTATTTCCTAAGATTACTCTGAGCCTATCACCTCTTAACTTCATCCTGTGCCCTCATTCCAGAGCTTCTTTCAAATGAAAGAGGACTCAACACCATGTAATAATAATAATAACTTTATTCTTCTATACCGCCATAATCTTGCGACTTCTAGGCGGTTTACAACTGAAGAGAGCTGGACAATCAGCGATTTACAATATGCAGATAGAGAAATTACACTATACAGAATCTTAGAAATGCAGCAATTATAATATACAGTTTGTTTAGAAATTCAGGGAGGTCCTTTTTGATAAAGTGGTGAATTACATAATACTGATTGTTTAGAATTTTTTCAGGGGGGACATATTAGGTAAAAGAAAAAGGAAAAAGAGAGAGGTGTAGTTGAAGTTTAGTTAGGTATTTAAACATCTCTATCATATCTCCCCTCTCTCGCCTTTCTTCCAAAGTATACAGATTGAGACCTTTAAGTCTGTTCTCATACGCCTTATGACGAAGACCACGCACCATTTTAGTAGCCTTCCTCTGAACCGACTCCATCCTTTTTATATCTTTTTGAAGGTGCGGCCTCCAGAATTGTACACAATATTCTAAATAAGGTCTCACCAAAGTCTTATACAGGGACTTCAATACCTCCTTTTTCTTACTGGCCATACCTCTCCCTATGCAGCCTAGCATTCTTCTAGTTTTCGCCGCCACTTTAAGATCATCACATACAATCCCACCCAAGTCCCGCTCTTCCGTCGTGCACATAAGTTCTTCACCCCCTAAACTGTACCATTCCCTCGGGTTTTTGCAGCCCAAATGCATGACCTTGCATTTCTGAGCATTAAATATTAGCTGTCAAATTTCAATATTGTTAACTAAACAGATAGGGTCAGGTTGGTAAGTCAGCGCTGAGATGCTCAGCTTCAGAGCAGGCCCTGACTGTTAAGGCAATTTGGACAGTGCCCTTCTTTCTTTACAACTGTGACTGTCCATAAACCCCTGAAAACTCCCTCTCGGAGTCCTGGTCTTCTCAAACGACATAGCCAGGACACAAGCTGGGTCCTTGGGACAGTCTCGTATGGAGTGGACGTGCCTTAAATGTTTGGCAATGGTAGACAGAAGTAAATATTTGTAGGTCTGTGAGAAGTGAACACATTTTGGTTCTACACTTGTGAAGGTTTTCGTGGGCTCTTGAAACAGCATTACTCAAGCTCTTCCTTTCTGAACTGATCTCAGAAAGGTGCCTCCTGTCTCTCGCACTCTGCCATCTCCCGGACTGTGAAATCAATTTAAATGTTCACAGACCCTGCCAGTGTGACTTGTATCCCAGAGGTGCTCTTATGCTGTCCAGTCTGGTAATTGAAAAAAGGTGCCCCCCCCCCCAATACTTCCACCTCCTGCGTAGGCCATGCAGTTAATTAACCCTCTTCATGCATGAGTGAGCCTCCTGAAGTAAATACATAACCAAATAGAAGAAAATCTTCCCGACTTCTCTAATTAGATGGAACCTTCATGGGCCACTGCCTGAGAATTCTGGGAGAGGGACTGCGAGGGACGGAGATGGGGGCAAGGTGGGGGGGCCCATGCTATGGCTACTGCTTTAAGATCAACAAAACTCCAAGTGCCTTCAATTTTCATCAGCTGCTTAAGGCTGGTGGATTGTGGCAGATAGAGCTTCCCTTCCTCATAAACAAATTAAAATATTTTCCTCGTTGCCTGAGAGAATATCTTGCACCAGTTTTCAGATTTCTTTGGGGTCGTGATGGAGAAAGGGAGCACTGAGATGCCGCTTCCTCCCTTGACTTGCAGATCTCAAGCAGTTGACCTAAGAGAAACTCTTTAGAAATTCACAAGAGTGATGCAAGCGGAATGCGCAGAAAGACGTGGCCATGTGACAGCTCGAGTCAGTCCAGAAAAGGTCCATACACAGCGTTAGATCAAATTCAAATCGTGAACCCTGGAAAATAAAAAGCAGAAAACGGCTTGGCTTCGAAATTCATTTGCAGTTGAAACATTTTGCAGGCTACAACTGAATTTGTAACATTTTTCTCATTGCCAACAGCTTATTTATTTTCTTGGCTCTCCCATCTGCTGTTCTCGTAGGTTTCCAGCCTGGCAAGTCTGGAGGAAGGAGTTCAGCTTATTTTCCAGGTGTTTCAGGGATGACTATTTCTGTGGAAAGTCTCTGCAGTTTGCAGACTTTGGACCCCTCAGTTCTGCCTTTGTTTGATTTCTAGATGTCAGATGGGGGGCTTTGGTGCCAAAAGAGCCTGCAGGACAGAGGTCCAAGCATCTGCCCAGAAGGTTTCTGGAGAAGCTGGCACAGTGACGTGGGCAAACTCAGCAAAAGCAAAAGCAAACTCAGCCTTTTACGATAGTTCAGCTGCTCAGAGCAAATATTCTATTTTGACTGCCAGGCCTTCAAGTCTTCTTCCAATGAAACACTCACAGAAGGTTTAAAACTAGTGGTGTATTTTAATTTCCCAGGCCTTACCACACTGCAGTAGAGTACCTCAAACAACTGTGTTTCTAGCACCACACACATACCTTAACCATCTAGCCCAGTAAAGGTCCAGAGAAGAGCATCTAAGATGGTTAAGGGGCTAGAGGAGTTGCCGTACAGTGAAAGATTAGAGAAACTGGGCCTCTTCTCCCTCGAACAGAGGAGATTGAGAGGGGACATGATCGAAACTTTCAAGGTACTGAAGGGGATAGACTTAGTAGATAAGGACAGGTTGTTCACCCTCTTCAAGATAGGGAGAACGAGAAGGCACTCTCTAAAGTTGTAAGGGGATAGATTCCGTACAAACCTAAGGAAGTTCTTCTTCACCCAGAGAGTGGTAGAAAACTGGAACACTCTTCTGGAGGCTGTCATAGGGGAAAACACCCTCCAGGGATTCAAGACAAAGTTAGACAAGTTCTTGCTGAACAAGGACGTACGCTGATGGGGCTAGTCTCAGCTAGGGCACTGGTCTTTGACCTAGGGGCCGCCTCGTGAGCGGACTGCTGGGCACGATGTTCACAGAGTCTAATCCAGGTCACACCTGGCAGAAAACATCCCATGCTACCAATCCCAGGGCAAGTGGTGTCTTCCCCCTAGTTTTTGTCATTTTTGATGGAGTAAAACAATTGATTCACTTTTTATTCTGCAACACATCCTGCTTTCTCAGTACTGAGATCTACACACACAGCCAGCTCATCACGGACCTGCAGTGTTCCTGCTAGTCCAGTTCTGAAATCCACACACACAACGTCTGCCAGTTCACCTCATTCCTGCCTTGATATACTAAACAGGCGTCCATTTGGTTTTTAAGTGCATCTTCAGCGATTCCTGAACTTTCTCCGACGCGTGACCCCCGCCTCCTGCCTCCTCCTGCACTTGAAGTGACTGTGGCTGTCTCTTCAGGATCACATTTACCTCTTCAGAGCTGTAGATTTCTGTTCTCTCTGCAGGCTCCGTATCATTGTGACCTCATTCTGGATTTGAGCTGGGAAATCTTTTCTACCAGGGCGCTGTCACTCAGCTTTAAAGAACCAGGCCATGATACCTGTTCAATCGGCTCACTTCTCCCATCCAAGCCACCTATATCTCTTGCATTATTACAGAGCATGGCCAGACACTTTGCTTCTGATTATGACTGTTGGAGAGAAAGGAGCCCTGGGGATTGACCTTTTGCCCAGTGGGGCTTTGGTTTGAGCCTTCACTTGCCACAGCTCCCCAGGGAATCTCTTTGCTCAGAGCTGAAGACAGAATTCTTCTGAGGTCTCATTTTCTTTGCCATCTACTTTGGAAGCATCTATGCTTAGAGTGATGTCTGTGTATTTTTCTCTGTAACCTGCTGCTCGATCTGTAAACTCGACTGGGCCTTGGGATGTGAGTGTCATCGGACACCAGTTGTGAGCGAAACTTTATCGGTTACTAATGTGCAGTTCTGTGACTCCGGGTCTCTCCATGGGAGGCATAAGCCACTCTTTTGTTTGGCCTTCAAAGACTCAGAGAGTTGGATGTTTGGGAATTGAGCTTGCTTCTGTCAGACCATGCTTGTGTTTCCAGAGCTAACCAGATCTGAAGGCTGAGCCTCAGTTTCCAGCCTTTTCTGCAAGTGGATCAGCATAAGAACATAAGAATAGCCTTATTGGGTCAGACCAATGGTCCTTCAAGCCCAGTAGCCCGTTCTCATGGTGGCAAATCCAGGCCACTAGTACCTGGCCAAAACCCAAGGAGTAGCAACATTCCATGCTACCGATCCAGGGCAAGCAGTGACTTCCCCCATGTCTTTCTCTATAACAGACTATGGACTTTTCCTCCAGGAACTTGTCCAAAGCTTTCTTAAAACCAACTACACTATCCGCTCTTACCACATCCTCTGGCAATGCGTTCCAGGGCTTAACTATTCTCTGAGTGAAAAAATATCTCCTCCTATTGGTTTTAAAAGTATTTCCCAGTAACTTCATCGGGTGTCCCCTAGTCTTTGTAATTTTTGACAGAGTGAAAAATTGATCCATTTGTACCCGTTCTACTCCACTCAGGATTTTGTAGACTTCAATCCTATCTCCCCTCAGCCGTCGCTTTTTCAAGCTGAAGAGCCCTAACCTTTTTACTCTTTCTTCAAAATGCTTGAGGGAAGTGTCCTAGTATCTAATGTGCCTTCTAAATTTAACGTCTGGTTAATTACATAATGTAAATTCAGCTCCTAAGTAATTGTAATGGGGAGATAAGGGAGGGCAAATGTTTTAGTGGCTCTGACAAATCTGTTCTAGGCAGTAGTCACCATTAATGAGCTTGTATGCAGGGGTTGGAGGTGGGATCCTATTCTCCAGAGAACTGGGGAAGCCTCAGAAGCTCAGACTGCAAGCTCTCTGGGGAAGGAACATCCTGTGCCCTTCATCTCTGCAGTGCACTTAACACTTCCGTGTATTTGCTGGCAATTCTGGTGCATTCCAGAAGGAAGGGCCTGGGCTGATCTTTCAGTGTTTTCGCTTTCTCTTGAGCAGGGTAATTACTTCTCCTTCTAGGCACTGTGTCGGTCTGTACTTGCTCTGTTCCTTCCACGCTTTGATAACTTTTATTAGACCCTGAGGTCTGGAAGTCCATTCAGACATGCCTCGAGAGTTCGTTTCTAGAGCAGGTTGCTATGGATGCCCTAATGAAATGTGCAGGGAGAAGCCCCCCCTCCCCTTTTCTGGAAACCAATAGAGCATATCTCTACTACTGTATTACTGAGATTAGCAGTGCCTGGGGAGGAGAGACTGGAGGCTGGAGGCTGCTGAGAGCAGTGGGACTGCTTCAAATCTTTGGTACTGCAGTGTGTGGAGATAGGGAGACTGGAGGTTTATTCTGACTGCTGTGTTTTAGGGGAAATCGGACCGCAGCCTCACCTCGTCTCTGGTCTTTTTTAGGGTAAAGGATACATATCTTATATGAAGGTACTTGCTCTGTCCTTAGTGGGCCTACAATCTGAGTTCTGCACCTGGAGCAATGGAGGGTCACAATTAACAGGAACACTTGATAAGTTTAAAACTAAATTAAAAACTTTTCTTTTTTCTGATGCCTATGAAAATAAATAGTGATAATTGACATAAGAAGACTTGATTTTATGTATATAATACTTTTTACTTTTAAACATTGTATTTTTCTATTTTAATTTTTAGTTATTTAGGATTTTTAGATTGTAAGCCACCCAGAAGATTTTGGCCTTGGAGTGGGATAGTAAGATTTGAATAAACTTGGAAACTTGAGAAGGAATAAAGGGGAATGTAAAAAAAATTGCAGGAAGACCTTAGGAAATTGGAAGACTGGGTTTCAAAATGGCCGATGAGTCCCATCCTCTCAGATAACCTGCCAGCTTCAGCGTACACAACTACCATTACGAAATGTAAAATCATCTATTCTGCTGTTTGGATAAATAGCACTGACCAAGGCCACAGAATTATGTTGCACTACGTGTCAGGCCAGGGACATTTTTGAGTCTTGAGAGCTCTGGAGCCCTTCACTCCAGCTGGGAGGATGCTTTATTTTGGTGGCCAGGACAGGGAAGAGATGTTGGGTTCTCACCTGCCTTTTCCCCTTGGCCCTGCTGCAGAAAACTCAGAATCGGCAAAATTCCTCCCACCCTGCTGCAACCTTGTTTGTAAAGGCATGAACTACACAACAGAATACATTGATCGATTTCTGGCTGAGAGTGTGGGTGTAAATTTTATACACACAGATACAGGTGGGCCCAGTTACCCACTTTGAACTTAGACTCACCTAACAGCGGCACAGCTGTGATATGACTGGCAGGATTTCCCCAAATCCAGCCAGCTGAAGACTCCCGCCATGTCTAATCTAATCTAATACACAATTTATTAATTGCACTATACCAAAAAGGTTCAAGGCAATTTACATCGCAAGCAGCCATAAAATCTACAGGACAATATAGAAGCAATCAATAATTAAAATATTATCATACCATGAATATTACAACAAATCTTATAAAACATTTTCAAATTTTTATGAAACCTTAAGTAATTAATATGAACAGGTAGATTATTCTAACATATACTCAGGGGTCTTTCCACTCCCCCCCCCCCCCCACACACACACACTCTGTACCTTTTGAATCCTTCAATATTTTTGTAAGCAGAGAGCAACAAATCATATCTGTTGCTTGCACTGGTCCCAAGCCTTCCATTTGATGCAACTTCCTGTTCAGAAGGAAGTTGCATCAGAGGGAAGGCTTGGGACAGGCATAAGCAGTGGATATGAGTTGCTGCTCTCTGCTGGCAAAGAATTAAAGAACTTAAAAGGTACCATGGAGTTAAGAGATTCCCGATTGCCTGGGGTTGGGAAGGAAGAGATGCCACGCAGGAAGCTGGGTTCTCGGGACCACCCACTTAGGAGTAAGGCTGCCCCAAGATTGGGTGTCTGGCTACACTTGTGGCATACGCACTGGTCCCATAAGTGGACCGGCACTATACATCCTTCACCTAGGGCTAGATTCTCAAAACTTTCTGGTAAAAAAACCGATGGGCTGCTGTCAAAAAGGCAAGTCATTCTCAAAAAAGCGTACATGCAAATGAGGTTGGCAGAGAGTAGCGAAGGTTCGCTAAATTTACATGAGATGAATCACTGGCGATAGTGATCGGCACATGCGCAGAATATACCACAAAAGAGGCATAAATGTGCACATGTGCCGGGAAAAGCAACGCCATTAGCGGTGTGTCAATCATAGGCGTGCCAGAGCTATTGGATGAAGGGAAGGGAAGGGGAGATACAAGATAGGCTTTCAACAAGCACACATAAGACCTGCCTTTCTCCCCCCCAAACTACTATAACTCATGTAAATCTTGTAATTCGTTTTTAATGTTAAATTTTATCATGAACTACACAGCCAGAAACACATAAGACACAGCTATAATACACGCGCTCAAGAAACGTGCTTTTGTCCACCCCCCTTAAAAAAAGATTATAATTTATGTGAATCATGCCATTTTTTTTTTAAGAGTCACAGGCAAAACACACACCAGAGATGCGCTTTTCGCAGTACTGGCCCCCCCAGACCAGTCGTTGATTTTTGGTCGCCAAAAGCCAATGCCGCGCTTGGACAGTCACTCAGCATTGATGAAGAATGGCCCGGAATGCTCGTTTAAACATCGATGAGCCCATTTCCACGGCAGAATCGGAGAGTGCTAGGAAGCGCGGAAAAGACTAATCCGCTGCTGAAATACATGCGCGCTAAACCGGCTGGAATCGGTTTCGCAACCGTGTTAACGGCAACCTTAAGTTTTGAGAATCTGCAGAGAATCAGCTCGGAAGGCTCACGTCCCCTCCGGCAGCTGTAAAACCTCTGCGTGCACTTACAGTCCCGTTCCCAGAGACGCCCCTGGATTTCTCTTATTTATTATCTGACCCGAGGCTCTGATACCTCAGGGGGGAGAGACTTTGCTTTCTCTTCACTCCAGCGAGAGCTTCCATGTCTCTGTTGCTGGAATGCATCAGCCAATCTGTAAAAGCGAAGTTCCCCGCGAGAGAGGCAGTTCTTCACAATTATCTCTTTCTAATGAGGACTAGAATCTGCTGGGGCCATAAATAAATCTCACTTCCCCTTTCCCTTACTTGCTCCCTCCCCCCCATTGGCCTTGTGCATGGGGACACCTGGTTTGCATTGAGCCCTAGTGCAACCCACTGTGCGTTTTAGCACATGCAAGTGTGATGCCTATGAGTTCAAAGGCACAGGTGCTTCCCTCCCCCCCCCCCCCGGTGGGTGATGCCACATCGCTGCCTGCTAATGGGCCAGTCATAAATCAGTTCTGAAAGGGCCGAAACCCAAGAAACCTGCAAATAAAGGCAACTTTCACATGATAATTCCTGGCTTTGGCTCACAGCTGTTCTACTCGTCATCGTCCTCCGCCCCTCTCGGAGACATCAGAGAGGAGTCAGGATGGGCAGCATCTAAATTTTCTTGTTTGTTTCATGTTTTTTCTGTGAAAATATGCAAGGTTGATTAGTGGTATGATATTTGTGGTGCGATATTGCAAACGATACCTCCTCTGATATCAGAATGGCTTCAAAAGATTTGCCAAGTTGCCAGTATGAATTCAGGGATTTTCCTTTATTTCACTAACCTGCTCAAATCGTGGCCCATCCGTGGCAGGCCAACTGATCCACAACGGGTCAGGTTAAACCCGCTGGTTAAAACCTTGGGCTCGCACTGCTTGAGGAAGGGCAGGAGAGTCGGGGCGGCGAGTCGCTTCTTCTGTTGATCGGCCAGCCCAGTCGGTGTCCCAGATTTGTTCAGTGAATCGCTGCCTGCCTACTTTGCATCCCATTTCCACTCACTTACATGCGCGGATCGGAATCAGATTGGCACAGAGGTTAGTGAATCGGGTCAGAGAAAAATCGGGTCGCAAACCGATCAGTTTGCTTAGTGAATCTAGCCCTAAGAATGATAGTTTATTTCATGTTGCTTCGCTATACACAAAATCATTTTTATCTGACTAAATCCATTTTTTCTATGTAATAATCTCGCTTCTACACATAAACTTGAATTTATGTACTGAAGAAAATTTTCCATATAAGTGAAAAGAAAAGAATTGTAGGTTCCTGAAACTGTGGATTTAGAATCTTATAAAGCAAAGAGGCTTCAGCAGACTCCAGAGAGCTCAGCTTTTCTGGGAATCCATAAATTGACATCTATTGGAAAACCCACCTATGCTAATCTACTTCATACATGCTGAGATACTGGGTCATCCCAAAACGATTCGGATGAATTGCATAGAGTAGTCCACAGTCGTGCTTTTTCTGATCACTCAGACTGCATCTCTTTCCACACATTCTCAGGTTGTGTCTTTCCTTCTGCACTCTTTGTTGCACTCACCTGAGCTCTTGTTTCTCTCCTCTTGCACTCAGGGTAGGCCAAGTAGGCATGTGCCTCGGGCCCAAAGAGTTCAGGGGGCCTGCTCCAATGACATCAGTTCCAGCCAAACTCGCAGTCTTCAAAAGGCTGCGGGCATCAATGCCTACATGCTGCCCACAGCTGACCTGGAAGCCTTTCCTCTGATGCTGGGATTTTGTGTTAGATGTAAGGCTGTGGGCAGCATGTAGGAACCGCTGCCCATGGGTTTTGGAAGACTGTGTATTTGAATAATGAAGAAGGAAGCAGAAGGTGCTGCTTGGACTTCTGGAGCTGGGTCAAGAGGGGGGCAGGGAGGGGGCAAGGCCATGGAGGAGTGGGTCCAGGGGGCCCACTGGAGAATTAATCCTGCCCTGCTTGCACTCTCTCCACACCTGAGCTCTCAAACTGCATCTCTCCTCCTGCACAGTCTCCTTGCCTGCACTTTCAGACCGTCTCTCCCCTTCACTCTTTTCTCAGCTCTAAAACTGTCTCTCCTTCTACACGCTTTCCTTACCTGAGCTCTCAGACTTTGTCTCTCCTTGTTTTTAGTTCCTGTTGTGTCTCTCCTCCTGTACTCTCTTCTCACTGAGTTCTCTGACTTAATCCTCCAGAAACTGGACAAAACCAGTCCTCGGAGGGGAGGCCTCCGAGGGTATGGTTTTTAAAAGTGCAGTTTACCTGTCTTCCCTCCCTATCGCTGCTTGAATTCTGGGGTGATGCTAGCATGGAGTCCAAGGTCTGTGATGTTGCAGTTGTGGGTACCTGAGCTACAGGGTGGTTGAGCGGTCATATTAAATAAGGAGCGGTCATGGGGGTCCGTGCCATTTTTACAGGCCTTAGCTGACAGGGCAGGGCAATGAGGAACATGTCTGTCTGTCCAAGTTAGATTGTAAGCTCTTCTGAGCAGGGACTGTCTATAAATATCAAAATGTACAGCACTGCTTACGCCTTTCAGCGCTATAAGTAATAAGTAGTAGTAATAATAATAATAATAACTTTATTCGTATATACCATCACACCACATAGTTCTAGGCGGTTCACAACAAAGAGGACTGTACAATCGGTGAAAAAAATATATTCAGGAAAGGTCAAAATTATAACTTTACATTAAGATAGAAACAGACGGCAGATAAGGGCCACGGCCCATCAAGTCTGCCCACCCCAATAACCCTCCCCTACCTTTTTCTGTGAAGAGATCCCACGTGACGATCCCATTTTGTCTTAAAATCAGGCACGCTGCTGGCCTCGATTACCTGTAGTGGAAGATTATTCCAGCGATCAACCACCCTTTCGGTGAAGAAGTATTTTCTGGTGTCACTGTGTAGTTTCCCTCCCCTGATTTTCCACGGATGCCCTCTTGTTGCCGTGGGGCCTTTGAAAAAGAAGATATCCTCTTCCACCTCGATACGGCCCGTGAGATATTTGAACGTCTCGATCATGCCAAATGAATCAGTTTTCAACAATTACCTAAAAACAAATAAGTTTGAGCCTGAGAAAAAATGGTACACAACCAAGAATTCATTTTGCCTGCCTGAAATGCAAATGATTTATTGAGAAATCTCTTATAACGACAAGATTTTATAGATGGGTAAGCAAACAAATGATTTCTTTGAGTAATGTTGTTCGGTTTATATCGTTCAAAACATGAGGATAGGTAAGCTGGAGCCAAACCAAATAGAGCCTTGAAACAAATACAACCAAACTTAAACAATATTCTTGCCTCAAGTGGCAACGTATGTAACTGTTGATAGAATGAACTAACATGGTCATCCTTTTTCAGACCAAAAATCAAGCGAACTGTTGTTTTCTGGATGATTTTTAATCTTTTCAGAAGTTTTTTTTATGAGATCCCAAATATATTATATTGCAGTAATCAAGAACAGACAAGATGGAAGATTGTACTTCTCCCTCAAACAGAGGCGATTGAGAGGGGACATGATCAAAACATTCAAGGTACTGAAGAGAATAGACTTGGTAGATAAGGACAGGTTGTTCACCCTCTCCAAGGTAGAGAGAACGAGAGGACACTCTCTAAAGTTGAAAGGGGATAGATTCCGTACGAACGTAAGGAAGTTCTTCTTCACCCAGAGAGTGGTAGAAAATTTGAACGCTCTTCCAGAGGCTGTTATAGGGGAAAACACCCTCCAGGGATTCAAGACAAAGTTGGACAAGTTCCTGCTGAACCAGAACGTACGCAGGTAGGGCTAGTCTCAGTTAGGTCGCTGGTCTTTGACCAGAGGGCTGCCACGTGAGCAAACTTCTAGGCATGATGAACCACTGATCTGACCCAGCAGCGGCAATTCTTAGGTTCTTATGTACTAATAACCTGAAGGATATACTATCAAAATATTGTTTTATTGTTCGAAGCTTCCGAAGAATTGAAAAACATTTTTTTATCAATTCTCTGGAAGCTTCGAACATTAAAAAAAATATTTTGATAGTAGTAAGAGCTTATGCAACACTGCTGTAGCTCGGGTGAGGGATTTGTTTGTAATAACCTGATTAATAAACAAGCTACAACCTAGCTTTCATTCCAATAACGTGTCTTCTCTTTAATTGGTATGATGAAATGTTAACTAAGAAAGAAAGAGTTAGCGGAGCGAAGGGATGGAGTGAGGTCATTCCCTTATCTTCTGTGCACCTTTCTAAGTCTTCTTGAGTAACTCAAAGGATAAACTGTTCCGCTTTTTCTGTGTGGTATACACCAGAGCTTTTCAGCTTCTTCAGGCCAAGTACCCCCTAAGTCTAACAAATAGCAACTGAGTACCCTTCCCAAGCTCCGCCCCTGACCCCACCCCCATAATAATAGTACTAATTGTAATGCAATTTCTTCCATCCATTTTCATATACACATAACATAATCTTATTAATACATAATGGTAACCACAAAATTTAAAAAAAACAGAAAGCACACTGTATGCAGAGAAAATGTTAATTATCATTTATATTTGGGGGTTTTTTTTCACAGATATCAGGGCAGATGACTTTAAAATATGCAATGTCACCTCAGTAACAACTATAGAAAAATAGACAAATATAATGTCAAATACTGTATAAATTTTTTTAACTGACATCTCAATCACTAAATTGAAAATAAAATCATTTTTCCTACCTTTGTTGCCTGGTTGCACTTCCTTCTGACTGTGCATCCAATATTTCTTTCTTTCTGCCTCCAGCATGCTTTCTCTCCTCCGGACCTCATTCTCTTCACTCAACCAATATCTCTCTCTGTCCTTCCATGAGTCCAGCTTTACTTCCTCTCTCCTCCACCCCCCATTGGCAACATGTCTCCCTCTCACTCTCTCTCTCTCTCTTACTGTCCTCTCATTCCCTCCCTTGTTGCAAATGGAGTGGGGAAAGAGAAAGAGACCCAGGGTGCATCTCTTTCACTCCCTCTACTGCCACATCCAACATTTCTCCCTCTCTCATCCCCCAGATTATGTGCAGCATTTTTCACCACTGCCCACCAGCCCCATGCCCATTTCTCATTCTATCACACCTCTCCAGCACAATGCCACATATCTCCCTCCATCACTATGTCCAACATTCTTCCCCCTTGTATCCCCTTCAATCTGTCCCACCCTCTCCACCACCATATCCAACATTTCTCCCTCTCTCATCCCCCGGACCATGTGCAGCATTTTTCACCACTGCTCACCAGCCCCATGCCCATTTATCATTCCATCACCCCTCTCCAGCACCATGCTACATCTCTCCCTCCAACACTATGTCCAACATTCTTCCCCCTTGCATTCCCTTCAATCTATCCCTCCGTTCCCTCTCCACCACCATATCCAACATTTCTCCCTCTCATCCTTCTATTCCCCATGCATCTGTACTTCACTCATCTCTCTCTCTATACCCAATTTTCCTCTTTCTTCCTTTCCCCATGTGCACCATCTCTTTCCCTCTCAGTCACCCACTCATGCCCAACAATTCTCCCTTTCTATACCCTCCCTCCTGTCCCAAGTTAATGCCCCCTTCCTCCCTCTCTTCTGTGTCCCATGTTCATGCCCACTCCCTTCCTTCTGTGTTCTGAGTTCATGCCGCCCTCCCTGCCTTTATTCCAACATCGTGCCCCTTCCATGTCCCAACACACTCCTTCCCTCCCTCCTTTCTCTCTTTGTCCCAGATCATGTCCCCTCTCTCCCTTACTTGCTCGCTCCAGGGCTGCACTTGCTTTCTTCAGGGTTGTCCAGCTGGGCTGATCCTTCTGCCTTCAGTGGCACTTGTTACAGGGGCAGTGGTTCACGCACATGACATCAGCTCTGATGTCAGAGAGAAGGTTTCTGGGTCAGCCACATGCAGCGTGAAAGAGCCCCTGACGTGTCCTTGCAACAAGTGCCACTGAAGTTAGGAAGGAACAGCCCACCTGGAAGGAGGTAACTGGGATCCCCTGCTGATCCAGAAGGCTTTCCTCTGATATCAGCTCTGACATCGGAGGAAAGCCTTCTGGATCAGCTTTGGTGGAGGTGGGGGGGAGGCGGGCAGGAAGGAGAGTATGGGATCCCCGCCGCGGCAGCGGCTTTGGCAAAGGGTGGCGAGTGGGCAGGCAATAAGGAGAATAATGAGGGCATGGAATCCTCGGCAGTAGCATACCCTCAACAAGCAGCTCGCGTACCCCTAAGGGTACACATACTGTGTGTTGAGAAACACTGGTTTACAGAATCAAAGTGATTTACCTAGGGCAATGAAGTGTTAAGTGAGTTGCAGTGGGAATTGAACCCACAACCTCAGGGTGCTGAGGCAGCTGCTATAACCACTAGGCATTCTATCAAACTGATGCTTTAATCTGCTAGAAATTTGCTTAAGACACTACTTTTCTACATTTTAAAAGAAAAATATTGTCCTTCATATGAACACTAAAGCAATAAAGGCCGAAAGGGCCCAGACAACAGCTTGCAGCTCCTTCTGTGGGTTCTGTGGGAAGAGTGATAGGGATTGAGAAGGACTGGGAGAGTGGGGATCCATAGCAGAGAGCAGAAGGATGGGCTCTGACACAGAATCACTTCAGACAATGGGCTGTGTGAGAGCTCTTGTCTGCAAGAGGTGATCAGTAACGTTTCTGGAGCAGTGTAATGCTCTCCTCCCAAATATTAACCTCATACATCATGCAGTGAATAGAAAGGAAGGCTGGACTGATTCCAAAGAGGAGCTCATTAAAGAAGCCAGAGGCACATTTTTAGACCCTCTTCCAGGGTAATACAGTGTCTCTTAGGAAACGCAACTCGAATCCCCTCGCATGTAGCCAGGCCTTAAGTTTGGCAGATGGACAGCAGGCCCGAAGGGCTCCGAGTTCGTCTTTGAGGGACTCCCTGCAGATTTTGGAGGTAGCTTTTAGTGAGGATGTTATGATCCAGAATTATAGGTGATGAGTTTATGATTTATGTTGTTTTATGTCTGTTTATGTGGATGTGATTTTTTTTTTTTAATGAGTGTAATGTTGCAAGCTGCACAGAAAGGTAGATATTACGGGATATAAATTTTTAAAATAAATAAATTAAGGCTCGTCTTGGTCAGATATTATCACTAAACTGGGCTTCCATTAGCATAATTCTGGACCCATTTCCAAATTAGCAGAACAGCCCGTCATCAACTCACCCACTAAATGTAGAGGAGATAAAGGAGAGAAGGAAAGCATTCTGAATCCTAGTGACCCCCCCCCCCCTAGCACCACCATCATGCACTTAACTGGAGATGCAATGGGGGAGTCCAAGAAATCATGGAGGAGGGAGACTGAAAGACAGTTTGGCCAATGTGTCCATTTCAGCCTGGAATTTAACAGCTGTGACCTCTGTTGCATGACTTACCCTTGAGAGGACCTCTCGCTGAGCTGCAGTTCAGTGATCAAAGCTCCCCAGGTGAGGCGAGTGTCCTAAAAGCTTTGGTGAGGATTCACAGATGATAAACACATTTGTCCTACATTCCCCATAATTCTTGCTCACTTCTTTCCTATTAAAACCAGAGCAATTTCAGTTTCCAGAGTTCAGACCTCAAGTAACAGGTGACCCAGTAACACTGCCAGAGAAGACCTTCCTTTGAAGTACTGAGCTCACTTTTAGAGACTGTATATCACTATGGACACAAAGAGACTGGCTTTGGCTGCTTTAAAATAAGCATAACATAACAAGCAATGCCTCCGCTGGGTCAGACCTGAGGTCCATCGTGGCCAGCAGTCCGCTCACGCGGCGGCCCAACAGGTCCAGGACCTGTGCAGTAATCCTCTATCTATCCCCCTCTATCCCCTTTTCCAGCAGGAAATTGTCCAATCCTACCATATCACCAGTTTGTGTGGTCTGCTCTGCCTTTGCCAGTCCGGTTTTCAGGATATCCCCAATGAATATGCATGAGATTGATTTGCATACATGGCCTCCATTCTATGGAAATTTGGATATCCTGAAAACCCGACTGGCAAGGGAGTACTCAGTACTGAGTTGGGAAACACTGTTGACGAGGTCTGCCTTCCTTCCAAACTACTGTCAGAACCAAGTCTAGCCCATCCTGGTCCATCTTTGCCATTTATAGGATACCGACTATAGAAGCAGTAGATCATTTAATCTAATCTAAATCTTAGATTTATATACTGGATCATACCTACAGATATAGGGCTCGACTTGGTTTACAATAAAAATATATTTACAAAGATGTGTTGATTTTAAGAGAGATCATCAGGAATTACATTCTAAAAAAACATTAAGGGCTCCTTTTATGAAGCCAAGGTAGCGATTTAACGCGTGTAATAGCGTGCGCTAATTTGCCGGCCGTGCTAGCAGCTACCGCCTCCTCTTGAGCATGCGGTAGTTTTTCGGCTAGCGCGGGGGTTAGCGTGCGCTGAAAAGGTGCGTGCGATAAAAGGAGCCCTACGACATCGTAGTTTTTAAAATTTTACGGAAACCCTGAAAGAAAATCCATGATCGCATCTGAACAGGAAGGTCAATAGGAAGGGAAAAGACCAAGCAATTTTGCTGGTTGATCGAGAACCTTTGACCGAAGGAAAAGATATCTTATGAATAGTTCTACAACCCAAAATGTTTGAAGAGTTTAAGGTTAAGAGTATCAGAGAGTCAGACAACCCATGAATCATTTTATAAACAATACAAGCACATTTAAACTGAACTCTTGAGACCTTGAGTAGAGCAAGGTGGATTCAAGGCATGAGTGCTTCCATACCGAGCGATAAGGCACCGTGTGGGGTCTGGCATTTGTGTTCAGTGATCACCAGGAGATTCACGGGACATCTCGCACAGGTTACATCGAGAGAGGTTTCTGGAAAACATGAGGGTGACGGTTTTTAGTGGCTATAAATGCGATTCCAAAGAGAAAATAGTACCCTCTGAGATCAAGATGGAGGTGCCTTATCTTGGGGAAGGAATTAACTTATGAAAATCTTGTCAGATCTGACTTTCTTTGATGGCATCTAATATAAAATTGGAACTCTCTTATGTTCTTTTCATGGGGTCAGCCAGTGGAATATTTATGATTATTTCCTTGTATTTTTCTCCACATTTACCATCTCGGTACCTTCTTCAGTTTGAATTGTGCAACTAAAATTTATATTTATTTATTTTTAAAATTTCTATCCCGTTTTTTCCAAAACAGTTTACCAAAAGTTATTAAAAAGTCAGAACAAAATAAGAGCAAAACAGACAGATTCAATCTTTCCATTAGATCAGTTGCTCCGAGAAATGCATCTACAAATTGTTGTGTTTTTAACATTTTCCTGAATGAGATCCTATCTCTACATTTTCAAATTTGGCCAACAAAGTTTTTTCCACAACTTAACTCCTGCACATGTAAAAGTCATGGCATTTGTATCCGCATAGTTAGCATTAGCTGTCATTTTCAGTAATGCCGAACTCTCAGAACACAATGATCTTGAGGGTTGATACCCATAGAAATAAAAAAGGATCTAGAAATGTGGGGTGCGTTTTAAGGTTTCAGAGTACTTGTTGAAAGCCGCCAGAGCCTACGTGCACTGCATGCGTGTGTGGGCAGAAGCTTCTCCTCTGACACAAACTTCCGGTTGCATCAGAGGAGAAGCTTCCACCCACACACGCACGCGACTTCACGAACACTCCGGTGGCTTTTAACAAGTACTCGAAAACCTTAAAACGCGCCAAGAAGGTAAGGGGGAGGGAGATGCATGGAATGCGCAAGATATGCCGAAGGGCAGTGAGGTGACGAGAGGGAAGGGTGGATGCTGCGGGGACGGGGACGGGGTGGTGAAGGGGATGGTGGTCCAGTGATGGGGCAGATTTTTTCCCCGTGTCATTCTCTATTATAGATTAAGGCCTTGCTAAACTAAAAAAAAAAAAATGCATTCGTAAAGACAGAAAATATTATAATAATTGTTTTTATAATTTAGGGGTCCTTTTCCTAAGGCGTGCTTGCCGTGTTAGCATGCGGTAAATGGTACTGCGTGCTACCGCGCATTATATCCTATAAATGTGTTCGAGCACTAATTCTGCTACCACACCTTTGTATTAGTCTTTTTGGTTGTTTTATTTTTTAAGTTATTGACTGTTAAACCTAATATTTACTTCCTAATATTTACTTCCGTGAGTTCCCGTAGTCTCGTGAGACTATGACAGGAACTCCCCACAGCCATTTCCTATTGGCAATCTACACGGGGCAGGAGCGTAGGAAGATCACTCCTGCCCCGAAAGCCCGCTAGACCACCAGGTAAGGCCGGGATGCCACGGGGAAGGTTAAACTATGGGGGGGAGGGTTTCTTTTTCTCCCTTCCCAAAAAACTCCAATATGTGAAATCGCAATTGCTGAAACCACGAATGGGGAGGGGGAAGTGTAATCCAGGAGCCCTTTCTCTTTCCCTGAAATAATATTCATTTCAGGTTTTCAACTCCAAACGCCTCCCTAGAGGCGAATTAACTCCTTATGTTCTGTCCCTCCTCCTCCAATCTTCTTTTTAATCTCGATGTATTTTAAACCATCTATTGTACCTTCCTCCCCTGTCATGTCAGTCTTAAGTAATATATTACATTACATTACATTACATTAGGGATTTCTATTCCGCCATTACCTTGCGGTTCAAGGCGGATTACAAAAGGTTAATTTAGAAATACAGAGTTACATTGATTGTAGATTTTATAGACATAAACGGGTTGTTGAGGGTGAGGTGGTTTTTAGGAGAATTAATAGTTGGTCATAGTGGAGGTTCTTTTGTTGTTGTTAGTGCAGTAATGGGTAGATCAGATGTCGGTTTTGGAGTTACTAAAAAGGTTGTGATGTTAATGCTGTTTCAGGAAATTCTTGAAAAGTGTGGTTTTTATTTCTTTTCTGAACGTCCTATAGTCTGGAGTGGTCATCAGAAGGTTGGAGATCTGGTTATCCAGCCTTGCGGCTTGGGTGGCTAGGAGGCCGTCGTGTAGTTTTTTTCTTTTTACTTCTTTGATTGGGGGGGGTATGAATGGGGAGTGTGTTTTTCTGTGTCTAGTAGTGGGTGCTTGGATGAGGCGATTATTCAAGTATGATGGGCTGTCTCCGTGTAGTGTTTTAAATAATATGCAGTAGAATTTGAATTGGATTCTTTCTTGGATTGGGAGCCAGTGTGAGTTAATGAAGGCTTCAGTGATGTGGTCGTGTTTTCTCAATGAGTAGATGAGTCTCAAAGCTGTATTTTGGATTGTTTGGAGTTGTTTAATCGTGGTTACTGGGCAAGGAAGGAAGAGGATGTTGCAGTAGTCCAATATACCTAGTATTAGTGATTGTACTATAAGTTGGAATTGTGTTCTTTCAAAGAATTTTCGGACTTGTCTCAGATTTCTCATGACAGCGAATGATTTCTGAATTGTTTTATTTATTTGCGGTTGCATAGTGCAGCATCTGTCTATGGTCATGCCAAGTAGTTTAATGGTGGTTTGGATTGGGTATTTGATTGCGTTTATTTCTAAGTTAGTTGTGGTTTGGACTTTGTCATTTTCGAGAAGGATGAATTTGGTTTTGTCTTGGTTGAGTTTAAGTTTGTGTTCTTTCATCCAGGCTGTGACTGCTTCAAGTGTTTGGTGAAGTTTGTCTGTCATGGTCGGTTTAGAGTGATCAAATGGGATGAGGATGGTGATGTCATCAGCATAACTATAGGTGGTTATGCCCAGATTGTCCAGATGCGTTCCTAGAGAAGCGGTGTAGAGATTGAAGAGGGTAGGGGATAGTGGAGATCCTTGTGGTACGCCGCAGGGGTTTGACCAGGATTCTGACTTTTCTTTGTTTGATTTTACACTGTAAGTTCTGAGTTTTAGGAATCCTTCAAACCATGAGTATACTTTATCTGAGATGCCTATTGCGTCTAAGATCTGTAGAAGGATGTTGTGATCCACTAAGTCGAATGCTGCAGTTAGGTCCAGTTGTATGAGAAGCATTTTTTTCCCTGTACTTAGGTGTTGTCTGACGGTATCCATAAGGGAGCCTAGTAGTGTCTCTGTACTGAAGTTTGTTCTGAAGCCTGATTGCGTGGGGTGGAGTAGGTTGTGGTCATCTATGTAATTGGAGAGGAGTTTGGCTACTAGGCCTTCTATAATTTTGACATATAGCGGAATTGAGGCTATAGGTCTAAAGTTAGATGGGAGGTTTTGTGGTGCTTTTGGGTCTTTTTGGATTGGGGTGATGACGATTTCGCTGAGGTCAGCAGGGAATGTGCCTTCTGTGAGCGTGAATTGAATCCATTGTAGAATTATGGTGCGGAATTTTATACTAGAGGTGGTAAGGAGATATGAGGGGCAATGATTGAGGTCACAGGAGGCATGGCTGTATTTTTTGTAGAATTTGTTGAATTCTGACCATTGTATGTTGGGGAATTGTGTCCAAATTCTGTCTGCTGCGGTTGCCTCTTTTCCTGTAGAGTGGATTGTGATTGAGTTTTGATGGGATGGGTTGAGGATGAGAGTGGCTCTGGTGTTGGTAATTTTGTTCTTGAAGTGTTCTGCTAAAAGGGTGGGTGATGGTGGAGGGGTGTTCGTGGTGGTAGTATATGGTTTGGTGTCTGTTAATTCTTTCAGGATTTGGAATATTTTTTTGGAATCTTGGGTTTCCGTGCCTATGAGATTGGTATAGTAGCTTTTCCTCTTATCCCTTAATAGATTTTTGTATTGTTTGTTGATTTTTTTCCAGTCGGTTTTTGTTTGATCTTGGTTCTTTTTCCTCCATTTTCTTTCTAATCTTCTACATTGTCTTTTGAGTTGTAGTAGTTCATTGTCGAACCATTGGTCTGATTTCCTGCTTGTTCTGGTTTTGGTTTGTAGGGGGGCCAGATCATCAAGGATGTTAGTGGATATCTTTTTCCAGTGGGAGATGAAGTTTTTTGGGTCGCAGTATTGGATGGTTTCATCTACATTTGACCAAAAAATGGTTGGATCGATATGTTTGCGTGTGGTATATGTGGTTTTTTTTGATTGAGGTGTGTGTTCGGTCTTAGTCCAACTGATGTTGAAGTTGTATGTGTAGTGGTCTGACCATAGGGATGGGGACCATGTTCCGTTAGTAGTTTGGATTGCTGGATTAGATGGTTGGAGAGACATGAATGCAGCAATGTCCAGTTGATGACCTTTTTCATGGGTGGTTTGTGGGTTTAGGATCTGGAAGGATAAGGCTTTGAGGAAGGATAGGCAGTTATTTACTGGTGTGGAGGTTGTGTCTTCTAGGTGTAGGTTTAGGTCTCCTAGGATGAGGTTATATTCTGCTGTTAATGAGTTTTGGTAGATGAAGTTTTCAAATTCAGGTCTCACTGTGGTCCAGTTTCCTGGTGTTATGTAGCAGAGTAAGCAGTTTAGTGAGTTTTGTAGTGTTGGGTTTGTGAGTTGACACGCTAGGAGATCCATTTGCGGAGTGGATGTTTTTTCAAGTACGTTTAGAGTTAGGGAGTTCTTGATTATTATTGCTAGTCCTCCTCCTCTTTTTTTTTCTCTGCAGGTTACTGTTATTTTGTATCCTGGCGGACATACTTCTTTTATTCTAGGGTCTGTGTCTGAGGTTAACCAGGTTTCAGTGAGGAATAGGCAGTCAAGATTTTCTGTTTTTATCCAGTTTTTTATGTTTTCTGTTTTGGGTCCTAGTGCTCTGATGTTAACATAGGCACATGTGAGGGAGGTTGTGTCGGTCTGGGGAATGTAAGTTGTTTCCGGGTATATGAGTGTTGAGGGAGTTGGATGGGCTTTTGTTTTCGGGAGTGTTGATCTTCTTCTCCAGGTAACAGTGATGGATTGTTGAGTGCTGGTGTGGTGGTTCGAGTTTCTTGATGTGATTATTCTTCTGTTGGGAAGTTGGAAGTTGGTTGTACTGGAGGATGTGGTTGTGGTGGGTAAATTGTTTGCTGCTGCTTTCCAACTAGAGATGAGGAGGATTATCAAAAGGGTGGCTAGTGTGTGTGTATGCAGGGAGAGCTTCATTTTTGATGTTTGGTTCGGAGTGTTTGAATTAGTAGAGGTGTCGCTGTGGTTACGGGGGCGGAGCAGGGCTCCCACGCGGCCCGAGGTCGCCTGTGTTGCTGAAGCAGCTCCCGGTGGCAGAGGAGCTGCTTTTAAGTTGTAAGAGGTGTCGCTGTGGTTACGGGGGCGGAGCAGGGCTCCCACGCGGCCCGAGGTCGTCTGTGTGTCTGAAGCAGCTCCCGGTGGCAGAGGAGCTGCTTTTAAGTTGTAAGAGGTGTCGCTGTGGTTTCGGGGGGCGGAGCAGGGCTCCCACGCGGCCCGAGGTCGCCTGTGTTGCTGAAGCAGCTCCCGGTGGCAGAGGAGCTGCTTTTAAGTTGTAAGAGGTGTCGCTGTGGTTTCGGGGGGCGGAGCAGGGCTCCCACGCGGCCCGAGGTCGTCTGTGTGTCTGAAGCAGCTCCCGGTGGCAGAGGAGCTGCTTTTAAGTTGTAAGAGGTGTCGCTGTGGTTTCGGGGGGCGGAGCAGGGCTCCCACGCGGCCCGAGGTCGTCTGTGTGTCTGAAGCAGCTCCCGGTGGCAGAGGAGCTGCTTTTAAGTTGTAAGAGGTGTCGCTGTGGTTTCGGGGGGCGGAGCAGGGCTCCCACGCGGCCCGAGGTCGCCTGTGTTGCTGAAGCAGCTCCCGGTGGCAGAGGAGCTGCTTTTAAGTTGTAAGAGGTGTCGCTGTGGTTTCGGGGGGCGGAGCAGGGCTCCCACGCGGCCCGAGGTCGTCTGTGTGTCTGAAGCAGCTCCCGGTGGCAGAGGAGCTGCTTTTAAGTTGTAAGAGGTGTCGCTGTGGTTTCGGGGGGCGGAGCAGGGCTCCCACGCGGCCCGAGGTCGTCTGTGTGTCTGAAGCAGCTCCCGGTGGCAGAGGAGCTGCTTTTAAGTTGTAAGAGGTGTCGCTGTGGTTTCGGGGGGCGGAGCAGGGCTCCCACGCGGCCCGAGGTCGCCTGTGTTGCTGAAGCAGCTCCCGGTGGCAGAGGAGCTGCTTTTAAGTTGTAAGAGGTGTCGCTGTGGTTTCGGGGGGCGGAGCAGGGCTCCCACGCGGCCCGAGGTCGCCTGTGTTGCTGAAGCAGCTCCCGGTGGCAGAGGAGCTGCTTTTAAGTTGTAAGAGGTGTCGCTGTGGTTTCGGGGGGCGGAGCAGGGCTCCCACGCGGCCCGAGGTCGTCTGTGTGTCTGAAGCAGCTCCCGGTGGCAGAGGAGCTGCTTTTAAGTTGTAAGAGGTGTCGCTGTGGTTTCGGGGGGCGGAGCAGGGCTCCCACGCGGCCCGAGGTCGTCTGTGTGTCTGAAGCAGCTCCCGGTGGCAGAGGAGCTGCTTTTAAGTTGTAAGAGGTGTCGCTGTGGTTTCGGGGGGCGGAGCAGGGCTCCCACGCGGCCCGAGGTCGCCTGTGTTGCTGAAGCAGCTCCCGGTGGCAGAGGAGCTGCTTTTAAGTTGTAAGAGGTGTCGCTGTGGTTTCGGGGGGCGGAGCAGGGCTCCCACGCGGCCCGAGGTCGTCTGTGTGTCTGAAGCAGCTCCCGGTGGCAGAGGAGCTGCTTTTAAGTTGTAAGAGGTGTCGCTGTGGTTTCGGGGGGCGGAGCAGGGCTCCCACGCGGCCCGAGGTCGTCTGTGTGTCTGAAGCAGCTCCCGGTGGCAGAGGAGCTGCTTTTAAGTTGTAAGAGGTGTCGCTGTGGTTTCGGGGGGCGGAGCAGGGCTCCCACGCGGCCCGGGGTCGTCTGTGTGTCTGAAGCAGCTCCCGGTGGCAGAGGAGCTGCTTTTAAGTTGTAAGAGGTGTCGCTGTGGTTTCGGGGGGCGGAGCAGGGCTCCCACCGCCCCTACCCCCCCCCCCCCCCCACCCCCGTCCACAAATTATCATGTGGTGGAATTTTTTTTTTTCTTTCTTTTAACTTTTGTTTTAAAATATTTTTATCGACTGTAAACCCTCTCAATAAATTTTGATGGACAGTATATCAATGAAACAATAAACTTGAAACTTGAATTCACATCATGAGTGGCATGGGGGAGGGGATGGTGGGGGTGCAGAGAACTACCAGCAAGCCATGCAAATGTATTTTCCAAAATCTTCCACCTCACGCAAGCGGCAGCTCCAGAGGGTTTTCATGAACACGCCTGAGATGTGCCTTTAACACATGAACCTTAGACTTGCTTTTAACACACATGCCTGACACACTCTTAACACATGCGTATAGCAAGATATATACATATATATATATATATATATATATATGCTTTTTTTGTGCCCCCCAACCCTATAAAAAGTATGATGAATGTATTTTTTTTTAACCTACACCTCTCATGCAACCAGCAGCCCCAGACCTACCAGTAATTTTGGAGCATTATAGGTGAGCACTTCATTTTGTGCATCACTACTACTACTATGAATTATTTCTATAGCGCTACCAGACATACACAGCACTGTACAGAGTCACAAAGGAGACAGTCCCTGCTCCAAAGAGCTTACAATCTAAACATACAAGACGGACAAACAGGATGTCATGGATACAGTTAAGGGGAACAGTTCATCTGCTGGCTGGGTTGGAGAGCAGAGGGGAGCACAGGACAATCCAGCCATTGTGACATCACTGATGAGGTTGGCTCTTATTGGTGGAATGAGGCATTATGACATCACAAGCTCAGCTCTGCTTCCCAAAGACTGAAACTCTTCACACTACTACTATGAATTATTTCTATAGCGCTACCAGGCATACACAGCACTGTACAGAGTCACAAAGGAGACAGTCCCTGCTCCAAAGAGCTTACAGTCTAAACAGACAAGACAGGTAAACAGGATGTGCAAATAGCATATGATTCCTTATGGATGGGATGTACCAGAGCAGTCCCTGGAATCTAGGGTGGGACAGATGAGCAACAAGCACTAAGGACCCAAAAGCCATGTCCACTTGTGCTGACACATCCACTCTGTAAAATTTTGTTAAGATATGAAGAGAGGACCATGTGGCTGCCCTACAGATGTCACCTGGCAATGTCTGTGTGTTGCCTGCATTGCTCATTTTAATCGTTTCCATACTATTCTCAGATTCTGCAAAGGGCACAGAAAAGACCACGCAGAGCCATTTTGTTCGAGAATGTTTGTACGCTAAACTAGTTAGTTCTGCTTTAGCATTGAACGTTAAAGGCACGGTAAGTTTTGAGCATTGTGGCCTCAGAACAGAATGAAGTGAATTGTGGAAGAAAGGATGAGGCATGGGAAGCCCCTATGGATACGCTTCATATCTTTCTTAGACTGCCCAGTCTGCAGTGGGATATTATTAGTAAATCAGTCACGTTGCGTTAAAGGGAGCTGTGGTAGATAACACGTGGTAATGTGGCAACACCTTTAGTCAGTCAGGGCCGGATGCTCAAAAATCGCCTTTAAAATCCTGTGGGTCGCGGTGGTGCCGGTAAATAGTCCAATTCCAAAAATGCAATTGATGTTCAACGTCACAGGCAAATGAGTTTTGCTGAGGTCCGCCGTAATCCCATCCATTCAGTCGTTGGAGAAAGCGACTGACACGTGCTCAAAATACATCAAGTATAGAGGTACAAAAGTGTGTGTGCGCCAGGAGAAGCTATGTCAGTTATGCACAAGCGGCCGTCGTGGACATGCTAAACTATGCAAATAAGAATGCTTCTATGACATATATATGCTGCCACTCCAGGTTTTTTGTTTGTTTGTTTGTTTTTTACTTCTATGCTGCTTTTAAGGAGCACACACACAAAAAACACGCTCTTTTCGCATGTGCATATTATACGGTTCAATCCCATAAAAAGTATTTTTTATGAATTTCCACATGCAATCAGTATACGCTTCTAACACATGCGTTTCAATGCTACCAGCTGCTAAATTTGGATCGTTAAAGGCTAGGGCTTCATTTTGTGCATCATCTGGGCATCAGTCGGAACGCTCATTTGGAATATGGATGATCTTGTTCCTCTGACCACTGGGATTTGAAGATCCCATTGCGAAAGGAGCTCAAATTGCAAACAAGGGCGAGTGTGTTCTCCTCCGCTGGTCCAAAGGAATGGAACTGTGACAGGGGAATTTGTAAACATTTAAAAGATGGCTGAAATGCGATTTGTGAAGAATGAGGGACTATGTTTGTGGCTATGAGAAGACATTCCTTGGTCATCTCAAAATTAGATTACTGCAATTCCTTGCACAATGACTTGCCCCAAAAAGAAATACGACATTTACAAATCATTCAGAATACAGCTATAAAAATCATTACTAACTCAAAAAAGTTTGATCACGTTACACCCCTTAAAAAACGCCACTTGGCGGCCGATTCCGCATAGGATAACTTTCAAACTAGCGCTTCTGACATTTAAAATTTGACAATCACAGCAACCTGTTTTTCTTGACAAACAAAATCTTTTAACAATTCCATCTTTGAAAATCATAAATACAAGAAGAGCGGAGATTTTCTCTATAACAGCCCCACAAATTTGGAATCGTCTTCCGTCTTTTTAAGAGAAGAAAAACAGTTAGATAAATTTAAAATTGTTCTTAAAACTTTTCTATTTAACGATGCTTTTCAGAATTAGGTTCTGAAACGGTTGATATTATCCATTAACAGTGATAGATAGACTCTCCAAAATAGCAGAAACTAGCCTTATAAGGCTAAAACCCTTCCTTGCCTTGATGTGTTTACCTTGAAAGTTTCTTTGCTTTTAAAAATTGTAGTTCTCTCCCTTTTTTTCCTTGTGTTTCTTGTAAGTTAGTATTAACATCTATATGTCTTCTTTGTATGTATCATTTCTTTTAATGTAAATCGCTTAGAAATTATATAAGCGTTTTATCAAATTTTTTTAAATCTTTATTAGTTTTCAAATGTTAACAGTGCCGTGCAATAAATTTAAACATAAACACTAAACAGAACGCACTTTAAATACACAAATAATTCAAAAAACAATCATTTTCACCCCCTTCCTCCCCATAATTAATAAAAGAAGTACATATTTCATTTCAATAATATAGATAATTAAGTATAACAAACAATAATACATTCCCCTCCCCCCCACCCACCCACCCTGGATGTGTAAGGAAGTCATATAAAAGGAGAGGTGGTGGAGAGTAAAACTGTGACTAAGTTCAAAGAAGCATGGGATGAACACAGAAGATTTAGAATCAGAAAATAATATTAAAGATTGAACTAGGCCAGTTACTGGGCAGACTTGCAGGTCTGTGTCTGTTTATGGCCGTTTGGTGGAGGATGGGCAGGGGAGGGCTTCAATGGCTGGGAGGGCGTAGATGGGCTGGAGTAAGTCTTAACAGAGATTTCGGCAGTTGGAACCCAAGCACAGTACCGGGTAGAGCTTTGGATTCTCGCCCAGAAATAGCTAAGAAGAAAAAATTAAAAAAAAAAAAAGTTTTTAAATTGAATCAGGTTGGGCAGACTGGATGGACCATTCGGGTCTTTATCTGCCGTCATCTACTATGTTACTATGTTAAAGGTACATGATAAAACTTAGAAACATGGTTTTTAGGTTGTATTTTTGTATGGTTTTATGTTTGTAATGACATTTATTCTGTTTGTTAATTTGTACTTCGCTTTGTATAATGTGAATAATAAATAAACACACAATACAATAATCCAGAGGCAGCTACAAACCATGGAAAAGGCTGTGATAGCCATTTTGGACATCGATAGCTGAAATGCTTCAATGCTACACAGGTTCCAGCTGTACTTGGATACAATGTAACCCTCCTTTCACGAAACATTGTAGCCTCTTCTTCTTTATATTGCAAATTTCCCCAAGATCTTGCGTGGGTCTCTTAATCTGTAAGTCGCCTTGAACCTTTTCTGGACCAGAGCGATTAAGAAATTCTGATTCGATGAGATCAAACGCACGGTGAGTTCTGAACATATGGGCCTCAGTTCCTTGAGGCAGAGAAAGTGACCATACCATGACTTTGAGTGAGGAAAGTTGAGTTTGACATTCTGTATTATAACTATATTATCAGTTTGCTTGTATTGTACTGATATTTATCATATTTCTGTTATATGATTGTCCTAAAGTGCTATTAAAATGTGTAAATTCTACCTATCTTATCTGAATCTTCTTCCGTGCTGTCTATTATACAGATGTTTATCAAATGTCATTTCTAGGATTGTTCTGCAGTGCTGGTTCACGTTATTCCCATTACTAGATTTAACTCCCGTACGCAGTTTTTAGCACCGTCTGCGGTGGTAAGAGCTCTGACGATCATATGAATTTTATGAGCGTGGGAGCTGTTACCGCCGCATCCAGCGCTAAAAAACGCGATGCTGTTTTGTAAAAGGGGGAGGGGTGGTAATTTGCCATTTCCAAGTTTACCTCATTGACAGTAGGTTATGTTGTTAACAAAATTGCAAGTTTTATGTCAAACTGTACCTGCTGTATAGCACCTTGGATGAATCTTTTCATAGAGGCGGTTAATAAAGCCTTAGAAATAAATGAACAAATACCTTCCCTCACCCCAAACCTTGATCTGAATCCCCTAAGGCAGGGGTAGGCAATTCCGGTCCTCGAGAGCTGGAGCCAGGTCAGGTTTTCAGGATCTCCACCATGAATATGTATGAGATGGATTTGCATGCACTGCCTCCTTGAGATGCAAATCTATCTCATGCATATTTATTGTGGAGATCCTGAAAACCTGACCTGGCTCCGGCTCTCGAGGACCGGAATTGCCTACCCCTGCCCTAAGGCAAAGTAGTGAAAATAATACAAATAAAAGAAACCAAGTTTCACATCCTCAGGCGTCTGCAGCTCTGTGGTCTCAAACCACGAGATAGGGCTCGGCTCGTGTCTTTTTAGAAATCACAAAACATCTTTCATTAGAGACTCAGCAGGCGAGAATTCATAAAACGTGGAATTCTCAGCGAGTCTGGATTCCTCCAGAGCAGCCCCAGCACATCTGTGAATGCTCTGCAAGGTGGAACATGTGGAAGACTGCAGGCTCATTGGTCTCATCTACTTTCTCTTTATTGCCCACTCTGCTTCTCTTCTACGGAGAAGAATGGAAAGAGCTCCAGCCTGTAATAGGTCCAGCGGGACTTTTTCTATTAAAGGAGAGAATCACTTACAGCCAGTGCAGGGCCAAAGGGAAGGAAGGAGTAGGAAGGAATAAGCCTTGGAAATAACTTTGCTCCCAGTTCTCTGAGCTTTACCTCTCCCTCCCCACCTCTTTTTCCATTTTATTTCCTCTTTAGATATGTTTATGTGTCTCGCACATTGCAACTGGTTGTAAAATCAAAGGCGATACTGCGTTAATTAAAACTACCTTCTCTGTGTTAATCTTCTTGTCAGCTTTTAATTAAGTGATGATGTTAGTTGCACATTGTTCTCTCTCTCTGGGGCCAGGTCTTCTTTCACTAACACTTCACTCCCAGCACAGGAAAGAGTGAGTGCCAATGTGTTGTCACCAGGAGATGCAGTAAATGAGCCAACCCCACCCCCTCACTGCACCTCATTAACACATGAGGGGAAAAAAAGGGGGAGCTCATTATCTGGCAACTCCTAGAGCCTTTAGGTATGTCACCAGATGCATCCAGGTTAGTAGGAGACAGGTAGGTCCAGGTCTGGTTTTGTTCCAGAGCTTCAATGTACCTCAAAAGTGCAGAAGCTACAAGCGGGTGGATGGAAGAGCAGGAAAACTGGAGTTGGCTCAGCTGGTCCTTGGTGACCTGGAGCCCTCTCTTGATGGTCGACTGCAGCAGAACTTCCTTAACCAGTAAAGGAACAAGTGCAGCAAATCTAAGTACTGTCCAATGATATATGTTGCTAAAGGGTTTATCACAGTAATTTCAAGGTGCCAGTAGTGCCATATCCGGGGGGTTCTATTCCCACCTCTGTCATTTCACTGGGCCCAATTCCTCAAGCACTTTTGCCAGAGTCTTGGCTTACCAGGGGACCCTCATCTCTGTATATTAAGAGGGTGGGTAAAAGTGCCAAATCCAGAGACATCCATCCCGAAGGATGGGGGATAAGAAAGCTAGTGAAGGTTTCTTCTGCCTTTGATGGACCACTTGAGTTGAGCACAGTTTCCTGGTGTTCACTTAGGATCCGAGGCTTTTTTCTTCATTGACCAGATAACTGCAACCAGTACACCTAAGTGCCTCAGAGGTTTTTGATTTGTACTGGAGAAGAAAATCATACATAGAGACAGCATTTTCGATTCACTTTGCACTCTCTTCCTTGAAAGAATAAATTCCTGTCATAAACTGGCTACGACAAATACAGATAAACCTGGAGGAAATCCATGTGAAACACCTTAATTCAGGAAAAAGCTCTTTGCATACTTAAGAACATAAGAATAGCCTTCCTGGGTCAGACCAATGGTCCATCCAGCCCTCATGGAGGCCAATCCAAGTCACAAGTACCTGGCCAAAACCCAAAGAGTAGCAGCAGTCCATGCTACCATCCCATGTCTGTCTCAACAGCAGACTATGGACTTTTCCTCCAGGAACTTGTCCAAACCTTTCTTCAAACCAGCTACGCTATCCACTCTTACCACATCCTCTGGCAACACATTCCAGAGCTTAATCATTCTTTGAGTGAAAAAATATTTCCTCCTATTCGCTTTAAAAGTATTTCCCTGTAACTTCATCGCGTGTCCCCTAGTCTTTGTAATTTTTGACGGAGTGAAAAATCGATCCACTTGTACCCATTCTACTAGACTCAGAATTTTGTAGACTTCAATCCTATCTCCCCTCAGCCGTCTCTTTTCCAAACTGAAGAGCCCTAAGCTTTTTAGTCTTTCTTCATACGAGAGGAGTTCCATCCCCTTTACCATCTTGATCACTTTTCTTTGAATATTTTCTAGTGCCGCTGTATCTTTTTTGAGATAAGGAGACTAGAACTGAACCCAATACTCAATGTGAAGTCGCACCATTGAGCGATACAGAAGCAGTATAATATCTTTAGTCTTGTTAACCATCCCTTTTCTAAAAAAATTGGTCAACAAGCATTTTGCTACTGGAGTTCTGTACCTTAACAAGGGCCACATGCTGACTCTAAATCTGAAAACAGTTTTCGTTTATCACATCCTGTTTTTAAGTTATTCGTCAGTTTGTGTTTATATCATTTTCATCAATAATGCTATCTGAAGCATTGGTATTTTACTGTTTCGGTAACACAATATTGATTTTTAGGACAGTTCATCGATCACATATACCAGTAATTTGTAAGTTTATACTAAAAAGTGATTGTGCTGCTTTTCGACCTGTGAATTTTTATATTTTCTTTGTTTTTGTCTAAGATATTATAATTATTATGAACAGACGTGGTTGTGTTAACCATCCTGATAATTTCTGTAATGTCTATGGACAATTTACTGCACAAGATCAGCGAAAGAATCAGTCCAGCAGACTTCAAAGTGCATACAAGTATTATTTTAGCTGCAATGTTGGTGACCAGGATAAAGCGTGGGCACCTCAGGTGTCTGCTATTAACACAGTGGTTGAATGGGAAACAGAAGAAGATGCCTTTCGCTGTACCCATGATGTGGTGTGAACCAACAAATCATCACTCAGCCAAAATCAAAGAAGGTGTTTTTGTTGGTCCCAAAATACGTTCAAACAGAAGCTGAACCCAGCTGAATCAGCAGCATGGGAAGCATTCGTGCTGGTTGTTCAGAATTTTCTTGGTCATCACAGATCAGAGAATTATGCTGAGCTTGTGGAGAACATGCTGACAGCATATCAACTAATAGGTGCCAGAATGTCACTTAAAATGCACTTCTTACATTCTCACCTCGTCTTCTTCCTACCCAAGATATCAAGGGAACGTTCAATCCCAGTATGATGGGAGACTATTGTTGGTTCTTGCAAAGAGAGCCAAATGTACAGTACAAGCGTAAAAGCAAGTGTCTCAAACATTTCTGAACATGCTGACATCACTTTTGAGTGAGCTAAGAGAGGCGTAAATATATGCTGTAACATGTCTCCCTGTGTTTGGTGGGACACGGTTCATACTCGCAATATTGTGTCGATATGGCAAACTGTTTAAAAAAGTCAGTAACCTGTATCTCAGAAACCTGAAGTGCTAGCTGAATTTCAAGTACAGATCTGAAATCAGCATCGTTAAATTAACTCAGAACATTTCTTAAGTTCTCAGTAGCAAAGCAAAACTTTTTTTGTTGACCAGTGCAATTTCTAGCATCCTGTTTGCTTTCTGGTCCACCGCTGCACATTCGGCAGAAGGTTTCAGCATATTGTCCACGATGACATCCAGATCCTTTTCTTGGGCGCTAACCTCCAAGGTGGACCCCAGTATCCGGTAACTGTGATTCGGATTATTCTTCCCAATGTGCATCACTTTGCATTTGTCCACTTTAAATTTCATCTGCCACTTGGACGCCCAATCTTCCAATTTCCTAAGGTCTGCCTGCAATGTTTCACAACCCTCATGCGTTTTAACAACTTTGAACAGTTTAATGTCATCTGCAAATTTAATCACCTCACTCGTACTTCCAATTTCATAGGGCAAAGCCAGTGGAACAATCGCTTCCTCAAATGGATTTTAAATAAAATGGTGCCTATGCAAAGCAGTCCTTCAGTTTCATCCTGATGTCTGTTTTACAAAAGATCTGCCCTCCGACATCAAAAACTGGCTACGCTTTTGCTGTGGAGAAAATTAGCCCTGGCCCTTGTATCCAAATACCTAGTGTAAAAATCACCCAACTGAGGTACAGGGGACAATTCTGTAAGGAAGAGCTGGGAGTGCACTGGTTATCTAGATACTTTGCACTTAAAGCAATTATTCGAAATTATGATCCCCTGTTAAAATATTTTGAAGAAGACAAAGATGATCCTATTGCAAAGTACTGCTATAAGAAGCTGAACAGTGAACAATTTCATATTACACTTGAAGTTTTGAATGATGTCTTATCAGAACTGGCTTCCTTAACCATGGCATTTCAAACCCATGGTTTGACACCATTGGAAGCTTATCATCTTGCACAGGGTAAATTGAACAAACTTCGAATGCAATACTTAGGCGACAAAGTTAAGTGGAGTGATAAAGTCAACAGTCTTCTTGACAACAGGATGAGGTCTGGAGAAAAAGTTTCAGTGGATCCTAATTCCATATTAACCTTCATCAACATCCTATGTTTGCATCTGGATGAAAGATTTCCTGAAAATGAAGTTGAGGAATGGTCTACTTTTGACTGTACAGCAATATCACATTGTGACTTTGACTTCGGAAATGGACATATCAGATCTCTTTGTTTAAAGCAGTGGTTCCCAACCCTGTCCTGGAGGAACACCAGGCCAATTTGGTTTTCAGGCTAGCCCTAATGAATATGCATGAAGCAAATTTGCATGCCTATCACTTCCATCATATGCAAATCTCTCTCATGCATATTCATTAGGGCTAGCCTGAAAACCCGATTGGCCTGGTGTTCCTCCAGGACAGGGTTGGGAATCACTGGTTTAAAGTATAAACAATTTCTTCTGGAGGAAAGTGTTATTATTCAGGAATACAATGACTTTAAATTCCTTGTTGCAGAAAAAATCAAAAGCAATCTGATAAACAGCTTTCCAGATATGACAAAATTTGCATTTCAGAATGATCAATTTGCAGATTTAGCAAAATTGATGGACATTGGTGCCACATTCTTAGCATCTAGTTCAGATTGTGAGCGTGGTTTTAGTCTAATGAACAATTTGAAGACTAAACAAAGGAATCGTTTACATTTAGAGCATTTGGAAATGCTGATGCGTGTTAAGAGTCACCTACAAGATGGAGGTTCAACAGATCTTGACAGAATTTATTCGGACTGGATAAATATGAAAGATCGCAGGGAAAACTTTGAAAACTAAATTGCTGTTATTTTCTAAATTTTAAGTATAAAGTACAATGATACCTTATTTTTAGGTAGCGCTCAATGAAACATTTCAATGAAACATAATTTATGTGTATTGAAATGAGACTTTACATAAAGTGTAACTAACATAAAGTATAACTAAAATTACATTGTGTTTTCGTTAATTCAGACTAAACTCAAAGACCTGCCCATAAATGCCCATAACTGAACTCCGGGCCCTCTGGCAATCATTTTTATAGCACACACAAATTTAGTTTTTCTCTAAAATGCGCACAGATGAAATTTTTTGCGCACACAGCCTATGAAAAATTAGAGGAAACATTGCTGGTAACCCTAACATAAAGAAGATTGGGTCTCCCCCAGGACCCTATAATGACTAGGTAGTGGCTGAAAGTCTTTTTTGGAGAGATTTGGAGTTTGGCATATTACAGGAAGCAGAGTCTTTGTCCAGGGAACAGTTTTAATAAAGGATCCAGTGCTCTGTGGCCTGGCGTCACAGTCACAGCCTGGGTCTGAAGAAGGTTGCACCAAAAGCGCCCCACATTCTCCACAGCAGGCAGGAAAGGGGTGACCAGGCCCCTCAGTCTTTTGCAACTGTATCTGCCTTCATTTTGGAGAAAGGGCCAGAACGTTTTGCTACGAGTTGTGATCACACCTCATAAATTGTGTCAGCTGTTATTTAACGGGCTGACTGGAACTGTGGCTCTCACATTTCATGCACATCCAGGATAAAAAAATCAGAGCTTGTAGCCGTGAGAAAACGCAGTGGCTGCAGTTGTGGATACCTCACCTCTGATTCCACAGTCTTGATGGAATTAAATGGAAGCCACAAGCGGATTAATTACAAGCACAAGCTGGAACTGGGAGGTTGAGGTGCAACTGGAATAGTTTAACCCAGTTTGCTCTCATTCTGCTACAGAATACAGACACTGTCTCCATGAGCAATTGGAAACAAGATCGCGTGCACCCCTCTCTCACCAAGCTCAGGCCTGGATTTTCCAAGATGTGTTTGGCACTTTAGAAGAAAAGATGGGGGTAGGAAACTCCCTTGTACAATGCACTTTATGATCTGTCTTAAGCAGTGATTTTACTCATATATCTTATCTTAGCGATCTGTACTTTGTAAGTTGAAATCCCCCCGTATAGATGAGCAGACTGTTTAGGCCATATGGTCTTTATCTGCCGTCATTTTTCTGTTTCTATGAATGGGAAGAATCTGAGGGTTGGGAGCAAAGAAAGGAAGAGGCTGGGCAGCTGGAGGACATCAGCAGGAGGGGCGGAGGGAACACCTGAAAACCATTAAACCCTCCAAAGAATGAGAACAAGCTGGAGCTAGATGGAGCCTCCGAGATGAAGAGACAATTATGAAAGCTGGCATCTCCCGTGGACACCCAGAGCATGAAAACAGGATGAGGGGGTGGGGGGGGGGGGAATTATTTCACACTTCAAGCCTTTTTCTAAACGTTCCTCAATTCACTCTCCTCCTTTCGCTCCCCTCCCCCCATATTCCCATTCTGTCTATCTCCTTTTCTCAAAATCTCCAGTTCCTGTCTTTTCACAACTATTAAGGATGCTAAACATAGCACACATTATACCTCTATGGACACAATAAAGAAACTCAATTTTGGGGTGCTCAGGATACGTTGCACCTCCAGATGTGGCAGCTGTGCCTGGTTTTAGACATCCCGCTCTGCTACAACTTATTATTTCTATTGCACTACCAGACGCATGCAGCGCTGTACATTAAATACGCAAGAGACGGTCCCTGCTCAAAAGAGCTTACAATCTCATTATGACAGACACACAGGACAAAAAGGGTGAGTCTATATATGCTACTCAGGTAGAGAATTACAAAGGGATGAAGAGGTAGAGGGGGTCAGGGAGCTTAGAAAAAGTGAGCTTTTAGCCTCGGTTTGAAGACCGCCAGCGACAGAGCTCGACGTCGTGTCAGGCAGGTTCTGCATCCCCCCAGGATCATTCTGGAGCATCGTCAACTCAAAGTTTGTACTATTCATTTCAAATTCAAAATAAGATCTCCAAACTTACCACTCCTTTTTCAATATTGCTGGCTTTGTCATTGTCATCATCTGTTGATATCACATTTGCACAGCAATGGACTTCAAGGTGTGCCATGTCAAGTCCCTTTTAAAGAGAATATATAACTCTAAGGAAGCTCTAGAAGGGGTCAAGGTGCCCAGAGCAGCAGGTGAAGCACTAAAGCAGGGATCTCAAAGTCCCTCCTTGAGGGCTACAATCCAGTCATGTTTTCAGGATTTCCCCAATGAATATGCATTGAAAGCAGTGCATACACATAGATCTCATGCATATTCATTGGGGAAATCCTGATAACCCGACTGAATTCGACCCTCAAGGAGGGACTTTGAGACCCCTGAAATAGAGGTGGCTGGTAGAATTCTAGCTACATTTCTGGGTAGATTAGATGGGCCACACTGGTCTTCCTCTGCCATCATTTACTGTGGTCATTTTGTTAAAAAGAAACCCACATAGACATTAAGTCCAGGGTAAGTGGTAAAATGTAGGACATGGATTTCTGCTTATTTGTCGGTACACATTCTAAATAATGGACTTCGTACAGTATTACAAGTTTAGGAAATTATGAACCCCTGAAGCAGCATTTGCCGAAACATGGCCTGTAACGGGTCCGTTTGAAGATTTTTGCTAACCTGAATTCCTTGGTCATCTCTGTTCATTTTTGGCTAATAGAGCAAAGTATAACAGATGAGGAAAAATAGGTGAAAACCATTAAAAAGATAATCAAAGCAAATGCCATGAGTAGGTGTAAGCCTCACAGGGCAAACAGTTTAGATTTGGTTGTAGTTCATCTGGCCTTTTTTTAATTTTGGCACTTTTCTCAGCTTGTTTCACATATTCATTTTCTTAAAAATGGTTTAATGCACATTAGAACTTTTAAATGGTTGTAGATCGACTCAACATCTTCAGACTGCCATTATGTAATTATTAGGTTGTCTAGGACTATAATTTAGACTTTATGCTGAAGATATTCAGTTTTTGATTAATATAGATTGATCTGGGCCTTGTATAGACTCCAGACTCTGACAGAGAGCGGGAGAGTGGCATAAGGATGCAAGGTTCTTCATCGCTGGAGTTAGCTTGGTGTTGCTCGGACTCTGGGTCAACCCGGCTGACCCTTCCGCTAGGATGGGGCTAGAGTCAGAAATGGGTGGGGCCAAGTATCTGGAGTTTTCTTTTTTTTAATATGGTAACCCTAGTGTCACTATACCACATCAGAGCATCCACAAGGAGGTGCTAGCATATAGAACTGCACATCAATGCATTACTGGGGACAGTTTGGAGTGCTTCATTTGAAAATCATTTTCAAGGATGTTGTTATCAAATTGCCCCCTTTCTGCATTACGTAGGTAATGTGTATCAGTTTTTCATACCAGTAAATATATCCCTGATTCTGTGCATTATCTGGCTGAGGCCTGTTTAGGTCATTTCCAACCTTATAAATAAATTATCTCTCTCTCGTTTTTTTCTTTTTTTCTTTTTACCTCAAACTCAGGCAGAGTTCTGGCAGTCTTCCTTCTCCTCCTCCTCTCCTGTTCTTCCTCTCAAGTTCTAATAAATTTTCACAATCAGCAATAACCAGGCCTTTCATATATTTTCTAATCAGAGCTGGCCTCTGAAAATCTCTCCTTCCACCAGCAACAAGAGTTGCTGATTATCTAAATTATTTGTCAATGGACAATGTACCCCTCTGCCAGATCAGGTCCAAAAAAGATCCCTTCCCTCCCCCCACAATACACACACACACATAGAAAGCAAAATTGCAAACATATGGTAAATGCAATTGGACTTTGACCTATTTAGAATGGTTATGACTTTATTTTCATGCCTTGTACTTTTGTAGACTTGGGTACTCAATACATTTCACGGACTTTTCCATGTATGGTATAGAACAGACATGGGCAACTCCAGTCCTCGAGGGCCAGAATCCAATCGGGTTTTCAGGATCTCCTCCATGAATATGCATGAGGTCTATTTGCGTGCACTGCTTTCAATACATATTCATGGAGGAAATCCTGAAAACCCGATTGGATTCCGGCCCTCGAGGACCAGGCTTTGGGGGAGTTTTGGAGGGATTGCCATAAATTTTAAGGGATTATGGTGGGATGTACTTCTGGCACCTGTTATGTAAAGTTCACAGCAGAGCCCTATAAGGTGCCCCACTGCTCTATTGGGATGTCTATGTGGCCAGTCCATTACAATGCTGGCCCCTCCCATGTCCAAATGGTTGAAATTTGGACATTTTCAGCTTGGATGTTTAAGTAGCCTCACACTTTCCACCATAAATGTAGTGGTTAGAGTGTATTATGGGCCTGGCTCCTCCTCTCTATGGCTCATTAGCCCATTCACCAGGCTACTTAAGACACCTGTGTGATTCTCTTCTAACCTTTCTCATACCAGATGCTGCTGGGGGTGGGTGGGAGGGAGTCAGTGACCACTGTGAGGAGTCATTTTTTAATCCCTCTGGCGGTCAGCTGGTCAGTTTGGGTACCTTTTTGCCACTTAGATGCTTCTAAAACAGGTCTAGATTGGAAAGTCTAAATCAGTGGTTCCCAACCCTATCCTGGAGGACCCCCAGGCCAGTCGGGTTTTCAGGATAGCCCTAATGAATATGCATGAGAGAGATCTGCATATAATGGAGGCACCAGGCATGCAAATCTGCTTCATGCATATTCATTAGGACTATCCTGAAAACCTGACTGGCCTGGTGGTCCTCCAGGACAGGGTTGGGAACCACTGGTTTAAATTCCTTCTATGACATCCTGCGAAAGGTTCAGTTATTGCCACAAAACATCCAAGTCTAATCCGACCTACAGTCCGCTGAAATCCCACCCCAAACACGCCTCTAACATGCCCTTTTCTGAATTTGGCATTTTGGAGGGTCAACGTCCCGCAAAAGGTCTAAGTTCTTTGTTTCAATTATCGGTACATGGACGTTTTTGTGTTTTGAAAATGCCCCTAAGTGTCAGCTGAATCTATAGCTATCGGTGGGAGGATATATGCACAGACAGACAGACAGAATGAAGTGCCTGAAGGCACATTGTCATGGTTATCCAGTAGCTTGTAATGAGCCAAGCAAGTGCTTGTTAATTGGAGCAAGCCTAACATATGTAGTGGGCTGTGTTCGTGAACTTAAATGGTATGTCTCTCTGGGAAGCTGGCAGACACAAAGAGATCTCTGCCAACTGGTTTCAGAAGCTTTTGAATTTAAGGATGTTTCTATGGCAAATGACAGTTGAATCAGTGTGTTTACTGTATACTCCTAATGCTGAAGCCACTATCATGATTACAAGGGGTTTCAGGAAAGGAAGGGGATCATGGGAAGAGAAATTGTGGTTCTTCCGTAGGGGTTCCAGTGATTGTGAAACCCCCCACGTCAGGGAAGACAGTACAGAAGAGACAAAAGCCAGACAGAGTAGCATCTGTTCAGACAAAGGAAGGGGGAATCTTTGCATAAGCAAGAGGCAGGAATTATTTGCATATTAGATATATCTGCTGTGAGTTAGGGTTTGCAGTTTTCCTCATTTGTTGCTTTTTAATCCGCCTTGCATCCTACAAGATAAAATAAGAATATAAAACTTAGAATTGAAGAGGTGGAAGAATTATGGTACAGATATGTAAGTGCTGGGGGTGACAATGGCAGTGGAAATCCAAAAGCGTATTCAATTGAAGGAGACCAGAAAATAGCTGGCTGAGAAAGACAGTGTGGAAGGGATAGACTAGAAGAGAGAGAAAGTGTGTATGGAAGATGGAAGAGAGGAGACACAGAGAGAAAGAGTTTGTCCTTTGATATACAGGGGCATAGTTATCATTGTGGGTTACTGGTTAACAGACAGATGCAAGAGGATGGGGATTAATGGCATTCAAGTGAATGAAGGAAAGGTAAGTAGTGGAGTGCCTCAAGGATCGGTGCTTGAGCACATTATGTTCAATGTATTTGTGAGCAACCTTGCTGAAGAGTTAGAAGGTTTGCCTTTTTGCAGATGATACCAAGATTTGTAACAGAATGCACACCCCGTTGGAAGTGGAAAACATGATAAGAATCTGAAAAAGTCAGAAGAATGCTCTAATGATTAGCAATTAAAATTCAATGCAAAGAAGCGCAGAGTGATGCACTTGGGGAGTTGAAATCCAATGGAACCATATATGCTAGGAGATGAGAGGTGGGTATGCCCAGATAGGAAGAGGAAACCGTAAGACAAGGTGGTAGCTGTAGCCAGAAGGATGTTAGGCTATAGAGAGAGAGACGGCATAACCAGCAGAAGAAAAGAGATGTTGATACCACCGTGTAAGTCATTGGTGAAGCCCCACCTGGAGTATTGTGTTCAGTTTTGGAGGCGTATCTGTATAAGGTTGTAAAAAGACTTGAAGTGGGCCAGAGGAAGGTAACGAAATTGGTTTGAGGCTTGTGCCAAAAGACGTATGAGAAGAGACTGAAAGACCTGAATATGTATAGCCTAGAGGAGAGGAGGGACTGGGGAGATGTGATACAGATATCAAATACTTAAAAGGTATTAATATACGTAGATATAAATCTTCTCCAGAGAAGGGAAAACACTCTCTTCAGAAACAGATTTACCTCTCCTACCTCTCCCTCCTAGGAACTGTAGATTTCTGTTCTCTCTGCAGTAAAACTAGAGGAGTTGAATTGAGGTTGCAGGATGGTAGGGTAGTGGATGCTTGGAATGCCTTCCCAAGGGAAGTGGTGGAGAGAAAAAATGATGGAATTCAAAAAGGCGTGGGTTGAACACTGAGGATCTCTAATTAGAAAATAAATGATATAAAAAGCAAAACTTAAATGGTTGCATGTGTGTTTGATGTGTTGATTGGTACTTAGGTGGTGACTCCGGCTGTGAAGAACTAGGGCCGGTAATGGGCAGACTGGTATGGTTTTTGTCTTGTATAATTCACTTTAGAATGGGCTGGAGATGGCTTCAATGGAAACTCCAGTAATTTAGAACGTGAAGACAGTGCCAAGCTTGAGTTTTGCAGTCCATATCCTGCAAATGACAAGATGGTTCGGATAGGCTGGAACCTAAGGACAATGCCAGTTCAACATCTACAGTCTATATCCCAGAAGGATTTTGGAATTAAAGCAGCTTCAAAGAAGTGGGCTTTGAGTCTCTTGTTTGGGTGCCCAGTATATATCTATAGGCACCCAAATAGTGGGGTCCAACAGTCTTGTTTTGGCTCTATATCTTGCCTCCCCAGACACTCTCAATCTACTTCTACTGAATATCACCCATATCTGTCAGAGCTATATGGTTCAGGGTACCCTTGGCTTGGGCACCTGAGAGAGAGAAGTCTTCAACCACAAAGCCTCTAGTAGTTGATCAGATCCCCTCAACCAATTATACCTAATTGGTCTAAGAAGATATCCAGTAGGATCCCTGTTCCAAAATGGTGCCATCTAAACCCTAGGCATTTCTTGGGATGTAGCTGTAGCTTGATTTATGTCTGCTCTATAGAGAAATGATAGAAGAAGTGCTTCACTGGTTAGTTAAGCTGATAAATACCACACTGATGCAAGGTTGGTCCTCAGAGGAATTTGATGAAATATTACTTACACCCATCCCAAAAGGAGGGAATCTAGACCTATCTCAAGCTGCAATGTACAGACTTGTGACATGCATACCTTTCATGACAAAGCTAATAGAGTTTATAGTTGCCTCCCAGTTAAAAGATTACTTTACATGCTGGAACCCTCTCAACGTGGATTTAGGAATAGAGCCATCGGATCCACCAGCCCCCATCCCCTCGATGCCAACTTCCTTTTCTAGGATAGGGGACCAGCCGAGCTGATGGCCACATGAGGCAGCCCGCAACCGATCCACACACCTTCCCACTGTCTGGAGGGAAGGGGGGAGGATGCTCCGGCCAGAGGAAGGGGTGCTATGCCTCAGGTTCCCATCCCATCCCTGCCACTGAATACTGGCTTTGAATATTCACCTCTCATATCAGGCCTAAATAAAATGGAGAAAAATGAAAGAAAAGCAAAAAATAAAATTATGCCGACAGAGAAGAATGATTGGAAAAATACTAGTTTTCCATATCACATGCTGTAAATTTTCTACAGCTGTATTAAATGTGCCAGAACAAGCCGGGATCTCTGCCCATATTATCCTGCATTCACCACAGGAGAAGTGTGTTCTCTCCTATGAAGATCCAGTTAACATTCGGAAGGAAAGGAATACATCGCACTCCAACGCATTCCTACAGCTACAGACAGATTAACACTAACAGGCCTCTCCTTGGATCACCACGTGAGAGAAGATCCAACGGAACTGAAATCCAAGAGAAACTGCTCTGTTCTGCCAGCTCTCAGCTGTTTCTTTCTTCTAAGACAGACATTTGACAGATTTTTGGGAGAAATTAATATGCTCCGAGTTTGAGAAGCTGCATCCTTTCCCCCAGCCTGAGGCTTATCTCAGCCAGAGCTTAGCAGAGATTGATAGCCTCCGAACAGATGGTAGAACGAGTGTTGCCTCTAAACCTTTGACCCACAGAACCTGCTCATTGTACGTCTGAATGATGTTGGGCCGAGAGGACCCTCACCATATGTGACTGACTGCAAAATCATTAGGTTTCCTCACACCGTCTGAGGACTGGGTGTCCTGTTCAGCTAGGAATCGGTTCCCCAAAGCTGCCGGCGTCAGCTGCTGCCACTCTGGGAGAAGGGCATGGTGGCAGCAGGTTCAGACACATTTTTTGTAGGAAGAAATTCAGGGCCTATGATAGACCTAAGGCCATGAATGAGACAAATTCAGCTCTTTCGTCTGCAAAATCCCATATGTCCAGAATGTGTATAGCAGCCCTGCCAAAAGAGAGAGAATTCTGGGCCCCTGCTCAAAAAAACAAGATGTCACTGAGAGCTTCACATTAGGAGACACATTCAAAGAGTAGAGCTTTGAGGAAAAAAAGCATAAAGCCCAAAGTACAAGGGAGGAGTCTTTCTTCTAGGGGGTGTCCAGTACAGGATGTAGAGGTGCAGGGACCCAACAGAGTCTCAGCTCCCTACGTATGGTACTAAGAGAGGAGAAGGAGAAATAACAGCCCCTGAGCTGCCCCATAGAGCCCTAAGGAGCAGAGGCAAGGGCAGTGGTCAGTCTGATCCAGAGCTGCCCCTTTCAGAAGCCAACACCGCCTTCTTCAGGTCAGTAGAGACACTGCTTTTACAGTATCCTGTCCTGATCTGAGGAAGGGGCTTTTGGTCTCTGAAAGTTAGCAAATAAAAAATGTATTAAAATTAGTCCAATTTAAAAAATTATCTTATTTCCATTTTCTATTTATAAACAGTTACAATACCACTTTATTCTAAAGGAACCCCCCCCCCCCAAGATATATCTTTTTTCTATCTTTTGTCATCTCTAATTTCTGCTTTCCTTCTCTTCTCTTCACTCTTTTTTCCATCCAGTATCTGCCTTCTCTTTCCCTTCCATCCATGTCCACCCTCTCTCTCCCTTCTATCCTATGTCTGTTTTCTCCCCCTTCAATTCTTTATACATTCATTTCAGCTTCATCCCGTCTCCATTTTCTCTCTCCTCTCTCTGTCTCCTTCTCCATGATCTGGCATCCTTCTTTTTTCTCTCCCTGGCATCTCTTTCTCCTTCTCTTCCTCCTGGCATTTCTCTCCTCTCTTCCTCCATATTCTGGCATCCCTCCCTCTATCTCCTGGCTGGTTGAATGGCTGGCCTCACTCCCTCCTTGCTCTGGCATCCTTACCTCCACTGACTGGCATCTCTCCCTCCCTCCCTCTCTCTATCCTCTGGCCGGCTAGCATCCCTCCCTGCACGCTCTGCCATCTCTCTCTCTCTAACTCCTTCCCCCTACTGCACCATGATCCCTTCCTCCCTCACCCCCATGCCATGACCCCTCCATCCCTCACCCCCTTGCACCAACACCCCTCCCCATGCCCTACCTTAACAGACCTTGTGGTCTAGTGGTCTCAGGGGAGGAAAGAACCCAACTTTTTCCTGCCCCACCACTGTTGTAGCTGTCACTGCTCTGAAACATTTTCAAGATGGCTGCTGAGATTTCATGCGACAACCAGATAAATGCCTACAGGCCTTTCTGTTATCACAGTAATTCCCACAGTAACTGCAAAATTACTATGGTAATGATTACCATATCACTCTCTAGTTAGAAGTTAAATGCAGCCTCAAAAATGTGGGCTTTTAGCTTGGATTTGAATATTGCCAGGGACGGAGCTTGACTTAATCTCAGGCAGTCTGTTCCAGGCATATGGTGCAACAAGAGAGAAGGAACGTAGTCTGAAGTTGGCAGTAGAGGAGAAGGGTACAGATAAGAGAGAAGTTGCAGTAATCTAGTAAGAGTTGTTTGGTAAATGAGACCCAAAGGCTCATCTCCTACCTATAGTTCAGACATAGCCATTCTCTGTCTCATTTCAGCCCTTCTATTACACTGGATCATCCTTGTGAGATGGTTTCTCCAAATGACTTCACTCTGCAACATCATGAATGAACTTCACTCTAATGCCACAGAATGTGGGGTGTCAAATTTACTGCTAGTCTTCACATACCCCAAGATTCCACAGATGAGGCCTAAATGTGTACACGCACCCAATATGTGCATGCAAATTAATTGAATAATACACTCTGAACATCAATAATCGGCTGCTAAGAACCAATTATTGAGGTTAATTGGCACCCATTAGAATTTGCATGAGCACTATTTTGTAAAGACAAGTCCCTAAGAGGGGACGTGGCCATGGGAGGGGCATGGGTATGTCAGGGGAGTTCCAAAAATTTACATGTGTAGTTATGGAATTTATCGTTCCAGAAATTGTAGCAGAGTACATACTAAGCCACATTGACAAGTTAAAGAGTGATAAATCTCCTGAACCGGATGGTACTTAAAGAGCTCAAATATGAAATTGCTGATCTGTTGTTAATGATTGACTGTAGTAACTGAAGATTGGAGGGTGGCTAATGTTACACCGATCCTCAAATGGGATTCCAGGGGAGATCCTGGGAAATTTCAGACTGGTAAACCTGACTTCAGTGCTGGGCATAATAGTGGAAACAAATATAAAAAATTAAATTTAATGGGATTTAATGGGACAGAGTCAGCATGAGTTCAGCCGAGGATGCTGGGCTATATAAAGAGAGGCGTGGCCAGTAGAAGAAAGAAGGTGTTGATGCCCCTGTACAGGTCATTGGCGAGACCCACTTGGAGTATTGTGTTCAGTTTTGGAGACCGTATCTGGCAAAGGACGTAAGAAAACTTGAGGCGGTCCAGAGGAGGGCGATGAAAATGATAGGGGGCTTGTGCCAGAAGACATATGAGGAGAGACTGGAAGCCCTGAATATGTATACCCTAGAGGAAAGGAGAGACAGGGGAGATATGATTCAGATGTTCAAATAATTGAAGGGTATTAACGTAGAATAAAATCTTTTCCAGAGAAAGGAAAATGGTAAAACCAGAGGACATAATTTGAGGTTGAGGGGTGGTAGATTCAGGGGCAATGTTAGGAAATTCTACTTTACGGAGAGGGTGGTGGATGCCTGGAATGCGCTCCCGAGAGAGGTGGTGGAGAGTAAAACTGTGACTGAGTTCAAAGAAGCGTGGGATGAACACAGAAGATTTAGAATCAGAAAATAATATTAAAGATTGAACTAGGCCAGTTACTGGGCAGACTTGCACGGTCTGTGTCTGTGTATGGCCATTTGGTGGAGGATGGGCAGGGGAGGGCTTCAATGGCTGGGAGGGTGTAGATGGGCTGGAGTAAGTCTTAACAGAGATTTCGGCAGTTGGAACCCAAGCACAGTACCGGGTAAAGCTTTGGATTCTTGCCCAGAAATAGCTAAGAAGAAAAAATTAAAAAATTTAAATTGAATCAGGTTGGGCAGACTGGATGGACCATTCGGGGTCTTTATCTGCCGTCATCTACTATGTTACTATGTTACATTTCTGTTTTGATTGAGCACGCCCCTTTCTTTCTAAATAGTAATGTAAGCCACTTAGATGTTTTTATTCAATACGCAGGAAAATAAGTCCCAAAGAAAACTTGGAAGCTTGGCACTTAGGGCTCCTTTCACCAAGGTGCACTAGCGTTTTTAGCATGCGCTAGCCGAAAAACTACCACCTGCTTAAAAGGAGGCGGTAGCGGCTAGCGTGCATGGCATTTTAGTGCGTGCTATTCTGTGCGTTAGGGCCCTAACGCACCTTCATGAAAGGAGCCCTTAAAGTCATGCCATGGGAGCTGGCAGCAAGCATGATTCTAGAAAGAGTGTGAAGCCTATCCTTTCCAATGCCATTTATAGAATCCAGCCCATAATGAGCCAAAGTGAGCTTCCTTTTGGAGCCCACACAATGCACTATAAGCAGGCAACATTTCAAAGAGGGGTGCAAGGTTCCATAGTGTCTCTAATCTGCAAGGAGTGGCAACACCCCCTTTCCCCCCTTAGGCATCTGCAGCTACTCTCCAAATCCGGCATCTCCTTCCTAACTGCATCAGGCTTTGCCTTTAGTGGATACATAGTGATGGATCAACGGCTTTGGACATCTATAAAGAATGACTTGTTGGATAAAACGGTAGATATTGTTAAAGGGAACCCCAGTTTGAAGGATCTAATCTTCATATCACTTTTATTAATCAGTTAATAAATATACCCAACATGGCTATGTTTCATGAAACCAGCATCAGGGGTATGAACTGAGATAAAGTATGCATTAACTGGATAGGACTATTACTGAATAAGAACATAAGGATTGCCACTGCTGGGTCAGACCAGTGGTCCATCAGGCCCAGCAGTCCACTCCAGCAGCAGCCCTTAGGTCAAAGACCAGCGCCTTAACTGAGACCAGCCCTATTTGCGTACGTTCTGGTTCAGCAGGAACTTGTCTAACGTTCTCTTGAATCCCTGGAGGGTGTTTTCCCCTATAAAAGCCTCCGGAAGAGCGTTCCAGTTTTCCACCACTCTCTGGGTGAAGAAGAACTTCCTTTCGTTTGTACGGAATCTATCCCCTTTCAACTTCAGAGAGTGCCCTCTTGTTCTCCCTACCTGGGAGAGGGTGAACAACCTGCCTTTATCTACTTTGTCTTGAATCCCTGGAGGGTGTTTTCCCCTATAACAGCCTCCAGAAGAGCGTTCCAGTTTTCCACCACTCTCTGGGTGAAGAAGAACTTCCTTACGTTTGTACGGAATCTATCCCCTTTCAACTTCAGAGAGTGCCCTCTTGTTCTCCCTACCTGGGAGAGGGTGAACAACCTGTCTTTTTCTACTAAGTCTATTCCCTTCATTATCTTGAATGTTTTGATCATGTCCCCTCTCAGTCTCCTCTTTTCAAGGGAGAAGAGGCTCAGTTTTTCTAATCTCTCGCTGTATGGCAACTCCTCCAGCCCCTTAACCATTTTTGTCGCTCTTCTCTGGACCCTTTCGAGTACTGTGTCCTTCTTCATGTATGGCGACAAGTGCTGGACGCAGTATTTCAGGTGAGAGCGTACCATGTCCCAGTACAGCAGCATGATAACCTTCTCTGATCTGTTCGTGATCCCCTTCTTTATCATTCCCAACATCCTATTTGCCCTTTTGTCCTGCCGCCGCTGGCTTCAATGACTTGTCGACCAGCACTCCCAAGTCTTTCCTGGGGGGTCTCTCCAAGTAACGCCCCAGACATCCTGTATTCGTGTATAAGATTTTTGTTACCGACAATCATCATCTTACACTTATCCACGTTGAACCTCATTTGCCAGGTCGAGGCCCATTTCTCAAGTGTGATTATGTCACGTTGCAGATCTTCACAATCCTCCTGCATCTTCACTACTCTGAATAACTTCGTATTGTCTGCAAATTTAATCACCTCACTCGTCGTGCCAATTTCCAGATCATGCATATCATAAAAATATATAAAACAAAGAATTACATATCGAACAATAAGACATTATACTCCCAGGATCTCCCTCCTTTTCCAGGTCAGATTAAGAACATAAGAACATAAGAACATAAGAAGTTGCCTCCGCTGAGGCAGACCATAGGTCCATCCTGCTCAGCGGTCCGCTCCCGCGGCGGCCCATCAGTCCCATTGACTGAGCAATGGTCTATACCTATCTATACCCCCCAATCCCTTTTTCTTCTAGGAATCTATCCAAACCTTCTTTGAAACCATTTAGTGTTTTCTTGTCTACAACAGCCTCTGGGAGCGCGTTCCATGTATCTACCACCCTCTGAGTGAAAAAGTACTTCCTAGCGTTTGTTCTAAACCTGTCCCCTTTCAATTTCCCCCAATGCCCCCTTGTGCTTGTGGTGCCCCTTAATTTGAAAAATCTGTCCCTGTCTACTTTTTCTATGCCCTTCAGGATCTTGAAGGTTTCTATCATGTCTCCTCTAAGTCTTCGCTTCTCCAGGGAGAAAAGTCCCAACTGCTTCAATCTGTCGGTATATGGGAGATTTTCCATTCCCCTTATCAGTTTGGTTGCTCTTCTTTGTACTCCCTCAAGTACCGCCATGTCTTTCTTGAGGTACGGCGACCAGTACTGGACACAGTACTCCAGATGCGGCCGTACCATTGCACGATACAGCGGCATGATAACTTCCTTCGTCCTGGTTGTAATACCCTTCTTAATGATACCCAGCATTCTGTTTGCTTTCCTAGAGGCTGTGGCGCATTGCGCCGATGCCTTCAGTGTTGCGTCTACCATCACTCCCAGGTCTCTCTCCAGGTTACTAACCCCTAGTGGTGTTCCCCCCATTTTGTATGTGAACATCGGGTTCTTTTTCCCCACGTGCATGACCTTGCATTTTCCCACGTTGAAGCTCATCTGCCATTTTTCGGCCCATTTTTCCAGCTGCGTTAGATCCTTTTGGAGATCCTCGCAGTCTTCCTTGGTTTGAGCCCTGCTGTATAGTTTGGTGTCATCTGCAAATTTAATGACTTCACACTTAGTTCCCGCCTCTAGGTCATTTATGTAGATATTGAACAAGAGCGGTCCCAGCACCGACCCCTGCGGAACTCCGCTCGTGACCCCTTTCCAGTCTGAGTAGTGGCCCTTTACGCCAACCCTCTGCTTCCTGTTTGACAGCCAGTTTTTGATCCATCGGTGGACCTCCCCTTGTACCATATCTTTTTAAGCAGTCTCTCGTGTGGCACCTTGTCGAAGGCTTTTTGGAAGTCAAGGTAAATGATGTCTATAGATTCCCCTTTATCCACCTGGCTGTTCACACCCTCAAAGAAGTACAATAAGTTTGTGAGGCATGACCTACCCTTACAGAAGCCATGTTGACTTGGTTTTAGCTGCCCATTTTTTTCGATGTGCTCACAGATGCCGTCTTTAATCAGTGCCTCCATCATCTTTCCCGGGACTGAGGTCAGGCTCACCGGCCTGTAGTTTCCCGGGTCCCCCCTTGCGCCCTTTTTGAAGATGGGCGTGACATTTGCTATTTTCCAATCCTCCGGGATCTCTCCGGTTTTTAAGGATAGGTTGCATATCTGTCGAAGTGGCTCCGCTATTACGTCTTTTAGTTCCTTGAGTACCCTTGGGTGAATGCCATCCGGACCCGGCGATTTGTCGCTCTTTAGTCTGTCAATCTGCTTGAGTACATCCTCTTGGCTTACCTCTAAATTGACCAGCTTATCCTCTTGGTCTCCTATTACGATCTCCTCGGGTTCTGGAATGTTGGTTATATTCTCCATCGTGAAGACTGACGTGAAGAACTCATTTAACCTGTCAGCTATCTCTTTCTCTTCTTTTACAACTCCCTTTCGGTCTCCATCGTCCAATGGTCCCACTTCTTCTCTCGCCGGTTGCTTCCCCTTCACGTATCTGAAGAACGACTTGAAGTTTGTTGCTTCCTTTGCCAGTCTCTCTTCGTATTCTCTTTTTGCTTTTCTAATCACTCGGTGACACTCTTTCTGGTGTTCTTTGTGCCTTTTTTGGTTCTCCTCTGTTTGATCTTTTTTCCATTTTCTGAACGATGCTTTCTTGTCGCTTATCGCCTTCTTCACTGCACTTGTTATCCACACTGGGTTTTTTGTTCTATTTTTTTTGCACCCTTTTCTGAACTTGGGGATGCATATGCTTTGTGCTTCGTGCACAGTCTCCTTGAGTAAGGTCCAGGCTTTTTCTACGGATTCCGTCTTCCCTATGTTGCCTTTGAGCTTCTTTCCCACCATTTTTCTCATGGCATCATAATTTCCTTTTTTGAAGTTGAGTGCCGTCGTTGTGGTTCTTTTCCCCTTTGATGATCCAATTTCAAGCCTGCACTGGATCATGTTGTGATCGCTGTTGCCTAGTGGGGGTAATACCGCCACCTCCTTTGCTGTCCCCCCTAGTCCGTTGAAGATTAGGTCAAGAGTGGCATCGCCCCGTGTTGGTTCCGTGACCAGCTGCTCCATGAAACAGTCCCTCGTGACTTCTATGAATTTTGTCTCTCTTGCGCAGTTTGAGTGCCCAATACTCCAGTCTATCCCAGGATGGTTGAAGTCCCCCATCACCACCACATTTCCGCTTCTGCATACCTGTTTCAGTTCAGCCTCCATCTCCTGGTCGATTTCTTCCGGTTGTCCAGGTGGGCGGTAGTACAGACCCAGTTTAATGTCTGCTCCTGCTCCTCCCTGTAGCTTAACCCATAGTGATTCCAGGCCATCTGCCCGTACTGTTGTTTCCGTCCTGGCTGATGGTATGGAGTCTTTTATGTACAGCGCTATTCCTCCACCCTTTTTATGTATCCTGTCTCTCCTGTATAGCTTGTACCCTGGTATGGCCACATCCCATTGATTGTCCTCAGTCCACCACGTTTCTGTGACTCCAATTATGTCTAGGTCCTTATTGCTGGCTGTGATTTCCAGTTCTCCCATTTTGGCCCTCAGGCTCCTAGCATTTGTGTATAGGCAGTTTAAGACCCAGTTTTTTGTCCTCTCTCTTTGTTTCCCTTGTGCTTTGGTATTCCTGCAGTTTCCCTCATGGTTTGCCAGCCCCTGAGCTTCGTCCTCCTCCTGTTGTGTGTGTGTGACGTCCTCTGCCTGTTTCCCCTGCGCCTCCTGCTCTCCTAATTCCCACTCAGTCCTGGGCTCTTTTTCACAATGACTTTGCCCCTCTGTTTCCTGTTGTTCTGTATTGGTCCCGCTTACCTGGTCCATTTGTGCCCTCGATCCCTGCAATGCGTCTTTAGGTCCTTTTTCAACCCATACACCCTCAGACCCGAGTCCTCTTTTACAATGTCCCAGTTCAGTATCTTTGTCAGGTACTGATGTCCGATGTGTCGAGGTCAGGTCGACTATCGGCTTTCCCCTTCTTCTCAGTTTAAAGCCAAGTCTATGACGTTCTGGATGTTGCGTGCCAGCATCCTCGTCCCAGCTGTGCTAAGGTGCAGTCCATCTCTTCTGTAGAGCTTGTTCTTCCCCAAGAAGGTAGTCCAGTTCTTAACAAAGTGGAAGCCCTCCTCCTCGCACCATCTCCTCAGCCAAAAGTTAATTGATTGTAGTTCGCTCTGTCTCTTTGTGTCCGCTCTCGGTACTGGCAAGATCTCTGAGAAGGCTATCTTCCTTGTCCTTAGTCTCAGTTTCCTCCCCAGGGTCCTGAACTGGTCTGTTAGTGTAGTCCTGTTGAAGTTTCTCCTGCTGATATCGTTGGTTCCGATGTGGATCACTACTGCTGTCTCCTCCGTCTCGGCTCCCTCCAGGATCCTCTCGATATTGTTGATGATGTCTTTTGTTCTTGCCCCCGGGAGACATGTTACCAGTCTGTCCTCTCTCCCTCCGGCTATGTGACTGTCTACTCCTCTCAGGATTGAGTCCCCGACCACAATAGCCGATCTCCCCTTCTTCAATTGTCTCTCTGGTCTCAGATCTGTGTCATGTGTAGTCCGTTTGTCCGTTCTCTGGGCTCTGCTGTGTCTCCGCCCCTGGTCTCAGGTCTGTGTCATCTGCGCAGTTCGCTAGTCCTTTCTCCTGGCTCTGATGGATCTCCTCCCCCTCTGCCTGCCCAGGTCCTCCGCAAGGTCCTAGTTCCATGGTGTCTGGTGATTCCTGTCGTCCAACTGTCGGTTCCCTCCTGGTGTGTTGGTGGTCCTGTGCCTCTGCCATCTTGCAGGCCTCATCAATGAATTTCTCGAGCTCCCTAACTTGTTCTGCGATGTGGCTTTCTCTGGCGGTGTCCACGGTTGTCCAACACTGTTCTTCCAGGGTGCACAGTCCCTCCAGTTCTTGTACTCGAACCTTCAGTCTCCCGACCTCCTTCTTCAGGCTATCCAGTTCCTGACATCGATTGCAAATGTATACCTGCCTCCCGGAGGGGAGGTAGTCATACATATGGCACTCGATGCAGAAAACTGGGTAGCTCCCCTGGGTTCCTGTAGCCTCCATTCCTGTAGCCTCCGTGATTTGGGAGCGGTGCCTGACGTGCAGTTATCGTGGCTGGGTAGGTAGAACCAATATTTCAGCCATTGTGCTGTGACTTTCTTCAGATTCCTCTTTGATTATCAATTATCCTGTCTACCTGAACCTTAACATCCCATCCTTGCTGCAACACTCAGCATCTGCCCCTCCGTGCATGTCCTCTGTGCTGCCTCTCTGTTAAGTAATATTACAAACTGCTAGCAAATCCAGCTTCTTAAGTTCCTGTGGCTTTACTGGACCATAAGTGGGGACAAGCAACTTGCAGTCTTGGGAGTTGTAGCTGCTGGCATCAGCCCTGCCACCTCATGACCTGCAGTATCTCTAGGTCAGTGTTTTTCAACCTTTTTTGGGCAAAGGCACACTTGTTTCATGAAAAAAATCACGAGGCACACCACCATTAGAAAATGTTAAAAAATTTAACTCTCTGCCTATATTGACTATATATAAAGTAATTCTCTTGAATAGGAATCAAATAAACACAAAGAAAGTATTTTATAATTACTTTATTATGAAATAAAAATTATAAAATACTTTATTCAGTGCGAAACCTGGGCCTGTTTGGCTGAACACAAAGCTGATATTCTGGCTGGAATCGAAGAAAGACACACACGTAGCTCTTCGTCAACAGCTCTCAGTCTCTCTCTGTATTTGGTTTTTATAGCATACAAAAATAGACAAATATACCCTCCATCCTTTTTATTAAACCACAATAGCAGTTTTTAGCGCAGGGAGCGGCGCTGAATGCCCAGCGTTGCTCTTGACGCTCATAGGCTCCCTGCGCTAAAAACCACTATTGCGGTTTAGTAAAAGGTGACCATATTGTAAAATATAGACAGCAGATATAAATTCAGAACTGTGCATAGTAAGTGAAGGGAAGTTTTCATCTCTGGGAATTTACCCAGTTAACTATTAAGTTATTTGGGCAAATTCCTTTGAAAACTGTGGTAATACTGCCTCCACTTTGCTAAATTTAAAATAAAATCATTTTTCCTACCTTGTCTGGTGATTTCTGGTTGCACTTTCTTCTTCTGACTGTGCATCCAATCTTTCTTCCCTTCTATCAACCTGTATGCTTTCTCTCCTCCACACCTCATTCCCTCCCCCAACTTTTTCTTCCTCTCTCCCTGACCTTTCTTTCTTTTTTTCTGTTTCTCTTCTTTCCTTCCGTTTCCCTGCCTGCCCCCTTTCTTTCTTTCTCCCTGCCGTTCCCCAAGCCACTGCCACTGCCGCTGCCATCGGGGAACAGGACCCACCAATGGATAACAGGCCCCAAAGCCGACGCCGACGCATGCTCTCCCTGACGTCAATTCTGCAATCGGAGAGGAAGTTCCGCCCAGCCAGGCAGCGATTGGCTGGCCCGAACTTCCTCTCCGACTGCAGAATTGACGTCGGGGAGAAGAAGACTTATCGGCTCGATAGATTAGATCGCCAAGACAAAGTGAGTCCTGGGTGATCGACTCACTTTGCCTTGGCGAGCTACTGGCGCCCCTGCCTCGGGCCCCCTGTCGGCTCCGGGCCCCTGAATGCAGGACTGGTAGTACTGCCCTGATGGCGGCCCTGCGGCACACCAGGCAACATCTCGCGGCACACTAGTGTGCCGCGGAACAGCGGTTGAAAAACACTGCTCTAGGTTATGCTGCCTTTTTCTGCGATTTGTCACCTCCGCTCCTTGAGTCCTCATCACTAGAGATCCTCTGTGCTTATCTCTTGAATTATGTTACCGGTTTTGTCTTTACTGCTTCCTCTGGGAGGCTTTTCAATGCATGAATTCTTTCATAGGGATCTGGAACATGCTAGTTATTCAGGCTATGGAATTCAGTATTTTCTCTGAGGCATTTAAATGTTAGAGACCTTTACTTTGATACATACAGCTTGGGTTTCACAGCATCCTTGTGTTCCAGGGTCACCATATAATAGTCATGTTATAATGGGCAAGGGTTGTCTCTTTGTATTGTTCTGAAATATTTCCTGTGTTCAGAGAACTTATTATTAACTGCCTTGTCATTTATATCACAGTCTAAGCAAAGATTTCAGTTCTCTTAGTTTATCTTGCACTTAACTTTCACTTCTCAGAGATGAAGGAAGGTCATAATGAACTTCCCCCTACATCCTTCACACACACCCACTCTTTGTCTGGGGAGGGGGCAGAACATTGTCACTTTATTGGGAAGGCAGAGAGGAAGGAAGTTGAGAGTTTGGAGCCACAGTGAAAGAATTGTAGAACCTGCCTCACCCAATGTACTCAGCTCATCTGCCAATTCTAGTTAAATAATGTTGCATTCTACGAACAATGGCCCAGCACTGGGAAGGATCCAAGTCCAAGATAGCTCAACGAAGATCAGATAGGATTCTTTGCCATTTTAAGACACATTGTTAAATGGTACCATTAAGGATTGGCCTGCGGATAGCTTTATCAGAAGATCTTTTCTGTTATGAAGTCAGTGATTCTTATATTCTGCACTTGTCTTCATTGTTTGATATGAATCACAGTTATAAAAAAAAGTCGAGGCCGTTCCTAGAGAACATCAAGATACATAAAAATGATAATCGGCAAATAGAAAATGATAACATTGGAATACATTAAAATAAACTTATGAAAGACGCTGGTTTATAATGCTCATGATGAAGTCAGCTGATAACTAAAGCAAGTGATACATTTTTTATGTCACGGTCTGCTGGAATTATCTGGTGCTCATAGAAGAGTTCCAAGATGTTCCAAATGGAGCCAGTAGCCTGAATGTTAGTGCAGTGAGTTGAAAACCAGGGAAACGGAATTTGATTCCCAATGCAGCTCCTTGTGACCTTGGAGTCACTTTACCCTCCGCTGCCCCAAGTACAAAATCCTAGACTGAAAGCCCATTAGGGAGAAAGTGCTTGCTTATACTAACATGTTATAATCTCAGTCAATACTCTGGCATTGGTAAACCATTCATAATACCACAACTATATCTCTCAATGCCGTTCTCTCTTCTTAATAAATTGCTTTAGTCAAACTATCAGGGCTTCAGACATGCCATTTGGTCACCACACAATTTTTCTTTTTGCTTGGTTGCCAAAATTCTTCTCTCTGGCTATGGCTTCTTCACTAGCCCCTACTCAATATGTTTCACAATTTTTTGTTTTTTTTTAAGTGCTTCATTATATCTCAAACTTATTAAAGTGCTTAATGTCAATAATTTAACCGTTATAAAAACTGGTTAAAACTTATCTTATTATATTCTTTTTCTTGATGATCTTATCTCATTGGGAAAGGGACCTGTCATATCCAAAAAAATTTCTATGTGGATCGGGATGGTGCAGAATAAGTTGTGAAGGGGTAAGCGCCTGTTTTTAAATGTATAATTAGATGTTGGCTCCTAAATAAATTAAGTTATAAGAGTTTAAGAGTTAAATATTTTCTATGTTTCGTAGGGGACCTTTTCTTGAAGCAGCCTGTCGGTGAAACATGTCGGATATGACAGGTCCCTTTCCTGATGAGATAAGATCATTAAGAGAAAGAATATAATAAGATAAGTTTTAACCAGTTTTTATAACGGTTAAATTATTGACATTAAGCACTTTAATAAGTTTGAGATATAATGAAGCACTTAAAAAAAAACAAAAAATTGTGAAACATATTGAGTAGGGGCTAGTGAAGAAGCCATAGCCAGAGAGAAGAATTTTGGCAACCAAGCAAAAAGAAAAATTGTGTGGTGACCAAATGGCATGTCTGAAGCCCTGATAGTTTGACTAAAGCAATTTATTAAGAAGAGAGAGCGCCATTGGGTTCTTATAATAACATAACATAGAATTGTATTTGAGGGGCATAGAGAGGGTGGATAGGGACAGATTCTTCAGACTGAAGGGGACAACAGGTACGAGGGGGCATTCGGAGAAACTGAAGGGAGATAGGTTCAGAACAAATGCAAGGAAGTTTTTTTTCACCCAAAGGGTCGTGGACGCTTGGAATGTGCTACCGGAGGAAGTGATCGGGCAGAGTACGGTACAGGGATTCAAACAGGGATTGGACGGATTCCTGAGGGATAAAGGGATCGTGGGATACTGAGAGAGGTGCTGGGATGTAACACAGGTATAGAAAGCTAACCAGGTAATAAGTATAGAAACCCAACAGGTCGTGCATGTGCAAGACTGGAGGGTTAGGACTTCGATGGGAAGATAGGACTCAATGGGAAACCAAGGTGGCAAGGGAGCCCCTTCTGGTGATTCAGACAGGTCGTGACCTGTTTGGGCCGCCGCGGGAGCGGACTGCTGGGCAGGATGGACCTATGGTCTGACCCGGCGGAGGCACTGCTTATGTTCTTATGTTCTTATGTTCTATACCACAATACACAGCGAAGTGCAATGTGGTTAACAAAAATTAACTAAAGACTGTACATAAGTGGTGAAGATACAGCTTGCTTTTTTAATATTTTATATTCTGCATATCCTACAATTCTAGGAAGATTTCAAATTATTCAGGTACTCAAGCATTTTTCCCTATCTGTCCCGGCGGGCTCCCACTTTATCTAATGTACCTGGGGCACTGGGGATTAAGTGGCTTGCCTCAAGTCACAAGGAGCAGTGTGGGATTCAAACCCACAACCTCAGGGTACCGAGGCTGTAGTTCCAACCACTGCACCACACACTCCCACAGGAGCAAGATCAGCGTCAGATAAAGACACCCCAGTAAGTAAAGATACAGTTGAAGTTATAGATAGGGATTCCCAAGTGCAAGTACCGGAGGAGGGGGAAGGGGGGGGACATACTAAGTATTAGATGTATCGTGCATCGGTGCACGTATACCGCTTTGGTTGTACCCCAGAAAGGTAATACTTCAAATCCGTGATCATTACGAGTGAGATCTCTGTCCTCACAAACAGAAGAGACAAAAGAAAAAGACAGGACGAGGTGCTTGGAGGAACCCCGTTAGACGACAGCAAGGGGCACTAGAGCTTTAGATGAATCCAGTCCCAGGAAATACTTCTGCAAGCCAATAAGGGAAAGGGATCCAATACCAGCTAACCCGGTTAGAGTCTCAGGGTTAATAGCGCCCAGAGGGGAGTGAGCGACAGGAGTATAAGGGAGAGCCAAGTCTTCTGGCCATGAGCTGAGGAGAGTAAAGCTGTTGTATACATCACTGTACAAGAAACTGTACCTACCTCAAGTGTTCCTTTTGCTGCCGTTCATCTTGAGGAGTGGCTGATCTTGAAGTTTGACCCCATTGGGTTGCTGTTAAATTTGGAGTTATTGACCGTCTTATTTCCGGAAGAACCGCCACAGAGAAGGTCAAAGCTCAGTAACCAGACACTGTGAGAGATCTGCAAAAGTAACGCCCTGAAGATAATTCCTTCCCCCACCCCAGCTCCTTGAACAAGGGTCCACCTGAGGGGTCACTATTAATGCAAAATTTCTCTCATGTGAGCAACAAGTTCTAAACCCCCAAAATTTTTCAGGTTTGCAAGTAATTTTGTGAGCGAATAGTTATGCTCTGGAACACATTGCCAAGGGGTGTGATCCAATAATGACGTCTACGGAAGTCCAAGTGCAGGTTCAGAAACGTTGATGTATGAGTTTCACAAGAAGCAGCACAGCGTTCCTAAATCTTGGAAAGAAAAACAGAGGCAGCCTCATTACTTTTCAATCTGACAATAATAGACAAAATAAATAAATAACAAATGATGTCGGATTGACCCTGTAGGGGCTGAATTGTAATGTCCTGGAGGATCGCAAACAAACAGCAGCATCCACAAACTCCTTACATAGTGACAGACATATTGAATGCAGATAATAGGGGCAGCAAATTACCACCTGCTTTTATCACATCTTAAAGGCACAGACCTCAATTACTAAACTTAAGAGAGAGATTACAGTTAGGCATGATTTAAGGACATGACCTTGAGATAAGGGTCACACAAAGGTAAGAATTCTTTCAAGGGCCCATTGAACTGAGATCAAGAAAAATATCAAAATTCCCTTCAATAATCAATTCAGGACATTAGAAATCTGTTCCAATAATTCCGACAAGAATTCCGGCGTTGTGTCTGGTGCTCTGTGAACACCAAGGAACCCTACACGTCTTTGAAGTGTTTGGATTTTACCAAGATGCTTGATGGCATTTTTAAGTGTAAATAAGTACTTTGGAATCACCATTCCACATGTTTAGAACTGCAGAATGCACGATTCTAAGAAGGTGTGTGTTTGGGGTGAGCCAGAAAAGTATGTGGGTATTTCCAAATTCACTCTGGCAGTTCATGTGTCGCATAATTAAAAAAAATCTAGATGTCGGCCATTCTCACCAAGGCAGGAAGAAGCATCGGCTAACTGCTCATTTGGGCCTCAGGTTTGCAACGACAATTAAGGGAGCAATTCTACATACTTCTCTGGTGTTTAAAGCCTTTTCAGACTTTAAAAAAAAAAAAAAAGAATTATTTTGCTCGGTTCCTTAATAGGCTCTTTCCAGATGTCCAGTTAGTAATATTTGGCAGTTACATGTTGAAAACCCTGACTAATGCTCTGCTTATTTTAGATGTGTTTCTTACTAAAGGACTGTTCCCACTATGTGTGCTGAAAACTCCAGTGTATTTCCATGTTTTACAAAAGGCTGCATCTTCAGTGAGCCTTTTGTGAAGTACCCTGGAAATTGTGTACATCCCCACCAGGACATCTCAAATCCTGTAGATGTCCTAGGCAAAACTGATCTGCAGATAAGAGCAAACTAAACATACTTTGAAGGAACTAAGGCCAGTACTGGGCAGGCTTGCGTGGCCTGTGTCCCGTATATGGATATTCAGTTGAGGACGGGCTGGGATGGTTAAGATGGGCTGGAGTGAGCTTTGATGGAGACTCCAGTAGATGGAACCTAAGCACACGGCCGGGCAGGGCTCTGGGTTTCTGGCCCAGAAATATCCATTTAAACTTAGAAACATAGAAACTTAGAAGATGACGGCAGAAAAGGGCTACAGCCCATCAAGTCTGCCCACTCTGCTTACCCACCCCCTGTCTATGCCCTAATGACCCAATTTCCTTATCTTGACCCTCGTAGGGATCCCACATGGGCATCCCATTTATTCTTAAAGTCTGGCACGCTGTCTGAGTCGATCACCTGCACTGGAAGCTTGTTCCAATGATCAACCACTCTCTCTGTGAAGAAATACTTTCTGGTGTCGCCATGAAATTTTCCGCCCCTGAGTTTGAGCGGGTGCCCTCTTGTGGCCGAGGGTCCCTTGAGAAAGAAAATATCATTTTCCACTTCGACACGTCCCGTGAGGTACTTAAATGTTTCGATCATGTCTCCCCTCTTCCTACGTTCCTCAAGAGTGTAGAGCTGCAATTTGTTCAGTCTCTCTTCGTACGAGAGACCCTTGAGCCCCGAGATCATCCTGGTGGCCGTCCGTTGAACCGATTCAATTCTGCGCACATCTTTACTGTAATGTGGCCTCCAGAATTGCACACAGTACTCCAGATGAGGTCTCACCATGGCCCTGTACAACGGCATTATGACTTCAGGCTTTCGGCTGATGAAACTTCTATTGATACAACCCAATATCTGCCTTGCCTTAGATGAAGCCTTCTCCACTTGATTGGCAGTTTTCATGTCTGCACTGATGATTACTCCTAAATCTCGTTCTGCTGAAGTCCTAGTTAAAGTTTCTCCGTTCAAGAAGTACGTCCTGCATGGATTTCTGCTTCCGAGGTGCAATACCTTACATTTCTTAGCATTGAAGCCTAGCTGCCAGGTTGAGGACCAACTTTCCAATGTAAGCAGGTCCTGCGCCATATAATTCTGTAAACTGCATTCACTTACTATATTACATAGTTTGGCGTCATCAGCGAATAGTGTTATTTTACCTTGAAGCCCTTGAGTCAGATCCCCTATGAATATGTTGAAAAGGAGTGGACCCAGGACCGAGCCCTGCGGCACTCCACTGGTCACCTCCGATGTTTTAGAGAGGGTACCATTAACCACCACCCTCTGAAGTCTGCCACTCAGCCAATCATTGACCCATGCAGTTAGTGTCTCTCCTAACCCCATCGATTCAATCTTGCTTAGCAGCCTGCGGTGTGGGACACTGTCAAAAGCTTTCCTGAAGTCCAGGTACACGACGTCCAAAGACTCTCCCAAGTCCAACTTTCTTGTTACACAGTCAAAGAAGCTGATGAGATTGGATTGGCAGGACCTACCCTTGGTGAATCCATGCTGACTGGGATCCCGAAGATTCCCTTCATTCAAGATCGTGTCCAATTTGCTTTTAATTAGTGTTTCCATGAGTTTGCACACTATTGATGTGAGACTCACCGGTCTATAATTCGCAGCCTCTGCCCTGCAACCCTTTTTATGCAGAGGAACGACATTAGCTAATTTCCAGTCCAGGGGAACTTTCCCCTTACTTAGGGAGAGATTGAATAGCTCAGCCAACGGTTTTGCCAGGACATCGCTCAATTCTCTGAGCATTCTTGGGTGCAAATTGTCTGGTCCCATGGCTTTGTTCACCTTGAGTCTTGCCAGTTCACTGTAAACTTCACCTGGTGTGAACTCAAAATTCTGAAACGGGTCTTCTGTGCTTTGTGTTGCCTTCAACTGGGGACCGTGTCCCGGTGCCTCACAGGTGACGACTGAGCAGAAGTATTCATTCAGTAGTTCGGCTTTATCGGAATCTGCTGCCACGTAACTTCCGTCCGGTCTTCTAAGGCGTACTATCCCGCCTGTGTTCCTTTTTCTGTCACTAATATACCTGAAGAAGGATTTGTCCCCCTTTTTAATGTTTTTTTGCCAGAATTTCTTCCACTCGAAGTTTTGCCTCCCTAACTGCCATTTTGACCGCTGTAGACCTGGTCCTATATTCTACTTTTGCCTCTCTTTTCTCCGTGCGCTTGTAGGAGAGAAACGCTTTTTTCTTCTCCTTAATGAGGTGCGAGATCTCCGCTGTGAACCATTGGGGTTTATTGTTTCTTTGTCGTTTATTTACTGATTTTATGAAGCGGCTAGTTGCTTCATGTATGGTTGATTTCAGTGTTAACCACTTAGCTTCTACATCATCGGTCTCCGCTTGGTCCTGCAGCGTCTGATGGACGAAATCTCCCATGCGTGCGAAGTCTGTGCCCTGGAAATTGAGTACCTTTGTTTTCGTGTTTGATCTAGGGAAGCCTTTCCTAAGGTTGAACCATACTATGTTGTGGTCGCTGGAGGCTAGCGTATCTCCTACTGAGACCTCTGAAACGCTTTCCCCGTTGGTGAGTACCAGGTCGAGGATCGCCTGGGCCCTAGTGGGCTCCGTTACCATTGAGACGTGCTCCCTTTATGGAGGTTAAGAGCCTCCTGCTACCGCTGGTTGTCGCTGAAAATGAGTTCCAGTCTGCATCAGGCATATTGAAGTCCCCTAGCAGTACAGCTTCTCCTCGTAGAGTGATATTCTCTATGTCTTCAATTAATTCTGCGTCCATGTCTTCCAGCTGTCTTGGGGGTCTGTAAACCACACCTAGATACAGGCATTTTTCTCTGCCTCTTGCCAGGTTTACCCAGAGGGACTCCCCGGTGTACTTGACATCTGTGATCCTGGTGGTTTTGATGTCCTCTTTAATGTATAGAGCTATCCCCCCTCCTAACCTGCCCTCTCTGTCCTGACGAAGTAGATTGTAGCCCGGTATAGCCATATCCCACCCATGTGAGTCCGTGAACCAAGTTTCAGATATTGCCACCACATCTAGGTCGGCATTCCTTATTTCAGCCTCCAATTCTAGAATTTTGTTACCTAAACTGTGTGCATTGACATACATGGCCCTCCATATCTTGTGTTTGCTAAGTCCCTGTGAGGCGTATCCTACCCGAGTCGGTGTGACTCCCAAAGAACTGTTTGCAATGTGGGTACTTACTTTGGACATGGAAGCGGAGTTTCGACTCACCTCATCAGGATAATTCCTTTCTGCACTAATATGTGAATGGGTACCCTCCCCCGACTTACCTAGTTTAAAGCCCTGTGAAGCAGGCGGGCTAGTCGGTGTCCGAAGACGTTCTTACCCCTACTGGTCAGATGGAGTCCGTCTGGTCCCTGAAGTCCTTGTAGCGCTTCCCCATGGTTTAGGAATCCGAAGTTCATATCCCGGCACCATCCCTGTAGCCACTCGTTCGTCCTCAGGATACGTTCATCTCTGGCTCTTCCCTTGCCTCTAACTGGGAGGATCGATGAGAAAACCACCTGCGCTCCTGTCTGCTTCAGCCTCTCACCCAGTGCTCCAAAGTCTCTGGTGATGGTCTCCGGTGTGTTCCTGGCAGTGTCGTTGGTTCCTATGTGGACAAGAAGCATAGGAAAGTGGTCTCGGGGCGTGAGTAGTCTATCCAGACTGGCGGTGACATCTCGTATCCTGGCTCCAGGCAGACAGCAGACCTCCCTAGATTGCATATCCGGTCTGCAAATTGGTCCCTCGGTGCTCCTCAGCATGGAATCCCCGATGACTATTACTCTGCGCTTCTTTGGGGGGAGCCGGTCAGTTGTCCCTGGAGATGGAGCTGGGTGTTGGGCCTGCTCCTGTTCCTGCTCCTGTTCCTCATCGGCAGTTCCTTCCTGAAGAATCTGGAATCTGTTCCGCAGGACGAGTTGAGGGGTTGATGTATAGCTGCCCTGTTTGTAAGAAGAAGGAGAAGATGAAGAGATTGAAAAAGGGGGGGGGTGGTCTCCTATGTTTGCCCGTGGAGGAGGTCACCAGCTGCCAGGAGTCAGTGCCGCTAGCCATTTCCTGTATCCCAATTGTTGGTTTCAAAGCTGATGATTTGGGCGTCTCGAGGATGGACTTGTCATGGGCCTGCTCGGTGATTTGGGACAGCTCCTGGACGACTCCGTCGATGTAGGCCTCGTCCTCTCGGATGCTTCTCAGGCGTATCACCTCCTCCCTGAGGCTCCTTAGTTCCTGCATGAGATCTCCATCCAGCTGCGCAGCCTCCTCTGTCTGTGTAGAGACTGTAGTGTAGCGCTGGGGGATGGTCTCGGTCTGCACAGAGACCTCTGTCCACCGTCCTGGGTCTTCCTCCTTCTGCACGCAGTCCGTGGTCGCTTCCTGGATCCCCATAGCGACTGGAATACTGGTCTTGATTGTAGACTTCGCGCTTCTTGTCCTCCCTGCCATTGCTGAGTTGTACTTGAGGTCTGCCTGTCAGTAAGGAAGAGAATTAGGAAAATTAGAAAAATCTGTCTGTGAGCAGGTGTGAGATTTTGAAAGTTAGGGTGTCTGAGAGTTGGAAGATTGGGGTATCTAGTGCTTGAAAGATAAGGGTGTCTGAGAGACTGAGAGTTTGAGATGTCTGAGAGGGTTGCTGTCTGTGAGTTAGTATGAGAACCTGTACGATTAGGGTGAAGGGATAGTGTGTTTGAGAGGTCCGCTTGTTGCCCTAAGGTATCATTGTCTTATGTAGTTTGGCTCTTCTTAAGGCTCTTCGCAAAGGCGCTCTCGCGCCGTTGGCTCGTCCCCTTTTATGGGGGGAGTTTGGCTGGTGATGTCAGGGGTGGGCGGAGTTAGCTCTCGCCTCTTCCCCTGCTAGCACCGCCTTCTCTGCTCCTCTCTCTGCTTCTTCCTGGCCTTAGTTCAAAGCCCTTGCTACGGCCTACAAGAGATTCCACCTCATCACCCCTGCCTACATCACATCCAAACTCCCTCAATACACTCCCGCCCACCCACTCCGTTCTGAAGCCGAGAAAGGACTGTATATACCTACAGGAAGATCCCTCCAAATGGAAGCAGCTCATAAACGCTCCTACAGCCACTTCATCCCCCGACTTTGGAACCAATTGCCTGCCCAGATATGATCACATGACTCGCTGATGACCTTCCGGAAAACGCTGAAGATCCATCTCTTCAATTGAACAGTGCTAACGGACAATCTCCTCCTACTCTCCTATTCCCTGCTCCCCTTCCTTTAGCTCCTTGCTCCCCTACCGATCCCCCACCTCTGCCCTCCTCCCTTTCCATGCTCCCCCTCCCCTTCTCTCTCTCTGTCTTCTCACCTGTCTCCTCTTCAAATGCCTATCATTTTATTGTCCTGTAACTTTATTGTGAATGTCAATTGTAACCCATTCTGAGCTCCTGGAAAAATGGGATAGAAATCTAAACAAATAAATAAAATAATTAATTTATGTAGTATGTATGGCTGGGCAAACTGGATGGACCACTCGGGTCTTTATCTGCCATCATGTACTATGTTACTTTGTTTAAATCATTTATCTTGAAGAATCTTAGGAAACAACAGTCTCCAGACTGGTTATAAAGATATTTGACTGGTGTAACTAGCCAAACATTTTGTTTTAATCCTTATCCCCATGATCCCCCCTCCCCCCCCCCCCCCGTTCCCAACCCTTAATCCTATCAAACACTCCCCCAGCTGCTTTTGCATTATACTACCCTGTCCCACATACATACTCTGTACTATGACATTCATTGGCTATGGTGTAGGCTTTGAGACCCACCAACTCCAGCACAATCCTCCGGGTTTTCCTAATTCCCCAACCAGTCCTCCCACCCCCAACCTCCAACTCTGACATCTCATGAATGTACGAGGTTCAGAGTTTCTTCTACTGCATCTACCCTGTGTCAGGATATGGTAAAAGCCTGCTAAAGATGCTTCAAAAATAAAAGCTATTTTATCGCTTCCTTTTTCCAAGTCTTGATAAATTCAAACCCTGAATTCTTGGGGGACAAATAAATACCATAAGAACATAAGAATGGTCCATCTAGCCCAGTAGCCCGCCCTCACGGTGGCTAATCCAGGTCACTAGTGCCTGGCAAAAATCCCAAAGAGCAGCAACATTCTAGAATCTCAGAGTAAGCAAGATTTCAGAACCTTAAATAGTAGCAACATTCCATGCGGAATCCCCAAAGAGCAGCAACCTTCTAGAATCTCAAAGAGTAAGCAGGATTCCGGAACCCTAAATAGTAGCAACATTCCATGCTATCGATCCAGGGCAAGCAGCAGTTTTAAACTCAACAAGCCAACTGCTGAAAAAGCCTACCAAAACTGCTACTACTTATCATTGCTATGATGCTACAGAGCACTGTACACAAGCACCTAAGAGACAGTCCCTGCTCCATAGAGCTTGCAATCTATTCAAAGACCATGTATTACAAGTTTAAAGATCATGCCAATCATCTTACAATGATGCATCCCCAATGCAGGATCCCATTACTGCCAGGAGTAGAACTTTCTGCTAGGGATGGTCGCAGCAGAGAGGGTAATTGACCTGGAACCACACAGCAGCATTCACCACCTCGTCTGGGATCTGCTAAAATGCCAGTCAGTGGAGTTAAAGAGAAGATGAATACTTCACAAGGATATGGGACTTCCTTCAAGCTCCAAAACTTATGAATGAATGTTGGCCAACACAGGCCAATGGAATGGGACAAGAGGGAATGTGATCCAGGGAGAGGGTAGCCTATTTGGTGGGGATTCGAAAATGACACGGGGACAATTTTTTCCCCGTCCCTGTGCAGGAATTCAATTTTCCCATCCCCATGAGTTTTGTCAGTGTCCCTGTCCCTGCCCCATTCCTGGAAGCTCAGCTTTAACCACCCAAGCCTCGAACACTTATGATTTAAAAGTGTTTGAGGCTTGTGCAGATGAGGACGGAGCTTAGGCATTGGTGGAATGAGGCATTATGACATCACAATCTCAGCTCTAGAATGTTGCTACTTAGGATTTTAAAGGGTTTGAGGCTTGTGTAGATGAGGACGGAGCTTAGGCATTGGTGGAATGAGGCATTATGACATCACAATCTGAGCTCTAGAATGTTGCTACTTAGGATTTTAAAGTGTTTGAAGCTTGTGTAGATGAGGACGGAGCTTGAAGGAATGGGGCAGGGATAGGAAAAGAACTCGGCAGGATGGGATGGGAAAATGAGTTCCTATGGGAACGGAGAAAAATTTGTCCCCATGTCATTCTCTAGTGGGGAGCATGTTCATCGTGGAATGTTTCATAGGACAATTCAGCGCTGAAATGGCCACTCTGAACCGGCTACGATGAATTGCCCCTGACCCCAGGCCAGCTTCTGAAGGATCTTCTGAAATACTATCTCTGACAGGAAAGCAATAATATAGCAGAAATACCTATATATATTTCTATCTCCTGGGGACACACTGAGCAGACACTTCTGCTGATCAATTGCTAAAAGAGAAAGCCTCCTTCCTTCCCTGACGTTCCCGCAGACTCCTTCTAGTAACCCCCCAGCTTCTCTCCAGTTTGGTTTTTCCATGCAGTGAAGATCTTTACACTGTATTCGATTAGCACCTCGCTCTTGTAATCTCCTCTTCAGCTGCCTAAAATTATCACCCTCCTGCCTGGAGGCCTTGGCTCTTCATCCTACCAGTCACTCTCTTTGTTTTATTCCCTGTGATTTCACTCTTCTATTTCATGTAACCTGAGTCTTGGCTTTGGTTGCCCCAGGTCTGCGTTAGCTCCTTCCACAGAGAAATCCACACTGGGGCTGCTATGTGTGCCCACCCACCCACAAAGGCAGAACAGAACATCCGTGCTGTCTTCTCTTGCACGCAGAGATTTCAGACTGTTCCATCCTGGTTCCTTTCAGCTTTACAGAAGCACTAACCTGGGTCCGGAGATGTTCTGGTTCTGGTTGTATTGTCTTTCTGAGAAAGATCTGATAGAGACCAGCCTCCTTTAAAATCCGACAAACCTCCTTACATATTGCCTATCAATCTCCATTGATAGGCAATATATAAATAACTTAACCCCTCCCCCTTTTACAAAACTGCACAAGAGGCTTTTAGCGCTGGCTCTGCACTGCTCCGACAGTTATAGAACTGCTATGAGTGTCGGAGCAGCGCAGAGCATTTGGTATGCCAGCCGGCAGTTTTATAAAAGGGGGTTAAATAAATACATACATTAGCGTTTGTAACAGCTATGTGTGACCATCGACCAAATACTGAACGTGTACGGAGAAGCGAGTGAGGATTCTATGAGTATAATGTATATATCATATCATTCAAAAAAGGGGCTACATTGGTGAAACAGGCCAGATACCATATTCCAAATGACAATGTCAGCCAGGATGTCACCTCAGTTGGCAGCAGAAGATTAAACTGCTTTGTCATCTCTCTGTCTCCTACTTAACAAAGACCTTGGCTTTCTTTCCCACTACAAAGAAATTCAAACTGCTTTCTCACCTCTTTGTGTCCAACTAACATAAGAACATAAGAATTTTTCGCTGCTGGGTCAGACCAGTGGTCCATCCTGCCCAGCAGTGCGCTCATACAGCGGCCCCCAGGTCAAAGACCAATGCTCTAAATGAGTCCAGCCTCACCTGCGTACGTTCCGGTTCAGCAGGAACTTGTCCAACTTTGTCTTGAATCCCTGGAGGGTGTTTTCCCCTATAATAGTCTCCGGAAGAGCGTTCCAGTTTTCTACCACTTTCTGGGTGAAGAACTTCCTTATGTTTGTATGGAATCTATCCCCTTTCAACTTTAGAGAGTGCCCTCTCGTTCTCTCTACCTTGGAGAGGGTGAACAACCTGTCTTTATCTACTAAGTCTATTCCCTTCATTATCTTGAATGTTTTGATCATGTCCCCTCTCAGTCTCCTCTTTTCAAGGGAGAAGAGGCCCAGTTTCTCTAATCTCTTGCTGTACGGCAACTCCTCCAGACCCTTAGCCATTTTAGTCGCTCTTCTCTGGACTCTTTCGAGTAGTACCGTGTCCTTCTTCATGTACAGCGACCAGTGCTGGAAGCAGTACTCCAGGTGAGAGCGCACCATGGCCCAGTACAGAGGCATGCTTTCATGTTTCCCTTATAAATACTGATTTTGCCAACATTTCCATATTTCTGATCTGAGGAAGAAGGGGTTACCTCTGAAAGCTAATCATAAAATACATTAAGTTAGTCCAATAAAAAAGTTGTTTTTTTTTCCTTTATGCTCGTGGCATTTCCTGTAGTACCACGAGCTGTCGTGAGAGGTCATACAGCCATTTTAGAAGGCAGCTGTGAGGAGGCAGGAACAAGAGGGCAGTAATACTTTCACAAAGACTCCCACTGGATCACCAGGTAACAAGAAAGCTCTAGCTCTATCTGGGACGGTGAAGTCTTCGTTACTGTATTCGCTGCTCAGCTCAGTCCTTCCAGTGGTAGCTCAACATCAGTTACCCTCACATCGAGGTCTTCCCCTGTCCCCAGAGGGCTCCACCATCTAAATTGGTGCCTCAGACATCAGAGGGATTTGAAAGCTGGTCTGCTCATTTGGCGTTTTCTTCTTTCTCCGTGCTCACCATCCATCTCTGTACCTTCCCTTCCACTGCCATATCCAAAATTTCTGGGTTTCTTCTTTCTCCATGCCTACCATCCATCTTCCATCTCTGTACCTTCCCTTCCACTGCCATATCCAACATTTCTGGGGTTTCCCCTCTGTCTACCATCTCTTTCTCTCTCCCTGCCTTATGACCTGGGCCAAACCTCTCTATTCTCCTCCATGCAGACTCTCTCCCTTCCTTCCCTCTATTATCATGTGCAACATTTCTTTATTTCTCCCTGTCCTCCACCCTATGTCCAATATTTATCTCTCTCTTCTCCATGCATGTCCTCCTCCACTCCACCATATACAGGTTTTCTCCCTCTCATCTCTTACTTCCTCTTTGTCGCATCTCTCCCTTCATCTCCTCCACCCCATGTCCAACAATTCTTCCTTTCTCCTCTCTCCCCCCATGTGCAGCTTTCCATCCGTCCCTTCCATCTCCCTGTTCAGCACTGCTCGATCGACTTCCCCCACTGTGAGATCTAACATACATCCAGGTCTCCTAAAGCAGTGGCAGAGGGAATGCCCTGGCGGGGAAGGCCAGGAGCACGCATTCACTGCTCTGCCTCTGCCCGCCGGCCATAGCCACAGCCATCGCTTCTGCTGCTCTAGGAGCCCAGGAAGTATGTCAGATGTCTCAGGACTCACTGAATTGGCGAGTCCAATTTTTTTACACAATGAATCAATTCATATTGATTCACCAAAGTGAATCGATTTGAATCAGAAAATCAACACTACCCTCCACTGCAAGGGTGTGGCAGGAGTTCAAACACCATCTCTGCCAGTGACTCTCAGGGGCCTTGTTTCTTCCCCTCAGTTCTAATCCCAGCTCTGCTACTGGCTGTTTTGTAATTTCAAGTGAGCCTCTATTTCACTGCATTTCTGAGATCTTACCTTAAAACGGGTTTCCTGGTCAACAAGTCACATGTCTGTTCTGTGCCCGGTCTCAGAATGACTCTGCTCCAGAAGCAGGTTAGCAAAGTCAGGCTCTCTTGCCATTAGGTGCCAAGGACAGTCCTGTCCTACTGTGTGCTCTTCCCCAGCAGGGAGGTGCAGATATGGTCAATTCCCTGTTTCTGGAGGGCAGGACTGGTATAGTGGAGGGTGGAGGAGCTTGGTCAGACTACAGGAACTCCCAGTCAGTCTGAGCACCGCTTCCTCGTTCCGTCTGATTGATTTTGAATTCTGAAAGGTGACATTTTCAGCCCACACGCTGACAGGCACATGAACCTTTGGGAGGACCCTGGGGGCTGCTCAGTCTGTGCTTTATTGAGTCCTTATTAAAACATGCTTAAATATATCTCTCACCCTGGGAAGCAATCTGCCAAGAGGAATAAGTCACTCTGAGCTATTTGGAAAGATATTGAAGGAGGAAGAAAGGAACACTATTCAAATCAATTGATTTCTGTGGAGAAGGGGAGGAGCAGTTTACTTTTATAGATTGATGCAATGGTCAGGATTTCAAATGCAGCTCGGGTGTTATAACAATCCTAGTCTTCCTCCTGTCATTAACTTACTGGCTAGGCAGACTGCCTAGGTTTTCAGCGGCACTCTCTGGGTAAGTGTGTCCGGTCAGTGTGATTTAGTGAGATGGGAGCCATCCTATCTGGTTAAACTGTGCTGAATATTGACCTTGATAAATAATCACCAATTTATAATGCTGATAAGGGTTTGAGTGCTGTGTCTCTGCCCCCAGGAGCTTACAAGTTCATTGCACAAGTGTGGGAAAAGCATGGAATGTTTATTCCTGTGCTGACCGTGTCTGGGTACACTATTCATGTGCTGTGGTGTTCCAGACATGGTACAGCAAAGGCATGAGTATACTTGTGTGTGTGTCAGTGCAGCACTGCAAGAATTGTACCTGTCGGATCCATGAACTTTTCAGCCAGCACCTTTCACTGGTTAAATGTTCACATCTGATGACCTGTGCAAAGGCCCGGGTTAGTTCCTTTTCTTTGAATGAGTAAGGAGATTTTTGTACAATATGGCCAAATATCTCCTTTGGATACCAAGTGAAAAGGAGGAAGCTCTCCTCCCTCCACAGAGCAACAGTTGGAAGCTCTTGAAATGTATCTCTCACCCCCCTACACTTTTAAAAGAAAGTGGTTATTTTTCCAGCCTGCAGTCAGAGCAAGAAGCCCAATTTCTTGATCTTGTAGTCTGCGGGCTTTAGGGGTGGGCAAACAGGGCAACTGCCCTGGCCCCCCTCCCCTGTCACAGGGGGCCCCAAGCCTGCCTCAAATTGAAAGAGAGGTAGTCTTCAAGCAAACTTGTGGGGCCCTTTCCCTAGCATCTGCCCTGAGCCCCAACATGTCTAGCACTGGCTCTGCATACAGTGAACTGTATTTCAACCCCCCTCCCGCCCAGGAATAATGATAAACAGGCCCTTGAGTCTCATCTCCCCCCCCCCCCCCCTTTTCATCAAGCTAAAGAAGTCCAAAAATTAGGGAGGAAGGAGAGAAGAGTAAACTATTTAACTGTCTTACAGGCAAACTAATTCTTTTGTAATTTCTGATAACCTTTGTTAAACCGATATAGGGTGCATCAGCATCCAACTTGCTGAGGTACCTGACCTATCCTGATCTTGTCTGCAGACCTCCCTTGTGCTCTGGAAGGTTCCTTTGGATGTTGTTCCACTGAAAAACCTCACAGCCCACAAAGAATCTGCTTAATGCCTTAGGACTCAAGGGTCAGCAAACTGCAGCTCTTCTGCCATGTGACTGCAGTTCTCCAGGTCCCGACCCTTTAATCTCCCTCCCAACCCCATGATTCCTCCCCGCCCCCAGGCCTACTGAGGTACCTGGTGATCCAGTGGGAGCCTTTGTGAAAGTATTACTGCCCTCTCATTCCTGCCTCCTCACAGCTGCCTTCTAAAATGCTGTCCGCCTAATTTTCGGCCTGAACAAATGGGAACACATCACCCCGTTCTACCACCAACTGCACTGGCTACCCTTCGAATCCCGAGTCCTCTTCAAGTTCGCCTGCATCTGTTACAAGACAGTATTTGGTCTCTCACCAAAATACCTCTCCCCACATTTCAATATGTATTGCACCAACAAGAAATCCCGCAGAATCCAGTTGTTTACCTTCCCCTCCATAAAATCATGCCAGCTCAAAAGATTCATCAACAAAACCTTCGCCTTCCAGGCGGCCAAGCTGAACCCTTGGCTAGCCCAAATGATGCTAGAGGCCCCGACCTACCTAGACTTCAGAAAACTTCTCAAAACACACCTCTTCCACGAACAAGACCCTTAGTCCTTACTCCCCGCATACACTCCAACCCCCCCCACCCCCACCTTCCTCTCCCCCCCCTCTCCTGGTTTCCCACTCCCTCCTTTTTATCTCCTAACCCAACTATGATAAATCTGTGCTAAAACTACTTTGCCTCCTTCCGCGCTACCTGCAATTCCGACAAAATTTTTGTAAATCCGTGTTCAGACTGGATCCTAATGTAACGGATGTGAACCGCCTAGAACTCTTTGGGTATGGCGGGATATAAGAACCTAATAATAATAATAATACTCTTTAGGGTTCTAGAATCTTGTTACACTTTGGGATTCCGGAATCTTACTATTCTTTGAGATTCTGAATGGAATGTTGCTACTGAACAAATGGGAACACATCACCCCCTTCTACCACCAACTGCACTGGCTACCCTTCGAATCCCGAGTCCTCTTCAAGTTCGCCTGCATCTGTTACAAGACAGTATTTGGTCTCTCACCAAAATACCTCTCCCCACATTTCAACATGTATTGCACCAACAAGAAATCCCGCAGAATCCAGTTGTTTACCTTCCCCTCCATAAAATCATGCCAGCTCAAAAGATTCATCGACAAAACCTTCGCCTTCCAGGCGGCCAAGCTGAACCCTTGGCTAGCCCAAATGATGCTAGAGGCCCCGACCTACCTAGACTTCAGAAAACTTCTCAAAACACACCTCTTCCGCGAACAAGACCCTTAATCCTCACCCCCCGCATACACTCCAACCCCCCCACCCCCACCTCCCTCTCCCCCCCCCCCTCCTCTGGTTTCCCACACCCTCCATTTTATCTTCTCACCCAACTACGATAAACCTGTGCTAAAACTACTTTGCTTCCTTCCACGCTACCTGCAATTCCGACAAAATTTTTGTAAATCCGGGTTCAGACCGGATCCTAATGTAATGGATGTAAACCGCCTAGAACTCTTTGGGTATGGCGGGATATAAGAACATAATAATAATAATAATAATAATAATAAAATGGCTGTCGTGACCTCTAACGACAGCTTGTGGTACTACAGGAAATGCCACGAGCAGCCATGAAAGGTCACAGTAGCCATTTTAGAAGGCTTAGATGAGGATGTAAGAATGAGAGGGCTGCGCCCTGCCATGAAGACACTATTGGACCACTTGGTACCTCGGTAGGCCCTGGAGGGAGGGGGGAGGAATTGTGGGGTTCAGAGGGAGATTAAAGGGTCAGGGCCTGGAGAGACAAGAGAAACTTGGCTATGGATAGGGGGGATAGGCAGGAGCAGGGGGAGGGAGGGAAGGAAGAGGGGAGAGAAGCTAGACCTTGGGGACGGAAGAGAGAGTGAAAGATCTGGAATATCTCAAATTGCCTTCTCTAGCTATTGCGGCTCTTTGTAAATCTCGGGTCAAATTTTTAGGATAAATTGCTTTAGAAAGGTTGCCGACCCCTGGCCTAGGCACTATCCAACACTACTGGGGTGGTTCAGAGGCAGAGGCTGTGTGGAGCTGGGAGTTACCTGGGCACCACTGATCTTCAGTGGCAGTAGCCGGACAACTCTACTGGAGATTACACAAATGGTCGGTGCCAGTAATCAGAAAAGGCTAGAGAATGACATGGGGACAAATTTTTCTCAGATTCTGCGGGAACTCAATTTCCCTGTCCTGTCCCTGTGAGATTTGTTGCTGTTCCTGCCCCCTTCCTGTAAGCTCAGCCTTAACCACACAAACCTCGAACTCTTATGATTTTAAAGCTTTTGAGGCTCGTGCAGATTAGGATGGAGCTTAGGCGTTGGTGGAATGAGGCATTATGACATCACAATCTGAGCTCTAGAATGTTGCTACTTAGGATTTTAAAGGGTTTGAGGCTTGTGCAGATGAGGACGGAGCTTAGGCATTGGTGGAATGAAGCAAGCAATTATCACTACAATATGCCCTTACCTTCACGTTTTTTTCCTACCCATTACTCCCTTTTCTTCTTATAAAATGTAACTTTTTCCCCTCCACCCTTACTATCCTCACAGTCAAGTCTGTCTTGTTTTGTCATTCATGTCCCACTTAAATATTTTATCCATTCTTCCCTTATACCCCCTTTTTTTTTTTAAACTATATTGTTAACCGGCCAGATATTTGGTTTATGGTCGGGATATTAAAAATTAATAAACTTGGAAACTTGGAAACTTGGAAGCATTATGACATCACAATCTGAGCTCTAGAATGTTGCTACTTAGGATTTTAAAGGGTTTGAGGCTTGTGCAGATGAGGACGGAGCTTAGGCATTGGTGGAATGAAGCATTATGACATCACAATCTGAGCTCTAGAATGTTGCTACTTAGGATTTTAAAGGGTTTGAGGCTTGTGCAGATGAGGACGGAGCTTAGGCATTGGTGGAATGAAGCATTATGACATCACAATCTGAGCTCTAGAATGTTGCTACTTAGGATTTTAAAGGGTTTGAGGCTTGTGCAGATGAGGACGGAGCTTAGGCATTGGTGGAATGAAGCATTATGACATCACAATCTGAGCTCTAGAATGTTGCTACTTAGGATTTTAAAGGGTTTGAGGCTTGTGCAGATGAGGACGGAGCTTAGGCATTGGTGGAATGAGGCATTATGACATCACAATCTGAGCTCTAGAATGTTGCTACTTAGGATATTAAAGTGTTTGAGGCTTGTGCAGATGAGGACGGAGCTTGCAGGGTGGGTGACAGCTTGCTGTCCTTCTTCAGTTAGTTGTGATCCTTGCCCTCCAGGGTCCGAGACCATGTGAGCACCAGTGTACCCCCCCCCCCCCCCATGACAGGTAGTTTCAGTCTGCTCTGGAGCACTTCCAACCAGGCTGCTCAGGTGCTGTATAACTAATTCAGCTCAAAGTGGCTTAAATATCAGCTGTTTGATTTTGACAGCCAGGACAGCTCCCGGAAGAGCCCAACACAATAACCTTTTCAAAAACAGCAGTTTTCCTGGCGTTTCTGCCGATCAGAATGGGCTGGGGGAGGTTCTGGAAGTGCCTCCATTTCCACCGTCCCTGTGATTTCCATGGGCCCCCAAAGCCCAATTTATTTTCCAATGAACGCTGTAAATCTCTCCCCACGACCCCGCTGCAGACTCAGACCCAGGCAAGCGAGAAAGCAAAATGGAAAGCCCATGAAACTCTTGGCTGAACCCTCCTCATAGAAAACACAAGTAGCCTTCTGAAGAATTTGGGAAAGGGCTTCATATGGGGGAAATGCTTCCATGTGCTGGATTGATTCCACTGCTACAGCTCTGGACGTGGGGGGCTCTCGTTCCTGACCGTCATAGAAAGAATAAAAGGCTAGAAACAGTTAATACTTTCTGAAATTAAAATCGTTATCTCTCATTTTTTACATTTCAGTTACCACAAGCCCCCTTTAAATCAATCCGTTTTGGTTATACAAAACTGAAATTTTAACATCCCCCCCCCCACAATAAATATTGTTCAGACAAAGGGCTAGATTCACAAAGCAAACCGATCGTGTACCGATCAATTTGTGACCCCATTGCACCCTGATTTCCCTCCGGCCCGATTCACTTACCTCTCTGCCGACCATCCTCCGATCCGTGCATGCAAATGAGGGCAACGACATGCAAAGTAGGCAGAGACGTGGTTCACTAACCAAAACCCTGCAAGACCGACTGGGCTGACCGATCGCAAACAAGCGTCTGCTGAGAACCAGTCGCTCAAGCCCTTTCCGACTGCCGTGCCAGCCCCGATCTCCTGCTGCCCCGAATCTCCTGCTGTCCCAAACGCCTGCCTGCCCGACTCTCCCATCCTTCCCCGCAGTGCAAGTCCGTGGTTTTAACCCGTGGGATTAAACGGGTTAAAACCATGGGCTCCGAAAAAGTTTAAAAAAAGAACAGAAAAAAAATCTCTGCTGGGCCCGGAAGTCCAGCGCATGTGCGATCCGGGCAGGCAGTTGGGGGCATGATTCCGATCCACCTCATTTGCATGAGGGCGATTGGTGAATCAGCCCCTCGGACACGGATCCGATCCGATCTCTTTAGTAGCCTTCAGATTCTGCTTGTTTGCTCCGAGCACCTTCGCATAGTTTCAGCTGCACAGGCAAGAGCTGATTCTGTAGATGTTGGAGGTTCGAGTTGCATCACAAGCGCATACTGTGACCTTGGGTAAGTCACTTGTTCTGGGGATAAAAACACCATTTGGGGCTGACACAAATTTCTTGCAACCTTTCTGTTTAGTCTGTAAAGCTTTTCAGTGGAATATCCCGAAGTATCTGTCAGATAAAATGAGTATCTCTGCTCCAAGTCGTTTCCTGCGTTCATCTCAGAAGAACTTGCTCCAATTACCAGGGCTGGATAAAGTGAAATTGACTGGAACAAGGAACAGAGCATTTTGTTATGCGGGACTGAGTTTGTGGAATAAGTTGCCTTGTGAATTGCAATCTGTAAACAGCTATTTAAGCTTTCAATAGGTATTGGAAACTGGGCTTTTTAATGAGAATTTTTATTCTGCCTAAATCAGTAGATTATGTATGATGAGAGGGGCTTGTGGTATAGCTGTCGGGATTTAATCTTATTGTGTATAAATTTTTTTATTGTATGGTGGAAGTGGTTGATAGAATTGTAAACCTCTCTAACACTTTGCTTTTGAGCAGTATATTAAGTATTAAAATCGAATCAAAGGTGCCAGTGTGTGAGAGTCTCAGCTCACATCTACTAAGCCCACTTCTACTGCACATGGCTCCTGCAGAAAGGAAGCGTAATTGGAAGCTCAGGATGTGTTTTATCTGTAGCTGATGTGTTAAGACACAAGAAAAACACACCTCTGCCATCATCATCATGAAAACTCCCTCTGCAGTGCATGAGTTGAAAGATATTGATTTCAGGCAGTAATCCTCCTTTCTTTCATCTTTCTGCAGGTTCAGCTGATTAGTATGAGCTCTACAGATGGATGGAAAGGCATCCGATTTAGCTCCAGTTACATATATATATATATAAGTAGTAATTTTGGAAAAGTGGCTACAAGTCTCTGGCTCAAGCAGTTTTGAAAGTGATGTGCTTGGTGCATGGATTGGCCTGCATTCTGTTTGGAGCAGCCTAACGGTTAATGCTGGGGAGCTGGGTTCCATTCCCAGTGTGGCTCCTTGTGACCCTGGGCAAGTCATTTAGGGGGAAATTCTATAAACACTGCCTTAACTTAGGCGCCTACGTTAATAGGATAACATTGTTTGAAATGGCAAATAGCTTTAAATTAAAGCACTGTCCGGTGTCTAACGCCAGAAGTGATGTTAGGCGTCGTAGAGTGCAATTCATGACAAAGATAGGCACCGGATATGTAGGCCTACTTTTTAGGCGAGTGCCGATATCAGCGCCATATAGAGAATCCTCCATTGCTCCATTGTGAGCCCATTAGGGACAGAGAAAGTATCTGCATATAATATGTCAACTGCTTTAGTTGTACCACAGAAAGGTGGTATTTAAAATGCATAAGTCTTAACTCATAGGGTGGGAAGGTGTGGCTCACTGGTAGAGCTGCTGTCTTTGCACCCAGAGGTTGTGAGATCAAATCCCGGTGCTGCTCCTTGTGACCTTGGGCAAGTCACTTAATCCTCCAGTGCCCACTGCTCTGAATGCCAAAGCCACAAAAAGGCAGTATAGAAGTCCCCGTTCCCTTCCATCAAACCCAGTATCCTTTTTCCAAAGAGTAGAAACATTCCAGAGCTGAGATTGTGATGTCATAAGGCCTCATTCCACCAATGCCTAAGAGCCAACCTCATCAGTGATGTCACAAAGGCTTGATTGTCCTACGATAATACTAAGGCTTGAAGTACCTGCCTCAAATCACAATGTGTAAAATGGCTCCCTCTTATGCGAGGGCCACCAAAGCCACACGTTTTCTTTGGCAACTTTCAAGTGTATTATCCCACCTATCATTCCATCTAGGCCAGTGGTCTCAAATTCACGGCCCTGGGGCCACATGCGGCCCGCCAGGTACTATTTTGAGGCCCTCAGTACGTTTATCATAATCACAAAAGTAAAATAAAACAGTTTCTTGATCATATGTCTCTTTCGCTATAAATGACAATATTATTATTAAAACTTAGCCAAAAGGAAAGATTTATAAACTATAAAGAATTTTACCTCATGCAAAATTGTCATTTCTTTAACAAGACATTAACTATTTTTTTCTGAGGCCTTCCAAGTACCGACAAATCCAAAATGTGGCCCTGCAACGGGTTTGAGTTTGAGACCACTGATCTAGGCGGTTTACAATAGGTTGCAAGAAAGTTCAAAATAGAGGCCCTTTGCATATTTTTTGAAAAGCTCAGGATTCAGCAAACAGTTTTGCATGCGTGAACCTCAACGTCCATTGTGCGCCTCAAATATCATACGGAAGACTAGACTGTCCATGAATCATTAACCATCCAAAGTCGTGCAGAGAGAATCCGAAAGGAAGTGAAACGCTGTGGCAAAGCTGCAACTTCTTGTAACCAACTCGGCAGAGATGGTCCTTTATTTAGCTCATCTCTCGAGAAACCTACATGACACTAAAATCCCAAAGCCTCTCCTTCCGGAGCCAAAATCCGGCTCAAATGCCAAGAGCCTAAATAATACCATTTATAGCCGGCCAGCCACACACACTTTCGACAAGAGAAGGACCTGAGTAACTAAGACTCAGTGTAATAAAATGAACCCTGGGCGTTTTATGAAAGTATTCCACATCCATAAACATTCCCAAACCCAGCAACTCAGCATGTTCCAAGTACGGCCCAGGCTCCACGTGTTCCCATCTGGGGTCTGCTGTGGGGGGCTGAAGGATGTCTGTGGATACAGGCTCAGCTGATTAAACAAATACATGGAGGTCTGCTGTTGAGCTCAGACCAGAGAAGCCATCCAGGGATATGCATGCACTTGAAGCCTCCGAATTTGCTGCCCAGCAGTGCCCTTGACACGAGCTCTGGCTGGGCGCTGGGTACAGCTGCAAAACAGGGTGTGGAGTGCGCTGATGCGCAAGGAGAGGGTGGCTCATTCTGACCCACTAAGCTCCAGGGACCATAAAAAGGAAAGAAATGCTTGATGCCTGGCCGAGGTAGATATTTAGATCAAAACAAAATGCTTCAATCATGAACCAAATCTGCAGATGATACAGTATTATTTTCAGTAGTTAAAGCTTGAGCAGAGAGTGAAGAACTGGAGAAGGGGCATAGCCAGCACTGGATTTTTAAGGGGGTGGGAGTGGACTGGGAGGCCCCCCACCTCCCTCCAGCTGATGAGATCTGTTCCCAGTAGGGAAGAAGTTGGTGGCCTCCCTTCTTGCTGCCAACATGGTCACTTCATGCGCTCAGAGTGCCAAAGTCAGCGGCAGGAAGGGAGGCAGCCAACTTCTTCCCTACTGGGGCAGTACTGGGGGGTATTTCAGGCAGTGGATTTCATCAGCTGGCATGGATTGGGCATCTCCAGCAGCCAGTCAAAAAATACTCCAGTTGTGGAGGGGGCCTGAATAAACATGGGGGGGGTCCAGGCCTCCATGATGACCCCCTGGCTACTCTACTAGATTATCCCCCGCAGCTGTGAAGGAACATCAGGAAAAGTGGTGGGGGTGAGGGGGACTCAGAAGCAAATAGTAGTGAGCATGGGGCCTGTTTTAAATTCCACGTTCACTTAGTGGGCAAGGAAGGCAATCCAATATGGGTGTGGCAAAGTAGGGCTTGATCTCGCACCCACTCGCCTTGCTTGCAGGATGAATGACAGGTGTTTCTCTGGTTGTTTTATGGATTCTTCAGAAGCTATTTGTGGTAGCAGCAGAAGAAATCCCAAGCCAGTGGCCTTGAAAATGATAAGAGAACTCAAGATGAGAGCCATAGGCATAACTGCCACCTCTTTCCTACTCCAACCAGAACCAGATAGTCAAGTTTCAAGTTTTATTCAATATTTGATTAATCGCTTATCGTAACTACTAAGCGATTTACATTTACAGAAAATACATAATAAAAAATTAACAATAATATAATAAAATCTAAAAATCAATTTAAAAACAAACTAGACAAATTTGGACAGGAAACATTGGGAAAGAGGGGGAAGAAGTACAATTTATAATAGGAAAGGAGGGATAATTAAGGGTCAATACACAGAATGGATGGGAAAACAAAATTATATATATATATTGCTGACTGAAGTGAAAGGGAGTTGAAAAGAGTAATTGGCAATTCAATTAAGGATTAAAAGCGTCTATAAAAAGAAAGCTCTTGAGTTGGCTTTTAAATTTGTCGAGGTTTTTCTCCTCCCTTAAATAAAGTGGTAGAGAATTCCATGTTTGCGGTGCTGTGACTGAGAAAATATACTGTCTTCTGGTATTTATGATTTTGAGAGAGGGGATAACTAATAAACGTTGCTGATTGGATCGTAAAGTTTTTTGAGAAGTGTATGGAATTAGAACTTTATAAATGAATGATGGACTTTTGGATGATAAAGATTTAAAGGTGAGTAAAGATAGCTTGTATAAAATTCGATGTCCCACTGGGAGCCAATGTGCTTTTTGTCCTAAACTAATCTGGCTATGCTTATGGTACCAGCATTAGGATTAATTTGTGCCAGAACGAGATGGAATAGCGTTCTGGCACTTCTTGTAGCTCTGGAAGTGACAGCACCACATTGCATTCTCTGCCTACTGGGTCAAGCTTCTCTCCCTTCTATTCCACATGCCCCCCTCCCCCCTCTAATCTCCCTTTGCCTCCATTCCCCACCCAGTGCCGGTGTATCTTTTAAAAGTTATTTTTCTTCCTCGGGTCTCCAGCAGCGAGCAGGGATTCACATTTGCTACTCATGGCTTTCTATCTGATGCAACTTCCTGTTTCCACTTAGGTGGGAAGCACCAGATAGACGGCTGTGAAGTGAGCGCAAGCAGCATGTATGAATTGCTGCTTGTTTCTGGAGACTTATGTAAGAAAAACCACTTTTTAAAAGGTAAGGGGAGTAGAGAGGCAAAGGGAGATGTTGAATTGTTAGCAGGGGCGGAGGACGAGAGGCATTGAGACGCTGGATCACTGGTTGGGGAGGGGACAGAAGGAAGACATGCTGGAACATAGGGGGAGGGAGAAGAAGAAATGCTGGACCATTGGTACAGGAGAGAGAAGGAACATGCTGAGCAATTTGGGGAAAGGGAGAAGGAAAAATGTTTGAACCATTGGTGGGGAGGGGGAAAAGGAGAAATATTAGATCATTAATTGGGAGGGGGAGAGGAGGAGAAGGAGAAAGGCTGGACCTTTGGTGAAGAGAGAGAAGGAAAAATGTTTGACTATTTGTGTGTTAGGACGGGAGGGGAGGGTGTGGAGGACAGATGTTGGACCATTTGTGGGGAGTGAAGAAAAAATGCTGGACCATGGGGGGGGGGAGAAGAGAGAAGGAGAAATACTGGACCATTAGGGGGGAGAAAAGGAGAAATGCTGGACAAGGAGGATAGGGGTATATAGAGATCAGAGAAAGAAAGAGACAGTGTGGATCTGACGTACGGAGATGCTAACTGGAAGAGACAGAGAGAGGTGGGGAAGCTGATGGGGGAGGAGATGGAGTGGAGAATATGGGAGAGATGCTGACTATAGGGGAAGGAGAAGAAAGAGATATAGAGGGGGATGCTGACTAACATAGTAACATAGTAGATGACGGCAGATAAAGACCCGGATGGTCCATCCAGTCTGCCCAACCTGATTCAATTTAAATTTTTTTTTTTATTTTTATTTTTTTTATTTTTTCTTCTTAGCTATTTCTGGGCAAGAATCCAAAGCTTTACCCGGTACTGTGCTTGGGTTCCAACTGCCGAAATCTCTGTTAAGACTTACTCCAGCCCATCTACACCCTCCCAGCCATTGAAGCCCTCCCCTGCCCATCCTCCACCAAACGGCCATACACAGACACAGACCGTACAAGTCTGCCCAGTAACTGGCCTAGTTCAATCTTTAATATTTTCTGATTCTAAATCTTCTGTGTTCATCCCACGCTTCTTTGAACTCATTCACAGTTTTACTCTCCACCACCTCTCTCGGGAGCGCATTCCAGGCATCCACCACCCTCTCCGTAAAGTAGAATTTCCTAACATTGCCCCTGAATCTACCACCCCTCAACCTCAAATTATGTCCTCTGGTTTTACCATTTTCCTTTCTCTGGAAAAGATTTTGTTCTACGTTAATACCCTTTAAGTATTTGAACATCTGAATCATATCTCCCCTGTCTCTCCTTTCCTCTAGGGTATACATATTCAGGGCTTCCAGTCTCTCCTCATACGTCTTCTGGCGCAAGCCTCCTATCATTTTTGTCGCCCTCCTCTGGACCGCCTCAAGTCTTCTTACGTCTTTCGCCAGATACGGTCTCCAAAACTGAACACAATACTCAAAGTGGGGCCTCACAGGGGCATCAACACCTTCTTCCTTCTACTGACTACGCCTCTCTTTATACAGCCCAGAATCCTTCTGGCAGCAGCCACTGCCTTGTCACACTGTTTTTTCGCCTTTAGATCTTCGGACACTATCACCCCAAGGTCCCTCTCCCCGTCCGTGCATATCAGCTTCTCTCCTCCCAGCATATACGGTTCCTTCCTATTATTAATCCCCAAATGCATTACTCTGCATTTCTTTGCATTGAATTTTAGTTGCCAGGCATTAGACCATTCCTCTAACTTCTGCAGATCCTTTTTCATATTCTCCACTCCCTCTTCGGTGTCTACTCATGTTACAAATCTTGGTATCATCTGCAAAAAGGCACACTTTTCCTTCTAACCCTTCAGCAATGTCACTTACATACATATTGAACAGGATTGGCCCCAGCACCGAACCCTGAGGGACTCCACTAGTCACCTTTCCTTCCTTCGAGCGACTTCCATTAACCACCACCCTCTGGCGTCTGTCCGACAGCCAGTTTCTGACCCAGTTCACCACTTTGGGTCCTAACTTCAGCCCTTCAAGTTTGTTCAACAGCCTCCTATGAGGAACTGTATCAAAGGCTTTGCTGAAATCCAAGTAAATTACATCTAGCATATGTCCTCGATCCAGCTCTCTGGTCACCCAATCAAAAAATTCAATCAGGTTCGTTTGGCACGATTTACCTTTTGTAAAGCCATGTTGCCTCGGATCCTGTAACCCATTAGATTCAAGGAAATACACTATCCTTTCTTTCAGCAACACTTCCATTATTTTTCCAACAACTGAAGTGAGGCTCACCGGCCTGTAGTTTCCTGCTTCATCCCTGTGACCACTTTTATGAATAGGGACCACATCCGCTCTCCTCCAATCCCCAGGAATCACTCCCATCTCCAGAGATTTGTTGAACAAGTCTTTAATAGGACTCGCCAGAACCTCTCTGAGCTCCCTTAGTATCCTGGGATGGATCCCGTCTGGTCCCATCGCTTTGTCCACCTTCAGTTTTTCAAGTTGCTCATAAACACCCTCCTCCGTGAACGGCGCAGAATCTACTCCATTTTCTCGTGTAACTTTGCCAGACAATCTCGGTCCTTCTCCAGGATTTTCTTCTGTGAACACAGAACAGAAGTATTTGTTTAGCACGTTCGCTTTCTCCTCATCACTCTCCACATATTGGTTCCCAGCATCTTTTAGCCTAGCAATTCCATTTTTTATCTTCCTCCTTTCACTAATATATCTGAAAAAATTTTTATCTCCCTTTTTTACATTTTTAGCCATTTGTTCTTCCGGAGGAAAGGCAGAGATAAAAGGAAACAGTATTGGGGGGGGAAAGGAAATGGTAAGCTGCATTGTGTAGCTTTGCCCACTGCCACCTTGGCGTACTCCTGGACGCTTTGTGTGCATTCCCCATGCACAATACAGGATGGGATCTTCCCCTGACCAGGGATGTCAGCATATCCCTCATCGTTTTAGATCCAGGTCAAAACAGCAGGGCTTCTAGAATTTTCCTCATTAATACAGAGGAAACATTTTGCCATCAGCAGCAGTTCACAGAAGAAGTGTGTCTGAGCTTGGGGGCCCACTGAATATCTCCTCCGGAGTTACACAAAACCAGAACCATCACGGCTAAGCCCAGGTGAAAGGCGGTTCCTGTTTATACTGCCAGCCAGCGCACATCTGGCTTCAGCCGATCGCATATTGTGTCTCTTTTAACAAAACCATTTAAACAGACAAAGGCTACCACTGAATGCTTTTCTCCATGAATATGATGTCAAACACCTGAAGAGTGGACTTCACATTCGGATGACACCCGACGAAAGAGAATCCTGTAAGACAGAAAGAATCCACTGAACCCCTGATCCTGTCAACATAGGCAAATAGAGTGTGAAGAAACGCGGGAAGGCATAGAAACATGATGGCAGATGAAGGCCAAATGGAAATGCACATTGCGGAGGGGGAATTGCAAAAGGAGTGTCCCATATTTCTTTCCTTCATAACCCCCAAAGAGCTCAGGACGGGTCGCAGGTTAACATACATAATATACAGTTACAGTACAAGCTTCTTTTTTATGGGACACGTTTGGATCCTAACTTGACACCTAGGGCTCCTTTTACAAAGGTGCGTTAGGGCCTAAACGCGCGGAATAGCATGCGCTACCTTGCCGCACACGCTAGACCTTAATGCCAGCATTGAACTGGCGTTAGTTCTAGAAGCTTAGCGCGGGTTTAGCGCACGTTAAAATCCCGCGTGCGCCAAAAACGCTAGCCTACTTTAGTAAAAGGAGCCCATAGTAGGGATCTAATACCGATACAGGTAAAATTTTACAATACAGTTTTTATTCCAACAAGACACAGACCGAGGATCTGGTATCAATATAGATTTATTTGTAATCTATCGGTCGCGGGAGTGTTTTTATTGCTTTCCTAAACTTGGAGTCCGTCAAGGGATCTGATCTGCGGGGACAGTCGATTCCGGTGGGTCGGTCTGTAGTGGGAGCAGGAGCGTCATTTGGAGGTTTGAAGTTGAAGGGCACGACCTGGTGGCATTTTGGGGCGTATTTCATCCTGGAAGCGGAGGGACCTGTTGAAGCTTGGCCATCTCGTAGCCCGGCGTCATGTCGAACAAAGATTCGAATGCTAGCATAAGGCCCTTGAAGACACAACGTTTGGCTACAGGCTGCCAGTGAACTGACGATAGAGCCTGGGAGAGAGGGGCACGGGCACGGAGGTTTTTTAGAAGTCTGATTGTACATGCTGGAGACGTCGCTCATTCATCACCATGAGACCGTTGAATAGGGCATTGCAGTGGTCTATGCGGAAGAGGACTAAGGCATATAGTTGGGTGAAGTCAGACTCAGAAAAGTAGTTCCTTCTTTTCCAGAGTTGTCACAGGTAGTAAAATGAGGAAGACACCACCTGAGAGATCTGGTTGGAGACCAGGAGTATTCCTGGGCTTCCTAGTATTCATTTCTTTTTCAGTAGAAACGCAAGGTGAGTTACATTCTGCTGCATGAGGTAGTTCCCTGTCCTTGGAGGGCTCATAATCTAATTTTGTGCCTGAGGCAACAGGGGGGACAAGTGACTTGCCCAAGATCACAAGGAGCAGTGGTGGGATTTGAACTGGGCTTCCCTTGTTAGCCAACTCCTCCGCTCCACGTGTGTCGATGGCATTGGCGTATATTGTGAAGGTGGGCACACAGGTGGCAGTGTATGGGTGGAGCACCCAGTTATACCCATAAATTCTAGAGATCATGATGGTGGGGAGAGATGAGTTTGTGAAGACTTATGTCATTGGAGGTGACAATCGACACATGCTTGTCTAAGCAATATCAGTTCTCCTTTTTTGTTATTAAGTAAATCGAAACCTATTGGGTTGTGATTTTAGAGCAGTGGTTCAGAGCTTGGTTTTGTCAAGACGGGACTATTGCAATGCTCGTTACCTGGATATTATCCAAAACGTAGCTGCTAGGATGACTTTAGGAGCTTCAAAACATGTCCATTTTACTCCTGGGTTAAAGCAGCTGCACTGGTTGCTCATTCAGCTTTGAGTGCTGGGTCAAATATTACATCTTTCTCATCAGACCTTAAACGGAATATGAACCAGGGTTTGTCCCTTTACCATCCAGGCCGATGAGCGACTATCAGTTCAAGGGTTAGTCGGGGTCTGCAGCCTTTCATGTAGCAGGACCACTTCTGCGGGATGCACTTCCGGCAGTAATACGGCTTTACAAAAGCAAAGCAAATTTTAAGAGATATTTGAAAACACATCTGTTTATGCAAGCTTTCCATGCAGTGTAGATGGACCTGCTTTGACTTGGTTTTGTATTCTTTATTTTACTTTTACAGGTGGACTATAATTTTTTTTAAATAAATGAAATAATAAAGTCCATTTTTTTTAGCAATTGATATAAGCAAGCACACCAGCTCTGTGGCTGGAATTATTGGTTGTACCTACAATATACATAGGCATTTGTCTTGCTGTGCTAGTTTCCTATTGATGAAGGTAGGCACTCACTTTCCTTTATAAAATGGGCTCCAAATAAACCCATTGTGGAATTACCCCCTCAAAGTGCAAATCTGGATTATACAGCAGATTAACTGTTCCCCTTAACTGTATCCATGACATCCTGTTTGTCTGTCTTGTCTGTTTAGATTGTAAGCTCTTTGGAGCAGGGACTATCTTCGTTGTGAATGTACAGCGCTGGGTACGTCTGGTAGCACTTTAGAAATAATTCATAGTAGTAGTAGTAGTGTGAAGAGTTTCAGTCTTTGGGAAGCAGAGCTGAGCTTGTGATGTCATAATGCCTCATTCCACCAATAAGAGCCAACCTCATCAATGATGTCATTGTACTCCCCTCTGCCCTCCAACCCAGCCATCTGATTAACCGTTCCCCTTAACTGTGCTCATGACATCCTGTTTGTCTGTTTAGATTGTAAGCTCTTTGGAGCAGGGACTGTCTTCTTCATGACTCTGTACAGCACTGCGCACGTCTGGTAGTGCTATAGAAATAATTCATAGTAGTAGCATCTACTCCTTAACTGTACATTTAGTGACAAAATTACATCAGCTTGTGATCCCTCCATCATTTACTTCATTGACCCTTCAAATCAGTTGTGAATACTTTATGCTGACACAGACCAGAAGGATCAGACCTGAAACCATCACCAGTGCTAGTCACAGAAAAACAAGTTCACTTTTTATTCCTCCTCGTACCAAGGGCTAAAATCTTTGCGTTAGAAAAACATGAACTTGGCCTTCAGTTCATCTGCACGCTTTTTTTCATTCAGGTTTAATAGCTAATACATTTGTAAACATTGGATCAAATGAGAAGTGCTACATCAGGGGTGTAACCAGAGGTGGTCCTGTACCATTGCTGTAGCTGGTGGGGTTACCCCCCCCCCCCAGATGAAGAAATCTTGGAAAACAGACAACTGAGGGGGAATATGATAGAGGCCTACCAAATCCTGAAAGTATGAGTCAATTGGTCTTCCAAAAAGTACACAGACGAGGGGACACTCAGGGGCAGATTCTCCAAACTAAAATCTGCCTTTAACGTGCTTGTAAAACCGGTTCCAGCTGGTAAAAGCAATTAGCAGAACTGGGTTTGAAAAAGGGTTGGACGCGTTCCTGAACAGCTCACCTGCTGCTGCTTTTGCATCGTCTGCAGGCACCTTCTCACCATCCTAGTTGCTTGTACCTAGGGCATTGGAGGGTTAAGTGACTTCCCAGGGAGCTGCAGTGGGGATCAAACCCCAGTTTCATAACTCACCAATAGCAGACCAGGCACACTAGTTGATGTCCTTATAAAGTGGGCAGTTTTCAAAATGGTCCATTCATTATTTTATGGTTGAAAATGCCTTTGAAATTTACCAGAAAAACAACTCATTCCCCCCCAACTCCCGCTTTTTACAAAACCATAGAACAGTTGACACCAGCCATGGCTGTAACAGCTCCAATGCTTATAGGAATTCTATGAGCATCAGAGTTGTTACTGCCGTGGCCTGTTTGCAGGTCATTTTTGGACTTTTTCCCCAATTTTCAGATTTCTGGTTCATTTTATGCATTCATGTCAATAAAGAATGCTCTGGAACAGTCCTCCTGGGTCAAACCAATGGCCCATCTAGCCCACTATCCAGCTTCTAATGGTAGCCAATCCAGATCACAAGGGAAAGGGACTCGGATACTGCCTTTTTGTGGTTACACATTCATACGGAGGATTAAGTGACTTGCCCAGGGTCACAAGGAACAGTGCTGGGATTTGATCCCACAACCTCAGGGTGCTGAGGCAGCAGGCTCCACCACTAGGTCACCTTCATTTTGCCTCACCTTCAAGAAAGCCAAATATAGCATTATTATTTTATTTTTATTCAATTTTCTATACTGTTCTCCCAAGGAAGCTCAGAACAGTTTGCATGAATTTATTCAGGTAATCAAGCATTTGCCCTATCTGTCCCGGTGGACTCACAATCTATCTAATGTACCTGGGGCAATGGGGGGATTAAGTGACTTGCCCAGGGTCACAAGGAGCAGCATGGGTTTGAAACCGCAACTTCAGGGTGCTGAGGCTGTAGCTTTAACCACTGCACCACTCTAGAAATCAAAATTCAGTGAAAGTGAGCCAAGTATAGGATATTCCAGCCATTGTGACATCACTGATGAGGTTGGCTGTTATTGGTGGAATGAGGCATTGCGACATCACAATACCAGCTCTGGTTATCAGAGGCTGTAGCTTTGACATCACAATACCAGCTCTGGTTATCAGAGGCTGTAGCTTTAACCACTGTGCCACACTCTCCCCTTAATACTCATTAGAATTTTGTTCACATTTGGTAATCAACTGTATGCTGATTAATATGTACACCTTTTTAGACCCCCCCCCCCCAATGAACTGAGTGCATGAAGGCAAATGCATATCAAAAGCGATTCCCTCAGAGGCACCCGGGGATTCTGAGACCGAAGTGGGATTTGATCGTTTCAGGGACATTTCGTGACTAGCAATTCAGTTGTTTAACTAGGTATTAGATTACACCTCCAGCCACTGTCTTCCCAAATCATCCCTTAAAATCTGAAATAAATCATTACATTTTCAGCCTGCTTAGCCACCAACAGAGGCTGGCATGTCTAACTGCAACCTGTGAAAACCTCACCATCCAGTTACAAGATAAAGGTACACGACACACAGACCTGCACCCCCTCCCAGCCACATTTGATTTTTTTTTTTTTTTTTGCTAAGCTGCAGAAGGAATGTTTAAAGGACTTTTATAATGGGGGTTAGCAGCTCAGCATTGGCTCCCGTGCAAAGACATCCCTCTCCTTTGATGTAGTATCACGATATAGGAAGAGTGAGAAGAACATCTGTACTCTCTCACTCCCTCGGTTAAACTGTTAATGGCACAAGATTTTAATAAGTAGGGAGTTTGCTGCAGCCAGAGATAGACGGATAAGGGGAGAGAGTCAGCCAAATCAAGAATTGGAAGATACTGAGACAGTGAGAAACAGAGGCAGACAGACAAGAGAGGCTTCCATGGCTGGCTTCATGATTATTGCTGTTGTCTGGGTCTTGCCGCGACTGGGTAGGTAGAACTGACATGTCAGCCATCATGCTGTGGGGTTCTTAGCTGAGGTTTCCTTTCCGTCCAAGGACTTAGAAAATTCTCTGAGTGAACACCTGCATATATAAACCGTCATCTAAACTGCAGATTTTTCATTGACATGAGCAGGGCACCCACTAAAGGTGTTGGTTATGGTGCCTATTTCAAATCAGTCTATAAAGATGGACAACCACTTGTCTGCAACATATAGCAGGGATACTCAAACCAACCAGTTGGCCAACCCAACCCAACTGGCCCATTCTATGCAAAGCTCTCTCATTGGGGATATCCTGAAAACCCAACTGGCCCATTCTATGCAAATCTCTTTCATTAGGGATATCCTGAAAACCCAACTGGCCCATTCTATGCAAATCTCTCTCATTAGGGATATCCTGAAAACCCAACTGGCCCATTCTATGCAAATCTCTCTCATTGGGGATATCCTGAAAACCCAACTGGCCCATTCTATGCAAATCTCTTTCATTAGGGATATCCTGAAAACCCAACTGGCCCATTCTATGCAAATCTCTCTCATTAGGGATATCCTGAAAACCCAACTGGCCCATTCTATGCAAATCTCTCTCATTAGGGATATCCTGAAAACCTAACTGGCCCATTCTATGCAAATCTCTCTCATTAGGGATATCCTGAAAACCCAACTGGCCCATTCTATGCAAATCTCTCTCATTAGGGATATCCTGAAAACCCAACTGGCCCATTCTATGCAAAGCTCTCTCATTAGGGATATCCTGAAAACCCAACTGGCCCATTCTATGCAAAGCTCTCTCATTAGGGATATCCTGAAAACCCAACTGGCCCATTCTATGCAAAGCTCTCTCATTAGGGATATCCTGAAAACCCAACTGGCCCATTCTATGCAAATCTCTCTCATTAGGGATATCCTGAAAACCTAACTGGCCCATTCTATGCAAATCTCTCTCATTAGGGATATCCTGAAAACCCAACTGGCCCATTCTATGCAAATCTCTCTCATTAGGGATATCCTGAAAACCCAACTGGCCCATTCTATGCAAATCTCTCTCATTAGGGATATCCTGAAAACCCAACTGGCCCATTCTATGCAAATCTCTCTCATTAGGGATATCCTGAAAACCCAACTGGCCCATTCTATGCAAATCTCTCTCATTAGGGATATCCTGAAAACCCAACTGGCCCATTCTATGCAAATCTCTCTCATTAGGGATATCCTGAAAACCTAACTGGCCCATTCTATGCAAATCTCTCTCATTAGGGATATCCTGAAAACCTAACTGGCCCATTCTATGCAAATCTCTCTCATTAGGGATATCCTGAAAACCCAACTGGCCCATTCTATGCAAATCTCTCTCATTAGGGATATCCTGAAAACCCAACTGGCCCATTCTATGCAAATCTCTCTCATTAGGGATATCCTGAAAACCCAACTGGCCCATTCTATGCAAATCTCTCTCATTAGGGATATCCTGAAAACCTAACTGGCCCATTCTATGCAAATCTCTCTCATTAGGGATATCCTGAAAACCCAACTGGCCCATTCTATGCAAATCTCTCTCATTAGGGATATCCTGAAAACCCAACTGGCCCATTCTATGCAAATCTCTCTCATTAGGGATATCCTGAAAACCCAACTGGCCCATTCTATGCAAAGCTCTCTCATTAGGGATATCCTGAAAACCCAACTGGCCCATTCTATGCAAATCTCTCTCATTAGGGATATCCTGAAAACCCAACTGGCCCATTCTATGCAAATCTCTCTCATTAGGGATATCCTGAAAACCCAACTGGCCCATTCTATGCAAAGCTCTCTCATTAGGGATATCCTGAAAACCCAACTGGCCCATTCTATGCAAATCTCTCTCATTAGGGATATCCTGAAAACCCAACTGGCCCATTCTATGCAAAGCTCTCTCATTAGGGATATCCTGAAAACCCAACTGGCCCATTCTATGCAAATCTCTCTCATTAGGGATATCCTGAAAACCTAACTGGCCCATTCTATGCAAAGCTCTCTCATTAGGGATATCCTGAAAACCCAACTGGCCCATTCTATGCAAAGCTCTCTCATTAGGGATATCCTGAAAACCCAACTGGCCCATTCTATGCAAATCTCTCTCATTAGGGATATCCTGAAAACCCAACTGGCCCATTCTATGCAAATCTCTCTCATTAGGGATATCCTGAAAACCCAACTGGCCCATTCTATGCAAAGCTCTCTCATTAGGGATATCCTGAAAACCCAACTGGCCCATTCTATGCAAATCTCTCTCATTGGGGATATCCTGAAAACCCAACTGGCCCATTCTATGCAAATCTCTCTCATTAGGGATATCCTGAAAACCCAACTGGCCCATTCTATGCAAAGCTCTCTCATTAGGGATATCCTGAAAACCCAACTGGCCCATTCTATGCAAATCTCTCTCATTAGGGATATCCTGAAAACCCAACTGGCCCATTCTATGCAAATCTCTCTCATTAGGGATATCCTGAAAACCCAACTGGCCCATTCTATGCAAAGCTCTCTCATTAGGGATATCCTGAAAACCCAACTGGCCCATTCTATGCAAATCTCTCTCATTAGGGATATCCTGAAAACCCAACTGGCCCATTCTATGCAAAGCTCTCTCATTAGGGATATCCTGAAAACCCAACTGGCCCATTCTATGCAAATCTCTCTCATTAGGGATATCCTGAAAACCTAACTGGCCCATTCTATGCAAAGCTCTCTCATTAGGGATATCCTGAAAACCCAACTGGCCCATTCTATGCAAAGCTCTCTCATTAGGGATATCCTGAAAACCCAACTGGCCCATTCTATGCAAATCTCTCTCATTAGGGATATCCTGAAAACCCAACTGGCCCATTCTATGCAAATCTCTCTCATTAGGGATATCCTGAAAACCCAACTGGCCCATTCTATGCAAAGCTCTCTCATTAGGGATATCCTGAAAACCCAACTGGCCCATTCTATGCAAATCTCTCTCATTGGGGATATCCTGAAAACCCAACTGGCCCATTCTATGCAAATCTCTCTCATTGGGGATATCCTGAAAACCCAACTGGCCCATTCTATGCAAATCTCTCTCATTAGGGATATCCTGAAAACCCAACTGGCCCATTCTATGCAAAGCTCTCTCATTAGGGATATCCTGAAAACCCAACTGGCCCATTCTATGCAAATCTCTCTCATTAGGGATATCCTGAAAACCCAACTAGCTTGTGGACTCTTCAGTACCTCTGATATATAGAATAATTATTCCAAGTGGCTGAAAACATGCTTAAATGTAAAACATGATATGAACATAAGAATAGTCTTACTGGGTCAGACCAATGGTCCATCAAGCCCAGTAGCCTGTTCTCACAGTGGCCAATCCAGGCCCCTAGTACCTGGCCAAAACCCAAGGAGTAGCAAAATTCCATGCTACCAATACAGGGCAAGCAGTGGCTTCCCACATGTCTTTCTCAATAACAGAGTATGGACTTTTCCTCCAGGAACTTGTCCAAACCTTTCTTAAAACCTGCTACGCTATTTATTTATTTAACAAATTTCTCAACTGCCTATTACTAGGCAGCTTACAAATAGCAACATTCATAAAATAACTAAAAACATACAGAAAATAGAATTTAAACAGTCAGTAAACATTTCAAGTCCTTGAAAAAGAACAATTTATCCACAGTGTTCTGTTATATATCAATCAAAACCAGAGTAAACAAGAATCATCATTCATTAGAATGCTTCTCTGCTTTTACCACAACCTCTGGCAATGTGTTCCAGATTTTAACTATTCTCTGAGTGAAAAAAGATTTCCTCCTGTTGCTTTTAAAAGAATTTCCCTGCAGTTTCATCGAGTGTCCCCTAGCGTTTGCAATTTTTGTTATTTTTTAATAAATGTTGTGACCAGCTCTGAACTTGAAGTTTTGCTTATATAAATTAGAATATTCTACTTTGGTACCTATCCAAAACTCCACCCACGTATTACTCGCTAGCAAAATATGAGGAAGCCATTGTCCATTGATGGTCACTTATGCATGTAAATTACTAGAATGCTCCTTATAGTAACATAGTAACTGACGTCAGATAAAGACCCGAACAGTCCATCCAGTCTGTCTCATTGCTATTTCTGGATCATAGACTGTAAAGTCCACCTGGTATTGTCCTGGGTTCCAAATGCTGAAGTTCTATCTAATCAAGCCATTGTGACATCACTGCTGAGGTTGTCTCTTAGGCATTGGTGGAATGAGGCATTATGACATCACAATCTCAGCTCTGGAATGTTGCTACTCTTTGGGGTTCTGCCAGGTAACATAGTAAATGACGGCAGATAAAGACCTGAACGGTCCATCCAGTCGGCCTGTAAGTTATACCCATTAAAAATACATGATTAAATTATCTTATCTCTTCTTTGCTATTTCTGGGTCATAGACTGTAAAGTCCACCTGGTATTGTCCTGGGTTCCAAATGCTGAAGATGCTGTCCAAGCTGTTTGCAGGATATTCTACCATAAAGTCTGGCCAGTAATTCCTCATGTTCCAAGTTAATGGAGTTCCCATTGATGCCTCCCCGGCCCAATATACTGTATGCAGTGCCTTCACCTATACAGATATTGTAGTGGCGTTTAATAAATGTATTCATTTAAGCATCAGCTTGTTGCACTGGCTAAAGTTCACTCCATTATATTCAATGGGCATCCCAGACACTAACCATCTCAAAGTTCACTTTTACTCGACTTAAGTGCAAAACAATTACTACTATGAAGTACTCTTTCTGGCCTGAGGTCCAAAACAGCCCCAAATTCCAATTTGTCCATGTTTTGGTTGAAACCAAAACTTTCCCTGACCAAAACTACTGCCCACTCTCTGCCTCCTAACCAAAGCCACTGATGGCCTCCTGCCAACCCTAAGTCTTCTTCAGGCTTATTTTAGAAGTCCTGGTAGTCTAGTGGCTCTAAGTCAAAATGGCTGCCAAGTCCTTCAGTAGGAGTCTCTCACCTTCACCTTCCCTGAGGTACCCCGCATGCCCAAAGTCAGAGATAACATCAGGCTTTAATGTCACCTGGGTCACATACTGTAAGCCCTATGAGATGGGAATAGTACTTTCATTGTGTGTTAGAAGAGATGAGCTGATAGTCCTCATTCTTTGGCTATCACTGCTCGCTTTCTAAAGTATATGATAACATGCAAGCCTTGTAGTCTTAGTGAGTCATAAAAAAATTCACCCTGAGATTCTGGGTGGGAGGAACGAGTCCTGAAGGCTATACCCCAGTGAGAGGAAATACCACATGAAATTCTTCCTCCCAGCACAGAGCTCTTTAGATTTAATCCAGCACAAACAAGACCCCTGCTGGAAAAGGGCGCTGAACTCCCTCCCTTCAAGATACAAAGCAAAGACAGAAGAAGCTGACTCTTCAGAAACCATCTTTCCAGCTGGAATCCTTGGCAGTGACAAATGGACTCAATCTTTTTCTCGCAGGCTACCTTCCTCCTGAAGTATTGCATTACTGGGGCAACCCTGATCCAGCTCTTGCCAAGACACAGGCTGGAAAAAGCCAGGGTGAACTGGGAAACTAGGCATCAGCTTCAGGACTATATTCTAATGGTTTTTAAGTTGCATAGAGTAGGAAAAATGGCAATGAGTGTCTGTGGATAGCAAGAACAGAGGCAGTTTAAAGTCCTGGAGTCTGTTCCCGGTCTGCATCTGCTGCTATTGTCACCCTCCCTGTCACACTAACCACTCTCCAGTAATTTAATCATCTGAATTTTTGGGAAAAGCAATATTGTGCTTTGCTACTGCCTTCAATCTTCAGTTAAGATCTCTCCTTTGACGTTATTTTTGTTGAAACCGGTCGTAGTTCTCGGTTGGGTCACTAAGTTTAAGGCCACTAGTAAAATAGTAAATGATGGTAGATAAAGACCTGAACCGTTCATCCAGTCTGCCCATTAGTTATTTTAATTAAAAATACCTGATTAAATTCACTTGTCTCTTCTTTGATTTTTCCGGGCCTTAGACTAAAGTCCACCTGGTATTGTCCTGGGTTCCAACTGCTGAAGTTGTCATCTAAGCTTAAATCTCTGAAATCCTATCCAGCCGAGGTAAATAACTACAGGCCTATTTCGAATCTACCTTTTCTCTCCAAAAGTTTAGAGAAAGTAGTTGCAATGCAGCTGTCCAACTATCTTGATCAAACCAATGCTCTTCATTCATGCCAAACAGGCTTTCATCAACATTATTCCACTCTCTTTGATAAATTTCTCTGACTCCTTCCTGCCTTGTTGTACCTCTGCTGTGTCTCCGGATATACCTGACTACTCTTGACTTGCTAATGTAATTTGAAAGTCTTTTCTGTAACATTGCTGTCTGTGTACAGTCTCTTCCTCTGTAAACCGCTCTGAACTGCTGTGGTATTGCGGTATACAAAATAAAGTTTTTGTTATTATTATTATTATTATGTTAGGCCTGACCAACTATGTGTGAACAATTCTAGGTGGCAATCGTGATGTTGGCCACATTATATACTATTGGATGGACTGAGGGACCTAAGGCCTTCTCATGGTTTAGTTCCTACTTGAAAGATCGGACCTTTTCTGTCTCTCATTCTGGCTCCTTTTCCAGTTCTCATCAAGTCATCTGGTGTCCCACAGGATTCTGTCCTTGGGCCTATTCTCTTCAATATTTTGCTCACTCCTCTATTGTTCCAGGCTCTTGGATCCACCTTCTTCATTTCTGCTGATGGCATTCAGTTACTGCACCCTTTCAATTCCAATAATCCTAATGATTACTCCTCAATTTCTCAGAAATTAGACAAAGTTTTCGACTGGTTAACTACAAATAGACAAAATCAATTCTCAGAAAACCTCTACTGTGGTATTTTCTCCAATTAAACATGCACTGAATCTTCCATGTCCTAATTTTAGTTTAATAGGAAGTAGAGAATGACACGGTGACAAAATTCATCACCGTTCCCGTCCCCGCGGATAACTGCGGGAAATAATCCCATGTCATTTTCTAGTGTCTATTTCAACCTCAGTCCTTCTACACCAGCATTCTTCAATGCAAGGCTTGCGGGTCAGTGGTTGTGCCCAATTATACTCTGATTCTTCCCTCTCTCCTTAAAGAATGACTTGAAGATGGTTTCCCGCGGTTATCCGCGGGGACGGGAACGGTGATGAATTTTGTCACCGTGTCATTCTCTAATAGGAAGTCCTTTGACATATCTTCATCTATCAGAATTCATGGTGTCACTCTTGACATTACATTGTCAATTCAATCACACATTTCTAATATAGTTTCTTCATCTTTTCTACAGCTTCGTCAACTTCGCTCAGTTCTATCAAGAGAGTCTGGGATAGGCACGTGGTATCTCTCGGAGAGAGAAAGAGATAATGGTTCCTGCAGATGGGCAGACTAAATGGGTCATTTGGCCTTTATCTGCCGTCATGTTTCTGTTTCGGTTAGGTCTCTACTAAGTAGAAACTCTTTACAAATCCTCTTATACTCACTGGATATTTCAAGATTAGATTACTGTAACTTGATATTAATTGGTCTCCCACAACTCCAGCTAGTGCAAAATACCACACTCAGGCTTCTTTACCTTCACTCAAAATTTGACCATTTGCTCCCAGTCTCCTTTAGGATTCCTTTCAAATACAACAGATTCAGACTTTTGGTCTCCCTCGATTCTTGTCTAGCTACCTGACTCCATATTCGCCTAAGAGGAACCTTCATTCCTCTCACCAGCATTTATTGTCTATTTCATCATTCAGGTGGATATTTCTGGATGTACATAGAGACTCCAGTTTTTCCGTAATGGCAACAACACTTTGGAACTCTCATCCACTTTACTTGCATTCTGAAAAATCTTTTAAGGCATTTAAAGCTTATTATTACAAAATGGCATATGATTCTAACTCTTAATTGTCTTCTTCTACTTCGTGGTCATCTGACATGGTCCCTGACACTCTATTTTAATCTACCCTCCTTTTTGTTTTTCCCTTAAAACATTGTAAACTTCCCTGCCCTTATGTCAATATTTTTTGTGAACCTGTCTTTGTTTTTATTGGATTTTAATTATCCCCAGCTGTTTTTACATTTTGTAAACCACTTTGATTTGACTTTTTTTTTCTCATTAATGGCAGTTTATCAAATAAAATAGCTGTAACTCTAACCTCACTCCAGCCTATCCAACCACCCCGTTGTTTGCAGGATATCTACAGTAAAGTCTGCCCAGTACCGTCCTCATGTTCCAAGTGAGTGGAGTTCCCATCGATGCCCTCCCCAGCCCATTAATGCACCTTAACAGACTTAGGGCCCCTTCTACAAAGCCGCGGTAGTGAGTCCTGGCGTGGCAAATGCAACAAAGCTCATAGGAATTGAATGGGCTTCATTGCGTTTGCCATACCAGAAATCGCTATTGCAGCTTTGTCAAAGGAGACCTTAGAGCATGCTAAGTCGATTTATTGCACGCTAATCAACTTAGCACTAAAAATTTCCTATTAAATCGAATATCTGAAAGTAACTGAAGAACCGCCCTCCAACTGGGAAACATTTGTGAAAAAGACGGAGGCAATAGATGATAACTTTGCCTATGTACAGCTCTAATTTTCATCAGCTTTCTTTTGATGGAATAGGCTGTTTTTGTAACTCACAGCATTCCCAATGCACTGCATAAATGACATGCAAATTGCCACAGCATTGAAACATTTGGATTGACATAAAACAGCAGATATCACTAAAGTAATCTGCTGTGGTTTGCTGCATCGTGTGTTTACCACATGACAGAAAGAGAGACTTAAAAAAAAAAACACAAAAAAAACCCCATGAAAAAAATCCATGGTGGCCCACTAGGCCTCAGGCCCCAACCCCTACCCCACAAATATTCTCTGGTGGCCCAGTGAGCTCCAGATTCCCTAATAAGGGAGGCAATTACTTATAAGCAGTGGTCTCAAACTCAAAACCTTTGTGGGGCCACATTTTGGATTTGTAGGTATTTGGAGGGCCGCAGAAAAAAATAGTTAATGTCTTATTAAAGAAATGACAATTTTGCAAGAGGTAAAACTCTTTATAGTTTATAAAACGTTCCTTTAACAGCGTGTCTGGCCGGCTCCCTTGCTCAGTCGATCGTTCCATTCAAAGCCGCGGGAGCGCCTGCGTCGGAAGCCTCTCTGATGTTGAAACATCAGAGAGGCTTCCGATGCAGGAGTGGATAGCGCGAGGAGCCGCCACCCGTGGCTTTGAACGGAACGATTGACTGAGCAAGGGAGCCGGCCAGACATGCTGCTGCTCCACAAGGAAGGGAACGGAAGGGGAGGGGAAAGAGAAATGCTGGTGTGGATGGCACGAGGAGCCGCCGCCGGCTGCAGCTTTGACCAGAACAATCAACTGCAGCAAGGGAGCAGTTGATCATCGCGTCCATGAGTTTGAGACCGCTGCTTATAAGGAAGACTAACCTCTTAGTTATAATAATTTTATTCTTCTATACCGCCAACAATCAAACGACTTCTAGGCGGTTTACACAGAAGAGAAACTGGACAATCAGCGAAGTACAAAGTATTGAGAATAAAAGTACAACATGTTATCTAAAGTATAGACAGTTTAAAATTATTGTTATAAATAAAACTTCAGTTAAGAAATGAATTTATCAAATAGTACAGTCTTAATCCCTTTTCGAAATGCGCTATAAGTTGAAGTACTGCTAGGGGTCAGGCACCACCATTTTACGAGAACAGAAGGGTCCCTCCGAATGTTTGGTCAAAGACCTCCCTGTGCCAGGTGGCTTGACCTGGGGTGTGTGGGCCACAGTGCCTCCACCAGAGGTTCCCTGGACCAGATAGCCTTAGGGTGGGATGGCTGCTGGGCTCTCTTGGGCCATGAGTCTTCTGAAGTAAAGTGGTACATCCCACCTCAGATGACCCTTCTGCGTCTGCACTGCATCTAAATAAACATTTGGCACTAACTTGTGTCAGAATTTAACTTTTTTTTTTTAATGTTTAGCAATTTCAAATTTAACAGGTCTGCACGCCATCTGTGCTACCCTCAATCTCATGATGTTATGGTGGATTTTTCCAAGCTAATATCCTGCCTGCAAGAACTTCTAAAAATTTCATTGTCAACAGAATCCTGCAAGTCTGACTTGTGATATTTGATCTTTGAGTTATTTGAAGGAGGCCTGGAAATGTCTCATCAAAACAGAACAGGATTTCTTTGCCCAGGTTCACATCATTTACTTACTAACACTGTTTCGTCTCCTGCCATCGTAAGGGCAAAACCCTTTTCTGGTTAATGGGACAAAGAAGGAGGCCTGGAGCTGACTGAGATCTCGATCTACAGTAGTGAGAGTGAGAATCAAAGGTGGAGGTGGCAATGCCTGGAACAAAGTCAAGTAATGGCAGATAAGGACCAACATGGCCCATCCAGTCTACCCAACCTCCTCCGCCCCACATTAATCCTCCTGTCATATTGGTCCCAAACACACCCACAACCTATCACCCTGCTTTTGGAACCCTCCTACAATCGTGGGTCAGCCAAGTGCTGGCTACTCTCCTGTTCTCCCAGGCTGCGGTACCTTGGAATTACCCAACTGGTCGCCTTGGAGCAATCTACTATTTAGCATACCAACAAAGGGGGCAGAGGCCATGCCAGTAACCCATGTTGGACATGCTGAAGCAGATATAGAGAGCAATGGTAGGATAAGGTTCAGGGATCATCTAAGGAGGGGAATGGTCTTGGGTTTTATATGGAAATTTATATGTATCTATCCAATGTGTATAAATCTCAACTGGATGGACCGTATGGACAGTGGGGTAGCGAGGGTGAATGCCCCTTCCCTATATCTTTTAACTGGCACGAGAAGCCACCAACCTGCTGCCTGCATCGTCTTCGGCGCTCTCTCTGGCGTCGCTTTCTAAGTGCGGGTCCCAGAAGCAGTGGCGTACCTAGGGTATGTGGCACCCGGGGCCCATCATTTTTTGACACCCCCCCATGTAAAAAATATTTTTTGTAATGACCATGAAACGGAATAAATGGTCAGAATAGAAACAGGCAGTGAAAATTTTCTTATATTCCAAACATAACATAACATAAATTATGTCTGAATTGTCATGACATCAGAAGTACATATGGAGTAGTTGCAGGTGATGCTTGGGACAGTTCTGATTGTGTTAGTTCGGTTTTATGTGTTTTTTGAATAGAAGGGTTTTTATTTCTTTTTGAAGGTTTTGCAGTCTGTGGTCGATGTCAATTGGTTGTAGAGTTGGGGGTCGAGTGTTGCAGCTCGATTGGCTAGGAGGTTGTCGAACAGTTTTTTTCTTTTGACGTTTTTGGTTGGAGGGTGTGTGAATGGTGCGTGAGTTCTCCTATGTCTGTTTGAAGTGGATTGAATTATTTAGCTGAAGAAATTAGTTACCCCCTCATCCCACACATATTAATTCTCTTCCATTTTTGTTCCCATTATAAAAAACACTGATAAGTTCCCAGAAAAAAAATACATTAAAATAAGAAGTGAAAACAAAGGCCCCTACAGATGAGAACATAACATAAGAATAGCCTAACTGGGTCAGACCAATGGTCCATCATGCCCAGTAGCCCATTCTCATGGTAGCCAATCCAGGACACTAATACCTTGTCAAAACCCAAAGAGTAGCAACATTCCATGCTACCGATCCAGGGCAAGCAGACACTTCCCCCATGTCTTAATAACAGATTATGGACTTTTCCTCCAGGAATTTGTCCAAATCTTTCTTAAAACCAGCTACACTATCTGCTTTTACCATAACTTCTGGCCACTTCATTTTTAAGTTTAGATCTTTCCTTTCAAACAGAGACCTTGCTAGATGTCAAATACAGCACAAGGTAACTTCACATGGACTTAGCTGTGCAGGAAATGTGAATCTCCTCATATACCCACCATATAGTGCAAAAAGGTGCAAAGGTCTGTTTTTTTCTTTCGATCACTACATAGCCTAATGCCACACAAGCAGCACTGTTACAAACATATTCTGTAGGTCAATGCTAAGGATAACAAAGTTTCCTTCCTTGGACCAGAAGGAGATACTGATAAACCACTGGAAGAGATCCCAAAACAACACCCAAAGACCCACTCAGTGTGTGAACCAGTTGAGTGGAGTGGACTAACTGGGGGGTGGAAATGGGCCCAGAGTTTGCTCAGCAGAATTTCCCAGACCACCTCTTCCTCTCAACACATTGACACGCTGCCACCACCACCACTAGGAACACCTCACTGGGTAGGCCAGCTATGCTATAAACTTTATAAAACACGTTATTATATTTTCTTATAAAGCACATATTTTAACTGAACTCTCTGACATCCTCAGCCTTTCCATTCACAAAAATAGAAGGAAGAAAAGTTCCCATTTCCTGCTGTCTCATGTCCCCGGCCTATACAATATTTTTTTTCTGCAAACCCTTCAAAAGTCTGACCAAATCCTCATTTCACTTGCATTATAAAGTACTGAGGATGCAATCTCTACCCAATCCCAGGTCCTAAAGTCTAAGACAGTAGCGCAAACTAATGCTGCCAGATTCAGGAAATAAAAATTTCGATTCGATTCAGCCTATTGAATTGGTTTTTCAATTCGATTTTCCTGCCCAGTTGGGTGATTTTTTTCAAAACTCCTGGTGGGTTTTAAAGCTTTTTCACCCCCTTTGGCTTCTCCTAACCACACTGGCGCTGTGGTGTAAATAAAATAAAGAAACAAAAAGGACTTTTCCTCTCTCTGTTAAATCCTAGCTCACGTTTGCAGTCCAACACCAGCTCTGGCAGGATACACATTTCAAATCTGACATATTATAATCACAAAACAGAAAATAAAATTAATTTTTCTACCTTTTGTTGTCTGGTTATATTTCAAATCTTGTTGGTCCAAGGCTCTGGTTTTCTTCTGATAACTTGTTTGCCAGGGTTTCCTTCTTTCTTCTTTCTGCATGCTAACCATCCATCTGCCAACTCTGTCCTCCCTTTCCATTTCCCTTCCCTTCCCAGGAAGTCTGGTATCTTTCCTTTTTTTCATCTCCCCCCCTTAATACTCCACTGCCCAGAAGTGATGTCAGAGAGAGCGCTGTCGCAGGCAAGTTGGTGGCTGCTTGTTCCGAAGTTAAAAAGGTATGGGGAATGGTTAGGGGGGCAGAGAGGAAGGGGGGGGGCGGCACCCCGAGCACGTTGGCGCCCGCGGCAGACTGCCCCCCCCTTACTACATCACTGCATCTGGGTCTCTCTCTCTCTCTCTCTGTTGTTATATATTATGCTAGGATGTCCCCTCCTTAGCACACCCTTCAACACCCTCCTAAAGACATTACTCACTTCCAAAGGTTTAGGTGGCATCGTAACCACACCGTTCACCTCCAGAGGCTTCCACAACGTCACCTTTCTAGCCACCCATGATGGATTGCAATGGCTTGAACCTTCTCGCCATGATCTCTCCATTTTATAGATTTCCATCCTTGCTCCGTCATTCAATCACATACATATTTTCATGGCTTCGTCCCCTCATTTAGCAAAAAGTCGTGCACATCTCATTCTTTTAATGACTCGTTGCTTAATAGTTCAAAGTCTAATAGATGCTGGCACTGTCACCTTGAAATAGGGACACTGGATCACTTGTTGTTTTACTGTCCCTTGATACTCAATTTTTGGAAATCAATATGGGAAAAGATTAATATGATACTTGGTGTCTCTATGCCATTGACATACGAGGTGGTTTTATTTGGAACATTATTAAGACGTAAGAATCCAATCGGCAAACATAGAAGAAGATTTCTTTTGATTATGACGGGGGTTGCTATGCAAATGAGAACCAGGAACTGGAAAAATTATGACAGGTTAAACCTTTCCTTTTGGTGGGAAACATTGTGCTTATATTACAGGTATGAGAGAATGAATGCGGAACAGGTGGGAAACAAAAAGTTTAAAGAAGTCTGGGGTCCATTGGAAACATTTGTTCAATTGTAGAGTGATTAATTGATAAGATCCTTAATTCATGGAATTCCTTAATTTTCCACCCACATCCAGCTAGGGAGGGGGGAGGGTATTTCATGTTTAATATTTGTGCAAATATTTTATCTATTTATTGCTTCCATTTCCACGTCACACATACCTATACATGCTCTAGGCGACATTACAGCGGAAGGGGTTAGAAGAGGGTACGGAGGACTGTGGAGGGCAGGAAGGAGTGGAGAGGAGAGGTAGGAGCACCATCTATGTAAACGATATGTAAATGAATTAAAGGAATATGTAAAAAGGAACCGTTAAACAATAGAATTCAGTTAATAAAATGAAAAGAATAGGTGTAAAAACAATGTAATAAAATTTAAAATAATTCATAAATTGGAAGAAAAAATTGAAAACAAAAGCAAATAAGTCTGGCAGAAGTGAAATATAAGTGCTCTTAATTGGTTATATCTGTATGTTTATTTGTGTGCACTTGTTGGTAAGTTCGGAAAACTAACAAAGATTTAAATTAAAAAAAAAAACAACTTTTAGTAAGCTCAGACTTCACTTTTCGGACCGTGTCAGCAGAAAATGAATGGTGCAGGATGCAGGGTGCAGCGCCCGAGATCTGTAAACAGCCAGGAAGGAGTTGTGTTAATTACAGAAATCGCCTCTTAATGGCTTCAGTGTGAGATGCTGCAGAGATATCACACATTGATTGATTGATTGATTTTTGTTCACACTTCATTAAATGTTTCCTCAGTCCCAAGTTCAAAGTGAGATGCAAATGCTAAAGGTCAAAAAGTAGGCGTATAATACACATATCCTGAAGAGGCGTGTGAGCTCTATCTACCCCCCTCCCCCCACCAGCCATCAACACAGCCCATGATTTCTTAACTAAGCTCTTGTTATATCACACACCTATTGTGCCATAACACCTTGATCCGTGAAAATATGTGCTCGACTCATACAGATGAAAAAATAACAGTCATCCTATGTTTTGCAAAAAATAGCCAGTTATTAAAACAAGATCATTGATTTGGAACAGCCACAATGCCAAAATCTTTCAACCAGCAAGTCCATAAGAACATACGAATAGCCTTACTGGGTCAGACCAATGGTCCATCAAGCCGGACAATCCAGGTCATAGTACCTGGCCAAAATCCAAGGTGTAGCAACATTCCATACAGAATCTCAAAGAATAGCAAAATTCTGGAATCCTGGAGAGTAACAAGATTCCGGAATCCCAGAGAATAACAAAAGATTCTAGAACCCCAGAGGAGCAACATTCCATGCTACCGATCCAGGGCAAGCAGTGGCTTCCCCCATGTCTTTCTCAATAACAGACTATGGACTTTTCCTCAAAATCTTTCTTAAAACCAACTACGCTATCCGCTCTCCAACTCAAACGGAAGTCCCCGAAACCCAAGGGATTATTTTGGGGTTAAAGGTGAAAGGCAGACTTGTTAAACAAGCTCATTCCCTCCTCTGCCCATAAAACAATCCCGTGAAATTTCCTATATATTAGTGGGGGTTGTTAAGATTCTTACGAAAGGGGAATATGGAAGAGAAATGGGGCCCTTTAACCAAACTGCGCTAAAAAGCAGCCTTAGCTTATCCTTACGTGGGCCATTCCTGCAGGCATCAATCTTTGACATCTAGATCATTTCAAGGTCCTGTCTTGTATATTTTTTGTACTCATTTATGTCCACCACCTCCTACCTTTTCCTACCAGACCTTTTTTTCAACCCTTTAATTAATTTTCCACAAGTGAGCAAAACCTTCTAATTCTAATTACATTTTTGGTGACTGGTGACAATTAATGACTCCCAACGCCCTCTCTATGTAAGGGCGTTTCAACCCCAACGGGCCTTTCTGCAAACAAATACAACATAATTAATACTCCATCCTTATATATTAAATATTAAACCTATCCAATAATTTATAGTGTCCCCCAAACATAGCCTCTAAGGGCTCCTTTTATGAAGGCGCGTTAGGGCCTTAACGCCCGGAATAGCGCACACTAAAATGCCCCGCACACTAGCCGCTACCACCTCCTCTTGAGCAGGCGGTAGTTTTTCAGCTAGCATGCACTATAAACGCTAGCAGACCTTCGTATAAATCTCCACATAACCATTTAGGGCTGCTATTACTAAGCTGCGTTAGTAGTTTTAGCACGCGCATAAGAACATAAGCAATGCCTCCGCTGGGTCAGACCTGAGGTCCATCGTGCCCAGCAGTCCGCTTACGCGGCAGCCCAACAGGTCCAGGACCTGTGCAGTAATCCTCTATCTATACCCCTCTATCCCCTTTTCCAGCAGGAAAATGTCCAATCCTTTCTTGAACCCCAGTACCGTACTCTGCCCTATTACATCCTCTGGAAGCGCATTCCAGGTGTCCATCACACGTTGGGTAAAGAAGAACTTCCTAGCATTCATTTTGAATCTGTCCCCTTTCAATTTTTCCGGATGCCCTCTTGTTCTTTTATTTTTCGAAAGTTTGAAGAATCTGTCCCTCTCTACTCTCTCTATGCCCTTCATGATCTTGTAAGTCTCTATCATATCCCCTCTAAGTCTCCTCTTCTCCAGGGAAAAGAGTCCCAGTTTCTCCAATCTCTCTCTATTTCTCTCTGTCTCCCTTTCTCTCTCTCTTTCTTTCTATCTCTGTCTCTCTCTGTCTCCCTTTCTCTCTCTCTTTCTGTCCCTCTCTACTCTCTCTATGCCCTTCATGATCTTGTAAGTCTCTATCATATCCCCTCTAAGTCTCCTCTTCTCCAGGGAAAAGAGACCCAATTTCTCCAATCTCTCTCTATCTATCTCTCTCTATTTCTGTCTCTCTCCCTTTCTCTCTCTCTTTCTTTCTATCTCTGTCTCTCTCTGTCTCCCTTTCTCTCTCTCTTTCTGTCCCTCTCTACTCTCTCTATGCCCTTCATGATCTTATAAGTCTCTATCATATCCCCTCTAAGTCTCCTCTTCTCCAGGGAAAAGAGTCCCAGTTTCTCCAATCTCTCTCTATATATCTCTCTCTATTTCTGTCTCTCTCCCTTTCTCTCTCTCTTTCTTTCTATCTCTGTCTCTCTCTGTCTCCCTTTCTCTCTCTCTTTCTGTCCCTCTCTACTCTCTCTATGCCCTTCATGATCTTGTAAGTCTCTATCATATCCCCTCTAAGTCTCCTCTTCTCCAGGGAAAAGAGACCCAATTTCTCCAATCTTTCAGCGTATGAAAGGTTTTCCATACCTTTTATCAAACGTGTCGCTCTCCTCTGGCGTTAGTTCTAGCTGCGTAGCACAGGTTTAGTGCACACTAAAATTCTGCGTGCACTACAAACGCTATCGCACCTTAGTAAAGTTAAATTGCTCAGAGAGAGAACAAGAAGAACATAACATAAGAACATAAGAACCGCCATCTCCAGATCAGACCTTCGGTCCATCAAGTCCGGCAATCCGCACACGTGGAGGCCCAGCCAGGTGTACACCTGGTGTAATTCTAGTCACCCATATCCCTCTATGCCTCTCGTAAGAAGATGTGCCTCTAGTTTGCTTTTAAATCCTAGAACGGTGGATTCCGCAATAACCTCCTCTGGGAGAGCATTCCAGGTGTCCACCACTCGCTGCGTGAAGCAGAACTTCCTGACATTTGTCCTGGACTTGTCCCCCCTCAGCTCCAGTCCATGTCCTCTTGTCCGTGTCACATTGGACATTGTAAATCATTTTTTTTTTCCTGCTCTATTTTGTCGATTCCTTTCAGTATTTTGAAGGTCTCGATCATATCCCCTCGCAGTCTCCTTTTCTCAAGGGAGAACAATCCCAGTCTCTTAAGTCGTTCCTCGTATTCCAAGTTCTCCATACCTCTTATTAGCTTCGTTGCTCGTCTCTGCACCCTCTCCAGCAGTTTTATATCCTGTGAAGAAAAAGTTTATTGGAAATTCATGATAATTTATTTGTCATCATAACATTCAAATTGTTTTATTTATATCATCTGGATAATCCCCTTTTGTTGCTTTAAATAACTTGATACATGGGCTTGATGTTTTAAGGCTTGATTCTGCAATATCTATAAGGGGTAATTTGAGCAAATTTTCTATTTCCACTATTAAACGACATGCTAATTTTTTCATTAGTGTTTCAAGTTTATTTAAAAATTTGATTTCATCCCAAAATCATAATCCAATACGATTTACAAATAACGATAAAATCGGGGGGAAAGAGAAAAACACATTGATTAAACCAGACAGTTAATACAACTTTTGGCCAACCAAACACAACAGGGGAAAAAAGAAGAAAAAAAAAAGAGGATTAAATACAATTTGTAAACAGAATAAAAAGAGCATAGGTGATGAAACAATAGGATGGGAAAAGATTACCCGCTCAATTTTCTCTTAACAGCATTATTAGTCCGCTAAAGAGTATCCTGATTATATAGAATTCAAATAGTTCAGTTAAAGGTGTCCTTAAAAAGCCAACTTTTCAGGAGACTTTTGAACTTACTAAGTCATTTTTCTTCCCTTATATTGATTGGGAGCGAATTCCAGAAAAGATTGATTGGGGCCGTGACAGAAAAGATCGTGCATGGCTATTAATACATAATCCCCTATCAGCACCTTTTTTTTATCAGTGATATCATTTATCATTTATTGAACGTGATATACCGCCTTAGTTGCGGTACAGTTTAAGGCGGTGTACAATAAAATATATGAAATAAAACAAAAAAAGGAACGCCATTCAAATAGGAAAGTGCGCTACTTTCATACAGAAAATAGAAAACCATTCACGGTCTGTCACTGCATTAATCGGCTGAGGGTGGCAATGTAGCAGAACAGGCTCCACCCGGCGTGTGAACAGTGCACTCTGAGGCCAGGATTCGCCAAAAAACGGTGTTAAAAACCGACGGGGCGCTGTCACAGGCGCCCTTGTAGTGAATTCAAAAGTGCGAGTCATGCTCAAAAAAATCGCACATGTAACTGAGGTCGGCGGACAGTAGCGAAGATTCGCTAAATTTACACGCGTCAAGTCACCGCTGATAGTGATTGGCACATGCGCAGGAAAGAGGCGTGAATGTACTCGTGTGCCGGGAAAGCAACGCAACACAATAAGCACGGCGTGAGCAGTTCGCGTTGCAAAGGCCAGCGTGAAAATAAAGTAAGAAAGGAAGGGAGGGGAGGAGCAACTTCGGCTTTTAACAAACGCGCATAAACCAGGCCTTTCTCGCCCCCAAACTACTAAAATTCAGGTAAATCTTGTAATTTGTTTTTTAATGTAAAATTTTATCATGAACCACAGCCAGAAACACCTGAGATGTGGGTATCATAAATGCGCTCAAAAAGCCTCTCCCATGAAAAAAAAAAACCTACAGTTTACGAGAACATGTAACTTTTATTTTCATTAGCCAATATAAAGCACATGCCACAAGATGCACTTTTAACAGTGCTGGCACTGTACCGGCACCCTCAGACCAGTCGCCAAAAACGGACGCCGCGCTCAGGAAATGGCTCAGCGATTTTCAATAATCCAACGGAGTGCCCATTCCAATGTTGACGAGCCCATTTGCATGTCATTGTCGGAGACGGCTAGAAAGCTCGCTAAAGACAGAGATAATCCGTTTTGATAATTCGCCGCTGAAAAGTGTGCAGGCTAAACCGTCGGAAAACAGTTTAGCGATGGCGTTCAAGTTTTGAGAATCTGGCCCTGAGTCTACAACTATCGCAAGATGCCTGAGTGTAGGGTTAACAGACGTCCGGACGGTTTTTCAAAACCCGGCACTTTGAAAAGCTTTCATTCGGGCAGTAGGGCATCTGTACATGCACGGATGTCCTGCCTGACAAGAACAGGCAGCGAGGGGGAGGAGGGGGGGATTGGAGGCGGGGCTGTGTTGGGATTGGGGGCGTGATGGGGCATGGATGGGTGGGACTGGGTAAGCCCGGGGGTGGGTCTAAGGGTCCTGAGAGCATCTCACAGAAAGGCATTTTTTTTGCTGAGATTAGCACACTTATCGCAGTTGAGGAAAACCGAGAGAAAAATGAATTTTAAAATAAATCTCAACAGCAGGGAAGAAAAAGCACAGAACACAGGGAGAGAAAAGAAATACCTGCAAACCAGAGAGACCCCAATTAAAGCATTTCACACAGCTCAAAGGGTCCAGACGGCTCTGAGCCGCATGGGTGTGACATGTAGGTTCTAGTCAGGCCTTCTGGAACCCCACGGTCAAAGGTGCTACGAGACAGATTGAAGAAATCTGACATGTCACAGCAAAAGGTTCCCTAGCCGAGGGCTCCATCAGCGCAGGATTTGCCTCGACTCCATTAGACGCCCTTGTCTTCCGCGTAGGACTTTCTAACGTGACTTGTGGTCAGCGATGGAATGCGTGGCACCTCTTGCTTCGATTGTTTTTGCACAAGCATTTTGTGATGGATGATTACATTTTTATTCTAGCTAATAAATCAGTAACCTGAGCATGTGTTCGTTACACATTTTCCCTGTGTATTCTGAGAGAGTTTGACTTAAATCTTCTTGGGAGCTTCAGGAAGGCCGTGAAAACCTTCCTCTTCACAAACCCAGAAATGCCATTCAGAGTCAACGCAGCTACGCCACCTAATCTCGCCAGATGTTGCTTAATGCATATGTTTTATTGTCATGTCTATATTGTAAATTATAAACATGGCTTTGATTTAGAAGCATTGCAGCAATATTGAAAGGTGTCAGGTCAAAAGCGCGCCAGGACAAAGGCACGAGCAGACAACTGAGCGCAGCGCGGAGACGCGCGCCAAAGGAAAAGACTGTTTTAGGGGCTACGACGGGGGGGTGGAGGGGAACCCCCCCACTTTACTTTATACAGATCGCGCCGCATTGTGGGGGCGTTGTGGGGGGTTTGAGGGGTTGTAACCCCCCACATTTTACAGAAAACTTAACTTTTTCCCTGTGGTCAGTGAAAAAGTTACGTTTTCACTAAAATGTGGGGGGTTACAACCCCCAAACCCCCCACAACGCCGCTGCGATCTGTATTAAGTAAAGTGGGGGGGGCTCCCCAACAAAACCCCCTGTCGCAGCCCCTAAAAACAGTCTTTTTCTTCAGCGCGCGCCTCCGTCTTGCGCTCAGTTGTCGGCGCGCGCCTTTGTCTTCCGCGTTACTGTCTATGAACCATACTGAAAAGGCGGCTGATCTTGATAAAGCCTATGGGCCAGTCCCTTCCCAGCATTATGAAGAAAATGTATTGAAAGCGCAAGCCAAGAGCAAACGGCTTGAAAAGATAAGTGATTCTTTTGCTTCTTTCAAGAAATGTTGGAAGCTAATTGCACAGTAAGTATTTCAAGAAAATAAATGATAAAACGAACATTAAAAAATTAAAAAACATATTTCAAAAAAAGCAGATATATGCCGACAGTGATTCACTTAGCCGATTTACATAATATATGACTGTTGGAGGCATATCTGACAAATCTGCTAACAAAGGAGAGTTGACTGTATTTTGTACTAATTATTAAGGTTGCGTTTTTTGGGGGAGATATATTGTAATTTATGTCATCTCTGTCCTGTCTCGATTCTATTGCGAATGTGCTTTGTAACTGAGCAAATAAATAAAAAAACTTGGCTTTCTATGCCGCCCCAGCAACCTGCACATCATATATAGTGCCGTAGACTGTGCGATCTTTATAGCCCTGGAAGCCCTCAGATATGATAAACCTGTATTTGTAGGTTTCTCTGTCCTCCTTCTGCAGGAGATCAGAGTCCGTCTCTTGTGCCACAGTGAACGCTCCTGTAACCTTTCTAAGCTTTGCACACACAGTGCGTCTTCCTTCTTTCATTTGGATTAATGGTGAGGAATAAAGGTCATGCGTTCATTATATGCAGGTGCTTTCTCTGTCCCTACTGGGCTCACAATTTAAGTCTAAGTGACTTGCTTAAGGTCACAAAAACCTGGAAATTGAACCCCGTTCTCTAGGATCTCACCCCACTATACTAAACCCGGTGGCATAGCGAGGTGAGTGGCGCCCGGGGCAGTGGTATCTTATGTGGGCCCAGGCTGAATATCAGGCCAACCCTGTGTCCTCTCCTGCCCCCTCCCCAAAGAATGCCTCTTCTCTCCCCCTCCGCCACCCACTTCAAAGATCCCCCCATCCCTGCTCATATCCTCTAGTACCACAAGAAGTCATAGGGGGTAATTTTTAAAGGCAGCTGTGAGGGGGCAGGGGCCATTCATCTGCACCTGAAGATCCCCCCGCCCTCTTCTCCACCCCTTTTCCTCACCCCCCCTGCCCTGCACACGATCACCTCCCTTTTTAATGAACAACATCGTGTCAGCTGTCCCTCTAATGTCACTTCCTAGATGCCGGGCCCGGAACTGATGTCAGAGAGCGGCAAAAGTTCATGGGAAGGGGAGAACGCGCTTGGCAGGGGCGCAGAGAGGAGGACGTGTGCTAGCGCCCTCCCTCCCTCCCTTACAACGCCACTGACTAAACCTTAGGCTACTCCTCCACTCCTCCTGTGACATTTTTTTCAAGGTGTGTGTGTGGGTGCTTTTAAGAAAATTCTCAAAAAGTTGAGAGTAGTTCAGAATACGGTGTTCGTCTTATTTTTGGTTTCAAAAAATGGCAGCATATAACTCCGTTTTATCAAAAGTTTCATTGGCTGCCATTGGAATCCAGAAGTTCTCGTGTATCTTAGCCTGAGTTACATTAATAAGAGCTCTCGAAGAGTACATTTGTTTGCATATCCCTCAATAAAATCCTGTCATTACAAAAGGTTCCTCGACAGAACCTTTTCTTTTCAGGCGGCCACACTGAATACATGGCTTGCCAAAATTGTGTTAGAAGCTTCCTCTTATCTTAAGTTTAGAAAACAGATAAAAACTCAATTATTCATTAGACTGGCAAACTAATGTATCTTATTACTTACTTATAATTTTTATCTCATTTTAAATTGTTTGTATCTTCCCACTGTAAGCTTTAACTTTGCTGAAATTTTAGATGATTTCAATTTTAAATATCTATTTGTACTGTATTTATAATGATTGATTGATGTGAACCGCCTAGAACTCCCGGGTATGGCGGTATATAAAAAGAAACTATTATTATTAGAAATGCCAGAGGTTATTTTCAGTTATAAGGGGAGGGTGATGGGATCATAATTATTCTGAGGTCTCAAAAGAATCCTTCAGGTGAGTTGGGCTGGTCCAGGACAAAATCACACATTTTTTTCACATTTCAGAGCAAAAACTCTCTTAATTTTCAATCAGGCCACCGTATGAAAAGGGGCAAGTGCAGGGAAGGTTCTAGAACCGTCAAGGGTCGGTGAATTCTCAACACGTGCATGAAAAATTAGATGCATTAGGAATTTTTCGAAATGTATCACTAAACCTTAAAGGACCAGTGAATGAAAATATCTCCAACTGTGACTGACTGACTGATAATTGGTGGGGGGAGGGAGAAACATTCTCCACTCCCCCCCCCCCATATCATAGGACATTTCAATTAAAAATTGAGAAGGCTCAGAAGTCGAGACCTCACAGAGCAATGTGCAAAAGGAATGCTCTTCCCCCATCCTGTAATGATCATGGTTTTTAATGGGCCTGTGACAACGGATCGGGAGGGGGAAGGGAGTGCCACTTATTTGACAGTCAACAGTTCAATTAGCAAGCCTTCCTTGATAAGATATTCAGCAATAATTTATGTTCAGCTAATGTGACCTTTGCTTTTAATAAAATGGAAAGTTGCAGCTGATCTGCGTAAACCAGAGGGGATTTCACAGTTCGTTAAAAAGAACAAAGAACAGCCCAGCCCATGGCCCATTACAGAGTGACATATCTCACCTTTGGGGGCTCTTCCCCTTCAGAGCAGGAGCCATGCAGGCCAATTCCTAGAAATTTCTGACAGCTTCTACAAGCTCCTCCATTGAAAAGGAAACCCTTCATGTTCTTTTGCTTTGGGTGAATATTCAGCCGACACCGTCAAACACCAGCCACAGTGATCCAAAACTATGCGGATAGTCACACTCGATTACACGTTTCCTCAATCCAAGTTCAAAGAGAGTTAAAATGCTAAAACTAAACTTATCAGAGACAGCTGCAAAAAAAATTAACAAATTGTCAAGAGGAGGAAAAACTTACAATAACCAAAAATGGCTCCTCAGTAATAAAATAGACAATTAGTTATGGAGGTGTTTTCCTAAAGATTCGCTTGTGCTATCTGCTATAGGACTCATGTTATTTCTATGGCCATGAGCACATCATTAGTAAAAGACCCCCTAAATATAAAATATTGTTGTTCTTATGTAAGTGAAAATGGGGAAACATCAATTGTAAACGCGCCACCAGATCAGTGCAGAAGTACCCATTATTGGCATCAAACGGGTTAATCAAAAATCATTGGACCTGTTTGGTGCTGGAATTACATGTTAAACAAATGTGAGGAGAATCTGAACACAGGTAAGGCCAAATGGCCCATCCACCATCTCCTCCTCCCCTAAGAGATCCCAGGCGCACTGTCAGACACAGTCTCTGTCTCCACCACCTCTTCTGGGAGCCTGTTCCATGCATCTACCACCCTTTCTGTAAAAAAGTATTTCCTTAGATTACACCTGAGCCTATTACCTGTGAACTTCATCCTATGCCCTCTCATTCCAGAGGTTCCTTTCAAATGAAAGAGACTTGACTCATGCGCATTTACATCACATAGGCATTTAAACGTCTCTATCACATCTCCCCTCTCCCGCCTTTCCTTCAAAGTATACAGAGTGAGATCTTCAAGTCTATCCCCAAACGCCTTATCACGAAGACCACACACCATTTTAGTAGCCTTCCTCTGGACCGACTCCATTCTTTTTATATCTTTTTGAAGGTTCGGCCATCGCCTTGTCAACTTGTCTGGTGCTAGAATTGTATATTAAACAATTCATTTCAAGAGCAATGTAGATGCTTATCCATATACTCTTTTGGAAACTAACTTTCCAACCACAGATCTCCTCGGTTGTTCAACGCTGCTATTTCAAAATTTGCATGATCCGCTTGCTCGCGCCATTTCTCTTTCCCTCTGCACTCAATATCATAATCCACTCCCTAGTAATACATCAATTGGACTACTATAAAGCCCTTTACCAAGATATTAGATGTAAAAATCTCCATTGTTTCCAACTCATTCAAAATACTTCCATAAAACTACTAGCAGGTGCTCACGCGGCGGCCCCCAGGTCAAAGACCAATGCTCTAAATGAGTCCAGCCTCAGCTGCATACATCCCAGTTTAGCAGGAACTTGTCCAACTTTCTTTTGAATCCCTAGAGGGTGTTTTCCCTTATAACAGACTCTGGAAGAAATTCAATCGTGTTACCCCCCCTCTCTTAAAAATGGCACATTGACTCTCGGTAATATATTGAGTGACCTACCCAGTCCTATTCCTGGTTTTCAAAACCCATCAATCATGGTTCCCACCCTATCTCAAGCAACTATTAATTCCTTATCTCCCGTCTCGAACTCTCCGATCCCTAAAACAAAATGTGCTTCTTGTTTGAACTTCCAGACAGATCACCTATGAATCTACCTGGAATCACATTTTCTCAGTAGCTGGCCCCGACCTATGGAATGCTGTCTCTCCCCATCTCTGATCTGAGACATCATTAGATAAATTTAAATCCGCCCTTAAACCTTTCTTCTAAAAAAAACTGTGATAGCCTTACTACTACGATTTTTTTCCCAGCAAGCGGCTACGATAGTGCCCTGCAAGAAATCTTTTTATTACCTCTCTCTGCTCCTCTATCAATTTCATCTTTCATTTTCCTTACTATTATCTAGCATGTGTATGTTATATGTAAACTGCACAAACGCAGTTGATATACCGTGATGTGCGGTACATCAAGATTGAAATAAACTTGAAACATCTGGAATAATAAAAATCAGGCAAGCAATGGCAAATGTAGCTTCATCAAACTATATGTGAGAATGATGTTTACGTTTATTTAAATTCTTTATATACCGCTTAAATTGCCAAATAGGATGAAAGCGATAACAAAATAATCCAATTAAAATGATGAAAGGAACTCCATTAAAAGTAGAAAGGGAAGAAAAAAGAAGAAAATCACCCTGTAAAAAATAATACACCTCATGACGTGTAAATAAATGTATAATATAATTCAATATAACACAGATTGAAACACTGAATTCAAGGCCTGTCATTGTATGAAGATCAACTGAAAATACTAGGCCTTTAGATGTCTTTTAAAATTTATTAAAGACTCTTCTTTTCTCAACTGCAATATTCCAAATAAAAAAAAAATGCCCAATTTCTAGTTGAAGCAAGATGGGCCTTAGATATATGAATTACAGCTCAGGGATCTTAATCTTGGTCTAGGTGCATGAAATAACACTAAAATGGGAAGATATGGGGATTGTAGTTCAAATAATGCTTTATGAGCTAACACCAAGATCTTAAGCTTGATCCTAGAAATTTCAAATATGGAGGAGTCACTTGATCCCTAATATTTATTTATTCCTAGGCGGCTTTACAAAAGTAACATTTACAGAAGGGAACAGACAAAACTTATACAAACATCTCAAATTCCAGATTATGCCATATAAACAATGGGTTCACAGATCCTCACAATCCAGTCCAGTCATCCCAAAACCAGCATTGATTGAGCAAAAACATCTTTTACTAGAATGCTTCTAGAAAAAGTGTCGTTTTAAGCATACCAGATAGAGCTCTTTGCGGTCCAGTTAATTTGTTCCACAGCGTTACTGCTATGATGGAAATAACAATCGTATCGCACCCTCAGGTCGCAAAGCTCTGAGCGGTCGGTAGATAGCCATAATTTGCGATAGATATCAAGGAATCCCACGGTAATTGACTTTCTAAACCACAGTTAATGTCTTGAAAATAATACGTGATCACACAGGGAACCAGAGCAGTTGCTTCAGTTTCTAATATGTAATCAACCTAATAGCAGCATTTTGCAATGTATGTGAGAATTATGTAAATAACAACGCCTTATCCCTATTTCAGTACATAAGTCAACTGGCAAAAGATACTACAACTTCAGCGCCATGATTACAAAAGCACAAGGCCGAACAAAGAGATGCCAACCCAGTTTCAAAGATGGTATCAACAATTACTTCCTCTGAGGTATGATGGCTGGTATAAAGGAAGACGAGCAAAATCCTGCGGACGTGCACGCTGAGATCCTTCAGCACAAACGCAAAACCTTCCACTCTGCACGTCAGTAGACGGGCAAAAAAATGAAGAGCCTTCATAAGTGAGGAAAGAGAAGCCAGTCTTCTCAGATTCAACAAAAGACAAGTAATGAGATGCCAACTAACAAAGAGTTACACTAATTAACATGAGGAAAAATCATAGCTTGCAATCTGTCTGAAAATCATCGGCTTCTAAAAATACTTGGAACTGCCAAAACATATGCAACTTTCTAAAAACAATGCCAGCTATATCCAGTCTCGAGTCGAACAGACCACCTAGACGCTTTGTTCAACAAACAGGTATTTGTATCTTTACAAAAGCAAATCCAATCTGAGAATGGAAAGAATCACCAGAGGCATGCAAAGCCTTCGCTTTTCTCAAACAGTCAATACACCAGAAACTTCAGCAAAGCGAAATAATCAAGACCTTTAGAGGAAGGAAAAATATTTGTTCAATGAAACCCCAAGCGAAGTATCCAGCCAGCTCAATGCTGACAGGTTGGGGTTGACCAGCTGCTGTCCACAAGTAGGAGATGAGAAATTTAGGTGGTAGCATCGCTAGGTTTGATAGAGCTTAGAAGTTGGACATAGGAAAGATGGGGGAGGTCTAGATTTGGGGATTAAGTATGGGAATTTAGATGCTCATCTCCCAGGCTGGTAGAGAGCCAATGAGGATGAGAGGAGGGAGTGGGGGAGTCTGGGAAACCCACTTCAGATCCCACTGCAGCTCCTGTGACTTTGCACAAGTCACTTAACCCTCATTGCCTCAGCTAAACATTTAGATTGCAGCTCTCAGAGACAGGACAGTTCCTGCTGTGCCTGAATATACGGTAAGATACCTCGAGGAAAAGGCAGGTAGGTGGCGCGGATAAGGAGAGGTGTGCAAGGGCTCAGCCTTCTGTGTTGTGCAGCTGGGATAGGTCATTAGCAGTGTGAATGACTGGATTGGCCACTAGGATTGTTCTTGCGCTGTAAGACGGGGCTCGGAGTCACTGACTAACATCCACTGTGGGATGGAGTATCAAAGGCCATGAAAAAGCTTGTGACTTCTTAGCTGCAGTGTTTGTGGATAAAGTGAAGAAGTGCCTTAAGGCCAGATCCAATATCCTCGTTTTTCCCTTCCCCAATAGCTCAATTCTTTACTATTAAACAGACTTCAATCATTGGGAATTTCTGGGACAGCCATAGAGTGATTCAAATTATATCAGAATTTTGGCAAACCCCAAGGTTCCATATTATCTCCTATGATGTTCAGTCTTTTCCCGGCCCCACTTTTGACAATCGCTCAATCCATCGGTTTTACAGTTTTCGCATATGCAGACAATATTCAATTACTTCCTCTGGTTCAGACTCAGCACAAGAACGATATTCATGAAATCATCCAAAAGTTCAATTTAATCAGTCAATGGATCACTGAAAACCTGCTGTCTCTCAATATTAGTAAAACCAAGGCTCTTCTATCAGATCAATCCCAATTCAACCTGACACAATGATCAAGCATCTGGAGGTAATCTTCGATGATAAACTGTCCTTCAATTATCAATCATAAAGCTCTATGACATCACAATGCAAGTGTTAAGAGCCTTAGCCAATAGGGAGAGGAGGAGATAATGGATGCTGCGGATAGGCCATTTGGCCTTTATCTGCCATCATGTTTCTATAATCAGAAAGTTCTATGACATCACAATGCAAGTGTTATGAGTCTTAGCCTATAGGGAGAGGAGATGCAAATGTTAAGAGCCTTAGCCAATAGGAAGAGGAGGAGATAGTGGATGTTGCGGATGGGCCATTTGGACTTTATCTGCCATCATGACATCACAATGCAGGTGTAAAGAGCCTTAGCCTGTAGGAAGAGGAGATGCAAATGTTAAGAGCCTTAGCCAATAGGGAGAGGAGGAGATAGTGGATGCTGCGGATGGGCCATTTGGCCTTTATCTGCCATCATGTTTCCATGTTTCTATAATCAGAAAGTTCTATGACATCACAATGCAAGTGTTAAGAGTCTTAGCTAATAGGGAGAGGAGGAGATAGTGGATGCTGTGGATAGGCCATTTGGCCTTTATCTGCTATCATGTTTCAATGTTATGATGGCGTGAGCCTCTGTAACAAGATTTGCCTTCTCAGCGTGTGGAAAGAGACCAGCATTGTTGCAGCAGATGCGGATGAGTTCTTGGTAGGAAAATGTCTTCTCTTTGCTTAATGAAATGACAGCACTTCTTTTCCTGTTGCCCATCTGGTGTTCTGCTTTGCAATGAATTCTTAAGGTGTTTCTGCCATGGTTACGTCTTACATAGAGTTCAACAGAAGAGGAAAGACAGCCTGACTGGTATGTGTCTAGAGGAAACACATGCTGAGGCCATGGACTGGACATGCAAGAAAATTAACATACTGTTCCCGCTGCTCAAATCACTTATGTTTCTGAAACGAGGAGGCTTAAAATCATTCATCCAGAGTCTGTGCTCTAATGCCTTAAAACCATAATTATACAGAATCCAATATAATAGCAGGGTTTCCACCTCCAAATCTAGGAATTCTCAATAGATCCTACTTGCAAAATGAAGAAATGGGATGGCAAGCTCAAGAAGGAGAGAGGAAGCAACCCCAAGGAAGACAGGAAGAGCAGAATCTGAGAAGCTGCAAGTTAGCAAGAAGTGGCCAAAGACATAATTGAAATGCAGACGGGAAGAGAATGCCAAAGTACTGTTAGCTTGCCTTGCATTGCCACCTGTAGTCCTTCCTGAGCGCTGCTTCCCTGTGACTGGTTTCGAAATCATTCAGGGACCAGCGTAATAAGCCCTGTGTTTGAGTTGAGCGCGGAAGCTCACTGCCAGTTTCCTAAAGCAGGCATAAAAACATATTTTTTACACCTGATGCCGTGAACAAATCATATGCAATGAATGTGCATGCCAACATGTGCGCAAACATGGGAGAATACACCAACTGCCAGAAAAACATGCCTGCACTCTAGTGTGTCAGGCATGTGTTAGCAGAAGAATCATTATTTTGCAGCGACGGTACTGGGACTTGGAGGAGTCTTGCGGCCTTGCACATGCATGCTTTGCGTGCGCAAGTACCGGGACCTGGAAGAGCCTTGGGTGTGGATGCATTATGCCCATAGCAGGACCTGGAGGAGCCTTGCGGCCTTGCACGTGCATGCATTCTGCATATTAGATCTGTGTGAATACTCAGAACCAAATATCATACCAACAGGATTTATGCACAGAATATATATCACATAGAAAGCCCAGGGTCAAGTATGTTATCCCACATTCATTGTTGGTTAATCATGACTTGACAATGAGTGTGACTGTTGGTCAGACTGGATGGGCTGCTGAGGTCTTTATCTGCCGTCATCTACTTTGTAGGTTTCAGCAGTCAAGCTCAAGGTTCCCATCATTTCACAGCTATAGCACCTCTCCCTAAACCCCAGGTTCAGTGACAAATTCATCTCATCCCTTCTGCTCCTGCTATTGTAAAAATATCCCCCCAACCCAATCCTCTTCTATAAACCAAGATAAACTGTACTTAGTTTACGCTGGCAGAAGAGAAGAAACTGGCATGAGAGTCTCACTAACACCAGCTGCAGAAAAGCCAGCTAAACATTTCTTCGCAGACCACCATGTGCCAAATCCTCAGCATTAGAAAAGCAGGTATTAACCCTTCAGCTCCTGTGCACAGTTGCCATGAGGTTCTGTGGACAGTTTTCCTGTGCACTAAAGTCCTCTGGGTTTACGGTGACCATAATCTGCAGAAATTATGCCCAGACCCCACAATCAAATGCGCAACTAACCTCTAATTCTAGAAAGTTCAATGTCCACATTTCCAACTAGAGAACAACTACGAGCACATGATATATAGAATAAAGTCAGTTGCGCATGTAACCTGGGAGATTAATTAGATGCCTACTGGTATTAACTAATTATCGGATATGATTGGCAGCCGCTCTAGGTTGCTATTTCATAAACTGCGCACTCAAATTCCAGAGGGTTGCGAACTGGGAGGGACGTGGGCGGCTCAATGACATCCCATAGTTATGCGTCTAACTTGAGGTGCGTAAAAGCCAGAATTCTGCAACAGCCATGACAGAATCGGCGCTTACCCCAGATTCCGTATAGGGTACTCTTCCAAGAGGTGCATGCAAATAAATTGGATAATGCAATTATTAATGTCAATCTGGATGCGCGCTTTCTTTAAGGCATGGTGCCTGACTCTTATGGCGTAAATGACGGTCCATGCAGTCTGCCCAACATTCACACTCCATTTCGATTGCCTTTTCTTTCATATTTCTGGGTATTGTCGTTAGGTTCCGCCTATCCTAAGCATCCTGTCACTGGAGCTTCCATCAAAGCCCTCCCCGGTCTATCCTAAACCAAATTACCATATACAGCACACCAAGTGCCGGCCTTAGTTTGTTTTAGAGATCCTCTGTTTTCCTCTCATGCCAGGCATCCGCCACCCTCTCCATGAAAAGAGAATGTCCTAAAATTACTCCTAAGCCAGTCACTCTGCAACCTCTAGTTTGACCATTTTCCTTTCTCTGGAAAAGATTGGTTTCTCTATTAATACCATATCTCAAAAGGAGGCACGTCGGGGCAGAATTACAGAATAGTCCCTAACTGCGCAGGTAACTCGGGCACCAGCATTTACATCAGGTTTTGGCAGAAGTAAGTCTGACGCCCAAAACCTAGGCAGGGCATCCGCTCAAACTCAGGGGCGGGAAATTTCGTGGCGACACCAGGAAATATTTCTTCACCGAGAGAGTGGTTGATCCTTGGAACGAGCTCCCGGTGCAGGTGATCGAGGCAAACAGCGTGCAAGAATTTAAGAGCAAATGGGATGCCCATGTGGGATCCCAGAGGGTTAAGCCAAGGGAACCTGTCACCAGGAGTGGGATCCCTAGGATAGTAGACTTGGGGGTGGGTCAGTAGAGTGGGCAGACCTGATGGGCTATGGCCCTTATCTGCCGTCATCTTCTATGTTTCTATAACCGCTCTTCTACAGAAAAGCCCTTGGCGCTGAATTTTTTCAACAACTTAGCTTTGCTACTGTTTGAATTCAGGCACTAAGCGGTTATTATTACTGTCATTTATCACTCCTATAGCACTGCAGGGCATATGCAGCACTGTACATTTTGACATTAATAGACAGTCCCTGCTCAGAAGAGCTTACAACCTAACTTGGACACAGTAAAAGCTGTCTCTCCATATGCCTACTTCTTACATGCGCAATACCCCTGCCTAATTTTAAAAGAGCTATTTTCTATATGTAAAATTACCCCAAAAAGCATGAATACAGCGCAGAAGGTCAAAGAGCAGATTTTCATCATTGCCCTATGCAGGTGTTGAACTGACAAACATAAAACGTGAATACAGCAGACAACTGAAGAGCCTTCTGTACATTACAAGCTAACAGCTGGCTGGTGCTGTTTTGGAAAGCCAGGAACATTTGGGCTATGGCTACCCCATGAATGAGGGCACTGGGGTCTGGAAGGTCGGGGGGCAAGCCTGAGGGAAGAAGTTTAACCTTTCTTAGTGTTCTCTCATTTCTGAAGTGGAAAGCAAACAAAAAGGCCTAGCAAAATGAGTTTTTTAATATTTACTCCAAAAGAAAATGGCTGCATATCCCTAGTCATCTGTAGGCCCCCCTCCCCCTCCCATCTCAATTTGATGTGTAGAGGAGCCCATGGTCAGAGGCCTGAGCTGTAGACCTTCTGCGGTACAGCCCGATTTACAATGGCTGAGGTGGGAGTGTGGTAATGGTCAGTGGGGAAGTCCCAGGGGTCAGGTTCTGAATTTTTAAAGAATCCTCCAAAAGCTTTATAATGTGTTTATATGCTTTCTAGAGTACTTTGTAATTGAATTATGTCAAATTAGAGGGTTTAGCTTCCTTCAGGATAAATCAGCTCTGCTTTCCTTAGTTTCCCCCAGACCCCAACGGCTCCTGGGACCCCTGTAATTTAATTAAAGGGAAGCTCAGAAGCTTTCTAGACACAGAGCAGAGCACATTTCCAGTCTAAGCAGGAGGGTCTCTATCAGCAGGCAGAATCTGCTGCTTGGAATATTTATGTGTTGTAAATGCCAGTAACTGACAGACAGATGTCTTCATCCTTCAGCCGAAATTCTGCAGCGCACCTTATATAGATTAGATCAATGGCAAATGGGAGACAAGACTGGATGGTCTGTGAGTTCACATATGGGCTTTTCTTTGAGCCACGACATCCATCACACTCTGCCCTCAGCTTCTGAGAGCACAGTGCCTTTTTATATCGTTTTTTTTTTATTTTTTTCACATCTTGTGATTTCATTTCCCAGCTATTCAAAGATATTTGACAAGGACTTTAGCATAAGAATGTCTAATGTTTGTACTTTTTTTTCTACGTTTACCACAAGCTTACAGGAAAGTACAGCGTGGTATAATGAACGCACTGGAACAGCATCACTCAGTTCCACTGCTTTACGAGGTCATAATTCAGCCCTGCAGAGCATAAACTTTGCGGATGAAGGTTTAATGCCGTAGCCCTCTAAGAGACCATTACAATAAAAGAATGAACATGTTCTGGAAAGGTTTATTTTTACTCTGTGTGTTCCCTCAAGGTCTCTTTCCTGCCACCGCTCAATTCCATCCAGGGCAGGTGTAACCATTATGAAAGACTAAGCGGCTGCCTAGGGCGAAAGACCTGCAGTCAGTGCAAAACAACAGATCCAAACAGCCATACATATTCAAGAGCCAAATGCACACACAAACCAGAGTTTAATATTTCAACGCATGATGCTGAGTTCAATTATCGGTCTTGGTGTCGGAGGGTGGGATATGGCCTGGAAGTTATTTGAAAGGGTGGGGGAGGGGTAATATGTGCCTAGGATGTGCTGTCCTCCTGCAATGAAGGACATCTCTGTGCAAGAGCTTGGAAGGAGCAGAGAAGGTCTCTGCAAACCTTAGCCGTTCCCACGGAAATGGTGCCCTCTACTCCACGCTTCGAACTTGGTCATTCAGAAGCTTCATATCAACAGATTTTCCATCTTTGTGAAGCCCTAGTGTGAGTTGGAACAACAGAGATGACCAGGAGCAGGTCCAGGACATGCCAGGTTGAAGAGGGAGACTTGGAGTAACCTGGTTCTCCTATTACTATTTATCATTTCTTAGAACAACTGTATAGAAATGTTAGGTGCCATTGACTCGTGTTCGAGTCCTAGTGACTTTTTCGTAGCAGAATACAGAAGTAGATTGCTGGGCCTTTCTTCTACGTAGTATAAATTCGATATTGTTGCATCAGACGTGATCCTCTACCTTCAACATTTGCTGCTGCCCATAGGGCTGGTACAGCATTAGTCTGACATCTCTGCTGAAACCTGACTGGCTTGGGAGGCCCTTCTGCTAGCAAAACTATCGACGGCATAGCTTTCAGCTTCTCAGATGCGATAAGCCCATTATACCATGAGAAGGAAATACAGACCAGAAATAGTCATGAATATGTCCTGAAAACTGACTACTTTATGACTCTCGAGGACTGGAATTATACACTAGGCACAGACCAGTTTTGGCGCTGGAAATCCGGTGTAAGAAGGGGAAATTAGGGGCAATGCTTTCAGGGACTAGGAGGCACTTGTTTCTCATAAGACTCAATTTGCTACCCCAAACCTACCTTTCCAGGGAATCCAACCTCTCATGAGAATTCACAGGAGCCATTCAGGAAGTCGCTTAGCGCCGAGCAGCAGCGCAAAGCACGCTCCTGCTCAGTACCAATCAGTGGCTGAAGCTAGATCTAGCAGCAGTGACCGACTGGGTTAGCAGCGGGCAGGAGCATGGAAAGCTCACTCCTGCCCGCTACACCTCTGCACCACCAGGGATTCCAATGGCATAGGAGGTACAATGGACAGGGCAGGGAGAAGGGAGAGGGTGAAGAGCCTGGGTAGGAGGAAGGGGGCTGTGTGCAATGCCTGGCAGGGGGGGGGGGGCTGTGCAGAGCCTAACAGGGGATGGAGGGAAGGGGGCTGGGTGCAGAGACTGACAGGGTAGGCACTTGAACATTAAGCTACCTGACTTATATTCGAGTCACAAAGCTTCAAAAAAAATTATAACTGAGAGGTATTAGTAGTCCATACTCCACTCATATGAAATGATCACTCATTCTTATACTCATCTTAAACCAGTTGATTAGTCATGTGTTAAGCATTTTTTTAAGCACACTGTCTGTGCAGGAAAAGGCCTCAGAGTTAAGGAGTCCTACGCTTATAGTCTCATCGACATTCACCGTCAGCGTAGACGTAGTCCGAATGTATACTCCATACTACAATCACTGGCCAAAAACCTGCTTAGTGCATTTTTACTATTAGTCTTCAACTTATAACTCTTTAACTACTTTTAACCTATTTTATCTTTTTTTTCTTAATTGTTGCTTGTGATTAATATATTCCACACTGCAGCTCTGAATACAGACCACTTCACAGTTTGAAAAAACTAACAGAGGTTTACTTATCTTTAGTGTTTGTAGTTGTTCACTTTGCCACCATAAACTACCGGAACCAGGACCGGAGCTGTTCCCTGCTCTCGGAGCTGGAACTGGAGCCGACGCAGCCGGGTTTCGTGGACCGCTAGTTTGTCCACTGCTTCAGGGCCGATTTTAGGGCACAACAATATTGCCTCATTGTCTTCTGTTTTTGAAAAATTTCTGCATGAGATCTATTAGCATACAATGAAAGCAGTGCATGCAAATAGATCTGATGCATATTCATTAGGGAAATCCTGAAAACCCCACTGGATTGCGGCCCTCGAGGACCGGAGTTGCCCACCCCTGGCCTAAAACAAAAGTTTTGTGAAGCCCTCCAGTTCACATGTGCCAGAGCGTATGCTAGGCAGTTGCCTAGGGTGCCCCAATGGTCAGAGCTTACTTACACCTTTTTCTTGATTTTGTAATATTTCATTTCCCATCTCTTAAAGTACAGTAAAGGAAACCATTTATTTATCTTTTATCTTCATTGGAAGCTTCTATACCGCTACTAATGATTGAGGAGTCAATTCAGAGCAGTTTTCAAAGACATCTGTAATGGGTTTTAAATTTTTAAGATGATGTTAAAGCTGTAGGTTTCTTTTGGTGATGTTGAAATTGAGTTTCCTTTCCGTGTACTTCCTATTATTTTATTGTATAATTTTTGATATTTCAATTAAAAAAAACAAATTATGTGTGTTTGTTTGATATCTGCTTTCATCAGTAGAATTACCAATGCACAATCCCCTCCCCCCCTTTATTAAACCCGATAGCGTGGGCCGGCACAGTAAATGCTCCAACAACCATAGGAATTGAATGGCTGTCGGAGCATTTGCCACACAGCACTTGGCTGCACAGCTTAGTAAAAGGGGGCCAATATTAATAAGGAATAGTAAAATGATGAACGGATATCTTTCAAAAACTGGAATGTAGATCCAAATGAACGTTAGTAAAGCAGGCAAGCAAGAATCTGAAAAGAAGCTTGCCATAAAGTCACAAACTCAGTCTTTTTCAAGTACATTCAAAACAAGAAACTTGTGATAGGTATTGGTTGGAATCCTGGATGAATGCAAGCCAATAGGGGCAGTAAGAGAAGACAAAACCATAGCAGAAAATAAAGCCAAACAAACAAAAAAAATCAATTCTTTGCCTTTATCTTTACTAGGGAGGGTATTGGGGAGTTACCTACTTCTAGAAACATTGTATGAAAGTGATGAGTCAGAAAAAATAAAGATACAATGGAGCAAACTAAAGAGTAACAAATCACCAGAGCCAGATGGTAGACAACATAGCATTCTGAAAAATAAAATTGCAGACTCTACCTTATCCTTCAAATTGCCTAGAGTATCTGAGGTTGGTAAGTAGATAACATAATACCCATTTTGAGAAAAGGCTCTAGGGGTGATCAAAAGCACTATAGACTGGTGAGCCTTGCATAGGTGCCAGGACAACTCTTAGAAACTATTCTGAAGAATAGATATACTGACCATCATGATAGATAAAGATTAATGGGGCAGAGCTAACATGGATTTAGCAAAGGTCTTGCCTTAGAGATTTTTTGGACATGGCTACCACTCCATTTCAATTAGATTTTTCTGAAATGGTTAATAAACATGTGGACGTGTGTACCTGAAATCTCAGCAGGCACTTGCAATCCGGACTGGCTGCTGGAGACATAATGGACCCTGGTCGGACCCAGCATGGCTTTTCTTATGCTCTTATGCACCCGTTTTGAAGAAATGCAAGAGAGCTTTGGGAGGCAAAGGATGGAGGATCTATATGACAAGTGTAATAGGGAAAAATAACCCCAATTAATGGTAGGTTCTAGACTGAAATTCTCAGCAAAATGCGCTACAGCTGCTAAAAAGCAAACAGAATTTTAAAGATTATCTGAAAAAGGAGAGAGAACATCGGGCAAACATTGATTATTGTGTGTAATTCTGGCTGTCTCAGAAAGCAATCACAATAAAAGAAATGTAACCCCTTCCACGTGAGGAAAGGCTAAATAGGTCAAGGTCTCCAGTTTGGAGGAGCCGAGAGACACATCTATGAAATGATGGTGTGACACAAAGTGGAGTGGAACGGGGAAATACTAGGTTAGGATTACAAACCTTTTCAGAGTAATGAGATTAGGACACATTTCATGAAGCTCACAGACATCACATTTCAAACAAATCAGAAAATGCCGTTTTTCTTACAACCCGCAATTAAACTGAGGAATCTGTTGACAGAGGATGTGGTGAAAACAGATAACAGAGTTAGGTTAAAAAATGGGTTGAGACAAGTTCCCAGAGGAAAAGCCCCTAAACTAAAACTTAGCTTTATATACCAGGTCTTCAGCCAGAAAGGAGCTCGACTCGGTTAACAGTAACCAAACAAATACTTAAAAAAGTAACAGTCAGAAAATATTAAAATGACTAGTTTCCAAAGTGTTTGGCAAATAAAATAGTTTTCAAAAATTTACGAAAAAATTGAAAAGGACCAGGACCCCTTAAAATAAGAAGAAGTTTGTTCCATAGTTGAGACAATTTGAAAACCAAAGTAGACTTCAAAAAGTGAAATTCCATCCATACATTGGGATCTAAGTGGGTCATTGTGACCCGGATTACCAGTACTTGGGGTAGCATTCTGGGCCTAAAGTATAATCCAATATGGTATTTCACCTTTGTAGGCTGTGTTTCCCACATCTATCACATGAGCAGTCCAGTCCTAGAGGTGACAGGCTCTGAATCCCTGTGTCCATCCCCTGAGTCATCAGGTCCTAGAGGTGACAGGCTCTGAATCCCTGTGTCCATCCCCTGAGCCCTCCAGTCCTAGAGGTGACAGGATTTGAATCCCTGTGTCCATCCCCTGAATCGTCCAGTCCTAGAGGTGACAGGCTCTGAAACCCTGTGTCCATCCCCCGAGTCGTCCAGTCCTAGAGGTGACAGGCTCTGAATCCCTGTGTCCATCCCCTGAGTCATCAGGTCCTAGAGGTGACAGGCTCTGAATCCCTGTGTCCATCCCCTGAGTCATCAGGTCCTATAGGTGACAATCTCTGAATCCCTGTGTCCATCCCCTGAGTCATCAGGTCCTATAGGTGACAATCTCTGAATCCCTGTGTCCATCCCCTGAGTCATCAGGTCCTATAGGTGACAATCTCTGAATCCCTGTGTCCATCCCCTGAGTCATCAGGTCCTAGAGGTGACAGGCTCTGAATCCCTGTGTCCATCCCCTGAGTCATCAGGTCCTAGAGGTGACAGGCTCTGAATCCCTGTGTCCATCCCCTGAGCCCTCCAGTCCTAGAGGTGACAGGCTCTGAATCCCTGGGTCCATCCCCTGGGTCATCAGGTCCTAGAGGTGACAGGCTCTGAATCCCTGTGTCCATCCCCTGAGTCATCAGGTCCTAGAGATGACAGGCTCTGAATCCCTGTGTCCATCCCCTGAGTCATCCAGTCCTAGAGGTGGCAGACTCTGAATCCGTGTCCATCCCCTGAGTCATCCAGTCCTAGAGGTGACAGGCTCTGAATCCCTGTGTCCATCCCCTGAGCCCTCAAGTCCTAGCAGTGACAGGCTCTGAATCTCTGTGTCCATCCTCTGAGTCATCAGGTCTTATAGGTGACAATCTCTGAATCCCTGTGTCCATCCCCTGAGTCATCAGGTCCTAGAGGTGACAGGCTCTGAATCCCTGTGTCCATCCCCTGAGCCCTCCAGTCCTAGAGGTGACAGGCTTTGAATCCCTGTGTCCATCCCCCGAATCGTCCTGTCCTAGAGGTGACAGGTTCTGAAATCCTATGTCCATCTCCTGAGCTATCCAGTCCTAGAGGTGACAATCTCTGAATCCCTGTGTCCATCCCTTGAGTCATCAGGTCCTATAGGTGACAATCTCTGAATCTCTGTGTCCATCCCCTGAGTCATCAGGTCCTATAGGTGACAATCTCTGAATCCCTGTGTCCATCCCCTGAGCCCTCCAGTCCTAGAGGTGACAGGATTTGAATCCCTGTGTCCATCCCCCGAATCGTCCAGTCCTAGAGGTGGCAGACTCTGAATCCCTGTGTCCATCCCCTGAGTCATCAGATCCTATAGGTGACAATCTCTGAATCTCTGTGTCCATCCCCTGAGTCATCAGGTCCTATAGGTGACAATCTCTGAATCCCTGTGTCCATCCCCTGAGCCCTCCAGTCCTAGAGGTGACAGGATTTGAATCCCTGTGTCCATCCCCCGAATCGTCCTGTCCTAGAGGTGACAGGTTCTGAATTCCTATGTGTCCATCTCCTGAGCTATCCAGTCCTAGAGGTGACAATCTCTGAATCCCTGTGTCCATCCCCTGAGTCATCAGGTCCTATAGGTGACAATCTCTGAATCTCTGTGTCCATCCCCTGAGTCATCAGGTCATATAGGTGACAATCTCTGAATCCCTGTGTCCATCCCCTGAGTCATCAGGTCCTATAGGTGACAATCTCTGAATCTGTGTCCATCCCCTGAGTCATCAGGTCCTATAGGTGACAATCTCTGAATCCCTGTGTCCATCCCCTGAGTCATCAGGTCCTATAGGTGACAATCTCTGAATCCCTGTGTCCATCCCCTGAGTCATCAGGTCCTATAGGTGACAATCTCTGAATCCCTGTGTCCATCCCCTGAGTCATCAGGTCCTAGAGGTGACAATCTCTGAATCCCTGTGTCCCAGGTGTTATCAATCCTTCTGTTTGCTTTTACTTCATGTAAATGACTTTCAGTGCAACACAATCAGTTCTGTCTCACAGGCTGATCAAATCTTAAGCAATAAGGGGAGTGGACAAGAAATCAGATATAAGAAGCCAGGTTGACATGGCTATGGATTAAATAAAATAAAAACCTAATCTAATTACACGAGAGTAGCTTGAGATGCTGTTGCACAGAGCAAATGTAGTTGATAGAAATCAGTGTTTTCCGTGATCTATCCAGAGTCCCAGTTCTAAGATAAGAATTCATTTCAAGGACAGAAATTATTCTCCCGCTCAAAGGCTGAGAACATTCCCTGTCAGAAATGCATTGAAATAAATGTATTTGCAGATATTGGAGGATTATGTCATTCTCTTACCATTCACCTCCTTTGCTGCTCAGTTTTAAGAGTCTAGGAACAATTTTGGTGCAGAAGGTGCCTGCAATGAAACTGGAGCCCAGGGAGCAGAGCCACCGGGCTGATCAGCGTCTGACCTTGGGGCCCCTTAACGTCTGCTGCTACCATTATGAGCACTTGGAGGTTGCGTAGAGTACCAGTTTGTGAGTAGAGGCAAAGCAAGAGGTCCTGACGGCCATATCAGTATAGACCTGGGTAAATGACAATCCAAAACGGACATATTTTCTGTTTGATTTTATCAGGTGTTTTCCATATATAAAGCGTGTTGGGGCAGAAAGAAAATGGAGACTATCCCAGTGTGTGACTAAACACATATCATAGCACAGTGTTCTTCAACCTTTTGACACCTATGGACCGGCGGAAATAAAATAATTATTTTGTGGACCGGCAGTTGAAGAACACTGGGCTAAGTCGTGCCCATCTCCACCCCAGACCCCACCCCCATAATACTACTATTTGTAACACCATTTTTTCCATTCATTTTTCATATATACACCACAAAATTAAACTACACAAAACACACTGTATGCTTCTCAATATTCCTTCCTTCCAGAAAACAGATAACCCCATGCAAATTCACAAACAAACCCTAAGATGCAAAACAGAGGGGAAGAAACAAATGCATTTCTTCCTGAACAGACAAATCAATCACTAAATAATAAAAAATAAAAGCATTCCCCCTACCGTTGGTGTCTCTCGCCCTCCATGCTGTGCCTTGCCTTCTGGTCTGCCCCCCGGTGTTATCTTTGGACTGGTCCACGGAGCGATCAATGCGGCGTCTTCAGGCCGGCTCCCTGAGTGCTGCAGTGCACAAAGCTGTGGGCAGCGGCTCCTCATGCACCTCACCTAGATGACTTCCCTCTGACATTGTGACGTCAGAGAGAAGGCTTCCGGTTCAGGCGCAGGACGTGCGTAGGAGCCTTTTCCAACGGCTTTGTGCACTGCAGCGCTCAGGGAGTGGCCAGAAGACGCCACATTGATCTCACCATGGACCGGCAGCTGAAGAACACTGTCTTCTGCCCTATGGACGTGCCTGTCTTGTGGGTTTTTTTGCACTGGGGTAGATCTAGGAAGGGAAAGTGGGCATGCTCTGTGCAAATCAGTTAGTGCAGCTACATTGCCATGCAGTAACCAATTAGTACAGAGCATGTGACAAAGTCAAGGCCTGGATACTCTTTAAATTGTTGTCTGTCCCTTTTCTCTTATTTTATACATAGAAACATGATGACAGATAAAGTCCAAATGGCCCATCCGCAGCATCCACTATCTCCTCCTCTCCCTATTGGCTAAGGCTCTTACCATTTGCATCTCCTCTTCCTATAGGCTAAGACTCTTAACACTTGCATTGTGATGTCATAGAACTTTCTGATTATAGAAACATAGAAACATGATGGCAGATAAAGGCCAAATGGCCCATCCAATCTGCTCATCCACAGTAACCACGATGTCTTCCTCTCTCTAAGAGATTCCACGTGACTATCCCAGCCTTTCTTTAATTCAAACAGTCTCTGTCTCCACCACCTCTTCCGGGAGACTGTTCCATGCATCTACCACCCTTTTTGTACAAAGGTATTTCCTTAGATTACTCCGGAGTCTATCAACTCTCAACTTCATCCTATGTCTTTTTTTAAAAAATATGTTTTACTAATCCTTTTAACAACTTATTTTTCTTCCTGTTCTTTCTCTTTCAAGCTCCTCCCATCTTCTTCCTTCTCCTCTTACTCTCCATCATGATTTCTGTTCCTGCTGTCTCTCCCAGTCTCTGCCCTTTGCCCTCATCCATTTTCACTGTATTCTGTCTTCCCTTCCCCTTTTGCCTCCTCTCATTTCTATCTCGGTCTCCTCTGTCCTCCTTGTTACCATCAGTCCCTCCCCTTCCAGTTCCTCAGTCTGGCCACAGGTGCAGTGGACACTAGACTCTGCTGGTTCCATGAAATGACCATCAAAGCAATGTCTTTGAATCAGTGAGGAGTTGCACCCGTCCCCTGCCTTCACAGCAATTTCTTTAGCATAGAAAAGGGAAACTCTTGGTCATTTTTTATGTATTATTTAGGAATTTTTCCAACCCTCTAGTCACAAAGAAATCAGTCCAATAATTAATCTTTCTTCCTAAGTTTATTTTTATTCTTCTAATTGAACTCCTGGAGAGGAATCGGCAGTGACCCCATTAATGGAGTGCCGACTTCCCATCTGGACCTCTGTGCAGTTCAAAGGGGCAGGAATTAACCTCATCCGCATTACAAACCCGAGACTTTATCTCATCTTTAATTTGTTTCCTCTTATCACTTGAAAGGGGCAAAGACCCCAGCGAGTGTGAGAGCTCCGAATACCTGTGGTGAGCCCTTTCTCACTAATCCCTAGCTGATGTGAACTGGCCTTTCCTGTATCCCCACCAGCCACTGGATTCAGGAGACAGACTTCAATTCATCTACTGCTTGAGGAAGGAATAGCTGCGGTCCTTACACAGGTCTGGACTTAGGGCTAGATTCATAAAGCAAACCGATCGTGTATCGATTGGTTTGCGACCCCTTTACTATCAAATTTCCATCCGGTCCGATTCACTTACCGCTCCTGCGATCCGCTTTGAATCCGTGCGTGCAAATGAGGTGAAACACATGCAAAGTAGGCTGGGATGCGATTCACAACACCAAATTTCCGATCTGACTGGGCTGGCCGATCACCTGAAGAAGCGACTGTTGGGGACCAGTCGAAAACGTCTTTCTGGCCTGCAATCTCTCCTGCCCGCTTGCTCCGAATGCTGCCCTGCTCTGCCTCGATCTTTGCCGAATCTCTCCTGCCGCATCGCTGTTCTCCTGCCCTTCCCTGAAGCTCTCCTACCGCATCACGATATGTTTGAAAACGAACTGTTGAAGTCTTTTCAGGCAGACACACTTTATTCAAAACTTTTAAATTGCAGGGCTTGCTGTTCGTCTTCGCAGTCTATCTTTTTTTTTTTTTTTTAAATAGTGACAAATGGCTAGGCGCGCTCCTCTCCCCAGCAAAGCTGCAGGTCTGCTTTAAAGTTTCATGTATGGACGGGATTCACAGAAGATGCCTGGATTAACAGGGTCTAAGCCCGTCACTTCTGTCTAATGTAGTCCCAGCCTCCCCCTCTCCATGTATTAAGGCAGGTTTTGGAGGAACTCAGGAGTGCTGATCATAAGTCGTGTCTTAGACGGGCATGCGCAAACCATCTACAGATGGTCTGTGCATGCGTGGGGATAGCTATAGAGCGATTCGTGTAGGCCGATCGCCTCCATCTGTATATTTTTCGTTCCTGAATTCATCGGACCTGCCTGGATTGGACTCGGATCGGGCAGGTTAGTGAATCCAGGCCTTAGAGAGCTGCAGAATTCCTAAGTAATATCCAAGAAGCCGGAGAGCAGGAATTAGACATAAGTTCCAATCCCCATCCAGGGGCTTCATTAGCTTCAAAGCAGAGGGGCCAACGCAGAAAGCTCGCACTATTGCTGAGGCTGGCATCTAGCACCCGGCTTTGCAACATAAACCTAATGAAAAATTTTACTTCCTTAATGTTAGAAGCAAAGTGTGCATAAAAAAAACAGTGCAATACGTCTTTCTATCCTGTCCACCCATAGAGCTCAGAACAGGTTACAGGTTAACATACGTGGAGGGGCATAATCGAAAGGGACGTCTAAGTCCGTTTACGTCCATCTCGCAAGTCGTCCAAAGTTAAAAAGAGCCTAAGACACATTTCGAAAGAGACGTCCAACTTTTTTTACTTTCAAAAATTGTCTAATTATACATCCTGCCGATCTGATCGTTCAAACCACTAAATAGTCCATCTTTATACCACATTTGCGTCCAACTTTCCGTCCAAGTCCAAAACACCTAGAACAAGCCCTGTTGGACGTGGGAGGGGTTGCCAAGTGATGGACTGCACACCCAGACATGCCACCTAAATAGTGGGGTACCTTACTGGGCACTAATGTGAACTTCACAAAAAGGGTGCCATGTCTTCTCCTCCCACAGCTCCCTTATAGGTGACGGTGAGCCCCCTAAACCACCTCCAGAATCCCCTAGACCCATGTATCTACCACCCCAATAGCCCTTATGGCTGCAGGAGCCACTTATATGCCAGTCAAAAAGGGGTTTGGGGTGTATAGGGCAGTGCACATGTTTCAGTATCAATGCAGTGATTACTGGGGCTTATGAGCATGGGTCCTCCTCTCTATGGGTCCCTAACCCATCCCCAAGACAACTTTAGCTGCCTCTGGGATGGACGACTAGGCTTTCCTATGCCAGGCAGCCAGGTGATGATTATCTGGAGGCTGAAATTTAAAGTTGTGAATAAAATTTTTTGGGGGGTGGGGGGATTGGTGATCACTGGGGTAGTGTGTGGGGGTCTGTATTATAAGTTTTCAGTGCTTATCTGGTGACTTTAGGTGGGTTTTTGTGACTTAGACCATGTTTTACATGGTCTAAGTCACAACGTCCAAGTTCCATCTAGACTCTGTTGTAAAACTTTCGGTTATACATGTTGTATGACTAAGTCTAAGCTGGCCCAACTCCCACCCTCGACACGCCTCCCGAAACGCCCCGTTTAGCTTTGGACGTTGAGCGGCACTATGAAGGCCTAGGTCGTTTAGAAATACGTCCAAAACCCGGTTTGATTATCGGCACTTGGACGTTTTTGAGAAATGTTCGTCCAAGTGCCGACTTAGGCTGGTTTATGGATGTTTTTCTCTTTCGATTTTGAGCCCCATAATATACAGTTAACAGGTTCCAATATGCTTTAGTTGTAGTACAAGTTTTGGGGGGTTTTGGACCCAAGTTTTTATCCCAACTCGACACATGCTAAGGATCTACATAATATACAGCTTGCAGGTAGCAATTACCATAGTTTCAGTGCAGGATTTTTCAATACAAGTTTTTATCCTAATGAGACTATTTGTCTGCCCTCCTGTCAGTTCATGGACAGAAAGGAAAAGTGACAGGTAGAGACTGACACGGAGGAACTCAATTTCCCCCTCCCGTCCCTGTGAGTTTTGTCCCTCTCCCTGACCCACTCCTTAACTGAGCAAGCCTCGAACACTTAGGATTTTAAAGGGTTTGAGGCTTGTGCAGATGAGGACGGAGCTTGCAGGAATGGGGCAGGGGCAGGAAAAGAACTCATGGGGACAGGATGGGAAAAAGAGTTCCCGTGGGGACGGAGAAAAAACACACAGTCAACCAGACTCCCTGTCATGTCCATCCCCCCAACACCCTACAAATATCCAAAGGTGGTTTAGTGTACCTTCTCCCCTCTTGCTGGATGCTCCCCATTACCCCATCTCTTTACCCTAAGGATCTAATAAACCCCACCCCTTATGTGGGCCCCCCTAGACTTCCCTTCACTCTCCTTTGCCCCGCCCACTTGCTCCTACCTCTACACTGCCATCTTGCAACATTTCACCTGACCCCATGCAATGCATCCTGGGATGCAAAATAAGGTTGACTGTGTGTAACGCCTTACTTATATGCAATGCCTCTCCCGATGTACTGACCTCTCCAGCACCATTCCTGCAAAAGCACTGGGAGGGCATCATAACATCCCATGCATCTATTGTTTCCACCACAGACCTGCTTTTCCTGCTAACACTGAAGTGGAAGGGGGGGGAGGTTGAGAAAGATATCTTTATGTGCCTCTCCATGCTTGGTGATAAATCATCAGAATCGGGAAGGGTGAGGAAGAACCGCCTGCTTGCCTGTGTACCACAGCTATGGAGGAAGTGCAATAATCTTAATTAATTGAACCAATTAAGATCACAGCTGGCAAGACGCTGGTTTCATGACAGCTGGTCGCACTGTAAGGGAAGCAATGAAAACATCAATATCTGTGTCAAAAAAAGAGTTTCCTCCGAGGGGGGAATGGCAGGCCGAGTTTGTTCGATAATTAGTGAATGGGAATTACTTTCAATATTGCATCGGATCCTTCAGTGCCAGGCCTCAGCCTTTCAGAGTTTGGTGGGGTTCCCCCCCCCCCCTTTATTTTCCATTTCCAAGATTGGCAAAAGCTACCCTTGGCCCCAACTAAATAAACAGCTAATTTCTCTCAACGAAGCACACATGAAAGATTTTATTCTTCTGTACATTATGTTAAGTTTAGGCCTCTTCGGCTTCTATCTGCATCCATCTGTCCCTCCCTTGCCTGTTCCATTAGAAGCTTCTCTACACACATGCTCCACATATTACAAGCCATATGGTTTTTCTTTCACTCAGGAAGATGTCGGCTGCCATCGTATTAAGAACAGCGCATAAGAAAAATGGCTTTCGGAGCTGGCACCCCACCCAGTGCATCACACTTAGCTCAATAAATCAGGACTCCCAAAGTCTAGGCGCACCCTCACGCTTATTTGTTCTCCGTTTCCTCTGTTGTTAGGTTATAAATCTAATGAGAGCACAAAAACAAAATGTGAACCAGGAGATTAGCAGGAAACTAAGGGGTAGATATTCAAAGGTTCTTGCCTGCTTAAACCCTAACCTCTGACCTCTGCAATGCTGTTTCACTCCCGCCCAGGGCTGCCACCTTCCTCCATAGCCTCACTGTGCCAGTGGGACTAGACCTAGGGTTACCAGATGGCTGGGAAAGCCCGAGCATGTCCTCTTTTTAGAGCAGTGGTCCCCAACCCTGTCCTGGAGGACCACCAGCCAGTTGGGTTTTCCCTATAGCCCTAATGAGTATTCATGAGAGAGATTTACATATAATGGAGGTGACAGGCATGCAAATCTGCCCCATACATATTCATTAAGGCTATCCTGAAAACCAGACCGGCTGGTGGACCTCCAGGACAGGGTTGGAGACCACTGTTTTAGAGGACTGTCCGGGTGCCCAGACGGATTTCCAAAACCTGGTAATTTGTCCACGTTTTGGAAGGCCCCAAGCGCGGGGCCACATCTGGAGTGACACTGAGCATGTGCAGATGCGAAGCAATGACATCACATGAGTGCGTGTGATGTCGTCGCATCCATGCATGCTCGGAGGCCCTCTAGAAGTGGCCTTGAGTTGGGGTGGGGCTGGAAGCAAAATGGGGCGGGGCCACAAGTCCTCTTTTTTGCATGAACAAATCTGGTAACCCTAACTAGACTACCAGGGAGCTAGGCTTAGATGGTGAGGGTCAAGGGTGGTAGTGGGGTGATTGGATCAAGAAGGAGAAACAAGGGGGTAGGACTTCTGAACAAAATGAACATTTTCCTAAATGACTTGTGAACCTAAAATTGCGGCTGCCCATCCCTAGTTGACAGTGTTTAAAGGCATTTGGGGCTGATATCTAGAGAGAAAGTGAGACCTAGTTTACAACTTCTGTGAAATGCAGTGTGTTGGATGCATTAGTCTCATGAGCCATTTTTGATTACCACTGAAAGAACGTTTTTCCTTTGAATTTGTCTGCTGGAAGCAGAATAGCTAGAAATGCAGCCCACACTGCAAAGTCATGCACCTAGGCAACCATAATCCATACAAGACTTATACTCTTAATGGTGAGATCCTAACAAGAATGGTAGCAGAACGGGACTTGGGGGTGATCGTCAGTGAGGACATGAAGGCTGCCAGCCAGGTAGAGCAGGCCTCATCCAAGGCAAGACAGATCCTAGGTTGCATACGCAGGGGTTTCGTCAGCCGTAAGCCGGAAGTCATTATGCCATTGTATAGATCCATGGTGAGGCCCCACCTGGAATACTGTGTGCAATTCTGGAGACCACATTATCGCAAAGATGTGCTGAGATTGGAGTCGGTTCAGAGAATGGCCACCCGGATGGTCTCGGGGCTCAAAGATCTCCGAAGAACGGTTAGACAAACTGCAGCTATACTCGCTCGAGGAGCGCAGAGAGAGGGGGGACATGATCGAGACGTTCAAGTATCTCAAGGGCCGCATCGAAGCGGAAGAAGATATCTTCTTTTTCAAGGGACCCACGGCAACAAGAGGGCATCCATGGAAAATCAGAGGCGGGAAACTACGAGGTGACACCAGGAAATTATTTTTCACTGAAAGGGTGGTTGATCGCTGGAATAGTCTTCCACTGCAGGTGATTGAGGCCAGCAGCGTGCCTGATTTTAAGGCCAAATGGGATCGACACGTGGGCTCTATTCACTAGGCAAAGGTAGGGGAGGGTCATTGGGGTGGGCAGACTGGATGGGCCGTGGCCCTTATCTGCCGTCTATTTCTATGTTTCACTGATGGAGAGTTATTTCTCCGCTTCCCTTTTTGATGGAAACATCATCGTTACGAGTGCCTTCGGCACTGGTGCTGCAAATAATTTCCTCTTACAGGGAAAGTCAGGTCAATTATAAGATATTTTACTATTGAATATTTTGATAGTTTAACCAAATGACTTGTATTGATTGGTTTTTGAAAAATGTATTTGAGCTTATTTTGGATCAATAATTATAAAATATTGTATAAGCTAAATGAATTTATACCTATTGTTGACGTTCACAATCTATATTCATTTCTCATGTTTTTGTTGGTGTTTTTCATGTATATGTTCATTCTAGCTGTTTTTCTTCTTACTTTAGGCTGAACATCAACACCAGTCAGTAACTGGAGATTGCGCTGCAGCAATCAGTGTTCCCGCTAAGGTGCGCTGGCCTGCGCTTGCGCACAAAATATTACATCGCAGCGCAAAGTTTCTCTTCACAGCGCACACACGCGTCGCAAAGGTAAGGGGAGGTAAGGTAAGGGGACGCATTGGGGGGATTGCACTTCCCCACAATTGCCATGCTTCGGTTCCTCTTCTTCCTTCCTTCCTCCCCCCCCCCCCGCGGGACCCTGCGGCACCATCAACTCTTACTCCCTCTAATGTCGGCCCTGCAGCTCCAGACTTCCTCGCCCCTTCTCCCCTCCCCCTTTGGATCGCTATTATTTTAAATGTTATAGCCGCGGAGCTGTATCCATCAGTGGAGATGTCTAACCTCGGCCTGCCCCGGAACTCTTACTGCAACAGTGACTTCCTGTTCCTGCCTAGACGGGCGGCTGCTGCAGTAAGAGTTCCGGGGCAGGCCGAGGTTAGACATCTCCACTGATGGATACAGCTCCGCGGCTATAACATTTAAAATAATAGCGATCCAAAGGGGGAGGGGAGAAGGTGCGAGGAAGTCTGGAGCTGCAGGGCCGACATTAGAGGGAGTAAGAGTTGATGGTGCCGCAGGGTCCCGCGGGGGGGGGGGAGGAAGGAAGGAAGAAGAGGAACCGAAGCATGGCAATTGTGGGGAAGTGCAGAGCTGCAGGGAAGAGTGTTGCGGTACCCAGCTGGAGGGAGAAGGAAGATGAGGGAGGGAATTAAAGGAGATGCCAGGGCTTGGAGCATAGGAGGAAGGTATGCCAGTCTAAGGGAAAAGGAAGGGGGAGATGTGAGAGCATGGAGGGGGAGCGAAAGATGGAAGAAAAGGAAAGGAGAGAGATGCCAGAGAATCAGGGAAGGGGAGATACCAGACTATGAGGAGAGGTGTGGGAGAGGGAAGGCGAGGAGAGAGATGCCAGACCAATGGGGTGAAAGGAGAGATGGAAGGGGGAGGCATACAGTTTCTGGAAGGGGCATAGAAGGAGAGAAGATGCCATATAGGGGAAGAGAGACGGCAGACAGTGAATGGAAGGAAGAGAGTTACAAGAAGATGAGGAAAGGAGAAACCACAGAAGACAAAGGTAGAAAAAAATTTCTATTTATTTATTGCTTTAGGAGACATGTGTCACTGTTTCTGTGAAGCATTGTATGCAGAGTCCAGCTTCTTGCTGGTTCAATTTAACCTTTGTCTATGTATTTTTATTTTATCCCCCCTTTTACAAAACTGTGAAGCGTTTTTAGCACCAGCCTTGGTGGTAGCAGCTCTGATGCTCAGAATTTTATGAGCATCAGAGCTGTTACCTCCGTAGCTAAAATCCACACTACAGTTTTGTAAAAGAGGGAGGGGTTAGTTTGTGATTACATATTCCTTACTAGGCGAAGGTGTTTTCTGTGTTCTGTGTGTTCGAAAGACATGGTTTTCTGTTAGGATTGACGGTGTAGGATTGATCTGTGCTGGTCTGGCTTGTTTAGTTTTACAATGGGTGTATTGATGTACTGCTCACTGCAATATGTAAGATGCTGCCTTTTCCTAGGTACTCATGTGTGACGTGTGGTTTGTTACTAAAAATCATGTTTTTCTTACAGATGGGGGGGGGTGCCAAAAAATGATGGGCCCCGGATGTTACATATGCTAGGTACGCCACTGTATGTAAAGATACCAGAAAGCTGGCGTAGCAAAAACTTCTAAGTTTTGAGTATTTAACCCTCCCACAATCTCACGGGCACTCGTTTCAAGTTTATTGAGATTTTGATTTAAACGCAATATCAAATATTTTCAATGCGTATAACAAAAATAAATTTGGGGAAATAAATAAAACCATTTGAACCAGTGTTCCCGCTAAGCTGCGCTGGCGTGCGCTGGCGCACAAAATATTACATCGCAGCGCACACGTTTCTCGTCACAGCGCACGATCGGAAGAGGCGTACGGCAGATGGCAGGGCGGCGAGAGGAGAATCGGGCGAGTTGGCTCATAACTTGCTGGCGCCCGATATTTTTGGCTCACGGTGAAAAAAGTTTGCTCACAACACCCGCCCGCTTAGAGGGAACACTGGTCCAAGGCGCTCCTTATTATTACGAGTATGTCTCCATCAAAAACAGGAAGTAGAGAAGTAACAGGTCATTCATTTGAGCTACAAAATCCTGAAGGAACAGTACAGTTTAGGGGATGAAGAAATTATGGGCACGACGGAAGAGCGGGACTTGGGCGGGATTGTATGTGATGATCTTAAGGTGGCAAAAGAGGTTGAAAAGGTGATGGCAAAAGCTAGAAGGATGCTAGGGTGCATAGGGAGAGGTATGGCCAGTAGGAAAAAGGAGATATTGATGCCCCTGTATAAGACTCTGGCGAGACCTCATTTAGAATATTGTGTACAATTCTGGAGGCCGCACCTTCAAGAAGATATAAAAAGGATGGAGTTGATCCAGAGGAAGGCTACTAAAATGGTGCGTGGTCTTCATCATAAGATGTACGAGGACATAAGGAAACGAAAATATGTTACTGCTCCACCTACAAATGCTGAGGTAGATCAGGGGTGGCGGCTAATGCGGGATGGGTACCAGAGGAGATGAAGGACAAAGGGAGGGGGCAGGGTTTTGAAAGGCCCTCACATTTTAACTGTGGGCCCACCCAAAGTGAAAGATCTCACTATGCCACTGGTTCAAATTCCTTTTTCTGGCTTATATCCCTACATCCCTCCCTGGGAACTCTGAACTCTTTGTATTGTTCTCCTCTACTGCCAAATCCAGCCTCTGTTCCTTTATCTTGCTGCCCCATATGCCAGTAGCATAGCCAGATCTGTTATATTAGGTATGCCCAGAGTTTTGTTAGGTGAGCCTTCTCAAACTAGCATTGCCACCACTGCCCATACTTCCTCCCGCATCTTGCCTCCTCTCCTTCTGCCCCTGGATCTGGAATTTGCTGCCACCCTCTCCTGCCCATGGCCCACCAGCTCCCTCTGCTGGTGTACCTCAGCAGCAGCAGACTTCCCTCTGCCACATCCAGCCAGAAAGAAAACAGGAAGTGGCATCAGCAAGGGCAGTTATAGCAGAGGGAAGCCTATGGAACCAGCGCATGAAGTGGATGTGTGTCGCTGCCCTTGCCTGCAAAGGTGATGAGATGCATTGAGAAGGGAGGAGGCTTAGAGAAAAGGGGGAGTTCCCATCTGGGTTGGCGAGCAGGGAAAATCCTAGATCCAGATGTGGAAGAGTGGGGAGAAAGGCAGCCACTGCCCTGGAATAGACTTCTTGAGTCGGTACTTCAAGCTCCATCTCTGGCCATATTGAAATCTAGGTCATAAGCTCACCTTTCTGAAGCTGCTTTTAACCTCTTATTCATCTATTCAGTCCCACAATCAATAACCCCCTAATCCCTTGTTTGTCCTGATTGCCTGTTTTGAATAGATTGTAAGCTCTGTCCAGCAGGGACTGTCTCTTACATGCTGCTGTGGACAGTAGACAGAGGTTGAGGAGAAAAATTCATGCTTGCTCTCTTTGGGCTCAGGCCCACCCAAAATACGTCTGTCTGGCTATGCCACTGGTTCTGACTCCCTTTGAAAACAAATGATAAGCAGTAAATGTTAGATTGTAAGCTCTTTGAGCAGGGACCATCTCATGTGTGTTTGATGTGTAGATTTACCAGATTTTACTCCTGCCCCAGGCCCTCCCAGTTCCACCCATCCCCATCCTATTCTACCCAAGTCACGCCCAGCCCCCCCCCCCCCCCCCAACCTGTTCTCATGCTCGGAGCTCCATCAGGAGGGTATCTGCACATGCGCAGGTGTGATGTAATACCATCACACGCATTTGCGCATGCATGTGACGTCACCATGTTGCATCCACGCACGGACAGATGCCCTCCTGAGGTGGTCCAAGATGGAAGCTTTTCAAAACCCGGACATAGTGCCGGGTTTTGCAAAGCTGTCCGGACATATGCTGTAAAAAGAGGCCTGTCCGGGGAAATCCATCTGCATGCATCTGGAAGTGCTATAGAAATAATAAATAGTCGCAAATGTGGCTGGGCACTTTATACTGGATGCTAAGGGGAGAACCAGCACTTTTAGTACATTGCATTCTATTGGTGTCTTCTATCCTTTCAGTTCTAGGCAGTTTACAACAAGAGTGGGCCTGGGCATTTCCAGGGAGGATGGTTAATAGATGTCGTATGCGTCGGGATCTGTGGAGGGTCGATCAGGTTTAGTTAGATCAGGGGTGTCAAAGTCCCTCCTCGAGGGCCACAATCCAGTCGGGTTTTCAGGATTTCCCCAATGAATATGCATGAGATCTGTTAGCATACCATGAAAGCAGTGCATGCAAATAGATTTCCTGCATATTCATTGTGGAAATCCTGAAAACCCGACTGGATTGCGGCCCTCGAGGAGGGACTTTGACACCCCTGAGTTAGATCATTTGACAAATTTCTTGAATAGAAAGATTTTAAGTTCTTTCCTGAACGTTTTGTAGTTGGGCATCGTGGTCAGCAGATTGGAGAGGTGGCGGTCTAGTTTCGCTGCTCTGGTGGCTAATAGTCTGTCGTATATTTTTTTGCTTTGCATGCCCTTGATTGAGGGGTGGGTAAAGTGTGCTTGAGTTCTCCTTGGTCTGGATGTGTTTTTCCGGACTAGGCGGTTGCTCAGAGCGCTTGGTCCGTTTCCACTTAGGGCTTTGACTAGGGTGCAGTAGAAATTGTATTGTATGCGTGCTTGTACTGGGAGCCAGGGTGAATCTCGGAAGGCGGTGGTAATCGGGTCATATTTTTTCAGCGAGTAAATCAGTCTAAGAGCTGTATTTTGGACTGTTTGTAATTGTTTCAGCATGTTGGTTGGGCATGACAGGTATAGGATATATGTACAGTGGTACCTCGGAATCCGAACGCCCCAGAACTCGAACAACTTGGAATCCGAACTTTTTTTTGTAGTAAATTTTGACCCAGAATCCGAACTCTGCTTTGGAATCCCAACGCCCTGCACATTGTATATGTGTGTTTCTGCCCCAGAATCTGAATGCTGCTTTGGAATATTTGTTAATATTTTACCTTAAAATCCAGTGTATTTCCTGTTAAAATTTGAGTTTGTGGGACCCAGGAACAGATTAATCCAGTTTCTGTTATTTTCAATGGGAAAAATTGTCTTTGAACTCGAACGGGGTTCTGGAATGGATTAAGTTCGATTCCAAGGTATCACTGTATATATTTGAAAATCAAATGCCTGCAGATGAGTTTCCTCTGCCGTCCTCCAGGCATGCTGCTTTTATCCTTGTACTGTGGGAGTCATGTACTCTTTTAGCCAGCCAGAACAGATTGCCCAGGTAAATGGATTTGAAGCGTGCCCTCCCTGCCCGTATTTCTCCTGTGCTGCGTTTTCAGTTTCTAAAAGTGACTTGTGAAGCGCAGTGTCAGAAAACCAAAAGAACAGCAAAACCTTCAAGCGTATCGGCCTCATTCCTGCAGGCTGAGTGCACCGCAGCCGGATGTGAATTTATCGGATTTTAATAACCGTTACTGATAGGCCTTAAGTGTTTGTGTGAGCAGGCGGTGCAGATGCTTTCCGGGAGCCAGATTGTATGCCTATCGCTGGTGCCCATCTGAGTCTGAAACATAAATCTGACCAAGGCTGGACAGCTGGTCCAGGGCACTTTCTGATGAAGTCACAGGGTGAGATGGGGGCTCTCCCATTGGCAGTGCGATTTAAAAGCTGGAGCATGCCAAAGATGAACTGTCGGCTTCTTCGGTTCCTCATCCTGGGCTTGTTTCTTTTTTCTAGAAATTGATTTGACCTCAATCGTGGCCCTCCCTGAAGGTAAATATACAAAGAATGTTTCAAATTACTGGAGCCCAGTAAGATGGGATCTCCTCAAACCTGCTGACTGGTGCATTTAATGCTTCAATGGGTCATTCAGGAGCTGGAAAACTCATAAAATTCAGGATTAAAACCTTTCAAGGGTTCAATGCTTGGCTCAGAACCGTCCCCCTTCCCCTATCTTATCGGAATAAGAGCTCCCTCTGGAATATTGTAACCCTCTTCTACATTTAAGGTGTTGTTTTCACTACACAGGACTCTACACAGGACTCTCGTCTTGTAAATTGCCGTGAACTTGTGCAGAAAAAGTGCGATCGAGAAATCTTGATTAGATTAGCTCCTTGGACGCAGTGGCGTAGCGCGGGTGACCAGCTCCAGGGATGGTGGCACCCCTCTCCCAACCTCCCCTGCCACGCGTGCGCCCCTTGCCCTCCTGGAAGTGACGTCAGAGAAAGCGCCGAAGCCGACGCGGGCAGCAAGATCGTCGCTGCTCGTGCCGAAGTTACCAAGGTACAGGGAAGAGGCTCGGGCGCACGCGGCAGGAGGAGGAGTGGGAAGGGGTGGAGAGGAGGAGAAGTGCCAGTGCCCCGAAGAAGACCATGCCCGGGGCGGACCACCCCCCTCGCACTCCCCTTGCTACGCCATGGATTGCTGTATGACAGATTTAGGGTTTAGGGTGTGGAGCACCCAGATGCCTCTCCTCCAAAGAAAGTCAGACATCAATTAAATCAGGGGTGCCCACACTTTTGGGGCTTGCGAGCTACTTTTAAAATGACCAAGTCAAAATGATCTACCAACAATAAAATAAAAAAAAAAACACAAAGCACACTGTACGCAGAGAAAATGTTAATTATCATTTATATTTAGGGGGGGGGGGTTTCAAAGAGGTCAAGGCAGATGACTTTAAAATATGCAATGTCACCCTCAGTAACAACTATACAAAAATAGACAAATATACCCCTCCCTTTATACTAAACCGCAATAGCGGTTTTTAGCGCAGGGAGATGCGCTGAATGCCCCACGCTGCTCTCGATGCTCATAGGCTCCCTGCGCCAAAAACCGCTATTGCGCTTTAGTAAAAAGGGGCCATAGTGCAAAATATAGACAGCAGATATAAATTCTCAAAACGGACACATTTTGATCACTAAATTGAAAATAAAATCATTCTTCCTACCTTTTTGTCTGCTTATTTCATGAGTCTCTAGTTGCACTTCCTTCTTCTATAAATCCAATATTTATTTATTTCTGCCCTCCTCCCTTTTTCTTTCTGTCTTTCTCTCTCCCCCTGCCCCCCAAGCCATCGTGCTGATTTCTCCACTTCCCCAATTCTTTTTCTCTCTCCCTGGCGCCCCCCCCCCCAAGCCACCACACTGATTTCTCTCTGCTTCCCTGAGCTAGGTCTGGTGCGTAGAAGCGCCAGGCCCACAAGCCTTCACCTCCGACATCAATTCTGGATGCATAAGCTCCGGCCCGATCACCCTTCCTCTCCCCAACGTCAATTCTGGCGTTGGAGAGGAAGTTCCTGGCCAGCCAATTGCTGCCTGGCTGACCCGGAACTTCTTCTCCGACGTCAGAATTGACGTTATGGTGAGGAATACTGGTCGTTCTGACACTTCTGCATTGGGAAGCAGGGAGAGCTTGGGGCAGTGGCTTGGGGCAGGCAGGAAGACAGAAAGACAGACTGAAAGAAAGAAGGGGGGCAGGGAGAGAGAAAGAAAAAATTTGGGGAGGAAAAGAGGTCTGGAGGAGAGGAAGCATACAGGAGGCTGAAAGAAGGGAAGATATATTGGATGCACAGTCAGAAGAAGAAAGTGCAATCAGAGACTGATGAAATTACCAAAGGTAGGAAAAATGATTTTATTTTCAATTTTGTGATCAAAATGTGTCTGTTTTGAGAATTTATATCTGCTGTCTATATTTTGCAATATGGCCCCCTTTTACTAAATCGCAGTAGCGGATTTTAGCGCAGGGATCGTATGAGCGTCGCGAGCAGCACAGGGCAATCAGCACAGCTCCCTGCGCTAAAAACCGCTATCGCGGTTTAGTAAAAAGGGAGGGGGTATATTTGTCTATTTTTGTATAGTTGTTACTGAGGTGACATTGCATAAGGTCAGCTGCCTTGACCTCTTTGAAAAAAACCCGTAATATAAATGATAATTAACATTTTCTCTGCGTACAGTGTGCTTTGTGTTTTTTTAAATTTTATTGTTGGTAGATCATTTTGACTTGGTCATTTTAAAAGTAGCTCGCAAGCCCAAAAAGTGTGGGCAGCCCTGCTCCAGAGGAGCAAAATCTGGGTAGCCAGAGGATATTTATTAAAATGATGATGAAAACAATACAAATCAAACCAAAACACAAGGATTCTGTATATGGCGCCTTCAATGATGCGTAGATGCCATTAACAGAATCGTGGCACCAGTAATCTAGGCCAGGGTTTTAAAGGCCTATATTACCGATGCCTAAGTTTGTGCATAGTGACACCTAAGGTCAACTTTGCCCCCTAACTGTGCCTACTTTGACCATGCTTAGATGCGATTCCAGCACCTACGAGGGTCGGCACCTACTTTGCATTTATGACTTTCTAATTGGTTTATAATGGCACACTCAATTACTGCGCTGATTAAAACTAATCAAAGCAATTAAGTTAGACATTGTTTTTAGAATCTGGGCCTTTGTTTCAAAAACGAAATGAAATAGAAAATGCCATTAATGTTTGCTACATTGTTTCATAAGAACACGCTTTTCTCCGACTCCTCTCTGATTAGCACCTTTCTCAATCACATCATATGAACAGGGTTACCAGATTTCTACGTTGAAAAAAGAGGGCAGCCCATAGCTCCGCCCATTTGTAAAGGAGGACATGTTCGGGGAGATTCGGACATCTGGTAACCCTAGCTTGTGGTATAGCAGAAGAGAAGATCCACCAGCACATACACTAAAGGTATGATGGGAGAGATAGGAGGCAAAGCAGGAGAGGGCAGAATGGTGGAATTAATTGATTTACCATATTTTTCGCTCCATAAGACACACCTGACCATAAGACGCACCCAAGATTTAGAGGAGGAAAACAAGAAAAAACCAAATTCTCCCTGCCAGGCTCTGCACCCAATCCCACACTCCTTGCTAAGCTCTGCACTCTGTCCCTCCTCTGGTGGTCTAGTGGTAGGCTGGGACAGGGCACAGGGCAGGCAGGCAGATTTGGTTTTGCGCCATGACATGCAGAGATCTGTAGCTCTGACATTCTGGAAGTCCATGAGCAATATGAAAACTACGACTCCATACAAGCAACGGAACACAACAGGGTTTGGATGGCCCTGTTCAGTTGACCAATCCGCATGGGACCAGATAACTGAGTGTCTATTGTATTTGTATATTGAGTATATGATTTATTTTTATTTTTTAATACTGTACTGTTTTTGGAAATGAATGATGAAGAATTAGAAATAAAATATTGCTGCAAGGGTAAGGCTGGAGACCTGGCAGGTTGGCGATGGGGGAGGTGGCTTCTTGTGACAGGTATTGGTGATGTAAGCGCTTTCCTTCGGGAGCTGCAGCGTATCTTGTTTGTTGGTTGCCTTCGGAGCGAGCTCATGAGGGTTGCAAAGAAAGTCTCCCCTGCCAGCACTGGACCGGGAGTACAAAAAGGGGGGAAGGAGGGGGGATTGTAGTATTCGCTCCTTAAGATGCACCCTTATTTCCACCCACTTTTTTGGGGAAAAAAGTGCGTCTTATGGAGTGAAAAATACAGTATTTTATTTAGTCGAATTTCTAGCCCATCCTCCCAGAAGAGCCCAGAACGAGTTAGAAGTTTAAATACACAGTGGAAGGTTTAGCAACTTCACATGCAGCAGATACACAGAACAACTAATCAAAAGGATGACGACCATAGTAGAAATTCCTATGTACATGTTTTGGGTACTGAGCACGGTAGCATGGCCAACAAGGATGCAATTTCACATATAAGATATTCAGAAGAACTGCAGCAGAGGGATAATTTTTATGAACTGTATGGAGAGGAGAATACACGATTTGGGGGCTGAACACAGTAGCATGGCAAATGATAGGCCCTATAACTAAGTAGAGGACATTCGAAGTAGAGGACAATGTTAGGCGTTGTTGGAGTAGGTACATGTCGTAGGGAGATAATATCTTGCATAGTTTAGCGCCGAGTGTGCGCCTAGAGACTTACTTACACCTGTAAGTCAAGTGGAGGGCACATTCAATGTAGTAGTATACATTTGCTGGGGTAGAAATTGAGGTTAGGGGAGTGTTTACGAGAATCCAAGTGGAGACAGTGTATCGAGGAGAAAGCACTGATTAGCAGTATCAAAAGCAGCAGAGCGGATTTGGTAAAGACCCTTGAACCTGGTCTGGAACCTGGTCTGGAACCTGGTCTGGAACCTGGTCTGGAACAGGTCATGGCAGACTTCGCTAAGGGTGATCTCTGTGGAGTGTAATGTAGGTGGTTCTCTCAGAGGCAGCGGAGACTTGGCAGATGTGGTAGTGCGTATGGTATGATAGTGACAAGAGACCCTGAATGGAATTCTGCTATATTCTCGGTGTACGTTTTCCTGCCTTCTCCATCTTAGCATGTAGCTTTCTTGCTGCATGTGAGTGGAAAGATAATGCCACTCGGTGAGTTAGGATATTGCTGCAGTGGGAATTTCAGCATTCCTGAAAGTTTACTTATCGAACCATTGCACAGCCTAACCTCCATCGAGAGCCTTTGCTGCTTTTCTCTGAAGTAATTGTACTTTTGGCAAGCTTTCACCATCCTCCCTTTCCAGTTTCTATCTTGTTAAATTTAATCTAAAAAGCTTTCTTATCTTTTTCCGTCCTACACCCTATGTCAGGACACTTTTTAGCTGAGCATGAAGTTTGGTCAGCATTCTTCAAATTCTATGGCCTGTGCAGTGACCTGTTGAGAGACCTCAGGGTGTGACTTTGAGGTGGCTAAAGCCGAAGTGCTGAGGTCATCCAATTTGACAACCCCTTACCCCCTGTGGCCACCCCCCTTGCCTGCCAGTTCTCCCCAGGCCATCAGGAGTCACTTAATTCGACTCCTGTGACCCTCCTCCACCCAGTACCTTTAAATCCTTTAGGTCTCATTCTTCTTGCTGATGCAGCTTCCTAGTCACTTTGGCCCCGATTCACAGGTTTAGCGGCCATCGTTGCTAACCAACCCGATTCACAAAACGGCCTACCGCGTGTTTTTCTCCTTGATTGCCCATTTTCCAATCCGGCCATGCAAAATAGCCAAGCGATTGATTCACTTAATAAGCTTGGCTATTATGCGTCGGTTTTTACGATCCTAAAACACACAGTTAACAACAAGTTTCAAGTTTATTATCTTTTTAATATACCGACCATCAACAGGTATCTGGCTGGTTCACAGTAAAATTATAAGAAGAGAAAAGAGTCATAAATATAAAAGGAAGATGAGTGAACATCAAAAACATAACTTGACTGACATGAGAGTGAGGATAAGAGGGAAAGTTACATGGTTTTAGAGAAGAAAGGGAGAAAGTGGGAATGGGGAAAAACATATTGGGTGGGGTCGCTTTATTAAAGCGGTTGGTTAAATAAATTGGAACCAGCGGAGTGAAGGAGAGAGAAAAGAAAGAGAGGAAAAAGAAAAAGAAGGTAGCTCTAAGCAGAGGCAAAAGCGTCACGAAATAAGAACGTCTTCAGGTTAGTCTTGAATTTATCTAGATGTTGTTCTTGGCATTCCATAACGTTGGGGCGACTACTGTCAAATTTATTTTCCGGGTATAATAGAACTCTTTTACGGAAGGAATTCGTAAAAGCTTTTGATCTGTTGACCTCAAAGTGCGTGAAGAACATTGGGGGATGATGACCTTATCAAGATATAGAGGCTGGGGTGAGAGTTTTATTTTGAAGGTAAGCAAGATGATTTTATAGGTGATTCGATGTATGACGGGCAACCAATGTGCCTCTTTCAGAAGCGGGATGTCTGCCTGTTTGTTTGTTTTTCATTTCTTTTCCATGGCACAAATATTATGCGTGTATTACACATTGAAAAAAATGAAAAATAATCCCCCACCGCTTGCAATGGCCCTCCCCCAGCGACCCCCAACAATCACGTGCCCCTCAAGCCACCATTCCCCCCGAACCCCAAAAAGATGGCAGGAGCGAAGCCTATTCCCTCCTGCCACAAAGACTCCCACCGCCCACCCGCTTCCCCCCAAAAAACGGCAGGAGGGATGCCCTCTCCTTCCTGCCATGAAGACTCCCGCCAGCCCCCCCTCCCCCCGTTTCCCTGAAAAAACGGCAGGAGGGATGCCCACTCCCTGTCCATATCTTCTTCTGTTGGGAGCAGGAGGAACCGCAAACACCTCCTGCTCCTGCTCCTCCGCCCAGCCTGCTACGCCACTGAGCCTTAGGCCCCTCCCCGGTGTATCATGTGATGTACGGGGAGAGGCCTAAGGCCCTGATTGGCTCAGACACCTCATGTTCCTCCCTTGGGAGAGTGCCTGAGGCGTCTGAGCCAATCAGGGACTTCCTTAGGAAGGAACCTAAAGAAGTCCCTGATTGGCCATTCGTTTTGGCCAATCCACCATCCAGCATCAACCATATCTCTCCCCTTCTCTGGTCCAGCATTGCCCAATTCTCTTCCCTCACTCGCAACCATCCAGCCTCATCCCCTCTCTTCATTCCCTCTAGTTCAGCATTGCCCTATTCTGTTCCCACCCACCTACCCAGCATCAGCTCCTCTCGCCTCCCCTTGTCTAGCATCACCCCTTTTCTCCTTGCCAACAACCTGATTTCAGCTTCACCATGTTTCTAGTTCTAATTTGCAGTTCCTACAGCAGATCTTCCATACGAACCAACTGCAACTTTCCACACTTTAGATGCAAAAGGATTTTCCCAGGACCTTACTGCAGCCCCCAAAAAAGGAAACAGCAGACCCTTCCTCCCTTTTCTGTCAGAGTGATTGCCAAAGTGGATCTCACAGACCTAATTGTGCCCTCTAAATTGTAAACTGGATCCAATGGTCCGTCTGATTTCTCCAACTGGTACTATATGTCACATAAACAGGCTCCAAGCTATAATATTCTTCCAGCTCTCAAAGTGAGGCTCTGGTTCAGGAGGCCCAACCACAAGGGTATCATCCCTTATACTTCTCAAGCAAAAATAACCTTTTTTTGCACTCTACTGCCTCCAAAACTGAAATTTTACTTGCTTTATCATCCTCTGCGCCAGAGCATATTCACCTCATTATTAAAGCTGACAGCCTGGGAAGGTCGCACAGTCCAAAGCCTCTCTCACTTTGGAAGGGCCTAGTTCAGGATGTGTGATTATGACTTGCATCCCTAGGGTCACAACCAGTATCCTGTCTCCGTGTCAACTAGGAAGACAGAATGATGTACAGTGCAGGACACCATGTATGTTTCAGGGCTCTGGGAGAAAAGCTATTCTGTGCTGAGGAGTGGGGGAGAGCGAAGTACCATAAAGCTAGCTTCTGTCAGAGGAAAACAAAGTTGTATCTTAAAATTGCAAATGATTAGTGAGTTCTTTTCAGGCCAGGCTTATGTCATGTTTGGGTCTCCATGCAGGGGTGGGAGGTCATCCTAGGCACTGCTTCCATGAGATAAACACAGGGTTGATAATTCAGTGAGGTAAGAGATCGAAACAGTGAGACCTTTCTCAAACCATAAATTTTAAACAGCAGTTACTAGAGCCAGGAAATTTGAGTAGAACCACAAGATATATGATCTTGGTGGCAGACAAGGTCAGTGGTGTTACAGTATTAGCTGACCCGCTCCCAGCTCACCTTCCGTAGCAGTGAGTGACAGGATAAAGAGTACACCAGGGTCTCCAGCAACCCAGTGGGAGATGGCACAGAGTGGGCATCACTAGAACAGCACTTGCTCCACTGACACCAGCAACTGCTGAGTGTTCAAGGCCAGCAGAGCCATAATAAGGTCACCTCAACAGGCAAAAAAGCTGGGAAAATAAGCCCAAGCACGTCACTTGCAGCCTGTGTGAACAGATCAGAAAAGGTTATCATGCCGTTGTACCGAGCCATGGTGCACCCTCACCTGGAGTACTGCATCCAGCACTGGTCACCATACATGAAGAAGGACACGGTGCTACTCGAAAGGGTCCAGAGAAGAGCGACTAAGATGGTTAAGGGGCTGGAGGAGTTGCCGTATAGTGAGAGATTGGAGAAACTGGGCTTCTTCTCCCTTGAAAAGAGGAGACTGAGAGGGGACATGATCGAAACTTTCAAAATACTGAAGGGAATAGACTTAGTAGATAAAGACAGGTTGTTCACCCTCTCCAAGGTAGAGAGAACGAGAGGGCACTCTCTAAAGTTAAAAGGGGATCGATTCCGTACAAACGTAAGAACATAAGAACATAAGAAGCGCCATCTCCGGATCAGACCTTCGGTCCATCAAGTCCGGCGATCTGCACACGCGGAGGCCCTGCCAGGTATACACCTGGCTTATTTTATAGCCAACCATATCTTTATATGCCTCTCTCAAGGAGATATGCATCTAGTTTGCTTTTGAAGCCTAGGACTGTCGATTCCGCAATAATCTCCCCTGGGAGAGTATTCCAGATGTCAACCACTCTCTTTGTGAAGCAGAACTTCCTGATATTAGTCCTGAACTTGTCCCCCCTTAGCTTCATTTCATGTCCTCTTGTCCGTGTCAAATTGGACAATGTAAATAATCTCTGCTCTATTTTGTCGATTCCTTTCAGTATTTTGAAGGTCTCGATCATATCCCCACGCAGTCTCCTCTTCTCAAGGGAGAACAATCCCAGTGTTTTAAGTCGATCCTCATATTCCAGTTTCTCCATACCCTTCACCAGTTTAGTCGCTCGTCTCTGCACCCTCTCCAGCAGTTTTATATCCTTCTTTAGGTAGGGAGACCAATGTTGGATGCAGTATTCCAAGTGGGGTCTGACCATTGCCCTATAAAGCGGCATTATAACTTTCTCCGATCTACTCGAGATTCCTTTCTTTATCATGCCCAACATTCTATTTGCCTTCTTTGCCGCTGCCGCGCATTGTGCCGACGGCTTCAGGGTCCTATCTATCAGTACACCCAAGGAAGTTCTTCTTCACCCAGAGAGTGGTGGAAAACTAGAACGCTCTTCCGGAGTCTGTTATAGCGGAAAAAACCCTTCAGGGATTCAAGATAAAGTTAGACAAGTTCCTGCTCAAGTAGAAAGTACACAGTTGAGGCTGGGCTCATTTACAGCACTGGTCTTTGACCCAGCAACGGCAATTCTTATATTCTTATGTTAGGTCTGGCTGTGGAGAGATTATTGGTCATTGAGGAACATCATGTGGTAGGTGTCAGTGATGTGACACCATGAGGACTGAAAGTATTAGCACATCAGTCTTCCATCAGATTGATACTAAGTGGTTTTTAAAATAATAAATTATATATTGGCGTTGACCAACTCAATGCATGGCCAGAATTTATTCTTTGGATTTAGGAGGGGCCAAGAGTATTAGGGGGCAGGATCAAAATGTATCCAGGAAGACCCCAAACACAGCATCTTTAGCATATCATTAGTCAGCTACAATGCTTTGAAAACAGTTCTCTCCAAAGACTAGATAAGAAACATGAATGGACAGGTTGATATGTTGCCGAAGCTCTTAATAAAGTACGTCATGGAAGATTGAATTTCTTTCTTTTTTTCTATAAACAATTTTTAAAAATTTTAAAGAGCAATACAACACAATAAAACAAAACCAATACAATGAGTTAGTCCTGTTTCATTGCAATAATATCATATAAACTAACATCATAATACACACATTAATCAACATATTTATGTAAAGACTCCCAAATTTTCTTGAATTGTCCCAAACATGATTTAATGAGATGGAGTCAGCATGGGTTCAGCCGAGGGAGATCTTGCCTCACCAATTTGCTTGACTTCTTTGAAGGCGTACATAAATATGTGGATAAAGGTGAGACGGTTGATATAGTATATCTAGATTTTCAGAAAGGTTTTCATAAAGTTCCTCATGAGAGGCTCCTGAGAAAATTAAAGTGTCATGGGAGACGTGGCAAAGTTCAGTTGTGGATTAGGAATTGATTATCGGATAGAAAACAGAGAGTAGGGTTAAATGGTAATTTTTCTCAATGGAGGAGGGTAAATAGTGGTGTGCCACAGGTATCTGTACTGGGACCAGTGATATTTGACTTATTTATAAATGATCTGGTAATTGGAACTATGAGTGAGGTGATTACATTTGCAGATGACACTAAACTGTTCAAAGTTGTTAAATCGCACATAGATTGTGAAAAAGTGCAGGCAGACCTTAGGAAATCGGAAGACTGGGCGTCCAAATGGCAGATGAAATTTAATGTGCACAAAAGCAAAGTGATGCACATTGGGAGGAATAATCCAAATCATAGTTACCAGATGCTAGGGTCCACCTTAGGGGGTCAGTGCTCAAGAAAAAGATCTGACTGTCATCATGGACAATACGCTGAACCCTTCCACCCATGTGCGGCAGTGGCCAAGAACAAGATGCTAGGAATTATTAGAAAAGGGATGGTTAACAAGACTAAGGCCTAAAAATCTGTGTTAAAAAACGACAGGCTGCTATCGTAGCTGTTCTGGTAGTGAATTAAAAAAAGCGAGTCATTCTCCAAAAAATGCTCATGTAACTGAGGTTGGCGGAGAGAGTAGCAAGACTCACCACATTTGCATGTACCCATCGCTGGTGATTGCAATGGGCATATGCGCAGAAAAAATACAAAAACAGCCCCCTCCCCAAACAAAAACACAACAACAGCAGAAGAGATGTTCAATAGTTTCATAGTTTATTCAAATTTGATTAAACACTTAATCTAAAATTCAAAGCGTTGTACAGTAAAAGTTGTTTAAAATATTAATTATGGAACAGATTACAAAGAACCAACCAACCAACCATCACCATCCCCTCCCACACCTGCAGTGGGAGAGATGCCCACTCTCTCCCACTGCCAAGCGACCCCCCCCCAGCATGAGAGATGCCCACTCTCTCCCGCTGACATGCAAATTCCCACCCCCACCCCCAGCAGCGGGAGAGATTCCCATCCTCTCTAGCTGCATCACAAACCCCCACACACACACCTCCGACCTCTTTCCCCCGTACCTTTAATTAGATGGCTGACCGGAGGGATGCCTATTCTCTCTGGCCAGTTGGCCTGCCTCTTCCAAAATGGGTCTTCCCCTCCCTAGTGCATCTTGGGATGCACCAGGGAGGGGCCTGGGGCTCTGATTGGGCCAGACGCCCCATAAGAGGGCATCTCTCCTCTTTTAAACTCAGCCATATGAAATTACATTACATTACATTAGGGATTTCTATTCCGCCTGTGCCTTGCGGTTCTAGGCGGATTACAATAAAGATGAATCTGGACATTTCCAGTAGAATTACATTACAGGAGAAGAGTAGATTACAAGTAACAGTGAAGAGTTATAATACAATCAACATCGCAGCAGATATAACATAGCCTCGGATTACAATAAGGAAGATATCTGGGCATTTCCAGTAGAATTACATTACAGGAGAAGTGTTAATTACAGGTAATAGTGAAGAATTACAGTACATTCAATATCACAGGAGATGTTACATAGCAACTGAGTCAATTTATAACTGGTGGAGAATAAGAATTACAATATATTCTAGATTACAAAAGATGTTACATGAGATGAGTCAAGTTTCTTCGGATGGAGAGTAGCATCATATGCCTATAAGTGGAAGTGTATTTATTGTTTTGATGATTGCCTGATGTTGGTTAATTAATGTTGATGATATGGACAGTGGGGGTATTTAGTTTGGGTAGGATAAAGAGATTCTATTCCCAAAGGAATTGGTTGGGAACTCATTAGATGGCGGTTTATATTGATGGGAGATATTTTTTGAACAGTAGTGTTTTTATTTCTTTTCGGAACTCTTTTATGTCTGTAATTTCGATCAGTAATTTTGAGATGTCGGAGTCAATATTAGCTGCCTGTGTCCCTAGTAGGTTGTCATAAAGTTTCTTACGTCGGGTACCATTGAGAGGAGGGTAGGTGAAATTGTTCTGTGTTCTCCTTCTTCTGGATAAGAGATAGTAGTGAAAGCGGTTGTTTAGGTAGCTGGGTGCCGCGCCGTGGGTTACTTTGAATAGGAGACAGTAGAGTTTGAATTGTATTCTTGCTTTTATTGGTAGCCAGTGAGATTCTGTGTATGCTTTGGTAATGTGGTCATATTTGCTGAGTGAGTATATGAGTCTGAGGGCTGTGTTCTGGACGGTCTGTAGTTTTTTTATTGTGTTGATTGGGCAAGGTAGGTAAAGGCTGTTGCAGTAGTCTACCATACTTAGCACGAGGGATTGGACAATGATTCTGAATTGGTCTTTATTAAAGAATTTTCTTATTTTTCTCAGATTTCGCATTGTGAAGAATGCTTTTTGGATGATTTTATGGATTTGTGTTTGCATAGTGCAGCATCTGTCTAGTTGTATTCCCAGGATTTTGAGGGAACTCTGTATTGGGTACTTGATTGAGTTTACTTCCAGTTCAGTTAGGGATGGTTTTTTGTCCTTCTCTAGTAGTAGGAATTTAGTTTTGTCCGTGTTCAGCTTCAACTTATGATTTGTCATCCATTTTTCTACTGTTTCCATTGTAGTTTTCAGGCGTCCTGTGGAGATGGGGTCGTGGATGTCGAATGGAAGGAGGATGGTTATGTCGTCCGCATAGCTGAATGATGTTATGTTTAGGGCATCTAGGGTGCTGCCTAGGGAAGCAATGAATAGGTTGAAAAGTGTGGGAGAGAGGGGAGAGCCTTGTGGCACTCCACAGGGGTTAGACCATGGTTCTGATAGTATTTCTTTTGACTTGACTCTATATGCTCTTGTTTTAAGGAAACCTTGGAACCAGTTGTGCACTTTACCTGAGATTCCTATTGCGTCTAGAATCTGGAGAAGTATGGAGTGGTCCACTAGATCGAAAGCCGCTGAGAGATCAAGTTGGATGATTAGCAATCTGTTTCCTTGGCTGAGGTGTCTTCGGGCTATATCTAGTAAAGATACCAGGAGAGTTTCTGTACTGTGGTTAGTTCTGAATCCAGATTGGGATGGATGTAGGATGTTGTGGGCTTCTAGGTACATGGATAGCTGTTGTGCCACTAGACCTTCTATTATTTTGACGTATGTAGGGATAGAAGCGATTGGCCTGTAATTTGACGGGTTATTTATTAGACCTTTGGGGTCTTTCAGTATAGGGGTTATTATGATTTCTCCAAGGTCTGGTGGGAACTGGCCTTCCCTGAGTGTGGGGGGGGGGGGTCGCTTGATAACGGGAGAGATGTCACAGAAAGCGAGAGAAAGTGAGAGAGAGAATACCACATTCACTGATGTCACAAAGAAGATGTTACAGATAAGATTCCATGTTTCTGTGTGTGAGACAGAGAGGGACCATCTCAGCATAACTGTGCCTCCTTTAGTGTATGCAAAATGGATATTTATTTATTCAATTTTCTATACTGTTCTCCCAGGGGAACTCAGAATGGTTTATTGGGGTATTCAAGCATTTTTCCCTGTCTATCCCAGTGGGCTCACAATCTGTCTAATGGACCTGTGACTTGCCCAGGATCACAAGGAGCAGGGGGGGTTTGAACTGAGGCTGTAGCTTTAACCACTGCATCACACTCTCCCCGGTTAGCATCAGTGCATACAAGCATGCAAACGTGTACCTTTTAAGGTTCTGCACTTCCTAGGAACATTCATTGGATACTATAAACACTTGTTAAGTTGCAAAATAGCCAGTTATATATGTGGCTGAAGATTTGACAGAAGATAACATAAGTGGTTATCTTACAAACTCTGTGTCACGTCATGCTGGGTCAGACCGAAGATCCATCGAGCTCAGCATCTCGTCTGGCTCAATAGGAAAGACCCAACAGATCCCAACGTCTTCAGTGTTAATCATTGGTTTCCTCTAGGAACCTGTCCAAACCCAGCCATACGAAATGCATTAGCCACATCTTCTGGCAACAAGTTCTCCAGCTTAATATACTTTTCCCAATTTGTTTAAAATCTGTGACCTGTTAGTTTAATGAATGTTCTCTAGTCCGAGACTATCTGAAGAACTAAACGACTGTTCCCTATTAACCTATTGCAGGCCAGTGAAGATTTTATGCATTTATTTTATCCTCTTCATCTTCCTGAGGATGAAGAGTTCCAATTCTAACCTTCCTCTACGTAGCAAGCTGCCAGCGTGTGCTTTCCTTTCCAGCTGCAGGAAGAACATTCTGGGCCTTGCTTCAGAAAGCTGTCAATGAAATCTGAACGGGGAGGGGGGTCCATTCTAACAAAGTAACCCTATACAATTGAAGTTTAAGATTTTGGGGGAAAAATGTAAAACTTGGAGGCGACTTTTTTCTCCAAGAGGAGTCTAGTTAGGAGGAGATGTAAATCTGTACTGTGGGGAAGAGCATGCAAGAGGTCAACAGGTCAGTGGGTTGAACTCATGGGTTAAAATATTACCCATCTTTCTTTTAAGTTGGGACTTATATATTCAAGCTCAGTTTCAAATATTACTTATTACATGGCCATTCCCATGGTTAGCAAGTTAGCAGAATTCTTGGGAATGATATTATCCTTGTTAATCAGTTACAGAATTAATTGTCATTGATTGTATTCAATGTTGTAGGTGGGTGGGTGGGCCACACAATTTATGGGTCTGAGGTCACTGATTACATGGGTCTTAGGAGCTCTGGCTACCTGCTCTAGGGGTGAAGGAGGAAGGTCCACAGCTGTCCTATGATGCATATTGAAAGAAGAGAGTCCTGTTCCTAAAAAAGACTGAACTAATCAGGGGTTACCGGTCTGATCCTTACGGGAAAGGATCTGGAAGCTAGGGGCTGTGGAAATGGTCAGTGGTTACAGTAAGAGAAGACAAAACCCACCCAGGTCTGATCATGTACCTGTGCTGAAGGGGAAAAAAGTACAAGGGAGTGAGGGAGTAGATATGAGTGTGAGTGGAGCACAGCAGGACTGTCAAACAGAGGGAGGAAGAGAGAGAGAGAGGAGAATTGGAACTCAACTTCTGCCCCTACAGAGAAAGTGGAGAACTGGAACCCAACTCTTGCCCAAGAGAGAGAAAGAAAGAACTGAAATTCAGACCCATCTCAGAGAAAGGAGAACTGAAATTCGGCTCCTGCCCCAGAGAGAGAGAGAGAGAGAATGCTGACACATTGGGCTCATCTACTGCCCAAAAGACCATAGCACCTGGTAAAGGTTTCTGACCACCATCAAGGAGGATACAGGAGAGTAAGGACTGATGCAACTATCCAGTCTGCACTGAGGGATGAAAAAGAGAATGCCATCTAGAGCTGGGGTTCTCAAGCCAGCCCTGGAACCAGAATGAATATGCAGGAGATAAATTTGCATGCACTACCTCCATTCTATGCAAATCTATCTGATGCATATTCAATGAGTATATCCTGAAAACTTATCTACATGTGTTCTCAGGACTGGATTAAGAACCCCTGATGTAGAGGTATTGTTCCTGTCAATTAATATTGGCCAAATTTTATCAAGCTGTGCAAGAGGTTTTTAGGTTTTTAAACGTTCAAGATAATGAAGGGAATAAACATAGTAGATAAAGACAGACTGTTCACCCTCTCCAAGGTAGGGACAACGAGAGGGCACTCTCTGAAGTTAAAAGGGGATAGATTCCGTATAAACTAAGGAAGTTCTTCTTCACCCAGAGAATGGTGAAAAACTGGAACGCTCTTCCAGAGGCTGTTATAGGGGAAAACACCCTCCAGGGATTAAAGAAACGGTTGGAACAGAACATACACAGGTAAGGCTAGACTCAAATAGGGCACTGGTCTTTGACTTAAGGGCCACCGCGGGAGCGGACTGCTGGGCACGATGGACCACTGGTCTAATCCAGCAGCAGCAATTCTTATGTTCTTATGGGCCAGCGCGGTAAATGCTCCAATGCTCATAGAATTCCTATGAGCATCAGAGCGCTTACCTCGTCAGCTTGATAAAAGACTTTTAATCCTGCCATTAGGGGACCCTTATTAGTCAATTTGCATAGTGAGAGACGTTTAGGGAGTTTTGAGTGCATTTTCACCTTCACCTTCATCGGTCTCAGCTTCACTAATCAGAGAGACCCACTACTTTTTGATGGGTCCATTTCATCCACGTTCTTCTTTTGGTTATCTTTGTATCATTGTTGAGATGGGGTGACCAGAACTGCGCATAATATTCAAAATACAGATACATCAGAGTCCTATTCAAAGACATTATGATTGCATCATCAAATCTTTAAATATATACTGTTTTTTCTTCTGTCTGGGTTTGGGTTCAACTTTATCAAATACACCTGGCGGAATTCTGCACAAAAAAATCAAGATTCTGTGCACAAAATTTATTTGACAACATTTAAACAATATTTTTCCTAATTATCATCCAGAATTTCAGTACAATTCAGTATTTTCATTAAATTATACCAGAGAAAACAAAGAGCCAGCATCTCTCAACCCCGCCCCCCCCAGCCAGAATTTCTCACTCTCTCACCTCTCCCACCCCCCACCCAGCCAGCATTCCTGTCCACAACCTCTGCGACTCTGATTCCATTTAATGGTAACCTGCTGACGGCTCTGCAGGCTTTCCTCTACTGCAGTCTCACAAAAAAAACAGGAAGTGACATCATCGAGTGTGGGACCGTGGTAGAGGGAAGCCTGTAGAGCTCACACAGGCAGCCCGAGGATGTTGCCGGCAGGGATGGAGTGCTGATCCAACACCAAAATCTACACAGACCTCGGGTAATTCTGCCCAAATTCTGCATTGTGCAGTAGTGCAGAATTCCGCCAGAAGTAACTACCGAAGTTCTGGTTCAGTTCTACTTAAGGCCAATAAAAATTGGGTAACTATCAACGGGAATTATTTGCTCCAATTCAGAATGAAGCAAGAAACTAAAAAATTACTACGTTTTCTTAGGCTTCCACAGCCGGCATCATGATTGTTGAAGTTGCCCGGCTCTGTGGTAAAGAAAGAACATCATTTGGATCATAGCTGATGATTTTAAAGACTTCCTGGAGTTAGTCCATATTTACTGATGAGAACAAAAACTGTGGATACAGATGTTCTGGAGATAATTTATTAAACACTGACATATAAAACCATGAAAATTCAATTTAAAAAGTACAATGATAAAAAATATGGTGATAAAAATCCACCCGGACCCTACGCGGTCCGTGTTTCGGCGAACACGCCTTCCTCAGGGGTCCAATGGTTTGCAACCTCACATATAAAGAATTGGACTGAAAACAGTCTATTGTCTTTAAACCTGTGAGCAAAGAACACCGCAGACAAGCTGAAGTAGCAAAAAAATGCCCATCTGCAGTAACCATTATCTCTCTCCTTATTGGCTAAGGCTCTTAACATTTGCATCTCCTCTTCCTATAGGCTAAGGCTCTTTACACCTGCATTGTGAGGTCATAGGGCTTTATGGTTATAGAAACATGATGGCAGATAAAAGCCAAATGGCCCATCCACTATCTCCTCTTATTCCTATTGGCTAAGGCTCTTAACATTTGCATCTCCTCTTCCTATAGGCTAAGGCTCTTTACACCTGCATTGTGAGGTCATAGGGCTTTATGGTTATAGAAACATGATGGCAGATAAAAGCCAAATGGCCCATCCACTATCTCCTCTTCTTCCTATTGGCTAAGGCTCTTAACATTTGCATCTCCTCTTCCTATAGGCTAAGGCTCTTTACACCTGCATTGTGAGGTCATAGGGCTTTATGGTTATAGAAACATGATGGCAGATAAAAGCCAAATGGCCCATCCACTATCTCCTCTTCTTCCTATTGGCTAAGGCTCTTAACATTTGCATCTCCTCTTCCTATAGGCTAAGGCTCTTTACACCTGCATTGTGAGGTCATAGGGCTTTATGGTTATAGAAACATGATGGCAGATAAAAGCCAAATGGCCCATCCACTATCTCCTCTTCTTCCTATTGGCTAAGGCTCTTAACATTTGCATCTCCTCTTCCTATAGGCTAAGGCTCTTTACACCTGCATTGTGAGGTCATAGGGTTTTATGGTTATAGAAACATGATGGCAGATAAAGGCCAAATGGCTCATCTAGTCTGCCCAACAAAGGAAAATGAGGAGACCCAATGATCCACCGATGAAAACAAAAACTGTGGATACAGATGTTCTGGAGATAATTTATTAAACACTGACATGTAAAACCATGAAAATACAATGATAAAAAATACAGTGGTAAAAATCCAACCGGACCCTACACGGTCCGTGTTTCGGCAAACACGCCTTCCTCAGGGATCCAATGGTTTGCAAACTCACATATAAAGAATTGGACTGGAAACAGTCTATTGTCTTTAAACCTGTGAGCAAAGAACACTGCAGACAAGCTGAAGTCGCAAACAAATGCTAAGATTGACAATAAGAACTGATCATGCAATATTGATCATTTGGTATTTTATTGGCCGAGTCTCTCATCCTACTGGAAGCAAATTTGGTCGATCCATAAAGTCTCAATTGTCTTTTTCTGTAATAATATTTGAGGCATTGGCACTTGATGACAAGTTAGACAAATATCATTCTAAATTACTGTCCTGTTTATTACAGATGGCGCTTAAAACTATTTTAGTGCATTGGAAAGATCTAGTGGCACTAAATTTTAATATTTGGTGGAATACAGTAAAATTTGAAAAGGTGGCTGCATAAAAAACCAATACTGGAACCACATTTGATAAAATCTGGGCTCCTAGTACTGATCTGTTGCTGACTTGGGACTCCTTTTACAAAGGTGCGTTAGGGCCATAACGCGCGGAATTGCGTGCGCTAGCCGCTACCGCCTCCTTTTAAGCAGGCGGTAATGTTTCGGCTAGCGTGCGCTATAGCACGCGCTAATCTTGTGCGTGCGCTAAATACACTAGCGAACCTTAGTGAAAGGAGCCCTTTAAATTCGCTTGCCTCTGCTTCAAAACCTTAGCAGGCTCTTCACCAATCTACCTGTCTGAACACCTTGAAATTGCAGGCCCCTCTCGCACACGAAACACCTACTTGTTCTCCTTTCCCTCCCTGAAGGGCTGCCTCTACAAAAAATTCCTTGACCGATCTCTAGCATTCCAAGCAGGCAAATGGAACAAATGCCTCTCCACTCTCATCTCCAATTCCCCCCCCCTATCAAACCTACCTCTTTGACAAATTCCTCTGATTTATCCTCCCTCCTCCTCCCTTCCCTCCTGACCTCTCCCCCCCCCCCCCCAGACCCTTACCGCCTCATGCAACACTGCTATCTGTAACGCTGCTGTATCTAACTTATAGCAATTGTAACCGCTCTGAACTGCCAAAATAACTTCACCGTATATTTACTGTTAAAAATGTAAAGGTAACTTGACCGAATTTGTATCGTCCAAAATGTAAATTTAACATTAACGAAATTGTAACATCGCTGTAAATGTACAGTCTCTTCTTCTGTTAACCGCATAGAACTTCCATGGTAATGCGGTATACAAGAATAAAGTTATTGTTATTATTATTAATAATGCATATGGGGCTCCTTTTACAAAGGGGCACTAGCGGTTTTAGCGCACGCAACAGATTAGTGCACGCTACCTGAAAAACTACCGTCTGCTCAAGAGGAGGCAGTACCAGCTAGCGCACTATTCCGCGCGTTAAGGCCCTAACGCACCTCCGTAAAAGGAGCCCGTAGTGTTGTAAACGTGGGGATATCGTTCAGAATTCCTCTTTGCAAATTTAAAGTGCTTTCTATTGTTTTATCTTCTCAAAAACACCTCTAAAAATCTACTAATTTTGCAGCCAGCTATAATAGCTAGCTTTATATTTATTTATTTTATTTTATTTTTATTTATTTGATTTTGTATATCGTTCTCCCAGGAGAGCTCAGAACGGTTTACATGAATGTATTCAGGTACTGAAGCATTTTTCCCTGTCTGTCCTGGTGGACTCATAATCTATCTAATGTACCTGGGGCAATGGGGGGATTAAGTGACTTGGCCAGGGTCACAGGGAGCAGTGGGGATTTGAACTCTCAACTTCAGGGTGCTGAGGCTGTAGCTTTAACCACTGGGTCACTCTAGAAATCAAAATGTAGTGAATGTGAGCCAAGCATAGGACAATGGAGCCATTGTGACATCACTGGTGAGGTTGGCTCTTATTGGTGGAATGAGGCATTGTGACATCACAATGCCAGCTCTGGTTATCAGAGGCTGAAACTTTTCACACTATTTATTGATTCAGGTTTTCTATATCATTCTCTCAGGGGAGCTCAGAACAATTTACATGAATTTATTCAGGTACTGAAGCATTTTTCCCTGTCTGTCCTGGTGGGTTCACAGTCTATCTAATGTACATGGGGTAATGGGGGGATTAAGTGACTTGGCCAGGGTCACAAGGAGCAGCATGGGATTGAACCCACAATCTCAGAGGGCTGAGGCTGTAGCTTTAACCACTTTCTGTCTTTCTACTTATTCTAAGCCTCAGCCCCACCACATCAAGAAACTTTCCACACTTCTGTTATACAGTGTTATTTTTGTTTCTTGTTATTATGGATGGATTTTTTTATTCCTTTAAATAAATAAAAAGATTGAAAACAAAAAAAGAAGTTGCCCAGCTCTTGCCGCTTCTGGGTAGGTAGAACTGATGTTTCAGCCATCGTGCTGTGGCTTTCTTCAGGGTGGGCTGTGAGGTCCGTAGAAGTACTGTATTCTGCTTTATTAGACAAAAAAACAGCAAACAAACTCGTTTAGTAAATATTTCTTCCAAAGCCACTTGTTGAAAGTCACTGGATCCCACCCTCAATCTCTGCAGCTGCACAGCATCAGGAGTGGCGCCCCCTGCTGTTCCTTCCCAGCTGAATTTCCTCTCCTGCTTTTTTTCTGGTTCAATCCAGTTTCAACAATTCCTCATATTCTGTTTTGTTTTATTTTTCTACCACTGCACCAGACCGAACAGAGAATTTCAAAGCTATTGACCATAATGGCCGCCGGATCCTTTTCTAGGTTGTGATGCCTCTGGATATCAAGCCCACACTGTGTACCTCTAGTCGGAATTGGTTTTCTCCTTGCAGTTGTCCACGGTATATTTCCCTTACCATTTTTATGCCCAATTCTCAAGTCTGGTCATGTCCTTCTACAGTTCCTCACTGTCTGCTTGTGATTTAATAACTTTGAATATTTCATGTCATCTGCAAATATAATGCATCAAAGCAACTACACAGCAGCCAGAGAGGAAAGGACGATGTGTGCTGGGCTCTGACTTCTTTTTCTGTTGCATTTGTCTATACCTAGTAAAGCTCAGTGTGTACTATGCAGGCAGGAGAAGTGGGGGGGAGTTGGACAGGAGCTGGCTATTTCCAGTGCCACTCCCCAGTTTGCCCCTCAGCTATGCCAGTGCTGGCACTGAATATTGGCCTCTGGGTTGATGGCTGACATGGATATTGAATGGCAGTGCCCAGACATGTATCTAGTACCAGCAAATGCTGGCATGGCCCATCCAGTCGGCCCGTCAAGTTGAATCTGGCCCTCTGCACAATTTCCACTTCCTGGTGTGCTTAATCTCTGTCTTGGCCTGCCAATTTGGGGGCACAGACCACAGAACTCTGTCTGGACCCTTCCTACATCCCAAATGCTGAATTTGTGATTGAAGCCTCACTCCACCCACTGCATCGGTCTCGCTTCCCAACTTCTGGAGCTGTTGTTATAGCTCACTCCAGCTATGAGGTCATTGATTTAATTGGATTCCATCCTTTTTTCTAGACACTGTTCTTCTCTGTTTATCCCATACATTCTTGAATTCTGTCACTATTTTTGGCTTCACAGCCTCCTGCGGGCGGAGGGAGGGAGGGCATTTCTGCAAAAAAGTATTTCCTGACCTTGCTTCTAAGTCAACTTCTGACCACTCCCCTATCTCTGAAAAAGATTAGTTTGTATATTAATATCTTTTTAAGAATTTAAACCCCTTATCATATCTCTTTTATTCCTCCTTTCCTCTAGGGCAGGGGTGCCCAACTCTGGCCCTTGAGGGCCATAATCCAGTCGGGTTTTCAGGATTTCCCCAATGAATTTGCATGAGATCTATTTGCCTGCACTGCTTCCACTGTATGCATATTGATCTCATGCATATTCATTGGGAGGGCGGGGGTGGGGGAAGAGGGCAGGGGAGGGGCACCATCACTGCTTCAGGTCTCTTCTCATACGTCTTTCAGCACCAGCTCCAAATCATTTTTGCCGCCTTCCTCTGAAAGGCCTCAAGTCCTTTGATGTTCTTAGCAAAACTGAACATAGGCCAGGATTCAATAAGCAAACTGATCGTGTACCGATCGGTTTGCGAGCCCTTAGTGAGCAGATTTCCCTCCGGCCCGATTCACTAAAGTGTTTAGTGACCCCCCTCCCGATCCATGCATGCAAATGAGGGAGGGCAGCGATTCACTAAACACTTTAGCTAACACCGATTGGACTTGCCAATCAGAAAAGAAGCAACTGCTGAAGACCAGTCGCTTCTATCCTGGCCGACTCTCCTGCCCTTTAAAACCACAGGCTCGCAATGCTTTTTAGCAGAGCAAGCCCGTGGTTTTAAATCCGCTGCCGCCACTGCTATCGGGCCCGACACTGCCCACCCGGTCCCTGAAAATATGGCAGGAGGGATGCCAACTTCCTCCTGCCATCGCGAAACCGCCATCGGCCCAGCCCGGCCGGGCCTGGCCCACCCCTCCCCGTACCTTTCTCGGGCTCTTTAAAATTATGGCAGGAGGGTTCCCACACCCTCCTGCCATATCTACAACTGCTAACCCCCTCCCAACAAGTACCCCTAACCCCCTCCCTCCCTGAACACCCTAAAAAATTTGACCCGCAGCCGTGTCAAAAATAATTATGGCAGGAGGGTTCCCATTCCCTCCTGCCATCGGTCCCACCCAAAAACTAACGGAGGGATGCCAACTCCCTGATGCCACCCCCCAGATGCCCCCTTCCCACCCCCTCCCTGTACCTTTAACGGAGCAGGAGGGGTGCTCAATCCCTACTACTCCAATGCCTCCTGCGACGAGTCTGAGGCCTTAGGCCACGCCCCAGTGCATCGTGTGATGCACGGGGTGGGGCCTAAGGCCCTGATTGGCTGAGGCACCTCGGGCTCCTGCCACACATGGCCGTTAGCTAAACAGCTTAAGTGATGTTCCATGAAATAAGCTAGCCTGTGTTTGAATTCTGCCACACTCAGTGTCCCCTGATGAAGGCACCATTTTATGCCGAAACTTGGATCCTTGTTGGGACATTATTTTGTTAAAGAATAAATTGATACCATCTGGTTTTAAGCACATCTCTCTTGCCTTTTCTTTGCTTGTTTTCCGATCTTGTAAGCCATTGGACTTGAGGAATTTAGCATCACCTCCATAATTTTTCCTACTACCTGGCCTGCAGTTTCCCATTTCTTTCTACCATTTCTGTGGAGAGGCACCATATTGACCCTTCTCCAATCCTGTGGAACCTCTGCTGACTAAGATTCTATTATACAAATCTTTAAGAGGACACACCAGAACCTCTTTCAGCTCCTTTAGGATCCTCGGTTGAATCTTATCTGGCCCCATGACTTTGTCCACTTTCAGTTTTTCCAGTTGTTCATATCTGAGCTTAATTCTGCTCTTGGCTAACAATTACTTCTATGGGCTGCATATAATAATATAAAATTGATTTGGTTGTACCACAGAAAGGTAATTTATTAAATGCATGACTAGTGAATGAGAAAAAAAGGCCTATGAGAAAGCTCTCAAACAATAATAGTCACTTAAAGAAAATTTGATTAGAAAATGGTCTGTCCATGGTCCGTTATTCTGGGATGTTGACACCCTTGCAGAATACCAAGTCTGGTATGTGACTCTTTTCACCTATGTGAATCTTAGTGCTGTCATCATGTCCAGGAAGACAGCTGTGGTGGTATAAACGTTTCCCATGATACTAGGGTAATTCAAGGTCACTTCTGTAATCAGATCAAGGAGATGCTAATATGCCACAAGTTGGTTTCTCCTCTTCTAGCTAGATTAAAAGGATCCCGATACATTTAGATTGAGGATGGCGATTCTGTGCAGGTTGATTGCGTCCAAAGTCTAGACTGCTACCCTTCCACCCACCAATCTGGTCTTGGTTGATTTTGGATGGTGAAACTTGTTGGGCACAGTTCATACAATGGCAAATCCCTGGTTTCATCTAACCAAGTTCAGTCTCTGGCAGGATATACAGGCAGTCTTACCCAGTTCCCTGTCATATAATCACAAGCACACTAACTTGTCCTCTCCTGACATAAAATTATGGGACTCTGATAACCCAATAACAGAAGATGACCATGATAAAATTCAGAAATGCCTCCAACCTGCCTATATGCTCCTGTCCATTAAGACGCTTTAATATATATTGTGTTGACATTGTAAGCTGTATACCATGCCGTATGTATACTGCAGCAAGGGAGGGAATGAGAGATGGACAGTGAAAGAGAAGGAGACATTGCATGTGGGGGTGGAGGAGAGAGGAAGAAATTCTGTGCAGGGGTGGGGAGGGGTAAATGAGTGTGCTTTGTATAGTTTAATTTTGTGGTTACCATTATGTATTGTGAATAAGATTATATTGTGTGTAAAGTATATAAAACAGAAATGGCATTTACAAGTACTATTATTATGGGGCGGAGTCTAGGGCGGAGCTTGGGCGGGGTCTAGGGCAGAGCTCCCCCCCCCAATAAAGAAGCATTCCACTGCCTGTGCATTTATTCATTCAATTTTCTACACTGTTCCCTCAGAGGAGCTCAGAATGGTTTACATAGATTTATTCAGGTATTTAAGCATTTTTCCCTGTCTTTCCCGTCAGGCTTACAACCTTTGTAATATACCTGGGGCAATGGAGGACCAGGGTTTGAATCCTCAAGTGCTGAGGCGTCACACTCTTAGACATAGTATGGTAGAAGATAGCCTGGCAAACATTGTCTGACAGAGATGGGAAAATCATAATATTGCAAAGCATGGTATGATGAGACATAGCATGGTGACCATAATATGGCAAAATAATGCACAGCGTGGCTAACATAGGATGACACAACGCAGCAAAAATGGCAAGGTCAGCGCGCATGACGAAACATAGCATGGACGACACGCTGTAATTGATGGCTGTGTTCAGCTTGTTCTCGCTCTATATCGCCTTGGGACACATTTTCTTCAAAAGGACAGTAGTTAGGATTAAAATTGTTAAAGAAATAATAATTTGAGCATAATAAAAAGATTAAATTTTTTAAAAATAATTAAAAAAATAGGTAGGTGGTTGGTAACCGATGACGTAAATATGAGCGTGTAAGTAATTACACATGAGAAAACCCTGAATTGGGTAAAATGCTCCACTATCTGAGGTGTACCACCATAATATAAATTAGAGCTTTTTGCTTAAATGTGGAAGCCATTCAACGCTTTCTCTAAGGAGTGTGGTTTTGTTCGTGAGGTGATGGGTTCAAACCCCATGCTACTTCTTGTGACCCTGGGCAGGTCACTCAATGCCCCACGGACATTAGATAAATTGTGAACCCACCAGAGAGGGAAAAATGTCTGAGTACCTGAGGCTAAATATGAAAAAGAAACGAGCCACATCTTCAGGAAGGGGAAAGGGGGAGGGTGTTTTGGATTTAGCTCCTGCTTTTTCCAGAAGGTAGTTCCAGGCACATTACATTGTGAAAAGGGGTTGAGCAATTAGCCCCTTCAAGCTGTACCTGTGTATTCAACACCACCATCTAAATGGAGTGATAAAGAGATTCACAGTTCAACATAAAACTTCATTTTGTTTACAGCATAACAATAGTAAAATGAATATACAGGAAAACCTTGGATCGCAAGTAACTTGGTTTGCAAGTGTTTTGCAAGACAAGCAAAACATTTTCTTAAATTTTAACTTGATATAAAAGCAAAGTCTTGCAATATGAGCACATACAGTATTTTGTATTACACTTCCCCCTCCCCATTTGCGGTTTCGACAATCGCGATTTCACATATTTACGATTTTTTGGGGAGGGGGAAAAAAGAAAAAAAAAAACCCCACAGTTTAGCCTTCCCCCCGGCGTCCCGGCCTTACCTGGTGGTCTAGTGGGCTTTCGGGGCAGGAGCGATCTTCCTACACTCCTGCCCCATGTAGATCGCCAGCAGGAAATGGCTTTGGGGAGTTCCCATCGTAGTCTTGAGAGAACTCACGGCAGCTATTTTCTATTGGTGATCTGCACGGGACAGGAGCGTAGGAAGACTGCTCCTGCCCCGAAAGCTGCTAGACTACCAGGTAAGGCCGGGATGCCGGGGAGAAGGCAGGAGAGAGGTGGGGGGGTGTCAGAGCCGGACCAGAAGATATTCACGGTATTTCACCATTTGCGTTCTGGCTCTGCCCCTATCCCCCGCAAATCCGGAGGGAGAAGTGTAAAGTTTTTGGGTTGTGGAATGAATCGTCTGAGTTTGCATTATTTCTTTTGGGGAAATTTTCTTTGATATACGAGTGTTTTGGATTACAAGCATGGTTTTGGAACGAATTATGCTCGCAAACCAAGGTTTTGCTATATATACTGTATAGTGAACACAGTAAATGACGGCAGAAAAAGACCCTCATGATCCATTCAGTTTGCTCACCTCGTTTACACATTTCCAATAAGCCCTCACTCTGGCACTTAAACGTTTTTCTTGCATAAACGTGCAAGTTCCCATTTGACAAAGCCCGGATATGTCCATCTCAGAACCACGTTTGTGCAAATGGCAAGGGGTTTTGGGGGGAGATGAGGGTGTGGCAGTCCGATAGACGTTTGTTCTCCATTTCAGAAGGGATCTAGTCCCAACAGATCGACATGTTTAGGATTTGGTAAACAGCTGCTACTGAGCAGCCATCCTCGGACGGATAAGGGAAGGGAAGCCCCCTTAATTCCTCTGTGAGTTTTGCCTCCTCTAATGCCAAACTTATGAAAAATACAAATGCAGTTTTCTAAAATGGGCAACACGTGGGCTCCATTTTTCGACCCACTGAGATTTTCAGTGGGGTTTTTAAAAAAATATATTTTTTTGCTACAAGTTGCAAGGTTTGCGTAGCAAATGTGACGCAGCCCCTTCAATTCCCTTGGGCTTCATCGCATTTGCCACGCCAGGAATCACTGCCGTGGCTTTGTGAAAGGGACCCTCAGTGTATAAACATCCATTTCTCCTGTATTTTAGAACAGACAAGACGTCAACAGAATCTGTTCTGAAATACGAGTGACCTGGACGTCTCCTTTCCTTTCAAAATGCGGCTGGACAAAGAGCTCATCCTGTATTTCTCATGAGCTATTCCACGGTTGATATACGATATCAGTTTGTTAGGGATTTGCCCTCTAATGGGACTTACAAACCTTGTCCATTTGCGTGGCATGAGGCATATGTGCCTGGCAAACCAGCCAGCGGGTGCCGTTTGAAAGGGGCTTCTCCCAGTAAAAGTCCCTCTGCACATGATGACTGTCCTGGCGTGAGAGCTCCAGCCTATCCAAGTAGAACAGATGAAACTGGCCCAGCTTCCACGGCCTTGGCACACTGCGCACAGCACAGACCGGCTGTTTGCTGCTTTGTTCCAAATGTGTCATGATGGAGCAGCAGTGCCAGGCAGCCGTCAGTCACTCAGAGCCTTTGCTCTGACATTTTGCCTGGGCTTATGTCAATTCATGTTCAATAGTAATGCACCCCTCCCCCATCACATTTCTTTTCATTGATTTGCAAATGCAAAGCTTTTGTTCAGAGAGGTGACATTTTGGCATTAACTTCAGTGAGCACAAATATCTTTTTAACCCCCTTCCAACCCCCCCCCCCCCCAATCTCTCCTATGCAGAACTGTCACAGAAACTCTTGCTAATATGCCAGCATTGTCTTACCCTTCCATCCTCAACCCCAAGCGATATACTTACTCCTATCTCCGTTTTCATTTTCAATCACCCTATGAGCCAATGCTTTTCTGTCAATCAAAGGAACGGAAGAAGAAGGCAGGGCAGAGAATAGAGCTACCTTCAAGGGTATCCGAGGCCTTAGACCAGGGGTGTCAAAGTCAATTACATAAGGGGCCGAAATCTGAAACACAGGCTAAGTCACGGGCCAAATTTTTTATTAAGATAAGTGATCTTAGTAGACATATAGATCCTTCCTCACTCTGAGACACCATAGCACAAAACAAATTGTAACCAAAACACAGGGCTCTTGAACATGAGAGGTCCCTAGTAAACACTGAGACCCCAGGCATTTAGCCAAACTGTCTTAGGGCATCGCTTATCCATCTATGCAACCATTCTCCACCCTAGGTGCAGAATAATGCACCTATGGAGTTTAGTTTTTTTATTATTATTATTTATTTTTTTTCCAGTTCAATAATTTTTATTAAGTATTTTAAAAAATACATGAAGCAGTTCAAGTACATAGAAACAAAATAAAGCTTTCTGTATGAATAATCTACAAATCTATATATAGCTGTAAAGGAGCAAAACAATAAGAAAGGCTCCAAGTGTTGGAACTGCTTGTGAAGAATATATAAGAAAAAGATGAGGAAGAGAAGAAAAGAAATAAAAAAGGAAAAGAAAAGAGTTTTGAATCCCCATCTGGGTAGCCACATATGCTAAAAGTCTCTGTAGAATTCTTAAGAAAGAAAATGGTTCCCAGCCCTTCTCCTTTGTCTCTGAATTATTACAATCCCTCAATCATGAAAAAGCAGAAGAACTCATGCATCTGGTAGTTAAAAGGCTTGCAACTTCGAATGCCGGGCCTGAACTGAAAGAGTGAGGCTGAGAGGCTGCTTCTTCCCGCGGGAAGCCTGTGCTCTCGAACACCCACCCTAGAGCCTTGCAAACCAGGGCGCATTTATGGTGCCTCACCATTGGATACTGTCCGTACCTTGGGCCCGCCCCCGCAACCGGCGCCCAATCTGCGCCTCTCCCTTAATTCGATCCCTCTACAACACGCAAGCAATCGTGGGAGGTGTAGTCTCCGCAGGCCCACAACATCAGTCCTCCGTACACAAAAAAGCCTCAGGAAACTACAAGCCCCACCAGGCCAGTACAGCACCACATGACGCACCTCAGGCATTGGCAGCGGAGGCAGGGAGCAGTGCGCAAAGTGGAGATGATGTGGCACGGTCACCACTGCGGGCCAGATTCAGCCCGTGGGCCTTGTGTTTGACATGTGTGCCTTAGACAAACCTTCAGCCATGTGCCTCCCTTCTTTTGGAGTGCCCCTCCCCCCAAGGTAGTTCAAATCCATACCTTCCTCCCTGAAGTCCAGCATCTCCCCTTCCCTAATCTCCCATAGTCCAAATATCCTGTTTTCCTTTGTACTAAACACCCCCCACACCATAATCAAACATTTTTCCATCTTCTCCGTACTCTTCTCGCATGTAATCAGCATCCTCCTTTCCACTTCCTGCCCCACTCCACATGGTCCCATATTCACCATCTCTCAGGGATCACCCTGACTCCTATTCTTTTTAACATCGGCTCTGCTGATCCCCTGCCCCGGAACAGGAAGTTGATGTCACACACTGGGCCCAATATTCCAAATGATTTACTATTTAAATCAGCTGTCTGGAGCTAACCGAGTATTTTCAGCGTCACTTAACCATAGTGCCTCTGAAAATGCCCAGTTAGCGTTCCAGGGGTGCAATTAGCACTTAACGAGTTCAGATAACCACTTAAACAGAACCGTGTAAACCGCAATCCTAGCATTAGGTGGTTCTTCACAGTAAGTTGAGTGCTGAATATTGCACTTATTTGGTTTTGTTTTAGCCTATACCAGACATAGGTTGGGGGGAGGGGCACTCCAAAAGAAGGAAGGCACATGACTGAAGGTTTGTCTAAGTTGAATATGAGACCATGTGGAGTGGGGCAGGAAGTGGAAAGGAGGATGCTGATTACATGCGAGAAGAGTACGGAGAAGATGGGAAAATGTTTGACTATGGTGTGGGGGGTGTTTAGTACAAAGGAAAACAGGATATTTGGACTATGGGAGATTAGGGAAGGGGAGATGCTGGACTTCAGGGAGGAAGGTATGGTTTTGAACTGCCTTGGGGGGGGTTTCAGGATTTCCTCAATGAATATGCATTGAAAGCAGTGCATGCAAACAGATCTCATGCATATTCATTGAGGAAATCCTGAAAACCCGATTGGATTCGGCCCTCGAGGACCGGAGTTGCCCATGTCTGGCCTATACCCATGATTCAGCATTGAATTTCCATGCGTAACTCCAGCAGCAATCAGCAAAAAAGCTCTTCGCCACCAGCTGAAAACTGGACCCAATGATTTTAGTACTTAAGCAAAGCTTGATGACGTCAGAAGTAATCTCCCAGAGCTTTGCTGTCCCTTCTTTTATTGCGAACTCCATTGAACCAAATTTACTTGGTAACGGAGGAATAGAAGAAGCCATGTCACATTATATTATGCTTCCATCCCTCTACTCCTTACTATATCTGGGCTGACATTGCAAACCCTTAGCATTGGTGTGGGGTCTTAAACACAGCCATGTCCCAAACTCTCCAGACAGAGAGTTCCTGTTGGGTGAAAGATAGGACACAGCGGTGTTTGAGCAGAGGCCTTTGTTTAAGGTCCCACGCCAGCCCGGATCTAATAAGAAGAGGGATGGAGGCGGGGGCAGAAAAGAGGGGAAAATGGTGAACTTGGGATGTAGGGGGTATGGAAGAGGAGAGGAGAAGAGATGTTGCTTTTCTCCCACTCCCAGACTGCCACTGTACCCACCTGGGAGTCACACTAGAACGACATTTAACACTAGCAAAACACACGAACTGGTACAAAAATGCTTTTTTACATTGCGGAAATTAAGAACCATAAAAAAATATTTTGATCCTTTATCGTTCAGACTATTGGTGCAGGCATTAGTTTTATCTATTTTAGATTATTGTAACATCATCTATTTAGGAGCACCCAAAAAAATTCTAAGGAAATTAAGGATAATTCAGAATACAGCTGTTCGATTGGTTTTTGGTTTAAAAGTCCATATTATCATTTACTTCCTTACCTCTCCAAGGTAGGGAGAACAAGAGGGCACTCTCTAAAGTTGAAAGGGGATAGATTCCGTACAAACGTAAGGAAGTTCTTCTTTACCCAGAGAGTGGTAGAAAGCTGGAACGCTCTTTCGGAGTCTGTTATAGGGGAAAACACCCTCCAGGGGCAGATAAAAGACAGGTTGTTCACCCTCTCCAAGGTAGGGAGAACAAGAGGGCACTCTCTAAAGTTGAAAGGGGACAGATTCCGTACAAACGTAAGGAAGTTCTTCTTTACCCAGAGAGTGGTAGAAAGCTGGAACGCTCTTTCGGAGTCTGTTATAGGGGAAAACACCCTCCAGGGGCAGATAAAGACAGGTTGTTCACCCTCTCCAAGGTAGGGAGAACGAGAGGGCACTCTCTAAAGTTGAAAGGGGACAGATTCTGTACAAACTTAAGGAAGTTCTTCTTCACCCAGAGAGTGGTAGAAAGCTGGAACGCTCTTTCGGAGTCTGTTATAGGGGAAAACACCCTCCAAGGATTCAAAACAAAGTTAGACAAGTTTCTGTTGAACAAGAACGTGCGCCGGTAGGGCTAGTCTCAGTTAGGGCGCTGGTCTTAGACCAGAGGGCCGTCGCGTGAGCGGACTGCTGGACATGATGGACCACTGGTCTGACTCAGCAGTGGCAATTCTTATGTTCTTATGGCTGCCTTTGGAGGCAAGAGTATTATTCAAATGTTCCTGTATCTCCTTTATGCTGATATCGGGATTGTCTCCAGCTTCCCTTTTTCCTCATTTTGTGTTGCATAGACCATCAAGAGAGACTAGAAACTTCTACTTATTTGCTTGTCCAAAAATTAATGGGTGTAGATATAAGACCTTCTTAGATAGGACCCTAGCAACAGTCTTAGTTAGGTAAACGTATTCAGCAAGCTATGTTATCGGAAATTAATTAAGACCACTTTGTTTGAGAAGTTTATTACTTAGTGAGTTTGATTATTGAAATTCTGTTTTACAAATATTTGTATTTTTTTACTGTATTATTGTATTTCACTGATTGTCCAGCTCTTTTTAGCGTAAACCGTCTAGAGTCTAGAACTTTTGGTTATGGTGGTTATTATTATTAGTGGCTAAGGTGCAAAATCCCCCGCAGTGCCTTCTCTGGTTCTCATAAAGAGGATCAGATTTTGATTGGGAAATATGAAGCTGTGATTATGGAGAAAAGAGGCAAAAAAGCAAAATTTGACAAAATATAGTTGCCTGTTAAAAAGTATGTGGAAAACAATAGACGTTGAAGGTTACGAATGTGATAAATAGGTGTATGACTGATATTACGCTCTCTGCAGGGGGAGGGGAAGGGTGGGAAGGTTATTTATTTATTTATTTATTTATGTGTACGATACATATGTATCCCTAGCTTATGTTTATGAAAGTTGTATGGAAACATTTTGAAGTGTATATTCTTCTGCCTGAATGTTCTTTTTTTTTTTTTTTTTCCATGAAAGTTTATTGATATTTAATAAACAAAAAAACAAAGAAACAATGTACAATGTACAGAGGCAATTTGCATTGACAATAAAGTACAATAAGATACAAAGTAGATCTACACTAGGCATGAGCACTGTGTAAGTATGCGATCAGAGGGGACAAGTTTTCAAAATAAAAATGATTTGAATTTAAAAAAGGATTAGGTTTTGCTCCCACAGAATTTCCGATGCAAATTGTATGGAGGTAAAGTAGTCTCTGGCTGGATTGCTACTTTTTGTCGACTAAGGAGCTCCTGATAAGGACAGAGCTCAGTACAAAGCCTAGAGAAAATCAGGTGCAATGCAGAGGGGCATTATAAGAAGGGCAAGGCAGCTGCTGATACGCTGCTCTTAATGCATGGTCTAAATATATCTCGAATGGACTGTAATGGAGCCAGCGTCTAGAGGACAAGAGAAGTTAAAGAAATGCCAAGTGCTGACACGGGTTTAATGGAGAAAGCCTCATTGCCATTAATAGAAAATGTGAGCTGGATTCCAGAAAATGTCAGTCTGGGCCAGGCGTTCGGGGAGCAGACTGACTTTCTGCAGAGTTTGACAGGCCACAAACTTCATCGTGAGCCACCAAATCTCCTGTTATTGCAGAGGAAGTCAAACACAGTGTTTACCCAGGGATAGGACACGTGCTACTGTGTACCAGTTGGAACAAAACTATCCCATGTGCTGAGATCCTGGACTCCTGTCTCCAGGGACTGACTTTGATTTTTCCATATGCCGAGAGGTTGGATAGGCTGGGGCTCTTCTCTCTGGAAAAAAGGAGGCTCAGGGGAGATATGATAGAGACCTTCAAGATCATGAGGGGCATAGAGAGGGTGGATAGGGACAGATTCTTCAGACTGAGGGGGACAACAGGTACGAGGGGGCATTCGGAGAAACTGAAGGGAGATAGGTTCAAAACGAATGCAAGAAAGTTTTTCTTCACCCAAAGGGTCGTGGACACTTGGAATGCGCTACCGGAGGAAGTGATCAGGCAGAGTACGGTACAGGGATTCAAACAGGGATTGGACGGATTCCTGAGGGATAAAGGGATCATGGGATACTGAGAGAGGTGCTGGGATGTAACACAGGTATAGAAAGCTAACCAGGTAATAAGTATAGAAACCCAACCAGGGCAAGACCGGAGGGTGAGGACTTTGATGGGAAGATATGACTTTAATGAGAAACCAAGGTGGCAAGGGAGCCCCTTCTGGTGATTCGGACAGGTCGTGACCTGTTTGGGCCGCCGCGGGAGCGGACTGCTGGGCAGGATGGACCTATGGTCTGACCCGGCGGAGGCACTGCTTATGTTCTTATGTTCTTATGTTCATGTCTCTCTGTCTCCTAGCAGGAGCTGAGCTCCAGATTTCTCAATGTCTCTCTCTTTTTATAGGGCAGGCATTAAAGACATAAGAGTTGCCATACTGGGACTGATCAAAGGTCCATTAAGCTCAGTATCCTCTTTCCAGCAGTGGCCAACACCTGGCAGAAACCCAAAGAGTAGCAACATTCCAGAGCTGAGATTGTGATGTCATAATGCCTCATTCCACCAATGCCTAAGAGCCAGCCTCATTAGTGATGTCACAATGGCTTGATTGTCCTATACTTGGTTACATAAGAATTGCCGAACTGGAACAGATCAAAGATACATCAAGCCTAGAATCCTGTTTCCAACAGTGGCCAACCCAGGTCCCAAATACCCATCTAGATCCCAAGCACTAAAACAGATTTGATGCTGCTTCTCCTAGGAATAAGCAGTGGATTTCCCCAAGTCATCTCAATAATGGCCTATGGACTTCCGTTTCAGGAAATTATCCAAATCTTTTTTTAAACCCCGCTAAGCTAACTGATTTCACCACATTCTCTGGCAACAAATTCCAGAGTTTAATTACAAATTTGTGTGAAGAAATATTTTCTCTGGTTTGTTTTAAATCTACTACTTAGTAGCTTCATCGCATGCCCCCTAGTCCTAGTATTTTTGGACAGAGTGAACAAGCTATTCCCATCCACCCTTTCCACTCCACTAAGTATTTTATAGACCTCTTTCATATCACCCCTGAGCCGTCTCTTCTCCAAGCTGAAGAGCCCTAGCCGCTTTAGCCTCTCCTCATAGGGAAGTCGTCACAAACCTTTTTTCATTTCTGTTGCTCTTCTCTGTACCTTTTCTAATTCTGCTATATCTTCATTATTCAAGCTGCGGCCGTATCATAGAGCCATACAAGGGCATTATCACATTTTCATCTTTGTTTTCCATTCCTTTCCTAACTTTCTATTTGCTTTCTTAGCTGCAGCTGCAAACTGAACCGAAGGTTTCAATGTATCCTCAATGATGACACTAGATCTTTTTCCTAGGTGGTGACTCCTCATAATGTGGAATCCTGCATCACATAGTTATGTGAAAAACTTAGGACACCCCATGAAATATTCAGTTCTTTCTGAAGAAATGTTCACATATCGATGTCAAATCTTTTTTTTTTTTTTTTTTTTTTTTAAATCTCTGGAAAAGAAAGTGATGTAATTGCAGGTAAACAACAAATATTTTCCTTGATTTACTCATGAAACAAAAGATATCCACAAAAACGTATATTCTAACTGAGGAATAAATTTGGACACCCTACACCCTAATAGCTAGTGTTACCCCCTTTGGCTGAAATAACTGCAGCGAGACGCTTCTTGTAGCCATCTACCAGTCTCTGACATTGGTCTGAGGAAATTTTGGCCCACTCCTCAATGCAGAATTCTTTCAGCTGTGAGATGTTGGAGGGTTTTCTTGCATGTACAGCCCATTTCAAATCACCCCACAGCATCTCAATGGGATTAAGATCAGGGCTGTGACTCAGACATTCCAAGACTCTCCATTTCTTAGTTTTCAGCCAGTTCTTTTTGGATTTATTGGTGTGTTTTGGGTCATTGTCATGTTGCAGGGTTGCCTTCTCTCTTGCCGGCAGGCCCACCTCTTCAAAATGGCAGACCTTCCCCCTCAGAAGGGGAAAGCCCGCCATTTTGAAGAGGCGGGCCTGCCGGAGAGAGAAAAGGCATCACTCTTGACTATCTTTGTTCCGGTCTTCATTCCAATCCAGATTCCAGACTGTCCAGTCAAGGTAGGATGGGGGGGAGGGTCATTCAGGCAGGGGAGGTGTCGTTCAGGCAGGAGGGAGTGGGCACCCCTCCTGCCGACTTTGGGTGTGGAAGGCGTTGGGGGGTGTTGCGAGGCAAGAGGGAGTCATCTTTTGATGATCCGTTAAGTTGGAGGGGTAGGTGGAGGGGGTGTCGTTCAGGCAGGAATGAGTGGGCTTGTATTGATGCTGCTTGCAGATGGAGCTCATAGGGACGGGGTGAAGATGGGGAGGGATCTCAGGGGATGGGGGATGCTATTCTCTACTTTCCCTAGCACCACTGTGGTACTTCAGTCAATCTGCAGGAGTCCTCTGCTGGACACTAGGGACATGGGAAATGCTAACAATGTTTCTTAGGCTGTTTCAGGCCATTTTCTAATGACAGTGAAAGGGGAAAAAAACCCCTGAACATTTATCATAGTTTTTCTGTCTTTAATCATGTGCCCTATTCACAGAGACCGTGCACTGTTTGTAAAGAGGGCACGTGGTGCAAAGTGAATATACAAATGGCATGCACTATTGGAAATCAGTGCTATCTGCAACTGGTACATACTACTTTTCATAATTTAAAAAAAAAAAAAAAAAAATCTTGAAAATGGCACCAGAAATTAAGCAAAACCAACAATTTTCCCTGAAGTGCGCTTGCGCCTGTTGACCAAACTTCCTCCAAGTTGTCACAGACATAGCCAGAGTGGTCTTTGCACGTGCTCCAGTCAAACGGGCAGGTTTCCGCATCTATGCATGAATCCTCTCCATCTCCGCACCTCCCTTCTTCCTCTTGACCTTGGAAGTGTTTGGGGATGTGTCAGAGTGGAAAAGCAAACTCCTCCCTCCCAAGCTCTCTCTTTCCCATCACACTACAGGTGAACAAGCTCGGGGTAACTTTTGCAAATGTTTTCGTTCTTAGCTTGGTGGGCAGCGATCAGTGCCTTAATTGCCTTAAATAAGGGCAACCCATCAAAGCTGCTCCTTTGATTTACAGCTCCCAGTCAGCAGGATAATTACCAAATTGATTCAAAATTCAGTTCTTTGCTGACAGACTTTTGGCAGCCGGCCCTCCTTCCACACTCCAGAAAGACCTATTTGATGGAGACACCTTGATCCGCAGCTGCTGTTTATTTAACACAATTTATAAGGGGTGGGGGATGTGGCGAAACAGGCTTTTTTAAGGGAAAGTCATGTTTGGGAAAGCAGCTCCCTGTAAAAATTCAAAGGCCACAGGAACAAGCTGTTCAAATCTGTTTTTCCAGGTCTTCTCCCCTACAATTGATTTTATAGGAACCAAACAACCCCAGAGTTCATTCAAGGTAGGATTATATACAGGTAACGTTTCAAACCCACAGAGGTAACACTGTCCCCTGGCCTGACAGCCAGTCAAGGCTCGCTCGCCCTGCGGCGACGGATGAAGAACTGCTGAGTGATTAAGCCAGTCAACCTGGCACATTCTCAATGGCATTTGCCTGAATCAAATGCTTGATCATCTGGGCTTGAGGCCATTCCTAGCTTCTGGGGGGTCACTGGGCTTCCTCACCCAACGCTCCCCAGCGCCTCCTCCTGGTAGCTCGGTTGCCTAGTATGAAAGGGCACCGAAAAGCATCGACTGTGAGGAAAAGGTGATTTTGTTTGCAAGTGTGGAAACGGGACATCTCTTGCCATGGGCTAAAGTCGGGAGAAGAAAAGAGACCAAACTGTATTTTGGAGAGATAGGAAAGATCCTCTCTAGGAGACAGAGCAGAACATAACATCATTCTTTATTGCCTTTACAGACAAATAGGTACAACAAGGCAGAAGAAAAATATTAACATTGAAAATGAATAGAAACACTTGTACTAATTGGTGATATTAAGCCACACAGAATTCCATTTCTGTCCCAAAAAGGGATCACAATGTAAGCTAAATTGCATGAGAAGTGATTGGTATAAAAGAAGATGAATAAAACAGAAAGGAAGCAGCTCAGATCACCAAAAAGAGGCAGAAGAGTAAATGCCTGAAAGGAAACGAGGAATATGTTATACAAGATTTGGCTCAGTGCATCTTCCAGATTCACCGCGATTTCTTTTAGTTCCTCCGCATCATCACCCTTGAAAACCATTTCCCGTTCAGGTAGATCTCTTCCGTAAAGATGGAAGCAGGTAACGCTGAGTTTGTATCCAATGTACCCAGACGGGTGATGTCCACGTGGACCCCAGTGATCAGAGCAGTGGACAGAGAGCAGAAACCCAGGAGACCCCTGTTCCCTCACTGTCACCTGGCACAAATCGCATATTCTCTCCGTTACGCACTTCGATTGGAAGCTCTTTGGGCAGGGACCTGCACTTTTATGCAATTTGCACAAAAGCACTGTGATGTAAGGTGAAATGAACCAATGGATGGCGGATTGCATGGCTCCTGCCTTGGGCTGAAAACTGTACGGTGCAAAAAGGTAATTACATGGAAACGTTAAGCCCCGAGAACTTGTACGTTAATCGGGCACAGGCGCACAAAGGTTCAGCATGTTTGAAGAAAATGAAAGTGCCAGCACACACCTGCAGAAAGATTTTAGCCTTGCAAAAGTTTCTTTCACGTAACCTTTCTACGAGGTTGAGGTTGATGGGCAGCATTTTTATTTGTACCGTTATCTCCCACAGGTGTTTTAAAGTTGCAAATGCTGTTTTGGCTCAAAAAAGAAGACAGAAAGGAGGTATTTAAATTACAATGAGGCCGTGAAATCCTCTCAAGCAATCCTTCTATTCTGCCCCAAAAATCTTGCATTATTCACACATCAAAAGCTACAATTTCCCTCCGTGTATTGCCATAGAATAGTTAAGGACTTCATTAACGAAGGTTTTAATAGAGTTACCTTATTTGTAAAAATAAAAAAGGGCACGTGACCACGCCCCCATGCTGCCCCAGCCCCACCCTAGTTCCACCACTGCCCTGCCCCCACACAAACCTCATCTCCTTCCCTGAGCTTGGGCCATGTCAGGAAGGTCTTTATGCATGCGCGGATGTGCGCATATGTGTGACATCTTTACGTCCAAAAGGGAGAAAGAAAATCCAACGTAGTCTGCAGTAAACAACAGCAACCAGAAAACAACAAACAGATAATGTACAAGATGCAGGCGCTGTTTATTAGTAAATGCAGTGACATATACAACCTTATAGCCAACCAAGGGACCCGACGCGGTCCGTGTTTCGGATAACACGCCTTCCTCAGGGGTCCTAATGAATTTAAGCATAAATACTTAAGATAATGTGTAAACATAAAAAGGTGAAGCAAGGAAATGGTGATATGACAAAGGTAATAGTGTCATACAAGAACATATTAAAGAGAAATAAAGTGAAAATGTGCAAAAAATATCGGGTGTCTCTAAGTGTGATTGAAATATATAATGAAGTGCACATTATGCAGATGTATACTATATTGTCTTTTGTATCCCATGCTATACAAATTCCAGTATGAGACAATCACTGTACATATTAGATATTCTTAACCTGTTTAGTTTTGTTCTTAATGTTTTTAGACCAATGCTTTTATTGACTCCATGCCTTATCATTTTTATTTTCATCAGTTTGTTATCTTTTACGCAGTTTGCTTTATACCTTAACCACCATGGTATGTTTTTTTAGTTTTTTGTTACCTATATGCTGGTTTCCTATTCACACACTTACTGCCCCTTTTCCATTATGCAGTATCACTTCCGGTTATTAAGATTTGGATTATTTTTACTGTTGGTCTGCTCCATTTCTCGTTTCACCACCACTTCTGGTTCCCTTTTCTTTTCTTATATTTGTGATTTGTTTCTTCCGTCTGTCACGTATTCCTATGTTGATACTAATTGTTTTTCATTTGACACGTGTCACTTTATTTCTAGTTTTTCATTCAGTGATATTCTAGTCATTAAAATTTTTTGCATCCTTTTGCACCATATCACTATATATTTCAATCACACTTAGAGACACCCGATATTTTTTGCACATTTTCACTTTATTTCTCTTTAATATGTTCTTGTATGACACTATTATCTTTGTCATATCACCATTTCCTTGCTTCACCTTTTTATGTTTACACATTATCTTAAGTATTTATGCTTAAATTCATTAGGACCCCTGAGGAAGGCGTGTTATCCGAAACACGGACCGTGTCGGGTCCCTTGGTTGGCTATAAGGTTGTATATGTCACTGCATTTACTAATAAACAGCGCCTGGATCTTGTACATTATCTGCAGTCTGTTCCTTGTTTTCTGGTTGACATCTTTACGTCGCATCTGAACATTGCTCGGAAGCCCTCCAGATGCAGCCCAGAGCTCTGGCAGAACAGGGGCCTTCCAAACCCTGGACAAACTGCTGGGTTTTCCGAAATCTGTCCTAACCAGGGATCTCAAAGTCCCTCCTTGAGGGCCGCAATCCAGTCAGGTTTTCAGGATTTCCCCAATGAATATGCATGAGATCTATGTGCACAGACTGCTTTCAATGCATATTCATTGGGGAAATCCTGAAAACCCGGCTGGATTGCGGCCCTCGAGGAGGGACTTTGAGATCCCTGGTCCAGACGGTCCTCTAAAAAGATATCAATCGGGACATCTGGTAATCCTAGGTTTTAATCCACATGAATGAACGCTCTCTGTGTTGCTCAGCCAGTAATGTGTCCGTACAACCTACAGTAACTTCGCCGTTAGGCTTGTGGTACTTTTCTGCCCCATCCTCAATATCCATTCATGCTATTAAGTTGAAGTTTATTCAAGTTTTTGATTAAAGCTTATCCAAAGGTACAAAGCGTTGTACAGAAAAAATGTAAAAATAACAAGGAGACAAACCTTTAGACCAATTAGTCGTACTTGACTGATAATAGGACATTCTTGGGCTGACTGACATCCTCAGAAAACAATGGGAATGGGGGGAGAAGTACAATATTTAAAGAAAAGGTACACAAAAGGGAGTAGGAAAGGTAAAGAACTGCTGGAAAAGAGAGACATTTGGGACACTGTTAAAGTAAATATGTATCATATTGTCAGTTAAAGGCATCTTTAAAAAGAAAACACTTTAGACAGCCTTTGAACTTTTGCAGGTTTTGCTCAGATCTTAAGTCTAGAGGAAGAGAGTTCCAGGTCATTGGGGCGGTCACTGAAAAGATAAAGGTACGACGCGTACCAGTTATTTTTAAAGAGGGAACATTAAGGGTGTGCTGTGAAGTTGATCGGAGGGCTCTCGGGGGGGGTCGTACGGAATCAAGAGTCTGTCTGTGAATGCTGGGGCGTTAGTTTGTATAGTTTTAAAAGTCAGAAGAGCAATGATATATGTTATCCTATGTATAACAGGCAACCAGTGGGGTAACGTGATCAAATTTATTAGAACCTGAAATAATCTTAATAGCTGTGTTTTGGATAAGTTAAAGACGTTTTATGTCTTTTAGGCATATCCCTTTTAATAAAGAATTGCAATAATCCATTTTAGATATTACAAGGGAATGAATTAACACATTAGCATCGAGAAGGGGGACCAATGATCTAATCATCCTCAGCTTATAAAAGCAATTTTTAACCAATGCACTAATTTGTGGACGAAATGTAAGTTTATTGTCTATAAGAACGCCTAGAATTTTGATGGTAGTGGTTGGTTTAAGAGGTGTATTGTCAATAGAAACTGGGGAAATTAGCTGTACCTCTTCTTTCCATGAAAAAGGAGCGGAACTTGGATGGGATTGTATGTGATGATTTTAAGGTGGCCAAACAGGTTGAAAAGGTGAAAGCTAGAAGGATGCTAGGGTGTATAGGGAGAGGTATGGCCAGTAGCAAAAAGGAGGTATTGGTGCCCCGGTATAAGACTTTGGCGAGGCCTCATTTAGAATATTATGTACAATTCTGGAGGCCGCACCTTCAAAAAGATATCAAAAGGATGGAGTTGGTCCAGAGGAAGGCTATGAAAATGGTGCATGCTCTTCGTCATAAGGTGTATGGGGACAGACTTAAAGGTCTCAATCTGTATACTCTGGAAGAAATGCAGGAGAGGAGAGATATGCTAGAGACGTTTAAATACCTACGTGGCATAAATGCTCAGGAGGCGAGTCACTTTCAATTGAAAAGAAGCTCCGCAATGAGGGGCCAAAGGATGCAAGTGAAAGGGAACAGACTTAGGAATAGCCTGAGAAAGTACTACTTTGTGGAAAGGTTGGATTTGGGGAAAACGCGGACCACCCTTAAAAATCTGCTCACCTCAGGGATGAGCGGGATCCGTGAGGTCCGAGGGAGTTAAAACAAGGATCTCTGTGGACCCGGGCAGGCAGCCAGCAAAGATAGAAATTAAAAAGAGGTTCTCGCAGACCCCACAGAACTAAAAGCGCAGGGTCTTAAAAAGTGAGTGGCCTTAGTGTGAGGTCCTCACCAATCCTCATATTTTAACTCCTGTAGACCTCACGGATCCTACTGCAGAGAGACCATAAGAATTGCCGCTGCTGGGTCAGACCAGTGGTCCATCATGCCCAGCAGTCCGCTCACACGGCGGCCCTTAGGTCAAAGACCAGCGCCCTAACTGAGACTAGCCCTACTTGCTACATGACAGTAGCAGTAGTAGGTGCCCCCCCCAACCTCTTTCCAGCACCTCTTCCAAAAACCCCTAGTGATGCACAAGAGAGACTCCTGTTTCCACACGCTAATTACTGGCAGCTCTGGAGCTGCTTGTAACTGTTGTGCATACAGAACAGACACAACAGCAGTTTTTTTAAAAGCCTGCAACTCTGATGGCAGGGAGGCCTAAAACTGGGACCCCCTGACATCAAGCCCACCCCCTCCACACACACCAAGTTCCCCCTTCCAATCCCCTCCAACCACTCTCACCTCCATAAAACCAAATCCTGGTGGTCTATTGAGCTTGGGGGGGGGGGGGGTTCAGTTCAGATCAGACACCTACCCTCAGCTCAAGGACCTTCCACCCCCAACACCGCCCCACCCCTGTACCTTTTGTGGAAAATCAGATAGGAAGGATGCCTACTCCCTCAGGCCTGAAGGGTCACCTCTTTAAAATGGCAGCCCTTCCCCCTCCAAGTGCATCCTGGGATGCACTGGGAGGGGGCCTAAGGCCCTGATTTGCTCTGGCACCTAAAGCCCCTTCCAGTGCATCCCAGTGCACAACAGTTACCGACAGCTCCAGAGCTGACGATAATTACCGAGTAGAGTTACTGACTTTGACCAGAAATTGAGGGATTTAAAAGCATCAATGGCCAAATTCAGGGAGGAGATTAAGATCAACAAGATCAAGAAGTGGAAAAGGGATGAACGCGACTACTTGCATGATCGCGTTTATTCATGGCAAAGGAAAAGCATGGCGATCCCACAGAAGAAGAAAATCGCATTCGATAGTTCCTCGGGAGACTCAGAAGCCTCTAGTGAAGGTTCAACGGAGACCACTAATGAGAAACCAGGGGAGTCCTCCAATTTAGACACTCGAGGACGAGGACGCGTACGCCAACAACGCACGAGGGGTGCAGCCCAACAAACGACTTACAAAACACGGACGGGAATGTAATGAAAGGATAGATTTTCTGTCTCTCTCTTCAGAATACTGGCTATCTATCTTTCTTTCTGGGGGGAATTGCCTCCAGATGACAGAATATTTTGCAGAACGATTTCGGGGCCTAGAAACGGATCTTATTCGTTTCAGGGAACAGCTCGACAGTGATCAACCTGTCTTCCATACAATTGACGATTCACCAAAAGGACATTTTGGAGAAAGGCATGGGTTTTGTGATGTCTCATCCACCGGATTTTTTCAAGTTACACAAGGCGCTTCATAGTTTCATCAGGAAGATGCAACTTAAAGTTTTTTTTGAGAACATGGACACCATCCAGCAGATAGATGACGACAAAGATGATCAGGAAGTTCTAATGGATACAACTTCCATCCCAATTTGCAGGACAAAATCTGTTTGGACCCCCCCCCCCCGGGCCCTATGGACCCTTCAATATTCACCTTTTCTGAACTGGTCACTAAAGATTTGAAGGATTTTCAGAAACTTTGGAAAAATCAGGGTCCGTTCAATACCACCAGGGCACAACGGGAGGGCTTTCAGGAACTTTTAGATAACAACGACATTGTCATTACCAAGGCTGACAAGGGGGGTGCCACCGTTGTTCTCAATAGAAAAGATTATGATAATGAATTTCTGCGCCAATTGGCAGACGTACAGGCTTATTGCCTGTTGCCAGAGGATCCCACTACATCTTTGGGGATTGAAATTTTGGAATTCTTGAATAGACACCGGGAGGAGGGTACTATCACAATGAAAGAATATAAATTTTTGTTTGAAAAACATCCCAGGATCCCGAGGATCTCTTTTGTTCCTAAAGTACACAAAACCTTACAAAATCCCCCGGGAAGGCCCATTGACAACACCCGGTTTTCTATTCTGGAGCCCCTTTCTAAGATGGTGGATTTCTTCCTTAGAGAAGAAGTTCCCAAGATAAAATCTTATATTAGGGATTCTTCCCATTTTCTAAGGGACTTGACTAATTTAGAACTAGATATGTCTGACAAATGGTTGGTAACTTTGGACGTTGTGTCTTTGTACACCCAGATCCCGCAGGATGAAGCTCTCCGTACCATTCGTCAGACACTTCAGGCTATGACCCCTCATCGCATATCTACTGATTTTCTTGTACAACTGGCTTTCTGGGTGATCAAGAGAAATTATTTCCAATACCATCAGAAGTTTTTTCAGCAAACCCAGGGGGTAGCGATGGGGGCCACTTTGGCCCCCTCAGTCGCTGCCCTGTATATGGCAAAATTTGAGGAAACCTGGGTTTACACCTCTGTATGGTACCCCAACATTTTATTCTGGGGTAGATTTTTGGATGATATTTTTTTCATCTGGGACAGCACGAGACAAGAATTGGAAGCGTTTTATCAACATTTAAATTCTGTTGACACTAATATTAAATTTACCATGGTATGCCATCAAACTATGATTGACTTTTTAGATATTTCTGTTCAGGTCCAGGAGGGCTCCATTTCCACATCTCTTTACAGAAAGCCAGTGACTAGAAACACCACATTGCATTACAATAGTTTCCATCCTTATAAACTTAGATATAACTTACCCATTGGACAATTCCTACGGATTCACAGGATTTGTTCCACGGTTATCCAGTACAAAGTGGAAGCTAAAAAATTGGGGGACAGATTGCGATCTAGGGGTTATCCTGAAGGCTCAATTAGACAGGCGTACCTAAGGGGGAAATTTGCACAGAGGAATCTCCTTTTGCAAGAACCGAGAGATACTCCTCAGGAAGACTATAATCAGCTGACTTGCGTTTTGCCTTTTTCCAGGGCAACTTCAGCCCTGGTAGGCATGCTCAGGAAATATTGGTATGTAGTTCGGAGTCACAAATCTTTGGAAAATTTCCCCTTAGTTGCTTATTCTCGGGGGAAATCACTGGGGCAACGTTGTAATTTTCAGAGATATGGGACGAGACGGAGAATGATAGGGGGACGCCACGGCAGCTGTGGAAGGTGTCAATGGTGTCCACTCACCATCCAGGGTGACAACTGGCAGGTTCCAGGGAGAGATTTAACTTTAAGATCCAGAATCGACACTGATTGCAACTCACAGGGAGTTGTGTATGCAATAATTTGCCCCTGCGACCTTATATATATCGGTCGTACTAACCGTTAGATCGAGTTACGTCTCAACGAACACAAATCCCGCATAGTAAATGGGGTAGCCCAGGCTCCCTTAGTGGAACACTGGGCTAAGTACAAACATTCTTTGGAAGAATTGAGATGGCGGATTATTTACAAGATCAATGATGTAGAGGGGGAGGGGGATTTGAGACAACTTAATGAAGAGGAACAAAGGTATATTTTTCAGGTTGACACAGTGGAACCCCGTGGGTTAAATAACATGATCGAAAGGAGTTCTATGATGTAATCAACTAAGAGTTCGGCCAATGAGCTGCAGGGGGGCGGGATTTAAAAAGTGAGAAGGAAGTATTTAAATTGAGTTCCGAGGACGCCGACGCCATCTTTTGCTCATTAAATTTCTGGAGTCGGATGACGGCGGCGACCTCGGTAAGCTGTAGTCTATTTCAGTGGGTTTTAAATGTTGCAACTTTCGGTAGGGAGGGGGCTGTACACAATTGTATGTTTATGGCTCCATTTCTATATTTTTCTAGGGAGACCCTTGAGAAAGCACGTTTTATGTGCGAAACATGTCGGGTCTGGCTCCCCAGGTTTGGCTGAGATAAGTACCGTTTAAACTTTTGGATTACTATCAATAAGTGCAACAGAATAACAATGTATTCTTAGTAAACTAGTTTAAAAAAACATAAAAACAAAGAAAAAATATTATAATCGGAAAAGACAGCCAATGATGAAGCACCACACTAGACTTCCCGCGATTTAAACATATTTTTGCGGTGGAGCGGTGGGGCTGAGGCGTCCTTTCTAACACTGTACCTGTCAGGATTAAAAGCATAATATCCAGACCACTTATGTAAGTGCAGTTTCATTGATATTTCAAGGTTGGATTAATATTACCACGACAAGTGGCCACTACAGCAGTGACTACAATAGTGGCATGTGTAGAGTCCACTCATCTGCTATCTGGTGAATTGATGAGGAACAGCCAAGGAACCTGCAGTGATTTCTGTTTTGGCCAGTAGATTTCTCCCTTCTCTGCTGAAGCCTTTGGTGAACCTCCTGATTCCCTTGAACCACTGTGGTGAGACTGAATGATTCGGTTTCTTTTTATTTCTTATTTAGATAAACATTTTGAAACACTTGCTCTTAATTAGAGTTCCTTCATTAGAAGTGAGACGCTTGAGAAAAAGGTGAAGGGAGCCAAAGTAGTTACTATTTATTTAAAGACCTGATTTATCACAAGAGGGAGCAAATGAAGAACATGGCTAGACTTCTCATTGTATATTTCGCAAACTTCCCTAAGATTCTTGGCGTACAACTGAAAAATACTTTCACAAAATATCTTATTGAATGCTTTGGAGGAGGCTATTTCGCTGAACATGATCGATATTCTTTTTGGCCAAAGAAGGGAAAGAAATGAGGCTGAAGAGGGGAACATTCCAACATCTAATGGTCTGGATTTAACAGCGATATTAACAGGAAGTCTGATGAAAGAAGCCTATAGAGCTACTCAGTGGCGTAGTAAGGGCCCCCCCCCCTCCCCAGGAACCATCTTGGTGATGGCGCAGGCACCCATCCTGCTCTTTGCCCCTTGTTCCTTCCCTGCCCTCCTCCCCCAGCCGCGCATGCTTGCCACTTCTCTTTCTCCGTACCAATGTAAAGTTCCTGGTATGAGCAGAAACCTAGATGTGGGTCCAGGAAGGGACATCAAAGGAAGAGCAGATGCTGGCACAACAGCAGGTTGGCGGTTGGTGCTTGCACCAGGAATGTTACAGAGGCACAGGATCTACAGCCAGCAGGTTAATCCCTTGGGGACCTGTTTGGCCAAGCTCAGGGTCTGTATTCCTAGTAGCTTAGCTCACCTATTGAATCACATGGGCTTGAGCACAGGCCACTAGACATCCTGCTGCAATTTTACCTCCTCCCTTCACATGCGTGGTTCCGCAGGGGTTGAGGATCAGTCCTACTTCAGTCCGACTGGCAGCCCGAAGATCTCAGCATTTGGAGGACTGACTGATTGAGGCAGGGATTCATTTCTCAGATCCAGCTACTGCTTAGAGCTGAGGTAGGCTGCAGCACCTTCAGAGCACTATTAAAGCCTATGGGCAAAATTGGGGGTGGGGGGATCTGAAAAAAAATTATTTTTGAAGGTTTCTGCCACATCATCTAGGATCCCCCACCTCTAAAATCCTGATTTTTGTGTTTTTCTTTTTTACTTTTAGTTAAGGTGTTTTAGAGCTTTTTTTGGTGCCAAAATGCTGTTGCAGCAGCCATCTTGGATTTCCTGATTTTTTTAATCAAAGTTCTCCAGATCTTTCAAATCACCTCATTTTGCCTCAAAGCTGGCAGGATTGGAGTCCTCGGGCTTTTTTACCCACAATTCATGCCAGGTTTGTGCTAGATAGATGCTGGAAGAGCAGCACAAGAAGGGGAGGCAGGAGCATCAGGCTTAGCCTCCCCTTTGGTCTCTAGGGCTAAGGAACCTCAGGAGGGGGGGGACCTGTATACCAAGAGAAAATCCCTCCCAAAGCCCCAGAACAGTGGCATACCTAAGTATGAGATCAAAGAAGTTATGGAGCTAAATAGATGTAAGTTGGAGTTACCTAAAGGGGACTCAGTGATTCCTATAAAGTCTTTTCTCTTAATTTTGTTAATTTGATAAGGTGAGCTTATTTGGAAAGCCTGGATCCTCATTTGAGGTCTGGCAGTGAGCCAGGGGTCGTGCAAGGGGGCTTGGGCTCTGAGGGCACATCAGAGTTACTGGCAGCGACTGAAAGGGACCCAGAGGGTCTGTATGCCTTTGCTGTCACAGAGCGAGTCTACCATGCTGAGAGATATAGGGTCACAAACAGGAGCAAATACGCAGGAAGTAGTGGTGGCCCTCGACCACGAGGAAGATCCCACAGTGCATAGGCTGTTCAAGCCTTCTACGCTATTAGAGCTCATTACTGACTTCCTGTGGGAGTTACAATTAGACTCCCAGCAGGTCCATTTCACTCAGTGTTTTATCCTGAGTGAAGTGAGAGAGCAACCCATGTCTTTTCCCTGGTATCCTGATATAAGTGTTTTAGTCACGGAGCACTGGGTTGCTCCTGAGGGCTCTTTAAAGGTGGCCAAGACCATGACTAGGTTGTATCCTATGGCACAAGAATGTCAACAGATGTTCGCTCAGCCTAAGGTGGATTCCTTGGTTGCTCAGATAACCAAGCGTATGTCCCTGCCACGTGAGGAAGACATAGTGTCAAAAGATATGCAGGATCGCAGAGTGGATGTGGTTCTGAAAAGGCAGTTTGAAGCTTTGGCCTTAAGAATCAAAGCAGCTGAAGCAGCTTCTTTAGTGGCACGTGCTTGTCATACCAAGATGTGTGGTCTGTCCCTGGTAGAGGACAAGCCTTTGCCATACCTTATGCTATCAGGGGTGGGTCATGTAGCCTATGTTATCTATGACATCATCAAGAGTCAAAAGCAAAAGTTTCAGCTTATTCTATTTCAGCCCACAGAATGTTCTGGATCAGGCAATGAGCAGGAGATTCCACCTCCAAGACTACTCTCAGCAGATTTCCTTTCAAAGGACAGATGTTGGTTCGGAAAGGGTCTGAATGATCTGATGGCCAGCATTGCAGATTACTGGCCAAAATCTCTGCCTGACAGAAGACCGTGAACCTCTAGAGGTTCTGGGCAATCTAAGTTTTGTAATTCCAGGTGGAGCCTCATCTCAGAGACCCTACCAGGGATTAAGACACAGATTCACAGAACCTAGGTGAAGCCAAGCCTCTGGTTCTCATCCCACAGCAACCTCCAAGAAAGCACAATGACAGCAGGATAGGAGGAAGACTCTTGGCATATGTGGAGGTTTGGGTGCAGATATTGCCAGACCGCTGGGTGCTGGAGATCATTCAAGGAGGGTATAAGCTCGGGTTCGCCCATCCCTTAACAGAGTGGTTTGTGGAATCCCCAGTGAGGTGACCAGAAAGGTCATGCAGATTCATGGCAACAGTACAGAGACTTCTAGAAATTCAGGCCATAAAGCCAGTGCCACACAGCTCAGGCAGATACCCCATGTTATTCATAGTGCCCAAGAAAGGCTCAGAGGACTGGAGACCCATTCTGGGCCTGACACATATCAACAAGGCCCTGAAGGTTCCATGATTTTGCATGGAAACTATGCAGTCAGTCATTGCAGCGGTGGCTCTGGGGGAATTTCTAGCTTCCTTAGACTTGATAAAAGCCTACCTGCACGTTCCTACATTTCCATAACACAGGGGGGATTCCTGAGATTCCATATAGTTCTTGGTGCTTCCCTTTGAGTTGGCAACAGCACCCCACACATTTACCAAGGTGTTGATGGTTGTAGCAACCGCAGGGCAGGATAGCAAGTGCATCCATATCTGGACAGGGAAAAAGCAATGGCTCACATGATCCAGGTCTTGCAGAATCTGGGCTGGATAATGAATTTTCAAAAGAGCCAACTGGTTCTTTCCCAAACCCTGGTATACCTGGGAGTACTATTCAATGTGGCAGAAGGCATGTAGATAGAGGCACGCAGACAGAAGCTTTGCACTCAGATCACAGACATGATGGTCAAGCTAGCTCCATCTGGTTCCACGGCAGCCACTGTAGATGTGGTCCCTTGGGCAAATACTCACATGTGTCCTCTCCAGAACACATCACAGTCTTAATAGTACCCACAAACATACTCCCTTCAAATGACTGTCTCGTGGACTCCGTAATGCTGCTGCAGTATGAGTTGGTGTCAATGACTACAGTTGTTATTACGAGGCAGAATAACTTTGTGGGTGATTCTCACAATGGATGCCAGCCTGTTTGGCTAGGGAGGCCATTACAATAGACACCTAGTCCAAGGGCAGTGGTCGGCCTCCCAGAGAAAGTGGTCCATCAACAGACTGGAGCTCCGAGCCTTTCGATTGGTGTTAAAAAAGCTGGAGAAGAGTCTGTAAGGACTGGCAGTCCGAGTCGTCTCAAACCAAACTACACTGTAGCCATGTTCCACTGCAATGTTTCTAAGAGCTAATCAGTAAGTTCCTTTGAAAGCTAGCACGGGCTTCTGCTGGAAGCCCTGCTCTGATCCCTGTTGCCTAGAGATGCCTTTTTGCTAGACCAGCTCGGGCCAGCAATCTTTTCCTGCACATTTTAGTGGCTGGCCATCTCCCAATGTTTAGATTCAGTTAGCTACCCCGACACCTTGGCAGAACTTCTTGCAGGGAAAAGTATTTGTGTACAAGAGGAATAGAGAATGAACCCGTGGACAGGCTGTGGTAAGATTTCTCTACCGCCCACAGAAGGAGGCAATTTGTATTTTAAAAAAAAGTAAGAATTTCCTAAGGTGTGATACCTGGTAATTCCCTGCAGCTGTTGTCACCTATTCAAATGCAGCGATGCAGTTTTGAAAGAATCGTGATAAATTCATCAGCCAGGTCTTGTGCTAAAGTCAAAAGGCCAGAGAATGCTGGGATACCGCCAGATGACATAGTAAGAGCAGCTCATACGCTGTTCAGCCTTAGACACGGCCTCCGAGGAGGGGGGGATTTCTGCTGCCCCAGTAAGAGGGTTAAATTGCAATTCTGTCACATGGTCATCACTCTATTTAAGGCCCTAAGAATTGAAGAATTTGAATGAAAGATAGGAAAGAAGAGTGACCGATCAGGAGGCTGGCTACGGTATAGCTTGGGTTTTACATGAAATATGAAATTCAAGTGTAGCCGCTGAGGTCACAATAGAAGAATACAACAAAATGATTGATTAATTGGGAGTTCCGTGGAAGAATCTACAGAAAAATAAGAAGGAAGCAGTGGAAGAATCTACAATAGAGAGAGAGTGTGATATTTGCTTTTGAGCCAACATCTATGGGACACTTTATTTATTTATTTAACTCGTTTTCGATCCCGTTCTCCCCAAAGAGTTCAGAATGGGTTACAGGTCGACGTACGTGATATGCAGTGAACGGGTTACAATTTGCCGTAGTTCCAGCACAAGTTTTCATCTTAATTTGACCCACACTTGGGATCAAAAGCTGTTCACTTGAGTTCTCGTATTACCATCCCATAATTGTATTTGACTCTGACCTTGTCGCGATCCTACGTTATTTGTACTCTCGTGTACGGTTTTCTACTTAACTCTTGTTAACCGCATCGAACTTCACGGTGTGCCCTAGTCTACAAATAAAACGTTATGTTATGTTATCTATTTTATTTAACTCGTTTTCTATCCCGTTGTCCCTAAAGAGCTCAGAACGGGTTACAGGTTTAACACACGTAATTTCTGTACAAGTTTACGATCCACGTTTTTATTCTAACTTGATACATGCTAGGAACTAATAATAATATACAGTTCACTGGTTACAATTTACTATGGTTGTCCTTATGAAGTAAGGTTTCCAGTACAAGTTATACCTAATTCGTCACACAGAAAGTTATAGGGTAGGAAGCAAATTATCCTAATGTGACACATACTGGTTATGTTATCTAATACCAGTATACATTGGGCTCCTTTTACGAAGGTGTGTTAAAGTCTTAACGCGTGCAATAGCGTGCATTAAATTCCCGAGCGTGCTAGCCGCTACCGCCTCCTTTTCAGCAGGCGGTGGATTTTCAGCTACCGCACGCTATAGCGCACGGTAATTTTGTGCGTGCGCTAAAAACCCTAGTGCTCCTTCGTAAAAGGAGCCCATAGTATACAGTTTACTGATTAGAATTTGAGCACGCGAGTGTAGAGAATACCATCACATTTCCGGGTGGCCGTGTACCGTACTTAACACCGGTAAGTGGCGTGGCGGGGAGGTGTGGCCTGGTGACGGGAACTACTGGTTCAGCATTCTGAGGTTGTGAGTTTGATCCCAGCCTGCTCCTTGTGACCCTGGGCAAGTCACAACCCTCTGTTGCCCCAGGTTAGATTGTGAGTCTGTCAGGAATATATGAAAAATACAGGGTAAAGGTAAAAGGGATGGGACTTGATATAGTTTCTAGGATTTAAAGGCAAACTAGATGCACCTCTCCTTACGAGAGGCAGAGAGGGATACGGGTGACTAAAATTACACCAGGGTACACCTGGCTGGGCCTCCGCGTGTGCGGATCGCTGGACTTGATGAACCTAAGGTCTGATCCGGTAACGGCAGTTCTTATGTTCCGGGGGGTCTGTGTGATTACAATCAAAGCAGCTTATATATATTTTATCCAGGTGCTTATTTTGTACCTGGGGCAATGAAGTGACTTGCCCAGAGTCCCAAGGAGCTGCAGTGGGAATCGAACTCACAACCTCAGCGTGTGGAGGCAGCTGCTCTGACCACTAGGCCTTTCCTCTGCTCTTATTTAAGAGTACCTGATTCCTATTCAATGTACTGTAAATCACTTGGGGTGAATCTTTTGACGAAGATGTGGTTAATAAATCCCCATAAATTTAAAAAATAAAAGTAAAAATTGAAGCGCCATAAGACAGAATTCAGGAAGATGAGCCAGAGACAGAAAAGTAAGGACTAGAAATATGGAGTGAAATTCAGAAGTCTAGATTCTGACTCAGATATGGAGAAATGAGGACCTAGTAGCCAGCAGAATTTAAAGCAATGGTTCATTCAGGTGGGAGCAGCTGGGAATCCGGGGCAGGCGAGCAGAGTCTGCAACCAGTGAGAGCAAGGTTCAGTGATACATAGACAGCAAACCAGTGCCGTGATTGATTCCTTAGTTACAGGTTTAGAAGTACTGTATTTGCATTCCTGATGAGAGAAACTGTGTTTAATTGTTCCCTAATGAGAACTAAATGTAAATGAAGACAGGCGTGGTCCATGATGGCCTCCTCAGGTAAGAAGAGAGGGAGACAGTGCAGGAAAGGCGGAACAGACAAATGAAAACAGGGGAGCATCAGCGCCTCATTCAGCTGCCCGCTTTTGGGAGGACAACAAAATCCCAGTGCCGGCACTGCTTATAAAGCCCAGACGCATCCATGTTGCCATCAAGAGTCCACGCTGCAGGAGGCTGACACCTGTCCTCTGGGACAGGGGCAAAGCTGTTCTGCAGATGTGTCCTTTGCCTTCTTACAGGGCTCTAGGCCAGCTGGCAACAGCTCCCAAGAGCTCACTCTTGTCTCTGTCTAACGTTGGAATTGTAGAGAGGGGCTGAATGGCTGGAGCTGGAACAGTGACAGCATGGTCAGCCAATTACTCGCTCTTTAAAATAGCTGTTAATCTCCATTACTCATGAAACTTCCTCAAAGAGAGAAATCCCAGCTCCATTAGGGAATTATTTTTTTTTTTTCTTTTATATTTAATGTACACTTCTGGATTCATAAGGCAAGAAGACCCATAAAAATGAGCAATAAGACAGATTCTGTTTAAAGTGAGTCCCTGATGGATGGAGATATATTTAATTAGAGTTCTGGTTCATCCTGTTGAATTACTGACTGAGAAAGACATCCAAGCATGGTTATGCACCTTAAAAATACACCAGAGGGGAAAGATGATACAGCAGCAAAAGGGATGCATTAATGCAGTCACTGACTGAATTCCTCCACTCCAATCGTATCAGTCTAGTGTACAAGTTTTGTCTATCTCCCAGTTCTAAAGCATCTCTCCCATGCTCTGTTTTCAGAAGCTACATGAGGGAAGCCAAAGCTTGCCCTGGATCAGTTGCATGAAATGTTACTACTCTTTGGGGTTCCGGAATCTTGCTAATCTTTGAGATTCTGGAATGTTGCTACTCATTGGGGATTCCGCATGGAATGTTGCAACTATTTGGGGTTCCGGAATCTTGCTAATCTTTGAGATTCTGGAATGTTGCTACTCTTTGGGGATTCCGCATGGAATGTTGCAACTATTTGGGGTTCCGGAATCTTGCTAATCTTTGAGTTTCTGGAATGTTGCTACTCTTTGGGGATTCCGCATGGAATGTTGCAACTATTTGGGGTTCCGGAATCTTGCTAAACCTTGAGTTTCTGGAATGTTGCTACTCTTTGGGGATTCCGCATGGAATGTTGCAACTATTTGGGGTTCCGGAATCATGCTAAACCTTGAGTTTCTGGAATGTTGCTACTCTTTGGGGATTCCGCATGGAATGTTGCAACTATTTGGGGTTCCGGAATCTTGCTAATCTTTGAGATTCTGGAATGATGCTACTCTTTGGGGATTCCGCATGGAATGTTGCAACTATTTCAGGTTCCGGAATCTTGCTAAACCTTGAGTTTCTGGAATGTTGCTACTCTTTGGGGATTCCGCATGGAATGTTGCAACTATTTGGGGTTCCGGAATCTTGCTAATCTTTGAGATTCTGGAATGTAGCTACTATTTGCCAGGTACTGTGACCTGGATTGGCCACTGTTGCAAACAGGATACAGGGCTAGACGGACCATTGGTCTGACCCAGTGTGGCTATTTTTATGTTCTTATGAGACTGTCCAATAGTGACAGGCCTATCCAATAGCAGCTGCAAGGTGGGAGAAGCAGTGTGTGCTGTTCTCCATAGCATCACTTCAGCCATTGCTTAGAAATTCACCTGTCACTCCAGCTCTGCTTTGCTTCTGAAACTTTGCAATGCAGGAACTGAAGAAAAGGGACCTTCAAATTGTTCTGTTGATTTGTGACTTCCTTCTTCCAAATCCAGGCTCAAGTTATTTGGATTTCCCTGCTCAAGTCGTACCTGAAGCAATGGGAGCTGATCCAGGTCACAAAAGTACGGGTGGGCTTTGAACCCTGGCTTCCCAACCCGCTTCTCTATCCACTCAAAGTATTCTGATGCCATGTCATACACAAGAATGTCCAGGGGTTTGTTTTCCGATGAAGCTCCTCAGAGGGCACATTCATGAAGAAGCTGTGAAAAGTGAGTTCTGAGTTTGGAGGTGCAAATGGGCTCTCAGGAACATCCTCCACCTTTAGCACTGTTTCCCTCCCAATAGAATCTGAAAATTTTCCAGGGCCATCCAGTATAAAGACCGAAAATGACAGAATTTGGGTCACGGGAGCCAACCTGAAAGCTAAGGGATCTAAGATAGAACCACAGGTACTAGGTCAAGGAACTCGGGGCAGAAACCTCTCAAGGGCTGAATCCGAGTGTGTCCCTTTAAATATCCACTAATCTGTTCTTTAGACCAAGAACCGGAAGCTTCAACATATACATTTTATGGGACTCTCTCAGGGCAAAACAAAACGGCCAGTCAGGGTTCCCTAATATATGTATATATATGATTTTTTTGCAAACACAGCTGGTTTTGCTTTACTTACCATCACTTAAATGTATTTACAAATGCTTCCTTGGCCAAGGGACTGTTTATAGTAGACCATGGACTGCTTTGCATGACTCCAGCCAAATTACAGCTTCAAAGACCTGAAGTTCAACAGCAGTCCATAGGTTTACCTTCAACTAGTAGAGGGAGCTTGGCTCAAGAGGGTCCCATCCTTTTTCACCCCCCCCCCCCTCCTCCTCTGCATTACAATGAAGCAGTGACTTTCCATCTGGAAAACGGCCACCTCTTTACTGGGACATTCAAGCTGACTTTAATTTGAGTTACAATTTCTGATTCAGCTGATAGGAATAACATACTCCAGCCTGTGTGTAGAGAAGAGAGCAACCCCACACAGGCTTTTAGTGCTCATTCCAGGGAGACATTCCAGGCAGTGCGCCTGAAAAGCTTTCTAGCAGGGACTCGCACCAGACTGAAACTGGAGATCTTAATCAACTCAGCCCGGCTGGAGTGGTCGTAGGATGAATGGGAGAAGTACTATGAGTGGGTGTTCGTTCCACTAAAAACACTCCAAGGGTTCGCAAATGCCGGCATTCAGAAAAGGCACCTGGGGGACTCTGACAGCAACATCTCTCTTGGGGCAAGACCCCTTCAATCCTGCTCCATCTCCAGCTCTTCTTATTCACGTTTCTGTTCAGTATAAGGCTCAAAGCAGTGTACAGAACAAACATGACAATAGAGCAGATAGGACAGAGAACAAGAGAGAGGGTAGAGGATAAGACAGGGGTCAGACACAGGCAGCAGCAAATGACCTACAGGAATCCAGACACTCTCAGCATGTGCCAAGGAGGGAGTAATAGAGGGGTCAGGGGCAGGCAGAAAGCAAGGAGCCAAGAACCTCTCAGCAAATACCAGGGAAATTAGGTGGGCCTTTAAGAGAGGCTTGAAATGAGGATAGGACAGTTCAGATCTCAAATTCAGAGAAAGGGAATACCCCGAACAGAAAGCAAAGCAAAGGATGGATGAATAGAAGGTAGATTCCAACCTGATGCGAAAAAACAGTTTTCCGATGCTGAATGGAGAACAGGCAAAGATCAGTAGGGAAGAATTAGATTGAAAAGATGAAACAGTGTTCTTAGGTAGGTGATGGTAAGAATCTAGTAAGTGACCGTGACAGAGTATATGTCCTATCAGACCCCCAAAACAAATTCCCCAGGGCCAGTCAAAACCAGAGAACATCCCCTAAACACTTTCTTTAAGTCAGGGTCAATAACAAGGACCCTGCCATGGGAGGTAGCAGTTTGACAGGGCGGGCTACAAGGCAAGTGGCAGGGTTGAGCTATTCCTCAAATCCCTGGTGATAGAATTCCCTCAACTAAAGAAGGAGAATGTCCAGAAGGGGGAAAGACTCTTTGGGGGTACAGAAGGGGCCTAGGAGGGATGTGGACCTAGGTCTCCATAAGACTTTTGGGTGGTTTTGGATGGTCTTCACAAATGGAGTGATGCCTCACCCTGACTATACAGGGGAACAGGAATTAGGACTCTGCTACTAGTGAGGCCTAGAATTAGATGAGAGGTTGGTATCTGAGTTTTCATGTTAGAGACAAAGAGTCTCATATTGACCCTCAGGCAGTGGCATGGCAAGGGGGTGGTCTGGTCTGGTCTGTCTGCTGTGTACACGCACCCCTTCTCTTCCCCATAACTTTTTAACTTCAGCATGAGTAGTTACCAACTTGCTAGCGGCTTTGGTGCTCTCTCTGATGTCACTTCCAGGATGTGCACCTAGGAAGTGACATCAAAGAGTGTGCTGAAGCTGATAGTAAGTTAGTGGCTGCTTAGTCCAGAGTTAAAAAGGGATGTACATGCATGGCAGGGAGGGTGGCAGAGGGGTACTTTTGCCCCAGGTGCTGTTCACCCTCGCTTTGCCACTATCTTCAGGAGAGGAATACTGGTTTTGACCTAACCCTTGAAAAACCTGTTTGAAGAAAGAGGAACAAAGTAGACAGTTATGACTGGACTTTTGACTGGCTGATGTGAAACCAGCCAGATTGTGGTTGGGTGAAGAATCAAACAGAGGACAGATCCATTCACATTTTGTGGCAGTGGTGGGATCCACACCTAGACAAATAGCAGATATCATGTCCCCTCAGAGAAAGCAATAAGACCCAGCAAAATCAGGTAACGGGCTCGAAGAAGTGTGCTCAAGGTGTTCAGTGTAGAGGTTCAGGGTGCTTGTTCTTGATCTGCATTTGGGCTTTGTTTTTCCTTCCACCTTGTAGGTTGATGGCATCAGAAGCAGCATTGAAGTGGATGAACATGAAATTGCTGACCTGCTGTTAGTGATCTATAACCTGTCGCTAAAATCGTCTGTAGTACCTGAAGATTGGATGGTGGCCAATGTTACGCCGATTTTTAAAAAGGGCTCCAGGGGAGATCTGGGAAATTACAGACCGGTAAGCCTCACTTCAGAGCCAGGCAAAATGGTAGAAACAATTATAAAAAATAAAATTGTGGAACAGGTAGACAAACATGATTTAATGAGACTGAGTCAACTTGGGTTCAGCCGAGGGAGATCTTGCCTCACCAATCTGCTTGATCTCTTTGAAGGTGTTAATAAACATGTGGATGAAGGTGAGCTGGTTGATTATAGTGTATCTAGATTTTCAGAAAGCTTTTGATAAGTTCCTCACGAGAGGCTCCTGAGAAAATTAAAGTGTCATGGGATAGGTGGCAAAGTTAAGTTGTGGATTAGGAATTGGTTATCGGATAGAAAACAGAGGGTAGGGTTAAATGGTCATTTTTCTCAATGGAGGAGAGTAAACAGTGGAGTGCCACAGGGGTCTGTACTGGGACTGGTGCTATTTAACTTATTTATAAATGATCTGGAAACTGGAACGACGAGTGAGGTGATTAACTTTGCAGATGACACTAAACTGTTCAAAGTTGTTAAAATGCATGCGGATTGTGAAAAATTGCAGGTGGACCTTAGGAAACTGGAAGACTGAGCATCCAAGTGGCAGATGAAATTTAATGTAGACAAATGCAAAGTGATGCACATTGGGAAGAATAACCTGAATCACAGTTACCGGATGCTAGGATCCACCTTGGGGGTTAGCGCCCAAGAAAAGGATCTGGGTATCATTGTAGACAATACGATGAAATCTTCCGCCCAATGTGCAGCGGCAGCCAAAAAAGCAAACAGGATGCTAGGAATTGTTAAAAAAGGGATGATTAACAAAACTAAGAATGTTATAATGCCCCTGTATTACTCCATGGTGTGACCTCATCTGGAGTATTGCGTTCAATTCTGGTCTCCTTATCTCAAGAAAGATATAGTGGCGCTAGAAAAGGTTCATAGAAGAGCGTTGCCAGAGGATGTGTTAAGAGCAGATAGCGTAGCTCACAGGTGTCAAACACAAGGCCCGCGGGGCGAATCTGGCCCTCCTGGCTGTTTTATGCGGCCCGCAGTGCAATGCGGCATTTTTATTGTCGCACCTGGATGTTTTATTTTCTGGCTGGCTCCCTCCTCATTTCCGCAGAGTGCTCAAAGCTGCAGGCAGTGGCTCCTCGCGCGTCCCACGCCTCATCCGGAAGCATTCCCTCTGACGTTGCGACATCAGAGAGAAGGCTTCCGGTTCAGGCGAAGGATGCGCTTAGAAGCCTTCGCCCGCGGCTTTGAGCACACTGTGGAAATGAGGAGGGAGCCGGCCAGAAGATATACTCCTTGAAAGTTATGGAAGTACTTTCCAGTACACGACAACCATCTGTCAAAGCCTGAATGGGAACGAGAGCTTCTGGCTGGCCTGAACACCTTTGGACCTACTCTCAGAACTTACTTCATCTCCCAAGGCTGCAGCAACACAAAAGACATAAGAGCACAGGTACCTGGGGAAGACTCTCATTCTTCTAATGAAGCCCCTCTCCCCTTCTCCTTTCCCCCAGGTTTGAACACGTGGAACATCAATGGCTACTAGGATTTCACGACTCATAGCCCAATCCTGATTAAAGAGCTGAGAAAGCATGTGTGTAGTCATGATGGAAGACAGATTCTAATGAAGTACAGAAAAGATTATGGCAAGTTTAGTTTTGTGGTTAACCATTTTAGTACTATTAAGGGGGGGCGGGGTCTGGGGCGGAGATAGGGCGGAGTCTGGCCCGCAACTTGGCCTGTGTTTTAGATTTCGGCCCCTTAATGTGATTGAGTTGACACCCCTGGTGTAGTTGGTTTTAAGAAAGGTTTGGACAAGTTCCTGGAGGAAAAGTCCATAGTCTGTTATTGAGAAAGACATGGGGGAAGTCACTGCTTGCCCTGCATGGAATATTGCTACTCCTTGGGTTTTGGCCAGGTACTAGTGACCTGGATTGGCCACCGTGAGAACGGACTACTGGGATTGATGAACCTTTGGTCTGACCCAGTAAGGCTTTCTGTTCTTATTATGGCCGAGCAGATGCAAATACACCAGGAAGTGATGGAGCAACATTTTTCACAAGCTATCAAGTGGCAGAGGCAGCAACCAATGCTCCATCTGATGGAAGCCCAGATGAAGGAGGAATAAGCAGAGGAAAGACCATCTACATTGGAGGACTGGAAGAGCAAGTAGAGGAGGGACCTGTTCACAGTGACATGATACTTGATAGGCCAGTGTTGTTTCAAAAGGGGGAAAACATCATCAAAACAGCAAACATGGGAAAGGGTACGTAAGGAGGCGTTCTGAGCTGTCTGGAATTCTTTTTAAGGGCAATGGCTGGGAGATCTACATGTATTATATTACAGTAATCTGATCTCATTACAACAGGAATGTAAAGGAGAGTGGCAGAGCTCTGATCATCAAGATAAGGGTGGAACATTTAGCGTGGCCGTCCCTCAGGTGGTAGTAGGGACTGGCACATGCCACTGATATAGGCCTGGCATGCTTCCCCAAGTAGGAGGAAGTCCCTGTATCGGTGGGCTTACCTAGCTTACATCAGTCAGAATGGCCCACAATAGGTAAGCTTTTTCAAAAAATCAAATAGAATTTATTTGCCATTTAGGTTTGTATTTGAATTCAAAACAAAATCGGTCCTGAAGTACAACCAACAAAAACCCAGTAAAAACAAAGTTTCTCTCACCAGCCTGGTCTGATAAACACCCTGAGTGCTCAGTTCATGTCCCAGGTAAGTCCAGCTAATTTTCCAGCAAAAGCATGAATCACAACATCATCATTATTCAGTTCTTTAGCCAAAAGAAAAAAAAACCCATTTCATCTCAGATATTGAGGATTTCAACTCCTTTCAATGCTCCAAGGAGCGTAAGGTTGGTGGATTTACCAAATCAGCACTTTGCCAAAACAAAATGCAATAACCCACAAATCCCTCCACAGAGATGACGGGCAAATCCTGCCCCCAACCTTAAGGTCTCTAAAGCTCCAATGAAGGCCAAACAAACTGTCCAGGTAACATTAGTCTTACCTCTGCCTAACTGTAGTAGTGCTCCTGCATGCGGCAGCCATCTTGAAACAAAAAAAACAAAACAAAACAATTCACTGCCAGGTTTCCAGGGATAAACTTTTCCCTACTAAAAGTCCCAACAGGTTCACACAATCCCAGTAGAACTCTCAGTCAAACAACTTCCTTAGAAGCAAGTAGTTACCCCAGCAAACCAAAAACAAAACTCTTACAGAGAGGAAAAAAAAACCTTGGCAAAACAAACAGTCAGTTCAACTCACTTCCATTGCTTCAAAAAGTGGAAGCTCAGGCAGGGCATTCCATTCCATGGCTTCAGGTAAACTGTCCTCTTGATAATCCTCTTCTGCTTCAGGTGACTGCATTTCAATATCCTCCAGTTGCTGGAAATGTGGAGGCTCCTCCAGCATAGGAGCTTCCCTGGGCTGCCTCCTTGACTGTGGTTCCCAGTCCTCTAAGTGCTGCAGAGCCAAGCCAAGCCCAGCCATGCGCGGTCTCTGCTCAGCTCTGACTGCCTCTCAGCCTGTTTTGCCAGCAATTTCAAGATGGATGCCCTTAAAGGGGCATAACCCTGTTTTCCCTGACTGTGACTTGAGTTCTGTTGGGACTCAGCCTGATCTCTATATTCCTGATCCTGGGCTAAAGGGACACACTGATCAACACTAACCAGCTTAACAGGGTGGTTTCTGGGTCTCCTAACTGGCACAAGGCTGGTACGGGAGTCGGGCTTGTGACAATAGAATGAATGAGGTATAGTGAGTGGAAAATAAGGCAGCGTCAAACTAGACTCTGAAATATTTAAAGGAGTCAATCAACTGAATAGGAGTGACTTGGAGGGTTGGGGGCAGATGATGGGTATGATAAATACCCCATTACCCAAAGTGCCAGCGCCTTCTGCTGGTTAAGAATAAAGCGATGAAAACAAGGGAGAAAACTGCAGATGTGATATACAAGGTGCAGGATCTTTATTGGAGAAAATACAATGTATCCAAATAGTGGTTCTCATATGTGAAGAGACAGGACCCAACATGGTCCGTGTTTCGGAAAACACTCCTTCCTCAGGGGTCCGGGATGTTATTGCGTAGAGAACCTTATCATGAAACAAAAAAACAAGTACAGTACTCCCCGGAAATTCACAGCGAATTTTGAAAAACCGCGAATGCAGTTTTGAGTCTGTAAAAAGGCAGGAGAGGGCGGCTGGGGTGCAGTAAATCATACCCGGTATGCTCCAGGGGAGAGAGGAGGAGGAATCGGCTGTGCAGAAGGCTGATTTGCGGACTCATTCCCTGTGTTTTGTAACCGTAAGAGGCAGTCAGAAAATACCGCGCATAACTGAGTCCACGATTCGCGAACCGCAAATTTGCAGGGGGACATTGGAATCTGAAAATGAGAGTAAACTGAGTTGCAGCAGTAGAGGAGCTCTACATCACCTGTCATTTTCGGATTACTTGTTTTTTGTTTCTTGATAAGGTTCTCTACGTGTGAGTATCATAACATCTCAGACCCCTGAGGAAGGAGTGTTTCCCGAAACACGGACCGTCTTGGGTCCTGTCTCTTCACCTATGAGAACCACTATTTGGATTGCTACATTGTATTTTCTCCAATAAAGATCCTGCGCCTTGTACATCACATCTGCAGTTTTCTCCCTTGTTTTCACCGTTTGACCCCCCCCCCCCCCCCCCCCCACTGCAGATCTGTTGTATCCTTCTTTTGTCTTGTCTAAGAATAAAGCGATGGCATAAGAGCCAGTGGATTGAAGAGCAGTCAAATCAGGGTTGTGAGTGCCCTATGGGAAAAAAAGCCATTAGCATCAATGTAACATCTAACCCTTGTCTTTGATCATCTGTGGTCCATCGAGCCTTCTCATATGCTAGTGGCAACTCTCTCTATGTGGCAATCCAGAGAAAGGTGAAAGAGCAAAACATCTGTAGTTTGCTCTGCAATACTGTGGAAAATTTTCTTCCTGTCCTAATTACAGCGATCAATTTCAATCCCTGGATTAGCGCATTTCCCTAGAGTGTAATTACACCATCATAGTCTTCTACCCCTCATTCCTGGTACATTTGTGTCCAGTTTTCTTTGTAATTTGCTTTAAACCACAACAGTTTCATAGTAACATAGTAAATGACGGTAGATAAACACCTGAATGCCCAACAGTCATGATTCAATGGTCTTTCCTTGACATTTCTCGGATATAGACTGTCCTTAGGTTCCAACTGCTGGAGCTGCTGTCAAAGCCCTTTCCAAACCACTGTGCAAGTCTGCCCAGAACGGGCCTTAATTCTTCAGTCAGACTGGCCACTTAAGCTCTACTTGACACATCAAACACCATTCATTGAGATCCCCAGAAGTTTCCTTTGACTAAATGTTCTTCGCTATCATCATTCTTGCTGATTCTGTTAATTATCACTAACTGTTCATTGTCTATTTTTTTATTTAATGCTGTGTATGTCTGTTGTAATCCACCTAAAACTTTGAATAGTGTGGAATAGAAATGTAGACAATAAACAAATAAATAAATGATAGTGCTAATATAATTTATTGGGGTTCATATTCACAATATTTTAGCTAATTAAATTCAGGATTTCAGCAGTTAAAGCATTAGCATTGAAAATGTGGTTCCTCAGGACCTTTGCTAGTCCATTCTATGTCTAGGGCAGGGGTGTCAAAGTCCCTCCTCGAGGGCCGCAATCCAGTCGGGTTTTCAGGATTTCCCCAATGAATATGCATGAGATCTATTAGCATACAATGAAAGCAGTGCATGCAAACAGATCTCATGCATATTCATGGGGAAATCCTGAAAACCTGACTGGATTATGGACCTTGAGGAGGGACTTTGACACCCCTGGTCTAAGGCTACCATATGAGTCCAGAAAAAGGAAGATGGAGCCCTGATCCACAAAACCTAATGCCGGTGCTAGGAGCGATTAGTGCACAGGATTCTCAAAAGCTCCAGCATGTGTGGTAACTGGAGATCAGCTCAAATTGGATTGAAATGAATTGATTAGATCTTCATTCTGAATGCTCAGAAGATGGCGCAGAAGCTAATGCTGGCTCTAACGTGAAGAACACACCGCCAGGTTGGAAATAGTGTTCAGGTTTGGAGGAGAGGATTTCGTCTGCATTTTTGACATTAAAATGCCAGTTTTTGGCTTCTTTTGAAAAGAGAAAGACATCTGCGCAGCCACAAAGAGTTGCAATAGCCAAAGATGGAATGACTGACCACACTTCAGTCACAAAGAGTGAACAGGATTGACACTTAAGCCAGAACCACATCAGTAGTGGAAAACAGGTGGGGCGGTTTAAAGTCATAATTACCGTCAGTTCATCACCATCCATTCCATTGTGTGGTAACCCTACATGCGAGAGGCGCATCTTGACTGGCACATTACTGCAGTCGTGAGGGTCAACTCCTGGACTGGTGGCTTTAGAACTGGGGACATCAGTTTAGCCATTTCAGTTGTAAATTCTGTGCTGAGGACCGAGTTGACTGAGCCCCAAGACATGCAAGGTTCCACCACCCTGGAGTAGTCCTTTGTCCTTCAGCTCAACCTCATATGCGGTTGTGTCACTAGACACAAGATGAGCGCACCACCAGGGGTGTATGAGAATCTCTAATGAATGTAAATGAAAGAGGGTCTCATCAATCAGCGACAGGAAACAGAATTATGCACATTGACATGGAAGGCGCTTTCGCTGCTTGAGCTCTACTCGGCCTCTCCTTGATCCATGCTGTCTTCTGAGGCCTCTGCAGCCCATATCCTCCTGCTGGGACCCAACTTCCTCAAGCTATTTCACTTTAATGAGAGTATGGAGCAGGCTTAAAGGGATATAGCCAGCACTGAACCCCAGCTACAGGGGAACTGGAATTCCCAGACCTATGGGTCATACCGTCTCACTCCCATTGTCCCTGTGGGGAGTGAATTTCTGTAACATATTTCCCTCTTTTGGTCTGAACGTCTCCTAATTGACCTTTTGAGAGCTTGTGGGGGGTAGAGATGGGGGCAGGGCACAGACTCGGGAATAAAATTGAGTCCTATTCATTTAATTCAACTCTGTGCCTTTACCCGATGTGAACTGAAACAAATCTTGTGCCGTTTTCTCCTCCTGAAAAGCTCCCTGTAGTTTCCAGTGCTGCTTTTTCATTTAGAATACGCAGGTATAGGATTTCTTGTCTAAACAATGAAGGGTATTGTGCCAAACAGCAGATTCCATAGAGCTAAACAATGTTTGGGTTTGCAGTCCTCAGTACCATTTAGTCTGCATTATTATGAAGTATTTTTCAAACAGGGGGGGGAAAAAATCACCTTTATTTTGACATTTTTTGCTGTGTAGACAATGAAAGGAAGGTCTGCCCTAGGGGCCGCGCTCTGCTTTCTAATCCCTTTCTAAACAAGCAATCTGCGCACTCCTGGAGTTCAGCTTATTTATAAATGTTTTGATGCCGCTCTCGTATGTGCCGGTGAAAGATGTGACCGGAATCTGCACCTCTGAGACCAGAAGCCAATCCCTGAAGCAATATGTGATATAACTAACAGGGAGTAGTGTGTATGTGTTTGTACGAATGCCTATGTTTGTGCTTCTCCATGTGTGTCTATAACACGGTGTGTCAAGATTGAGGGATGAACAGCTTGTAGACAGTTGTTAATCAAATGCTAGGTGTCCTTTATAGGATCACGCCTAGTGGTGCCCATGGATATCCGTGCATAGCCTAAATTAATAATTAACCTCCTTTTACAAAACCGTATCACAGTTTTTAGTGCCGGCCATGGCAGTAACAGTTCCGATGCTCATAGGAATTCTGTCTAATTTTCCTATCAAATATTGTATTTCACCCAGTAACCCAATGTAATCATGTTTAGTATTTATGTAACTCTAATATTGTCTTGTAATGACTACAATTTATATTCCCCTTTTTATGATTATTTTAAATGTAAACCGCTTAGTGTGTGGCGCAGTGGTTGGATCTACAGCCTCAGCACCCTGGGGTTGTGGGTTCAAACCCCGCGCTGCTCCTTGTGACCCTGGGCAAGTCACTTAATCCTCCCTAGCCCCAGGTACATTAGATAGATTGTGAGCCCACCGGGACAGAGAGGGAAAATGCTTGAGTACCTGATTGTAAAAACCGCTTAGATAACCTTGATAGGCGGTATATAAAATCCTAGTTAAAAAAAAAAAATATGATAAGTGGGATAATAAATTTTAATGAAAACTTGAAACTTTCAGACAATACTATGCATAGAAGCATCAAAATACTCCTGAACTGACAGACATGTAATGAAGATTATCCCTGTATGCAAACTGTTTCTGTATAGCCTTTTCAGGCAGAATCCATCAAGCCCATGTACAAGCATGCCCAGGCTTGTCCAGATTGCATCATTTCCATAGGCGTTATGCAACCTGCCCTGAATGTACGCCTGGACATGCCCACACTATATCCAGCAAGGTCTAACATCAGCAATAGGCCTATATTAAGAATTAGGCTAAGAATTAATAGCATTAGCCTGAAAGTATAACAAGAAATTGTAAAAATGTATTTTTTTTGTTAAAACGCTATGTGATAAGTAATTTTAAATGAGATTTTCAGGATCAGCAGCCAAAAATCTGTAAGATACACCCAAAGTGTTGAAGAAGCAAAATCTTTGCTGTCCAGAGTTACATAATGTTTTTAAATCAATTTTTAATGGAATGGTTCCGTGCAAAAGTAAGTTAGGCATTGCTCGGCATCAGTGATGATAGAATCAGACCCTGTGTGATTTTCTCTATCCATGTAACCTATGTGAACGCGTGTATGTGTTTTTCTCTGGGTCTAAATGTGAGTATATGTGCATTTATATCTGAGTAGACACATAGGTTTATAATTATTTATTGGATCTTCCACGTGTCCAAGAACACCCTAGATGGGTTACAAAATAACCCAAGTACTAAGACCAGGAAGAGTGCAAGGCCGTAGAGTACCTTAAATAATAATAATAATAACTTTATTTTTGTATACCGCAGTACTACAACAGTTCAGAGGAGTGTGTGGCGCAGTGGTTGAAGCTACAGCCTCAGCACCCTGGGGTTGTGGGTTCAAACCCCACGCTGCTCCTTGTGATCCTGGGCAAGTCACTTAATCCTCATTAGCCCCAGGTACGTTAGATAGATTATGAGCCCACCGGGACAGATAGGGAAAATGCTTGAGTACCTGATTGTAAAAACCGCTTAGATAACCTTGATAGGTGGTATATAAAATCCTAATAAAACTTAAAAAAACAGATAGCAGTGTTACATACAAGACATTCAGATTAGCTTAGCAAGTCGGGATTAGTCAGGAATATCCAGAGGCATATCAGAGATACAAGGCAGGGAGGGAGTCTGAGAAATTTATCAAAGAGATAGGTTTTAATTGATTCTGCCCCTTTGAGGGTCCCAAGGATCCCATATTTAAACTTAGCAGTCACGCCAGCACATCCTGTATAAATGCACAACTGAACACCATGAGGTCGACACTCAAAAGCCTTTATGTGGTCAGTGGCGGCACTGGCTGTTTGGTTGGGTTTTTTTGCTAGTATTTATAAGGATGAGAGAGGTTATTGGGAATATTCTTTGAGTAACAATTACACCCGTTCAGTCTATTGTTCAATTGATGGGGTTGGGTAAACATGGCCAGGGGTTCTGGGGATTAGTATATAAACATCTGAATTGTATTTCCCCTATCCTCCCTTTCTTCTAGGATATACATATTGAGGTCCTGAAACCTCTTCTTATATGTTAGAGAAGGTTATCATGCCACTGTACCGGGCCATGGTAAGCCCCTACCTGGAATACTGCGTCCAGCACTGGTCGCCGTACATGAAGAAAGACAGGGTGCTACTCGAAAGGGTCCAGAGAAGAGCAACTAAAATGATTAAGGGGCTGGAGGAGTTGTCATACAGTGAGAGATTAGAGAAACTGGGCCTCTTCTCCCTTGAAAAGAGGAGACTGAAAGGGGACATGATCGAAACATTCAAGATAATGAAGGGAATAGGCTTAGTAGATAAACACAGGTTGTTCACCCTCTCCAAGGTAGAGAGAACAAGAGGTACCACTCTCTAAAGTTAAAAGGGGATAGATTCCGTTCTTCTTCACCCAGAAAGTGGTAGAAAACTGGAACGCTTTTCCGGAGTCTGTTATAGGGGAAAACACCCTCCAGGGATTCAAGACTAAGTTCGACAAGTTCCTGCTGAACCGGAACGTACGCAGGTAAGGCTAGTTTCAGTTAGGACACTGGTCTTTGACCTAAGGGCCACCGTGTGAGCGAACTACGATGGACCACTGGTCTGACCCAGCAGCGGCAATTCTTATGTTCTTATGTCTTTTGACACAAACCTCAAATCATTTTTGTCTCCTTTCTCTAAACCGCCTCAGGTCTTTTGATGTTCTTAGCAAGATACAGCCTCCAAAACTGAACTGTACTTCCACTTGATAGGCCTCTTGCTATACAGCCCAGCATCTTCTGCCTACAGGCATCACCTTGTCATCTTGAGCAGGATTCTCTAATATCACCAGTAAAATCCTACAGATCACCAAAGTGGCCACAAATCTATTGATTCAAAAAAGGTAAACCATTCTCAAAGAACTGCACATGCAAATGAAGTTTGTGAAGGGTCACCAAATTTACACGAGATCAATCTCTGCTGATAGCGATTGGCACATGCGCAGAATAGTCCATGGAAAGAGGCCTTGCGGTTGAAGGCGGATTACAAAAGAATTACAAAAAAGGTATTACATGAAGAAGAGATCTGGTAATTTCTAGAGGAGATATGGAGTAGATGAGGTTGCTTTGGGGAATCGAGAAGGTATTAGGAAGTTGTATTGGGAAGTGGGAAGGAGCTAGCGATATTAAGTCATTTGCAAGAATTTTCTGAAGAGTAGAGTCTTTATTTCTTTAGTAAACCATATTGCCTTAGATCTTGTAAGCCATTGGAATTGTATGATCCTTTCCTTCAGTAGCACTACCATAATTTTTCCTACAAGTTTCAAGTTTATTAAAAATTTGATAAAACGCTAATCATAAATTCTAAGGGGCTCTTAATCGAAAGAGAAAAACGTCCAAAAACCGGCCTAAGTCGGCACATGGACGAACATTTCTCAAAAACGTCCAAGTGCCGATAATAAAACCGGGTTTTGGACGTATTTATAAATGACCTAGGCCTTCATAGTGCCGCTCAACGTCCGTAGCTTAATGGGGCGTTTCGGGAGGTGTGTTGAGGGCGGGAGTTGGGCGGGATGTGGGCCGGCTTAGACTTAGTCGTACAGCATGTATAACCGAAAGTTTAACAACAGAGTCTGGACGGAACTTGGACGTTGTGACTTAGACCATCTAAAACATGGTCTAAGTCACAAAAACCCACCTAAACTCACCAGATAAGCACTGCAAACACATAACACAGAACCCTACACACTACCCCAGTGATCACCAACATCCCAACCCCCATAGAGAGGAGGATACATGCCCATAAGCCCCTGTAATCACTGCATTGATACTTAAACATGTGCACTCCCCTATACACTCCCAAAACTCTTTTTGACTGGCATATAAGTGGCTCCTGAAGCCATAAGGGTTATTGGGGTGGTAGATAAGTGGGTCTAGGGGATGCTGGAGGTGGTTTGGGGGGCTCACCGTCACCTATAAGGGAGCTGTAGTGAGGAGAAGCCATGGCACCCTTTTTGTGAAGTTCACAGCAGTGCCCTGTAAGGTACCCCACTATTTAGGTGGCATGTCTGGGTGTTCAATCCATCACTTTGCAGACCCCTCCCACATCCAACAGGGCTTGTTCTAGGCGTTTTGGACTTGTACGGAAAGTTGGACGGAAATGTGATATAAAGATGGATGATTTAGTGGCTTGGACGTTCAGATCGGCAGGACATATAATTAGACGATTTTCGAAAGTAAAAAAAAGTTGGACGTCTCTTTCAAAATGTGTCTTAGGCATTGGACGACTTGCGAGATGGACGTATATGGACTTAGACGTCCCTTTCTATTATGTCCCTCCACGTGTTTTGCAATAAAAATTTTTAAAAGGGGTCCAGTTAACAAACTACAGTATTAATGACATAACATGAAACAATAGGATAGTGGGGAGAAATACAATTTGAAAGAAAGAAGACTTCTTAGCCTGTGGTTTCTTACATCTCTGTCACCATCTCTGTGGAGAGGGACAACATCCACCCTTCGTCAATCCCACAGAACCTCTCCTGTATCTACGGATCAATTATACAAATCTTTAAGAGGACCTACCAGAAATTCCGAATTCCTTGTTCCTTCTATATCTCTGGGGGACTGCTGATGAATATTTTCGGGGACCTGTTTTGATTCTTTTTATATAACTATCTGTATGTTTTGTATTCTGTTGTTCATTTGAAGTTGTGATTATGGATGTACTGTATAATCTGTGAACCGCCTACACCTTTGTGATTGTGCGGAATAAATAAAAATAAATCTCATCCATCCCCAGGACTTTGTCCACTCTCAGTTTGTACAATTGTTCATAAACACTTTTTTTTTTCTGTGAACAGTGAAGTAACTATTCCACTTCCACATACATCAGCCAACAGCGGTCCTTCTCTTCTGTATTCATAGAGAAGTATTTGTGTAGTATGCCTGCTTTTTCCTCATCAATTTCCACATATGCGTTCTCATCAAAACACAGGAACATGACAGCAGATAAAGGCCAAATGGCCCATTCATAGCATCCACTATCCCCTCCTCTCCCCAAGAGATCCCATGTGCCTGACCCATCTTTTCTTGAATTCCTACAGTTTCTGTCTCCACCACCTCTACTGGGAGACTATTCCACACATCTACCACCCTTTCGGTAAAAAAGTATTTCCTTCGATTACTCCTTAGCAGCTTTCAGTCTCACAATCCCATTTCTAGCATTCCTCCTTTCCCTAATATACCTAAAAATATCTTGTCACCTCTCTTTATGTCTCTTGTCATTTTTTCTTCCAGCTGTGCTTTTGCTAGTCATACACTTCTCCCTCCATATTCGCGGTTTCTGCACTCACGGTTTCGCTTATTGCAATTTTTCGCATGCAGACTCCGCCTCCCCCAAATCAATCAAGTCTGACCCCAAACTACGTTTGAAACCGAGATGCAAGCGATCAACCTTCAAGTAAAAGAATCATCCATTTTGCCTTGCTAATCCTGATTCAAGTAAAAATGAAAACAAACGAGGAGTGCTTCTGCCTTGGGCCACTACAGTTCGTTTCCTCACTCACATGCAAAATCTGAGCAATTAAAGTAAAAACACTACCTTTTGGAGGGCTCACCTGACAGAAATACCTAGGAAGCTCTGAGGAGACCAGCCCTACACAATCCACAGGGCGACATAATAACCCAGAAGACAGTGCAGGAAACGCAAGTGCCGAGTGCTTTGAAAACTGACGCATCCTTTACGCAGGCCCCCTCTCCCTCTCATTGCAATACGGAGAAGAACATAAGAACATAAGAAGTTGCCTCCGCTGAGGCAGACCAGAGGTCCATCTTGCCCAGCGGTCCGCTCCCGCGGCGGCCCATCAGGCCCACTGCCTGAACAGTGGTCTCTGACTAATTTTATAATTTACCTCTAATCCTGTCCCTATAACCTTACCTCTACTCCTATCTGTACCCCTCAATCCCTTTCTCCTCTAGGTACCTGTCCAGACCTTCTTTGAAGCCCTGTAGCGTACTTCTGCCTATCACATCCTCCGGCAGCGCGTTCCATGTATCCACCAACCCTCTGGGTGAAAAAGAACTTCCTGGTGTTTGTTCTAAACCTTTCCCCTTTCAATTTCTCTGAGTGCCCCCTTGTACTTGTGGTTCCCCTTAGTTTGAAAAATCTGTCCCTGTCCACTTTTTCTATGCCCTTCATGATCTTGAAGGTTTCTATCATGTCTCCCCTGAGTCGTCGCTTTTCCAAGGAGAAAAGCCCCAGCTTTTTAAGTCTGTCAGTATATGAGAGGACCCCCATACCCTTTATTAGCTTAGTTGCTCTTCTCTGGACCCCCTCAAGTACTGCTATGTCCTTCTTGAGGTACGGCGACCAGTACTGGACACAGTACTCCAGGTGCGGGCGCACCATTGCACGATACAGTGGCAGGATGACTTCCTTCGTCCTGGTCGTGATACCTTTCTTAATGATACCCAACATTTTGTTCGCTTTCCTTGAGGCTGTGGCGCACTGCGCCGACGCCTTCAATGTTGTGTCCACCATCACTCCCTGGTCTCTATCAAGGTTGCTCACCCCTAGCGGTGATCCCCCCCATCTTGTAAGTGAACATCGGGTTCTTTTTCCCAACATGCATGACCTTGCATTTCCCTATGTTGAAGCTCATTTGCCACTTTTTGGCCCACTCTTCCAGCGTTGTCAGATCTTTTTGGAGGTCTTCGCATGGTTTTGACCCTGCTGTATAGTTTAGTGTCATCTGCAAATTTAATAACCTCACATTTTGTTCCCGCCTCCAGGTCGTTAATAAATATATTGAACAGGAGCGATCCCAGCACCGACCCCTGTGGAACTCCGCTCGTGACCCATTGCCAATCTGAGTAATGGCCCTTTACTCCAACCCTCTATTTCCTCTCTGCCAGCCAGTTTTTGATCCATCGGTGGACCTCCCCTTGCACCCCGTGGTTCCATAGCTTCCTTAGCAGTCTTTCGTGTGGTACCTTGTCGAAGGCTTTTTGGAAGCCTGCACGAAGCCCAGCCAGTCCAAACAGCGAAATCGAGAGAGAGAGAGAGAGTTGCTCATGTACTTGGCATCCGGCACACTCCCAGGTACCTTCAGCTGTAGAGTCTCTAGTTATTCGTGGTTTCAAAAACAAAAACACTGGCTATTACAAAAATAACGCGAATAACATATAAACAGTTATTTGCCGGTTTTCCATATTCGTGGCTATGTTCCACCCGCATCCACCACTAATTTCTTAGCATTTTATTCAGTATCTTCTGTATTTCATAAATGCCATCTGTTTTGCCTTGACTGTGTGGTGTGTACCTTATGTCAATTGAGAATTGAAGATCAATTTCTAATTTTCCATTTTTGGGGAAGATTATTGGAAAGTGCTCTGTTGTTAATTGTTTGGAGCAACAGACTGTGCTTAGTAATTACTCGTCTAGGTTCCAGAGGTATTACTGCATGGTTGGATGAATATATATTGTTGAATCCAAAAAAACTCTTATATGCAGTATAGACAATGGAACCAGGAAGAGTTAAAAAAAAATTCAACAGCTGTTTTTGATACAGTGCAAACCAAAAAAACTCTGTGGAGTGACGATGTTCCCAAATGGACTTTATTTGAAAGTATCAAAGTTTCAAAGGTACACTAAAATCATCCACATAAAATAATTCCATCCACATAAAAGTAAATCATCCACATAAGAGCCTTAAAGGACCTAGTCCGCTAGGGATACAGGACCCAACACGGTCCGCGTTTCGACAAAAAGTCTTCTTCAGGGGTCCCTGGGGGTCCTATAAAGGTGTGTACGTGGGAAACAATTGTGTGGTGAACCGGAAGTGAGACACTGCTTGCATTGATACAGTGCAGCATGATTTACTGAAGAGGCAACTGTTGGAGATGAGGATTGGTGGAGTGTTTAGCAGTGGTTCTCTTCATTTTTGAAACATAGAAACATGATAGTGGATAAAGGCCAAATGGCCCATCCAGTCTGCCATCCGCAGTAACCATGATCTCTTTCTCTCTCTGAGAGATCCCATGTGCCTATCCCAGGCCCTCTTGAATTCAGACACAGTCTCTGTCTCCACCACCTCTTCCGGGAGATTGTTCCACACATCTACCACCCTTTCTGTAAAAAAGTATTTCCTCAGATTGCTCCTGAGCCGATCACCTCTTAACTTCATCCTATGCCCTCTCATTCCAGAGTTTCCTTTCAAATGAGAGACTCGACTCATGCGCATTTATGCCATGTAGGTATTTAAACATCTCTATCATATCTCCCCTCTCCCGTCTTTCCTCCAAAGTATACAGATTGAGATCTTTAAGTCTGTCCCCATACGCCTTATGACGAAGACCACACACCATTTTAGTAGCCTTCCTCTGGACCGACTCTATCGTTTTTATATCTTTTTGAAGGTGCTGCATCCAGAATTGTATACAATATTCTAAATGACATCACACCAATGTCTTATTCAGAGACATCAATACCTCCTTTTTCCTACTGGCCATACCTCTCCCTATGCAACCTAGCATCCTTCTAGCTTTCACCGTCACCTTTTCAACCTGTTTGGCCACCTTAAGATCATCACATACAATCACACCCAAGTCACACTCTTCTGTCATGCACATATGTTCTTCACCCCTAAATTCCCCTGGTTTTTTGCAGCCCAAATGCATGACCTTGCATTTCTTAGCATTAAATTTTAGCTTCCAAATTTCAGACCATTCTTCAAGCTTCGCCAGGTCTTTCTTCATGTTATTCACACCATCCTGAGTGTCTATTCTATTGCAGATTTTGGTACCATCCATAAAGAGGCAAATCTTCAGCAATATTGCTGAGTATATCAAATTTTATGGGACCAGGTGCTTTCTGATATTGGACAGATATATTGTAGAGGTCCTGCAGGGATAAGTTCTTTCTCCAGTGTTAGTTAATGTTTTTATCGAGCTCCTTTTGGGATTCTCGATTCTGTCAGCTGAATATGCTGCCTTTAGCAGCCCGAAAGCTATGCCTTGGCGGGAACAGGAAGTTGACACTGAGGGAAAGCTTCCAGAGACGCTGAAGGCAGCGTGTTTGGCTGAATGATGCTCAAACTCTGCTGAGAGAGAACGAAGACACAAGGAGAGAGAAGATTGCGAACTTGCATTCAGCGCCGGGACAGGAGCACCATGTGGAAACCCGGACAAAACCAGACACCTGACAGCCCTCAAAAAGAGGACATGTCCGGGGAAACCGACATCCAGAAACCCTAGCTGTGCGGCATCGCTGCTTCCCTCTGGACCTTCTTAACCTAGCTATGGCCTCAGCTTATATACTTCCTGGACCGTGCCCTCCTGGCTTCACCCCTTCCATGTCACCCCCCCCACCCCCCCCAAGGCTTGAACACTGTGAATGAGTGCTATCAAAAGAGAAGGGCAGTGTTCTACACAGACTCCCTCACAGGTACCCAGTAAATGTATAGGAATGTAAAATGCAAACCAGTTTTGAAAATAAGCAGCACCTCAGCAAAACCAAAAGGTTTTGAGTTTCAGACAGGCATAGGGCTGCCCGACGGGGTTGATCCAGTCCTGGGTTTACCCCATTACAAGCAGAGACTTGTGCTCTTGCTTTTCTTAGGGAATCCAGTTTGGAAATCAAGACTAAAAGTTCCTATACACAATGCAGTAAAACCTGGACTGGAGTAATCTTGTTGGGTGAATCTGGAGCCAGCTGGCAATGTGAGCTGTGTGTGTTTGAAGGTGTATCTAGTGGTATTTCCGTGACTCTGTGCTTCTTTTCACAAACCTTTCTTAATAAATCTCTGTCCAGTTCCTTTTGTCTGTCTGTCTGTCTGCCATCTCTCTTTCTCCATTTCCATCTGTCTTTCTCACAGCCCTTCTCCCCCTGTCTTGGTGCTGCCACCTCACGGAGGGCCCCAGTGGGAAGAGAAAGCGTGTCAGCCACTTGCCTTGCTGAATTCTCTAAGCATTACCATTTTAAAACAAAATAAATAAAAAACACACCACAATCTCTGTTTATTTAATTTGGGAAGGAAGTTTAGCTTGAAAAATTCTAGAAGAATGAACGTGTGGTGGGGGTGGGGGAGGGGGAGATCAATTGTTTTAAATGTACTTATTCTGTCATTCCTAATTTTAGCATAGCACAAAAGATGTTGATTTTAACTTGAAACAAAACCTTTTATTATCCCTAAAGGGGGGGGGAAGGGCGCTAAACACATGCCTCCCTCACAAGGTCAAGAAGGTCTGACTAGTGCCCATCACATGATTCCTGTACTTTGATCTGTGAATTTCAAGGTCCGCGGAATGGACAAGAGATGATAAATTTTTGGCCAGAAATAGACTCAGAGATGAGACTAATGTTTTCTCTCAGATTCCTCACAGATAAGAGGCCAAGGGCAGTCAGCGATGAATCACTGAGCCAGGCTTCTGCTCCCCCTCCACTTCGGAACCCGGTTCTCTGCCCTTAATGGCACCGCATTGCTCTTTTCTCTCCCCAGGGTCCATCTCAATAGGAGCGCTGGCTTATAATTATTAACAGGGAATGCCATATGTAAATTCTTACTTTGGGGGATTATAATGGCTGAAGGACATTTTCTACGGACGGTTCAAAGTGTCAAAGATGCCCTGTGGCAAGGTCGAGGTAGGTCATGTCTTCCTGTTGATACCCTGATCCAGGGCAAGAGGCAGAGCTAGGAGGAGGGGGCAGAAAGGATTCGCTATAGTGGCTCCCCTCCTCCTTATGTCGGGTCCTCTGAAACCTCCAGCTGGTTAGCAAAAGCTGCGGGGTGGGGGGGTCTACAGAGAACAGGGCCCACGTTGTACAGCAGGAATTAGAGCATACACTAGTGCACTTTATTAGACCCCCCCCCCCAGGGCACGAGGAGCGGTTGTAGTTGGCTCTCTGAGCTCTGGCTGGCATTGGGGCTGCAGGCCTGAATCCTTTCCTTCTGGTTTATTTATTTGGCTTGGCAGAAGCAGGGAGCGTTCCTCTTCCTTCTCTCCTCCTCCCCCGGGAACAGGCCAGACAGTGAGCAAATAAGTCACTTCCCTTTCCTTTTCCCTCTCTCGCACACTTGTCACTAAGCCTTTGTGTGGTGGGGGCACTCCTTGGTCTTCAAACATTACTTCTTGCTTAACCTTTGCGAAAAAGGTCATATTATCATATCTCCTTCAACCTGTTTTTACTGTTTAACGGGCTTTGGTGGACTCTTACTCTCCACCTCTACTCCCCCCTCCCAGTCCCAGTGTTTTTATAACTTAAAAGGTCAAGTACCTTCAAAATATCAGCTATCATCTCAGATCTTTTTGTTCATGGCTTTAGCAATGAAAGAAAATTAATTCGCAAATCAGACAAAGTGAATCCAGAACTGTTTAATACCATGTATTTGGATAGAATAGGGTGGAGAGAGTGGAAAGATTCTGCATCTAGTTCTGTGGATTTGTTAACTCCCGAGAAACCTGGGCTAGGGTTGGGTAGGAGCCAAATTTTCCCATGGCAGAAGAAAAAGCCCACCAGAGACACAATTATGCTGTCCAGAACCCATTCCTCTTGCAGTCTGACGTGTAAGGTTGGCTTCTTCAGGGCTATGTGACCTATAGCAGTATTCTTCAACCTTTTTACACCTATGGACCGGCGGAAATAAAATAATTATTTCGTGGACCGGCAAACTAATACGACTGAAATTTTTAAAAACCCCATTGCCGTCCCATCCCCGCGAGCTCAGTCCCATTAACCATCTGATCCCATCCGCACAAGCCTCAAATAGTTATGATTTTATATTGAACATATTTTATTAAAGTATAAAAAGAAACAATATTCTGTACAATTGTCATTTTATAAATATAAATAATACAGGGCAAGGATCAACAAAACCCCCGTCTCCCCTCCCCTTCACATATATCCCCTCTACTATCAAGAAAACTGAATAAGCCAAATTATTACAGAATGCTACACAAATATCATGCTAACAGAATACCAGTCACACATGGCAGGAATGGTGTTAGGGGAGTGGAACTAGGGCAAATGCCTCCTGATCAGAGAGAGCCCTAAGCCAGCTGGAAGCTAAAGACGCACTGCCTGGGCTTTGCACTCCCCAGTTATGTCTAACATCAGCTCTAGCAGGATACATATTTTAAATCTGATATATTCTAATCACAAGATAAAAATAAAATTATTTTTTTCTACCTTTTGTCGTCTCCGGTTTCTGCTTTCATCGTCTTTTCACTCTCTTCCATCCAGCATCTGCCTCTTCCATCCAATGTCTGCCCTCTACCCCTCCCCCTTCCATATGGTATCTGTGTTCTTTCTATGCCCCTCTCTCCTACACCAGATCTAGCATCTTTGTCTCTCTTTCCTTATTTTTCACCTGACCCCTCTTCCCAGCATCAATCTCGTTCTACTTTGTCATTCCTCTGTCTCTCCCCTTTCCCTCATCTGATCTCTCCATTCTATCCTGACTCCTTCCCCTCCTCTAATCTCCCTGCCAGCTGTTTCCTTCCAATGTTCCTCCTCCCCTGTCCAGCAGTACCTTCTCCCTTTCTTCCTCCCCTTATCCAACAGTAATTCTTGTCCCTTCCCCTTCTCCCCTGTCAGCAGTACTCCCTTCCCCTCCCTTGTCCAGGAGTACCCCTTCTCCCTTTCCTCCTCCTCTTATCCAACAGTAACTCTCGTCCTTCCCTTTCCCTTCTCCCCTGTCAGCAGTACCCCCTTCCCCTCCCTTGTCCAGGAGTACCCCTTCTCCCTTTCCTCCTCCCGTTATCCAACAGTAATTCTCATCCCTTCCCTTCCCCTTCTCCCCTGTCAGCAGTAGCCCCTTCCCCTCCCTTGTCCAGGCGCACCCCTTCTCCCTTTCCTCCTCCTCTTATCCAACAGTAACTCTCGTCCCTTCCCTTTCCCTTCTCCACTGTCAGCAGTAGCCCTTTCCCCTCCCTTGTCCAGGAGCACCCCTACTCCCTTCCCTCCTTCCCTCTCCAGCAAATGTTTCCTCTATGTAGGCTAGCGGCAACTCTGCGTGCTTTTAACTTCGGCACACAACTGCCCCTAAGCAGTATTTTAGGCGCGGTTTCATGAGGCAGCCTCGGGGCCTTTGGTAGGCCGGCCCGCTTCGATGATGCGTTGTGGGCCGGCCTACCAAAGGCCTCGGGGCTGCCTCATGAAACCGCGCTAAAATACTGCTTAGGGGCAGCTTTGTGCCGAAGTTAAAAGCACACAGAGCTGCCCCTGCTTGTCTGGCGATGCGGAGAACATACGCGGCAGGAGTAGGAGTGCCAGCATAGCGACGGCAACAGGAAGTTGCACATCAGCTGACGCCGGCACTTTTTGCTACGGCGGGGACCCGAATCCTTCGCGGATGGGCAACATTTTTTTGCGGACCGGCACCGGTCCACGGACCGGTGGTTGAAGAACTATGTCCTAAAGCACGGCTCCAATGCATTCATTGCAGTTTTACATTTCTGAAGTGGCCTGTGCAGGCAAATGTTTACTCAATGAAAATACTCTGTATTTAATGAATTATTTAATAAGTTAAATTGATATTTATAGTTAATATTTTTACTTATCTTAGCAGTAGTCAACCTCATTTACTTATTGGTGGACTTAGCGGTTGAACATGTTTCGCACTAGCTTCGTCAGGGATCCACTCACTGCCGCTGTCATCTGACTCACATAATATCTTCAGTAATATCACGGTGAGTGGATCCCTGACGAAGCTAGTGCGAAACATGTTCAACCGCTAAGTCCACCAATAAGTAAATGAGGTTGACTACTGCTAAGATAAGTAAAAATATTAACTATAAATATCAATTTAACTTATTAAATAATTCATTAAATACAGAGTTTGAAAATACATTAAAAATGCAAATCTGGAAGCCGTGACCAGTGAGGATTCAACACATAATTCTCCCCGTGAAAGTGAACGGTGGACGGTGGAGTGGGGTTTCTGAGGTCTTCGGCAAAGATAGCATATCATGTGTATGAAGACCGAAGAGTTGAAAGAAGTAGAAGTATCTTAATTGAGTTTATAGGTTGGAAATAGTACATCAGCCATTTTCACTTCAGATTGGACAGGTGTCAGAATGTTTACAACATCTGAGTATAATAAAAGATCAAGTTTAAAACAGAATGAGAAAATTGAAAACCACAATAATTCTGATGCAAGTCCAGCCTCAAGTCCCCACCCTCACCAGGGGAGAGGAGGGGCTGGACAGCTTAATGGAACAGCATAACAAGAACCAAACTAATCCCCCCCCTCACCAAAACTAATCCAGGCACCTTTTCTCACTTAGGCCCAGATGCTCGAATATCACCATTAAAATCCTGTGGGTCACTGTGGTGCTAGTGATTTAAAAATGATGATTGAAGTTCAAACTAGAGAGTTGCGCGGGGACATAAATCCCACCCATCCCCACCCGTCCCCGGCAGGATCCTCTCCGTCCTCACCCGTCCCTGCCAGGATCCTCTCCGTCCCCACCCGTCCCCGCCAGGATCCTCTCCGTCCCCACCCGTCCCCGCCAGGATCTTCACCGTCCCCACCCGTCCCCGCCAGGATCCTCTCCGTCCCCACCCGTCCTCGCCAGGATCCTCTCCGTCCCCACCCGTCCCCGGCAGGATCCTCTCCGTCCCCACCCGTCCCTGCCAGGATCCTCTCCGTCCCCACCCGTCCCCGTCAGAATCCTCTCCGTCCCCACCCGTCCCCGGCAGGATCCTCTCCATCCCCACCCGTCCCCGTCAGAATCCTCTCCGCCCCTGCAAGGAATTATCTCCATCCCCCCCGTCCCCATAAAAAGCAGCAATTACTTCTGACAGGATCATCAATTCCAGTTTCTTTTGTGTTTGCGCTGCTGTTTTCCTTGTGGAATCTCTTTGGTGTAACCCTTTTTTTGTTTTCTGTTCAGGTAATTAACTTATAAACCCCCTTTTTTACTAAGGCTGACATGTCCATTATTTTATATGGACGAACCCTGCTTCCAAAGCCTTCCATCCCCGTGGGAGTCCCGTGGGCCAGAGGGGGGTCCCCGTGGGAGTCCCGTGGGTTAGGGGGATTCCCGTACGATCCCCGTTCCCGTGCAGACCTCTAGTTCAAACAACTTTGCATGCAAATAAGGTTCACAGAGGCCTTTGGAAATCCCATTCAATCAATCATTGGTGATAGTAACTGACACATGCACAGAATAGTTCACGGAAAGAGGCATGCACGTGAGTGTCAATCATTGGCATGCATCATAGGCGTACGTCATAAGGAGAGGGAAAGTGAGGGGCAAAATGTGAAAACATTTTGTACACTGCTTTGATGGGACAAGTGCTCCCCTCATGCAATTGATGCATGCATATGATGCATGCGATGGACAACCTAAGCTTTGATGCACACAACTCAGATGCGCCTTCAACACATGCGACTGAGCTGCATTTTTAACACTGAGGTAAAATCTGGTAACCCTAATCTTTAATGGCACAGGAGCCAACTTTTGAAAATGATTGGGGGTGCTCAACTCATAACTCACAACAAATGTCCCCTCATCCAGAAAAGGAAAACCAAAGTATCTAAATGTCACGAGCAGGGCAGGTAACATGGACGTATCAAAGGTTAGGCTCCTGCCAATCTCTCTCACTCTCATTTCAAGCCATTCGCAACACTTTTCTCCAACGCAGTCCCTTCAGCCCATCTACATCACACTTTTCCCCCCAATTTTTTTTCATTTCTCCTAAATTCTTCTTCTTCTTCGCTCCTCCTGGTCTTCCCCCCACCCCCACTCCTCCTGCACAGCATGTCCCTTCTGCCCCATTGGCTGGCTAAGGAGTGTCTGACCAATGGTGTCTCAGAAGCAGCTGGTGCTGCCTCCTTTGAAGCTTATTGGCTGGCTGAGGAAAGTCTGACCAATAGGCTGCAGGGGGAGGCGGGAAGAATAGATTCAAAGCCACAGCCTTACTTCCTGCTTTCCCTTGCAGCTCAACTTTGGGGAGATTTCAGCTCTGAGGTCTGAGCAGTGCTGGAAAGAATATGTTTAAAGGTATGTTTAATGGAATATGTTTAATGCCCCTCAGCAGGCGGGGGCATGGCCTCCCTGGGCTACGAAGGGTGCTAATCACCATTCCCCTGTTTATGGAGGGCCTGAACCCCTGCTTTGGGAAGGATCCTAAGAAGTCCCTGATTGAGGCCTGATTGGCCAATCAGGGACTTCCTTAGGCTCCTTCCTAAGGAAGTCCCTGAGTGGCTCAGATACCTCAGGCCCCTCCCAAGGGAGGAACCAGAGGCATATGAGCCAATCAGGGCCTTAGGCTCCTCCCCATGCATCACGTGATACACTGGGGGGGACCTAAGGCCCAGTGTCATCACAAAGAGAGGAGGAGCAGGAGGTGTTTTCAGTACCTCCTGCCCCCAACTTTAAAGTACAGGACATGGGGGCCGGGGATGGGGGCCCTCAGGTGACAGGAGGGACTGCGCATCCCTCCTGCCTTTTTCTTTGAGGGGGGGAGGGGGTGTTTCCTGGTAGGAGGGTGTGGGATCCCTACTGCTTTTTCGGGAAGAGTGAGGGAGTAGGCATGAGCGCCTTCGTGGCAGGAGAGTGTGGGCTTCTCTCCTGCCATCTTTTTGGGGTTCGGAGGGGATGGTGGCTTCGGAATGCTAGCGCAGAGGGGGAGCTTTTGTAATGGGTCAGATGGTGCGTGTTAAAAAAAAAGCAGAAGCCCTGACAGCAGTGACAGGAGGCTGCTTCTCCTGTCACTGCTGTTAGGGCTCTGTGCATGTGTCAATCGCTCACTGAGCGATTGAGTCGGTGGGTTTGAATGCAAAGTGATTCAATCGCTGTTGGAAAATCGGCCAACAGTGAATGAGTCGCTATCTGTAGTGAATCTGGGCCTAATTCCAAAAAATCAGAGCTACAATCCAGTGTTGCTGTAGGTAAAACCAGGACTGGATGAATAACTCACTGGTGATTGTGGAATTGTTGGCAAACCTTAATCATGCACCTATACAATACTCCCCCGATATTCGTGGGGGTTCCAAGCAGCTCCTGATTGGATAAGGGCCGACTTAGTGCAGGAAGAGGCGGTCGGAGCATACAGCGAGTGATTTTCTGCACTCGCCGGCACTCCAGCTGCTCTCTCCTGCCTCTACTGCTGCCCTCTCCTTGTCGGCGGTTCGCGGTTGGAAAATACCGCGAATGATCGGGACCGTGAACCGCCGACCGTGAACGACCGGGGGAACACTGTAATTATAAAAAAAAAATAACGCCATGAACTAATGAATGAATTTAAAAGCTTCCTTCATTGAAAAGCCATCTCCTGTTCCGGCCTGGCTCACCACATCAAATCACCAAACAAGTGACTATTTAAAAGAGGAGGTTTTGAAGCTGGTGAAGAGATTATCCTGTCTAGTCAGGATGCAACATCTTGCTCATGGCGGGCTTCTGAGGCTTTTTCCTCATCTAAATACTACAGCTATTGAGAAGTTTTTAATGATTATTTTGGAGTGAGTTTATAAATGTTGTACAACATGAATCCTCTTTTTTTGTGAAAGTGAACTCAAACTGGGAGTAAGAACGTTGGCGCACCCAAGTGGTTTGCCAGGTTTTACACCTGGTTTTGGTTGCTATAAATGCTCATGGCCAAAGTTGGGTGCAGATTCCAGGTACGTGCTGTTCTATAAAAGATACCCATCTCACATCACCCTTATAGAATACTGTTCAGCGCCGGAAGAGGTGGTGGAGACAGAGACTGTGTCTGAATTCAAGAGAGCTTGGGATAGGCACGTGGGTCTCTTAGAAAGAGGAAGGGATAATGGTTATTGCAGATGGGCAGACTGGATGGGCCATTTGGCCTTTATCTGCCATCATGTTTCTGTGTATCTATAATCAGAAAGTTCTATGACATCACAATGCAAGTGTTAAGAGTCTTAGCCTATAGGAAGAGGAGATGCAAATGTTAAGAGTCTTAGCCAATAGGAAGAGGAGGAGATAGTGGTTGCTGCAGATGGGCCATTTGGCCTTTATCTGCCATCACGTTTCTATGTTTCTATAATCAGAAAGTTTTCTGACATCACAATGCAAGTGTTAAGAGTCTTAGCCTATAGGAAGAGGAGATGCAAATGTTAAGAGTCACTTACAAAATGGGGGGATCAATGCTAGGGGTCAGTAAGCTGGAAAGAGACCTGGGAGTGATGGTAGACACGACATTGAAGGCGTCGGCACAGTGCGCCACAGCCTCGAGGAAAGCAAACCAAATGTTAGGTATCATTAAGAAGGGTATCTCGACCAGAACGAAGGAAGTCATCCTGCCACTGTACCGGGCTATGGTGCGCCCGCATCTGGAATACTGTGTACAGTACTGGTCACCGTACCTCAAAAAGGACATGGCAATGCTTGAGGGAGTCCAGAGAAGAGCAACTAAACTGATTAAGGGTATGGAAAACCTTACATACACTGACAGACTGAAGAAGCTGGGGCTGTTCTCCCTGGAAAAGCGGAGACTCAGAGGAGATATGATAGAGACCTTCAAGATCCTGAGGGGCATCGAAAAGGTTAACAAGGACAGATTTTTCCATTTAAAAGAAACCACAAGAACAAGGGGACACTCGATGAAATTGAAGGGGGACAGGTTTAGAACAAACGCAAGGAAATTCTTTTTCACACAGAGGGTGGTGGACACATGGAACACCCTTCCGGAGGCCGTGATAGGAAATAGCACAGTACAGGGTTTCAAGGAAGACCTGGATAGGTTCCTGGAGGACAAAGGGATTGAGGGGTACAGATAAGAGCAGTGGAAGGTTTAGAGATAAGTGTAGAGGTAGGTATAAAATTAGTCAGGGACCGCTGCTCAGGCAATATGCCTGATGGGCCGCCGCGTGAGCGGACTGCTGGGCGGGATGGACCTCTGGTCTGCCCCGGCGGAGGCGACTACTTATGTTCTTATGTTCTTATGAGTCTCAGCCAATAGGGAGAGGAGGAGATAGTGGATGCTGTGGATGGGCCATTTGGCCTTTATCTGCCATCATGTTTCTATGTTTCTATAATCAGAAAGTTCTATGATATCACAATGCAAGTGTTAAGAGTCTTAGCCTATAGGAAGAGGAGATGCAAACGTTAAGAGCCTTAACCAATAGGGAGAGGAGGAGATAGTGGATGCTGTGGATGGGCCATTTGGCCTTTATCTGCCATCATGTTTCTATTTTTCTACTGGTAGCACAGATTTTTTTTTCAGCACCATACACTGAATGCAGCCCTCACTGTGCCGACATACTGTGATCCATTGCAGTTTCTGCTCAAACACTTTCATATTAGTGGAACTGCAGCACAGATCCTGGGAATCCTAATTTCTCATTTTAGAGCCTTCCCTCCAACCTCTCCATGCCTGCCTTGTCTTCCACCTTCTCTGCATCTGTCCTGCCTTTAACCCTATTGCACACAGCTCTTAGCTGGCACAATGCTTGGGTGGTCCTTTCGTGGACCATAACAGTGGTATATAAAATTCCAGATTAGATTAGAATTCATATGCAAGGACCACCTGAAACAAGCTTTGTCACCACCACCTCCCACCATGAAAACAGAGCAAAACCCCACCTCGCCGCCAGCATAGTAACGTAGAATCACTTGACCAGGAACACATACAGAGAGCACAGATGGAAACTGTTCACCAGTATAAGTGCATCTGCAAGGAAACACTGCACTAAATTCTCCCAAACCCAGTTAGACCTTTCTTACAGAGAAGAGGATCCTGGGTCTAAAGCATCTCCATTATTCGATGGTTCGCTTCTCAGCGCAGCAGCAAGACGAGACAGCTGAGAAAACATTTCAAGAAATGTGTTTTTATGCAGTAATGCAGCAGGGCCATGCAAATGAAGCTGGTCCCCCAATGCGTTGGGGTTGTGGGTGACTCAAAACTTATGATTGCTGTCTGTCACTATACAAACAAATTCTCCTCCAAAATCCTCTCCCTAAGGGTCCCTGAAGGCAAACGGTATAATATGTGAATAGTTTCTGGACAGGCACACAAAACCCACACAGGAAAAATAACTAAAGGAAGCTGCTGAGAGAATAAAAATATCCATTTCTTGAATCCTCTCCAAGGGCACAAAATAAAACAAAAGCAACACTATGCAAACAATAAGGGAGACTGGTATAGGCGATAGCAGTGGTTCTCCACCCTGTCCTGGAGGACCACCAGCCAGTCAGGTTTTCGGGATAGCCCTAATGAATATGCATGAGAGAGATATGCATCTAATGGAGGTTTCAGGCATGTAATCTTTCCCAAATCGGGAAAGATTCCGGAAGACTGGAAGGTGCCGAATGTTACGCCGATCTTCAAGAAAAGTTCGAGGGGAGATCCAGGAAACTACAGACTGGTGAGTCTGACCTCGGTACCTGGTAAGATGGTAGAGGCGCTGATGAAGGGCTGCATCACTGATCACCTTGACGGACATGGGCTGATGAGGACCAGTCAGCACAGTTTTAGCAAAGGCAGATCGTGTTTGACGAACTTGCTGCACTTCTTTGAGGGAGTAAACAGACAGACAGACAAGGGCGATCCAGTTGACATTGTATATCTGGATTTTCAGAAGGCGTTCGACAGGGTTCCGCATGAACGACTACTTCGGAAAATTGCAAGCCATGGAATTCAGGGTGAAATACTCACATGGATTAAAAACTGGCTGGATCATAGGAAACAGAGAGTGGGGGTAAATGGACAATACTCGGACTGGAAGAGCGTCACCAGTGGGGTGCCGCAGAGCTCGGTGCTTGGACCCGTGCTCTTCAACATCTTTATAAACGATCTAGACATTGGTACAACGAGTGAGGTAATTAAATTTGCAGACGATACAAAGTTATTCAGAGTGGTGAAGACGCAGGGGGATTGCGAAGATCTGCAACGTGACATAATCAGGCTCAAGGAATGGGCATCGACATGGCAGATGAGGTTCAGCGTGAATAAGTGTAAAGTGATGCATGTAGGTAGCAAAAATCTCATGTCCGGGGTGGTTCTTGGAGAGACCTCCCAGGAACGAGACTTGGGAGTTCTGATCAACAAGTCGATGAAGCCGTACGCGCAATGTGCGGCGGAGGCGAAAAGAGCGAACAGAATGCTAGGAATGATAAAGAAGAGATCACGAACAGATCGGAGAAGGTTATCATGCCGTTGTACCGGGCTATGGTGCGCCCTCATCTGGAGTACTGCGTCCAGCACTGGTCGCCGTACATGAAGATGGACATGGTACTACTCGAAAGGGTCCAGAGAAGAGCGACTAAGATGGTTAAGGGGCTGGAGGAGTTGCCGTACAGCAAAAGATTGGAGAGAACGAGAGGACACTCTCTAAAGTTGAAAGGGGATAGATTCCGTACAGACGTAAGGAAATTCTTTTTTTTTTTTTTTTTAATTCTGTATTCATTTTTATAACTTTCATCAAGTGCATCAAAAAGTAATAACAGTTTAACTTAAATACATCACTTGAAATTCTACAATTCTTCATATCAAATTGAATTTATCCCTTTCCCTCCCATCCTTTCAATATCTCATAACACATTTACCATATAATAAAGTCCCCCCTCCCCCCACCCCGCCCCATTCTTTCATTTGTACAAATCAGGGAAAATGATACCTATTCATTGCAATAATATGTTAATGGCCCCCACACATCTTGAAAGTTATTAAAATTCCCTTTCTGAAGAGCTAATGTTCTTTCCATTTTATAAATATGACACACAGAATTCCACCAAAAACTGTAGTTTAATCTATTCCAATTTTTCCAATTGCAGGTTATTTGTTGTATGGCGACTCCTGTTAAAATAAATAAGAGTTTATTATTTTTGGAAGATATTTGGCTCTTAGCCCTCATTCCAAATAATACTATATCATACGACAATGCCACATGATTTTCTAACAAACTATTAATTTGGCCTCAAATTGATTTCCAAAAAGCCATAATAAATGGACAATAGAATAATAAATGATCTAAAGTCCCTACTTCAAAATGACAATGCCAACATCTATCCGACTTAGAGCAATCTAATTTTTGTAAATGAACAGGGGTCCAGAATGTTCTATGCAACAGGAAAAACCATGTAAAAACGTAAGGAAATTCTTCTTCACCCAGAGAGTGGTAGAAAACTGGAACGCTCTTCCGGAGACTGTTATAGGGGAAAACACCCTCCAGGGTTTCAAGACAAAGTTGGACAAGTTCATGCTAAACTGGTGAGACTGGACTCTTTTGGAGCAGTGGTTTTGACCTTGGGGCCACCGCGTGAGCGGACTGCTGGACAGGGTGGACCATTGGTCTGACCCAGCAGCGGCAAATCTTATGTTCCTAATAAGCAGCTCACTATGATAAAGATTTCCAACCTTGCTCTTATGAACATTTTAGAAAACTGCCGAAAACCTTTTCTGACAAATTAGATCTTTCTGTATTCTTCATAACATAATCTTTTGTTAACCGCATTGAACTTATGGGTATGCGGTCTAGAAATCCGTTGTTATGTTATGTTCCCTCTCTTTCTTTTTATCTTTTCTGACCTTGAGGTAATTGCAGCTCGCAATCTCTCCTCCGGGCCATTCTACGAAGTATCCCTTGAACATTAGGTTACAGAGGGGTCCTTACTAAATTCTCTCAGATGTTAATCTGTGCCTAACACAGCTAAAAACAGAGCACCGTGGGGCATGCTCAGGCATCCTGTGGGCACCAGGTGAAATCTGTGAGCACTGCCTGTACACTAAAACATTTTTCTAATTTTTTGAGGGGGTGGGACAGGGGCAGAAAATGAGCATTCCTGAGCAAACCAGTTCAACCAGAACAAAAGAAGTTATCCTGCCATTGTATCGGGCGATGGTGCGTCCGCATCTGGAGTACTGCGTCCAATATTGGTCGCCGTACCTTAAGAAGGACATGGCGTTACTCGAGAGGGTTCAAAGGAGAGCGACGCGTCTGATAAAGGGGATGGAAAACCTTTCATACGCTGAGAGATTGGAGAAACTGGGTCTCTTTTCCCTGGAGAAGAGGAGACTTAGAGGGGATATGATAGAGACTTACAAGATCATGAAGGGTATAAAGAGAGTAGAGAGGGACAGAAAGAGAGAGAGAAAGGGAGACAGAGAGAAATAGAGAGAGAGAGAAAGAGAGAGAGAAAGGGAGAGAGACAGAAATAGAGAGAGATTGGAGAAACTGGGACTCTTTTCCCTGGAGAAGAGGAGACTTAGAGGGGATATGATAGAGACTTACAAGATCATGAAGGGCATAGAGAGAGTAGAGAGGGACAGAAAGAGAGAGAGAAAGGGAGAGAGACAGAAATAGAGAGAGATAGATAGAGAGAGATTGGAGAAACTGGGACTCTTTTCCCTGGAGAAGAGGAGACTTAGAGGGGATATGATAGAGGACTTATAAGATCATGTAGGGCATAGAGAGAGTAGAGAGGGACAGAAAGAGAGAGAGAAAGGGAGACAGAGAGAGAGAGAGAGAGAGAGATAGAAAGAAAGAGAGAGAGAAAAGGAGAGAGACAGAAACAGAGAGAGATAGATAGAGAGAGATTGGAGAAACTGGGACTCTTTTCCCTGGAGAAGAGGAGACTTAGAGGGGATATGATAGAGACTTACAAGATCATGAAGGGCATAGAGAGGTAGAGAGGGACAGATTCTTCAAACTTTCGAATAATAAAAGAACAAGAGGGCATTACGGAAAAGTTGAAAGGGGACAGATTCAAAACGAATGCCAGGAAGTTCTTCTTTACCCAACGTGTGGTGGACACCTGGAATGCGCTTCCAGAGGACATAATAGGGCAGAGCATGGTACTGGGGTTCAAGAAAGGATTGGACAATTTCCTGCTGGAAAAGGGGATAGAGGGGTATAGATAGAGGATTACTGCACAGATCCTGGACCTGTTGGCCGCCATGTGAGCAGACTGCTGGGCACGATGGACCTCAGGTCTGACCCAGCAGAGGCATTGCTTATGTTCTTATGTTCTTACCTTGCCACACTGGTTAGCACATTGAAACTGGGCCTCTTCTCCCTTGAAAAGAGGAGACAGAGGGGACATGATCGAAACATTCAAGATAATGAAGGGGATAGACTTAGTAGACAAGGACAGGTTGTTCACCCTCTCCAAGGTAGGGAGAACGAGAGGGCACTCTCTAAAGTTGAAAGGGGATAGATTCTGTATAAAGGTAAGGAAGTTCTTCTTCACTCAGAGAGTGGTGGAAAACTGGAACGCTCTTCCGGAGTCTCTCAGAGGGAAAACACCCTCCAGGGATTCAAGACAAAGTTGGACAAGTTTCTGCTGAACCGGAATGTACGCAGGTAGGGCTGGTTTCAGTTAGGGCACTGGTCTTTGACCTAAAGGCCGCCGCGTGAGCAGACTGCTGGGCACGATGGACCATTGCTCTGACCCATCAGTGGCAATTTGTATGTTCTTATGATCCCAGTGAGCCCTTCTCTCTACAAAATAGGTGGAGGTAAGCACTCAAAAAAAGTAATTATTACAAAAAGTAGAAAACAGGCCATTTTACAGTTGCAGTAAAAATGGCCTTGGCATGTGGGGAAAAGGCCTTAGTACTGTGCTTGTAACCTGTCTTAAAGACCCATTTTCTAATTAATTCTTCCACTATCTCTTCATCATTTTGCAAATGTTCTGCTGTCCTTATCTTGTGTCTTCCTGGAGACTGTTTCCATTTTAGTGTAACACCCCAGGAATCATTTATTTATTTAAAACATTTGTATATACCACTATTCTGATATATTTTTTAAGCAGTTTACAATAAAACATAGATAATAATCTTTTTTATTGCATATTTTAATTCTATGCATTCCACAAAGAACATTAAAAATTTGCTTTCACTTAAAAGCAATACATTATAAACAGGGGAAAAATCTGTCATGGTCTAGACGAGAAAATGAATAAGAAAGTAAGGCGGGCTTTAACAAAGGTACAATGCTGAGCACATTATGGGCCAAATTTTGCAAACAGTGCTGAAATCAGGGGCTGCCTACGAAAAAAAGAGCACCAGTCGCATGTCAGTCATGCTACGATGCAATTTTCAGAATCATGGCTCCTATTAAAGGTGCCTGTAATGTAGGTTAGGGTTATACTGGCTCCCAGGGCTGTGAAGGACAATCATGCTCAAACCACGCCTACTTAAGAATAGCCTTATTGGGTCAGACCAATGGTCCATCAAGCTCAGTAGCCCATTCTCACGGTGGCCAATCCAGGTCCCTAGTACCTGGCCAAAATTTTCCTTTCTTATCCACTCTTATTCCTTTCTCCTCTCCAGGATTCTGTTACAATATGCATTGAGGTCCTTCTTTGCACCTTACCATTATTGTTTTGGTTATGATGTATAATAATGTTAGTTATTTTTATCTTCATGCTCATGGCTTGTCATTCGATCTCACTGCATTTATTACTGAATATATTATGTGTATTGTGTTGTCTTTGAAAATCAATAAACACATTTGAACACAAAACCCAAGGAGTAGCAATATTCCATCATCTCAAAGAATAAGAAGATTCCAGAACCCCAATGAGAGCAACATTCCAGAGCTGAGATTGTGATGTCATAATGCCTCAGAGCCAACCTCATCAGTGATGTTACAATGACTTAATGGCCCTATACTTGGCTCACGTAAGAACATAAGAATAGCCATACTGGGTCAGACCAGTGGTCCATCGAGCCCAGTAGCCTGTTCTCACGGTGGCCAATCCAGATCACTAGTACCTGGCCAAAACCCAAGGAGTAGCAACATTCCATACATAATCTCAAAGAATAGCAAGATTCCGGAATCCCAGAGAGTAACAAGATTCTAGAATCAAAGAGTAGCAACATTCCATGCTACCGATCCAGGGCAAGCAGATGTTTCCCCCATGTCTTAATAACAGACTATGGTCTTTTCCTCCAGGAATTTGTCCAAACCTTTCTTAAAACCAGCTACTTTGACAACTATGGGCACCTATATTTTTTTTAACAAGATTTTAATTTGTTTTTAATTCAGTTAGTGCACCAATTACAGGATGGATTCTGTCCAGAGGAAGGTTACTAAAATGGTGCATGGTCTTTGCCATAAGGCGTATGGGGACAGACTTAAAGATCTCAATCTGTAGACTTTAGAGGAAAAGCAGGAGAGGGGAGATATGATAGAGACATTTAAATACCTATGTAATGTAAATGCGCATGAATCAAGTCTCTTTCATTTGACGGTCCATGAATTCATGAAGGGAGTATAAATACTTGGTCCTGATCTTTAGTTATAATAGGGTATCACGTGGCCCTGGTTGACTCCATTCAGACTCAGTGGGTCAGTCACCCTATCTAAAAACAAGGGAAAAGGTAACTTCCACACGTGTCTCACCCACCCACATACACAGGGTTACCAGATGTCTGGATTTCCCTGGAGGGCTTTTCAAAACCCGGCACTTTGGGTTTTGAAAAGCTTTCCTTCATGTAGGAGGAACAAGAGAAGGCGGGGGGGGGGGGGATTGGAGGCGGGGCTTGGGTTGGGCTTGGGGGTGTAACAGGGCGGAACTGGGGCGGGGATGAGGCAGGCCTGTGGGCAGGTCTAGGGGGGTCCTGATTTTCTGGATGGAAAATCTGGTAATCTTAGTAATACCAGCACACTGAAGATCCCAGCACTCTCCTTGGCTCTGCTTTGCAGGATCCACTCTTTCCATAGCCTCTCTCTCTGTCTGTTCAGCTTCATCAGGCAGTCTCAGCTGCACTCCCAACCCCCACTCCAGTCACTTATCAGGGGCAACCCTCCTCACTGTTTCTCAAAGTACTGCACTCATTAAGATTGGCTTCTCTGGTCTCTTCAAGATTCATTACCCTGCAATATATCATCAAGTCTTGCTGCTCTGCTCCGAATGAGGCATTTTCTCTCAGCAGGAATTCACGTTTGGTTGTGTGTCTGCTTCCTTGCAGCTGTATAGGAATTCTCCCTCTCTGGATAAGCTATTACACTGGGACTATGTGGCACTTACAGTCAGCAGGCTCACACTTTCTCTTCTACTGTGCTCTAGACACCATGACAACATCTCCCAAGTTCACAGTCTCTCCTAAAATGTCTTTGCTCCTGTTCAGGTCCTTCTCAGATGACTGTCCTCATCTTCTCCTGTTGCTGCCTCTCTTCACTGGGCTCTGAGGACTTATTTATTTATTTATTCCATTTTCTATACCGTTCTCCCAGGGGAGCTCAGAAAGGTTTACATGCATTCAGGTACTCAAGCAGTTTTCCCTCTCTGTCCCGGTGGGCTCACAATCTATCTAACGTACCTGGGGCAATGGGGGGATTAAGTGGCTTGCTCAGGGTCACAAGGAGCAGCGTGGGTTTGAACCCACAACCTCAGGGTGCTGAGGCTGTAGCTTTAACCACTGCGCCACACTCTCCCTTTCCTGGTGACTGACCTTCACAGTCTCTGGATCCTCTTCTCATGCCCTCTACTGTAGCTCCTCTTCTTCCATGAGCTTCTGGTCTTCAGCCCGTGGCTTTTACTTCAGCGCATGAGGGCTGCCTGGGCTTCTTCTTTTTCTGTCTTTTGTCTTTGGTGAAGCTGAAGTACTTTTTCATCTCTTGGAGGAACATTTCTTCAGCTCTCTTCAGTGTTTTGGGGGTAGAAGGAGGGGCTCCTTAATAATGTAGGACCTTCTCTCTTCCTGCCAGACTGAGCTTGCCTCTGATGGTCCTCCAGAGCAACAGCTCTGCCACTGCCTCCCCTTCCAGCTGCTGTTCCCATGATTCTCCATGGACAAGCAGGATGAGTGGCTGACTTATACTGCTGTCCATGGAGAACCTCTGTTACAGGTAAGTAACTTTGCTTACTCTTCATAGCTGCCACTTCCATCTGCTGCAGTTCTTGGCTGCCCCAGCTCCTTGTTACATTCTCCCCACCCTATTCCCTGCTCTGTGTCTGCCCCCTGTCTCATGGCTGCAATTCCAGTCAGGCTTTTTTTGTAACTGCTGCTGCTTCTTCTTGCCACACCCAGGGGGTGGAGGGGGAAGTAAATTTAATACATTTATTTATCTATAGCTCCAGGCTACACTTCTCCCCACCAACATGTAAATGTTGACCTTGACATTCACGCCATCATTTACAGGCATATGGAGGGCTGAAGCTCACAACACAGCCACATTAGTCCAAACTTACTGCTTCCCACCATAACAAGGGAAGTTATATAATACTTTATAACAATATTTGCATTGTACAAGGTCAATCTCACTGAACTTTCACATACTACTACCAGCTTAGTTATTTGGTTGAGAACTAGATAGAAATGTCGATCACCTCATCAAATTGTACATAAAATATCAAAAGAAATCATGGTTTTTTTTGACTGATGTCCCTTATTCTCCTGCAAAGATTTCTGAGGCGCAACACAGTCTGTTCTTCAATCCCGAATGAAACTTTCAAGTTAGAATCTGCAGTGTCCTCAATGACTTCTTCAGGGTTTTCTATTTCCAAGCTCCTGCATTTTTTCCATCATTTTGATTATTAGAACATGAGAAGAGTATAGTTCATAGAAGATACTTCTATCATTAACATTGCCAGTTGACATAGCTCCATCCTGCAATTCCTCCTCAACCTCCAAAACCACTTCAGAATTAGACTTGCTTTGAATGCAAATGTAAGTTGGTTTGGCTATCTACTTTGGAATCAATCATTTGATCTGATGTCTTTTGTTTTTTTTAATTGGTGAATTTTGTTTTGACTTCATATACTGATACTTTATTTGGGGGGATGTTTATGATGTTGTCCAGATGTGTCTACGTTACATGTGGAAATCGCAGGGAAACAAGATTTTATGTATGCGATAGATACATTTTTAAATAAATAATAAGAGCTGTGCACGGAAGGGAAGGGTGGGGGAGGGTTTCTGTCATAATTCGATTTTTAAATATTTACATTTGGGATGGGTGGGAAGATGGAAGGATATGGCTAATAGGGTAAGGTTATTGGGGAAATCTATGGGGTACTTTTATCAAGCTGCAGTAGGGGTTTAACGCACATAATACTGCGTGTTAAACCGCTTGACACGCTAGCCGCTAATGCCTACATTAAGCAGGCATTAGTTTTTTAGCGGGCTGCGGGGGTTAGCGCGTGATGAAATGTCCGACGCGCTAACCCCGCTAGCGCGGCTTGATAAAAGGACCCCTTAGTTTCTGTGTTTTATTAAATTATCATTAGGTGGGTGGGTTGGGGGAGGGGGAGAAATTGGTTGGTTATGTATATTTGAAAGTTAAATGTGATTATATTGATTTATTGTATATGATATATTTATGGATTGCACTGTTGAAGATTGTAAAATCAATAAAGATTTTAAAAAAAAAAGAGCTGTGCAGGGTTGAAATGTAGCATAAAAAGATTCCCTCTTCTGGCTTTATCTAAAATATATTAGTAAAGGGAATATAATAGAGGCATTTTCAAAATACAAAAATGTCCCCAAAGCCACCTAAATCAGCTTGGCTACTTCTCCACTCCTTATTATGGCTTATAGGGCCAGAAAAACAGCACTTGCTTATCTTGGCTTACTGGGAATCGAGCCCATGATGCTTGGGAACAGAGAATAGAGATTTGCAGCTGAAGCCACAGGCATTACACATCAAAATTATAATCCAGGGATTAGTTTTCCTCTGCCCCGAGGCATTTGGGGCCAGATTCTACAAACGGCGCCAATATCGACAGCTGCCTATAAAATGGCCACCGATTGTGTGGAATCGCTGGAAATGGAGACCTTCAAAATCCTGAATCGTGTCTATTGAGGCACCTAAGAATGCCTAAGATCATTTCTGGCATTAAGCACACCTTAGGAGTTCTAAGGCGCCTCTGTAGATGTGATCAAGGTGCCGTTTTGTGGCGTGCCTACATTTTTTTTTTTTAATAATCGCTTTATAATCATTTTTTAATGGCTTTACCAATTAAGTTTGGCGGCAATAGGGCACCTATCACCATCTAACTTAGAGCAACATTTATAGCATATGGCCCTTGATTCTACACTGGACCAATGAGATTCTTTGGGAGGAGGGATTGTTTCTTGCTTTATGCTACCCCAAGAATATCTCTTCATTGGGTTCTAGGTTACCTGTATAGCTCCTATGGCTTTCGTGACTTCAGTCCCTTGAGAGCCTGGTAGTCAGGCAGAGCACAGCAACTTTGGGACGTGACAAGCATTACTTGACTATCCTATTGCAACTTTTTTGACAAACAGCCAACCAAATCTATCCTAGCCTCACTTCCAAATTCAGTGCCTGACTGTTATCATCAATCTGAAACCAGCCCCATTTCCTTCATAGATTTCATAAGGAAAGAAGCTTGTGTTAGTCTTCAGAGGATGTAGGTCTAGCAGGAAGCCATGATGCTCCTTCTTTGCAGCAACAGGAGGAATGTTCTGGATCCCTGATCGAGAGCAGTGTTGCTCAAACTAATGAACGGAGTACAAAGTAGCTTTCACTACATATTCCTGGGGAAGGAGGCATCTGTTTCCATCCTGGGAAAGAATTATTTATGAACTTCTTCAATGAAAATACATGTGACTTCAGGGCAGGGCCGGATTTTCCTATAGGTTAACTAGGCTAACCAGGCTTCAGTCTAGGGCCTCAAGATCCGTGTCACATTTTTTATAAAGGTTAGTACCAATAACAACATGTTTCATTTAACATATTGATATATATCACAGTAATGATGTATTTTATTATCTCTCAAGTAATTTACAAACTTAAAAATGGGAGGTGAAAGGGCCTCATAAGTGGAATAGCCTAGGGCCTCTTTTCATCTAAATCCGGCCCTGCTTCAGGGTATCTAGAAGGACCAGAGAAGCTCCTGTTATAAAGTAAATGGATTTATTTGGTGGGATATGGTCTAGTTTGCGACATGGGCATGTAGACTTCAAATTATGTGTCACTGACTACAGTGCATATGCCAAACCTGTAATCGTTCCTCATGATCATATGTTCCAGTTGTCCTTTTAATTCCTTCTGGTTCTGCTATAGCATCTGAGTGACCTTTGTGGCTGCCGGAACTGGTTTGTCTGAGAGCAATGCAGGGTGAAGTAGATAAAACCCATAATTTGCAAAGAAAGAGGCCTGATGGTAGAAGAATACCGGGCATTGTTACAGACAAACTGAACATATGGTAGCAATTTAACTCAGTCACTTCAGTGATAGTTCATGTAATATGCAAGTCAGTGCAAAACTATCTGATTGATTCTGTCTGCCCATCGCTCTGTGGACAGTATGCTGTATAGATACACAATTCAATGTTTAATAGTTGTGAGAAAGTAGACACACCTCTCTTAGAGGTTAGTTATAGAGAATGACATGATGACAGAATTCATCACTGTTCCCGTCCCTGCGGATAACCGTGGGAAACCATCCCCATGTCATTCTTTAAGGAGAGAGGGAAGAATCAGAGTATGAGTGGGCCCAGCCACTGACCCTCAAGCCTTGCATTGAAGAATGCTGGTGTAGAATGACTGAGGTGGAGACAGACACTAAAGAACAGGACCTGGGTTGGCCAGTATTGGAAACAGGATACTGGGCTTGATGGACCTTCAGCTCAGCTGATGGGGATCCCTCTGTCGTGATCAGCTGATGGGAAGCCAACATTTTTATGGGTTTTTTCCGCTCTTTGGGTGGTGTGAGGGGATTGTGACCACTGGGGAAGTAAGGGGGGGGGTCATGCGTTAAATCCTCCAGTGGTCTTTTCAGTTTGGGCACCTTTGTGGAACTTAGATGCAACTCAAACAGGTCTAACTGCCAGCGTCTAAGTTCCCTCTAAGAAAGCTTTGATTATGGCTCCAGCACGTCCAGGTTGAAGCCCGCCTGATTCCTCCCAACACGCCCCTTTGAGCTCTAGACACACAGCAGCTTAGAAGTGCTGCTGCACATCCAGAAAGTTGGTTTTGATCATCGGCACTTTGATGTCCCTGATTTTAGGACGTCCAAGTGCCGACTTAGGTTGGTTTTTGGACATTTTAAAGTTTTGATTATTAGCCCCATAGCCTCTGTTTGTAACCTGAATGGTGTATTTGAATCGATTTGTTGACTAGAAGCCAGGATTATGGTCTTAGACAGTGAAGCACAAACTCTTGAATGAAAGTGATATGTGAAGAAAAATGTAACAGCAAATGCTGATTTAAATCATAAGCTAGCGAATGAACTATGATTTAACTGTTAAAAGAGAAAATAGTGGAAGCTGTGTGACCTGCCTCATCTCTGGGAAAAAGAATTGTGGTGAGCCTGGCCCAAGAAACCTGACCAGACAGATGACTGTTTCATAGCATCTTCCAGGAACTGAGAGACAAACTGAGGCCACAGAGCAGAGAGACCTTTTTAAGGGAGTTTAGACAGTCTTCTGAGCAGTAGGAAGACACGGACAGTCAGCAAATGGCCATCTTAAGATGATCCATCTCTACAAGGATCATCATATTATCTTCTGACAGTGATGAAATCAATTCTTATTTCCATCCATGGTGTGGCAGGAAGTTATACCATAGGACTCTTATTTAAAATCTGCAATGGTAGGTTCTGAATGCAGTGTTTAAGGTCTGTTTGGTGATAAACCTTTATAGATTCTCATCTTTTTCTGTTCCTTTGGTTTTAAAATTGTGTGGTTCCTATTCACTCCCTTCAGCCATGCACAAGTTTCACTGGGTCACATTTGAGTTTAAACTAAGCCACCAGAAATGCTTGTACAATAGTCAAATGACCTTGATGGATCCAGAATGCCTGGCCAACTGGGAATTCTGGAAGATCCAAAGCATTTATAATATGGCTGGGTCCTGGTGGCACGTACGTTTTTAAAAAGTGAAATTTCATATACAACTATATAAGTTTAAACCCTTATACATGGAAAAAGGTAAAGATGCTAAATCCCTAATTATACTTTGGAGGAAAGGTGGGAGAGGGGAGATATGATAGAGACGTTTAAATACCAATGTAATATAAATGTGCATGAGTCGAGTCTTTCATTTGAAAGGAAGCTCTGGAATGAGAGGGCATAGGATGACGTTAAGAGGTGATAAGCTCCGGAGTAATCTGAGAAAATACTTTTTTACGGAAAGGGTGGTAGATGTGTGGAACAGTCTCCCAGAAGAGGTGGTGGAGCCAGAGACTGTCTGAATTCAAAAGGGCCTGGGATAGGCACATGGGATCTCTCGGAGAGAGAAAGAGATAATGGTTACTGCAGATGGGCAGACTGGATGGGCCATTTGGCCTTTATCTGCCATCATGTTTCTATGTTTCTATAATCAGAAAGTTCTCTGACATCACAATGCAAGTGTTAAGAGTCTTAGCCTATAGGAAGAGGAGATGCAAATGGTAAGAGCCTTAGCCAATAGGGAGAGGAGGAGATAGTGGATGCTCTGGATGGGCCATTTGGCCTTTATCTGCCATCATGTTTCTATGTTTCTATAATCAGAAAGTTCTATGACATCACAATGCAAATGTTAAGAGCCTTAGCCAATAGGGAGAGGAGGAGATAGTGGATGCTGTGGATGGGCCATTTGGCCTTTATCTGCCATCATGTTTCTATAACATTCATAACTCTATGGCAAAATGTTCCAAAATTCTGATCATTCCCTACTATTATCTCTAGAAATACTTTCAGCTGCCCTAGGTCAAAGAAAACATATCTGCCATTGGCATATTTAAATATACATTTATAGGGAAAACATATGTAAAGATTGTGGTCCATCATTAGATTTGCATCCCCAAGTCCTCACAAAAGATTTATTTCTTCCCTGTCCTCTCCCTTAATTATTCTCAGCATCTGCACTGCCATCCAAGGGAGGGACTCATTGCGGAGAAGGGCTTTCCCTTCAAGACCCTGGTCCAGAAGCCCCTCCATAAGATAACTCAGAAATTGAAGTGAGATGCTCCAGCCCTCTGCACTAAGTTCAGGAGCAAAATAGTTATAGTACTGAGGTAGAATTTCAGTCCTGAAATGCAAAACATCAGGCAATACTGTGGGGCCCACTCTTTCTCTATGTCTATGTCTCTTGTCTCTTAGTCATCATAAGAACATAAGACTAGCCTTACTGGATCGGATCAATGGTCCATCTAGTACCTGGCAAAAACCCAAATAGAAGCAGCAGACTATGGACTTTTCCTCCAGGAACTTGTCCAACCCTTTTGTAAAACCAGCTACATTAACTACTCTTACCACATCCTCTGCCAATGCGTTCCAGAGCTTAACTATTCCTCCTGCCGAGGATGTTGGGAGGGTGCCAGCAGGAGAGAATGGGCAAACCTCCTGCCAGTGAACATTTAGGGTTTTGCGGCAGGAAGGATTGGGCATCTCTCCTGCTGGGGATGTTGGGGGGTGCCAGCAGGCAGGAGTGGGAATCCCTCCTGTTGGTGATTGTTTTGTGATTTGTGGCAGGAGGGAGTGGGCCTACTGTTGCCTACAGTCAGAACGCCGTTTATGGAAAATGGTTCAACTGTCTTTTATGTCTACCAACCTATAACCCATTCTTCTTTGGGGACAGACAATGGGATTGAAAATGAAAATAAAGGAGGTCTGACATACAACAGGTCTGCATAGCCCAGACAGGGGCAACTCGGTCCTCAAGGGCCGGAATCCAATCGGGTTTTCAGGATTTCCCCTATGAATATGCATGAGATCTATTTTCATGCACTGCTTTCAATGCATATTCATGGGGGGAAATCCTGAAAACCCGATTGGATTCTGGTCCTTGAGGACCGGAGTTGCCCACCCCTGGCTTAGCCTGAAAATGCTATGAACAGATTTCAGCCAATCACTGATACCTAGGGGTGTGACTTTGGGGCACATGGCAGTGATCACCTCTGCACTCAGTGGTATTGAACCAGCCAGGAACAGCTCCTGGCCCGTTACATAGTGTTTGACTGGCTAACGGCTAATATTCAGTAGGAGAGAGCTGGCCTTCTCCGCTGAATATTCGAGGCTAACGGCTAAAACTTGGCCTGCTATGTCACGTGATAGCTATGTTTTAAGTACTGGCTGGCCAAATGGAGCCATGCAAAAAGCAGGTCTATCTTTGGTCGCTAAAACATAGCCAGTCAGCACTTAAAATGGACTCAGTTGTCTAAGTTTGAGTCAGCCAAAAACAGAACAGATATTCAATGCTGATCACCGGAAATGGCCCAGCATTGACTATATGTGGCCAGTGCTGACTGCAGGAGTTAGCCAGCCTGTGTCCTGTGGTCTGAATATCAGCCCAGTGTTTTTGCCTTTAATATCTTTGCTGTGGCTGTCTTTGTATGATTGCATTTTGTCCTGTTCCTTTCTCGTTTCCTGTTTTGAGCTCTAAACCATTTTCAAGTCCAACTAAGAACATAAGAATAGCCATACTGGGTCAGACGAATGGTCCATCTAGCCTGCTTCCAACAGTGGCCAATCCAGGTCACAAGTACCTGAGTATCAAGAAGATTCTGGAATCCAAGAGACAGCAGTGGCTTTCCCTATGTCTCTTTCAACAGCAGACTATGGACTTTTCCTCCAGGAACTTGTCCAAACCTTTTTAAAAACCAGCTCTATTAACCCCTCTGGCAACGTGTTCCAGAGCTTAACTATTTCCTGGGTGAAAAAATATTTCCTCCTATTGGTTTTAAACATTTAACCTTTATGGCCTTGGCTTGCTCCAGGACATTAGTTGGTGTGAAAGCCACTCTGTGCTCCAGGGCTAACCCTGCTTTGAGCTCCCACTGGAGTCGTGCGCAGTAACGTAGTGATTGACCCTAGGGTTAATGATCTCCTGCCAAAGGTAGAATGATCTGGAAGAAGTCCGTGGAATGACTGATGACTGCAGTGTCTTCTAATATTTGGCTCAGTAACTACAGTAGATGTAATTATGATCCTGAAATTACGATACACATATGCCCATGTCCTGGCCCGGTCCTGACATTCGTGCACTGCACAGCATAAAAAGAGAAGTGTATACATATTAGCAAGGTGCACAAAAACTTGGCAAAGCCGCACACACAGAGCAAATGGAAAAGTTTCAACAGCAAATCAAATTTAAAGCCATTAGGATGTAATGCAATCCACAGGTCAACTAGCTGAAACCTGCTCTGCATCTGCAGAATGCACACAACAGGCTCGATTTTATTCAGAGATCCCTACAGCGTGTCCTAAGTTAACCTGCTTAGCTGGCGGAGAGCAGTTGAATATGACTGCAGTGCTACCACTTCCGAGTATAGAGCAAGAGGTCAGATCTGTAGAGGTCATCAAAAACAGATGCTCCCCCCGTTCTCTGTCTTTGTGGACAATACTTTCATCCTCTCTGTCTTGTCTGCTCGCAAATTTGGGGTCAACTCTCTCATTCTCTGCCCAGATACAGCATATTGCTAAAACCTGCCACTTCTTCCTCTATCCGACCCTTCCTCTCCAAGAATACTACCAAAACCCTCATCCATGCCCTCATCACATCGCACTTAGATTACTGCAACTCGCTACTCTCAGGTCTTCTGGGAGCTAACGGCTGGGCACGATGGACCACTGGTCTGACCCAGCAGCGGCAATTCTTAGGTTCTTATGTTCTAATCTGTCCAGAATTCAGCTGCACGACTCATATTCCATGAGAGCATTACCCCTCTCCTAAAGACACTTCACTGACTTTCGATCCATTTCCGAATACAAATTCAAACCCCTCTTACTGACCTACAAATGCATTCACTCACATGCCCCCACTATCTGTCCTCACTTATCTCCCCTTATGTCCCTCCCCCTGTGAACTCTGCTCAGCTGATAAGTCCCTCCTATCTGTGCCCTTCTCCTCCTGTGCCAACTCCATACTCCGTCCTTTCTGTCTTGTTGCTCCATATGCTTGGAACAAACTGCCTGAATCCCTACGGCGGGCTCCGTCTCTGGCAGTGTTCAAGTCCAAGTTAAAATCCCACCTCTTCAAGACTGCTTTCAGCTCATAACTCCTCACATCCTTAACATAGAAACATTGAAACATAGAAGATGACGGCAGATAAGGGCCATAGCCCATCAGGTCTGCCCACTCTACTGGCCCACCCCCAAGTCTACTATCCTAGGGATCCCACTCCTGGTGACAGGTTCCCTTGGCTTAACCCTCTAAGGGATCCCACATGGGCATCCCATTTGCTCTTAAATTCTTGCACGCTGTTTGCCTCGATCACCTGCACCGGGAGCTCGTTCCAAGGATCAACCACTCTCTCGGTGAAGAACCACTCCCTAGATGTAATGTCTGTTCTATTAAATGTCAAATGTACAGCACTGTGTACGCATTTCAGTGCTCTATAAGTGATAAGCATCAGGAGTATGCAAAGGGGCCAGATTCTATAAATGGCATCTATGCGCACCTACATTGTAGGTGCCGCTCTGCGCAGTTGTCAACCAACCACTAGTTGCTGCTTGAAAAATCACAGCTAGTGGTGCCTAAGTGGACTTAGGTGTGGCTAGGCGCATGTCCGAGTTCCGCGCAGAACTCTTAATTTACATTTTAAACCAATTTATCAATTAACGTCAACGGTGCAGTCAATTACCATGCCATTAGCAGGTTTTAGTCAGACGTTGCTAGGCGTGTGCAATCAGGGTGCCTGGCAATGCTTAACGCAGGTGCTATTTATAGGATCTGGCCCACAATGCTCAGCACTCACTCGCGGATTCTGTATAAGGCGCATAAAGTTGTGTGTCCAGCTTTGGTAACGCTTCCAAGATTAAGATGGAAGTGGAGACACCCACTGCTTACTCCTAGGTAAGATTCATATATATTTAGCTCAGGTATTGTAACACCTTTGCTCATGCAAACCGCTCAGAATTGACTCCCCAGTCATTACTAGCGGTATAGAAGCTCCCATTAAAGAATACACAATTCCATGTTGGGAAAAAGATCTAGATGTTATCATTGACGACACATTGAAACGGTGGCTAAGAAAGCAAATAACATGTTAGAAATGATCAGAAAAGAAATGGAAAGCAAAGATGTAATGTTGTAATGTCCTTGTATCACACCATGATTCAACCACACCTCGAATACTGGGTGCAATTCTGGTCACCCCATCTAAAAAATTAAGAATTAGAAAAGGTGCAGAGAAGGACAACATAAATGATAAAAAGTTTGGGGTGACTTCCCTATGAGGACAGGCTAAAGCGTCTGGGGCTCTCCAGCTTGGAGAAGAGGCGGCTCAGGGGTGACATGACAGAGGTCTATAAAATACTGAGTGGCGTGGAATGGGTAGACGCGAATTGCTTGTTCACTCTTTCCAAAATCTCTAGGACGCGATGAAGCTACTAAGTAGTAGATTTAAAGCAAACCAGAGAAAATATTTCTTTGCTCAACATGTAAGTACACTCTGGAATTCAATTTCAGACAATTTTGTAAAAGCGGTTAGCTTTCAGGGTTTAAAAATGGTTTGGATAACTTCCTAAAAGAAAAGTCCATAAGCAATTATTAAGATGGATTTGGGGGGAAATCCATTGCTTATTCCTAAAATAAGCAGCATAAAATCGGTTTTACTCTTTGGAATCTTGTGACCTGAGTTGGCCACTGTTAGAAACAGGATACTGGACTTGATGGACCTTCGTTCTGTCCCAGTATGGCAACTCTTAAGTCCTTATGTTCTATGTTCTTGAATAGTTTCGATTTATGGTACATTTGGGCAATCCATTGAATAAAGCATTTTTATAATCTAATCTACGTAGAATCAAGGCATGGACTAATTTCTGTAAAGACAATTTCTTTAGGTAGGGGTGCAGAGTTCTGATGGTTTGCAAAACTGCAAAACAATATTTAATGAGCGAGGCCACGTGAAGTTCAAAACCCAATCTAGGGTCCACTGTAACTCCTAGTATTTTTATAGTGTGCTCCAAAGAGAGGGAATGGTCTAGAAGGCATGGGGCTATACATGACACTGACAGACAGTTAAATTCAGATGATGCTCAGACAATCAGAGTGCAATTTTATTCAACCCAGTATTAAAAGATGTAAGATCAGAGTTCAAGGCATCAAGGTATGCAATTAGGTGGGCATCATTAGCAAAAAAAAAAAGTGAGTTGAGATGCCAAGGTCTTCCGTCAGAAGTATTAAAGGGATCAGGAAAAGGTTGAAGAGTATTGTTGATAACACTGAATCCTGCAATATTCCACAACTCATAGCTTGTGGTTTTGAGTCCTGAGAGCAATGAGATGCATAAAATGAAAAGTTCCAAATGAAAGGAACAAAACCACTGATAAGCTGTCTTATCCAGACCAAGTTCCCTGAGACAGGGTGTGATCCACTGAATCAAACATTGCAGACACCTTTAATTTTCCCTGGATGTTGCTAAGCATAGATGTCAAAGCTGTTTCTGTTCTATAATTCCTCTTGAGATCCCAATTGATATGGATGGATTAAATTCTTTGTATACACAAATTATTTCAGTTGCACCAAAGCAACTTTCGCTATCAATTTCAGAAACAAATACCAAATTTGAAACCTATCTATAATTTTTTGGGGGGGTTTAACACTTCTTTATTCTTTATTTTTTGCCAGCTTCTCCAAAAAAACCCTTCCTCTTCTGGTTCTGAGGTTACTCCTCAGATAACGACGGCTGGTCCTTTGGATATATCAAATATATTGGAGAACACTCAAGTGGAGGTTATTATGTGTTCGACGCTTCTTGTAATATTTGTATTGCATCAAGAAAAAGAAGCACTCCTTCGCCCTTTTTTTAAGTTGAAGGAAGTTTATTTTTTGAATAGTAAAATTTCGATATTTGCAGATGTATCAAGAATTACACAGACAAGAAGGAAAAGATTCCTAGAAATGAAAGATAGCGTGAAAGGACTGGGAGCAAAATTTCAATTGTGATACCCTTGAAAATGTATGATTTACTTGGATCAAAGTTCCTATACTTTTTATGAGCCCTCCCAGTTGCAAGTTTTCTTTGAAGGGAAAAGGGGTCATAATACAGATTTCCAAGAGTGAACATTAGTACGCAAGTCTATAGTATACATGGGGATGTATCACCACCTTTTTCTTTCTAATAATTTGTGATTGTTTATAATATCATTCCTTCTGACTGTGAAATTGTCTCTCTCCATAATGAGGTCTATTACAAGAGTATTGATGTAGAGTGAGGAACTCTTGATTTATTTGTTTATAATTTCCTATTATTTCTATATTTAAGACTCTTGTATCGCTTCAATATGTATTTTATTGAAAAATGTTTCAAAATGATAAATTAAAACAAAAAAAATTATAAGCCCAATGGGACAAGAAAATACATACTCTTCCTCATTGTAGGGGGTCTTTATCTATATGAATGATGGTGTTCCTTTTCCTGTTGATGTTTTCTTGTAAACTGCTTACATTACTGATTTCTATTCCGTCAATACCTTGCGGTTCAAGGCGGATTACAAAAGAAGTTATCTGGCCATTTCCAGAGGAATTGAAGAGTAGAGCGAGTTGCTTCAGAAAATTGGGATGAGTCTTGCGGTGTTAGTTTGTGTTCAAGGATTTCTTGAATAGGATGGTTTTTATTAATAAATAAACCTGGAACCTATAATGTAAAACTTGACTTGGGCTCAAGTTGAGAATAGTAAGTGAATGGTAGTAATTTGTTGTTCCTGTCTTAAAGTTGGAAAATTTTGCTAGTGAGTTAATAGTCCAGATGGATAGGGACACTGAGTTCTCTTTCAGCCGTGGCTGTTTCTGAGTTTAACTCAAGTTGATTCCCCACGCACACCCTAGACAGTTGTTCAACCAAGTTGATCAGACTTCATGAAAGCTGCTATGACATTGGTTAAGTCCAGGGCTTTGATAGTTTTGCACCTGCAACACTTTTCGGAGAATAACTTAGAAGTCAATTTCAAAGTACAGATACAATTTGTGAATCTTAAGGTTTGTGCATGCATCAGGGGGTTAAAATAGTGGTTCAGCTCCGGGAACAGTTATCTCTAGGGGGGTAAATTCAAGGGGGTAGGGCAGACTTGATGGGCTGTGGCCCTTTTCTGCCGTCATCTTCTATTATTCTATGTTTCTATCCTTTATTGCAGTGATTCCCAACCCTGTCCTGGAGGAACACCAGGCCAATCGGGTTTTCAGGCTAGCCCTAATGAATATGCATGAGAGAGATTTGCATAGGATGGAAGTGATAGGCATGCAAATTTGCTTCATGCATATTCATTAGGGCTAGCCTGAAAACCCAATTGGCCTGGTGTTCCTCCAGGACAGGGTTGGGAACCACTGCTTTATTGGAATAAACCTCAGTGCCGTTTCCTCCACCTGAGATTAGGTTACCAGTAGCAAGATTTGCATTGTTAGCAACAAAACGCTCTAAGATTTCATTTTTAACAATTCAGTCAATGGTGGGGGCTTTCTGGCCCAGTTATAGCAACTAAAATCTAATTTACCATTGACAGGGAACAATAGGCCTCGCCATAGGACTGGCATCGGTCCCACCAGTGCCAAGCACAAATAACAGCCCACATTTGTACAAGCGACTATAATGGAAACCGGATTTTTCCATCGGGTGCTGAAACTTTAATAGAATCCAAAGTTTTAACAACATGCAGAGAGGAAAGTGAAAGAAAGGCTTAGCGGACAGTGATTGCCTGTAATATTAAACCTGCCAAATGGATATGGGAATACTTGTGGATACAATTACTTGTTTTCAGAAGCTAAAAGTCCTTAAAGACAGCAGAAACCAGGGTAAGCTAGAGCCAAAGGTTTCCCACAGTTTATATGCAATCAAAGACCAAAGCAAAATGTTGGAAGGAAAGGTGCCCATATTTTTCTGAGAGCAGAGGCACCAGCCAATTTTCCAAGTCCTCTTTGCTACATTTTTTACCGGAGTCTCCTGTGGTATCTTTAGACCCCACATTCTGATGGAATCCTCAGCATCGTCAGCCCCAAGAGTTCGATATCCTTCTGGCATCTTCGGCAGCTTTCTGCACTGTGGGCTTATTTCACTGCAATTGGCAAAGATTTTCAGCCTCTGTGGAGTCCACATTCTGCTCGAATCTTTAACATCGTGATTTCCTTCCCACTAACATCCATTCCAAAGCTCTCTTTAGAGATCGAAAACCATAAGCACAGATTCTGTTTCTTCATTTTGGCTTCAGCTGCATTTTGAAAAATAATTGAATTTACATTTGGATGGGAAGAGAGCTCCCTGTGGTAATGGCATTCCATATACCACACAGCCATGAAGGGAACCATTCCGCGGCTGAAACTTCCAGAAATGCAAGAGAAGGTACCAATAAACCAAATTCAAAGTAACAGACGCTAGAAATTCTCTTCAGAATTTTCTTCTAAATCCTGCAGACCTATGTTGAAAGCCCTGAACATAATATGAAATTTAAATTTTCCCTGAAAAAACTTTTTTTTTGTTTTTTGCAAGACATTCTCTTAGCTCTGGCCAACTAGCAATTTTTTTTTTCTTTTCTCTTCTCACCTGTTTCCCTTTGCTTAGGCATCTGCTCTGCCTCATTTAAGTAGATATAAAATTTCATCAACAAGATCTAAAGTTTTTTTCTGTTTAGCACCTGCATTCTGACCCGCTGCAGTTAAAAAGAGAGTCAAGTGTTAAGAAACTTAAGGTTGCATTAAAGACATTATTTTTTTTCCTCTGCGTTTAATATAGATTTAGGAACCGGAGTGCACTCAGCGATTTGGAAGAATTAAAAATGAATTTTGAAATAAATTATGTTTGATGTGGTGTATGGATGATTGCCAGGCTTTCCTACTGATAACAGAGGGAAACAAACAAAAAATACATTTTCTTGGTGCCTTGGGTGTTTTGACCTGTTCCTGGGGTTATTTGGGGCGCTGATTCAGAAAATTGCATTGGATAGACTGCATCAGCTCTAGTTTCTTAGATATGGTTGAATTTATGCCTTTGGGCAAAAAAAGATTGGCCTCCAAGAGAATATATGGTGGCTGGAGGACAATATATAGTCAATGAACCTTTGGTAGCATGAGATAGAATCCTACTGCCACCACTACAAAGAAAGCTAGCAAACAAGAAAAGGACCTGGGTGTACTGATAGATAGGACCCTGAAACCGTCAGCACAATGCGCGGCAGCGGCAAAGAAAGCAAATAGAATGTTAGGCACGATAAAGAAAGAAATCACGAGTAGATCGGAGAAAGTTATAATGCCGCTTTATAGGGCAATGGTCAGACCACACTTGGAATACTGTGTCCAACATTGGTCTCCCGACCTAAAGAAGGATATAAAACTGCTGGAGAGGGTGCAGAGACGAGCAACGAAGCTAATAAAAGGTATGGAGAACTTGGAATACGAGGAACGACTTAAGAGACTGGGATTGTTCTCTCTTGAGAAAAGGAGACTGCGAGGGGATATGATCGAGACTTTCAAAATACTGAAAGGAATCGACAAAATAGAGCAGGAAAAAAAATTATTTACAATGTCCAATGTGACACGGACAAGAGGACATGGACTGAAGCTAAGGGGGAAACAAGTTCAGGACAAATATCGGGAAGTTCTGCTTCACTCAACGAGTAGTGGACACCTGGAATGCTCTCCCAGAGGAGGTTATTGCGGAATCCACCGTTCTAGGATTTAAAAGCAAACTAGATGCACATCTCCTTACGAGAGGCATAGAGGGATATGGGTGACTAAAATTACGCCAGGTGTATACCTGGCTGGGCCTCCGCGTGTGCGGATCGCCAGACTTGATGGACCGAAGGTCTGATCCGGAGATGGCAGTTCTTATGTTCTTATGATGAAACAATTTGTAAAGGCTTTGAATAAAGACCGTTCTTGCATTAAATACATAGCGCATATGTTACCTGGACTTACCATGGAAAAACTGAAGGCAGGAATTTACGATGGTCCACAGATCAGACAACTTATAAATGGCCCACATTTCAAAGCATCAATGAATGAAATCGAATCAAGTGCCTGGTCATCATTTGTTCTTGATGTGATAAACTTTCTTGGCAACAAGGAGGCAGACAACTACACACAATTAGTAGAAGGTATGCTCTTTCATTTCAACAGGCTTAGCTGAAACATGAGTATTAAAATCCATTATCTGTACAGTCACTTAGATCGCTTTCCAGAGAACCTTTGTGACTTAAGCGAAGAACAAGGTGAAAGATTTCACCAAGACCTAAAAACAATGAAAGCCAGACACCAAGGAAGATGGGATGCACACATGATGGCAGACTATTGTTGTTCTGGCAGATCCCATTCTCGGAAGTCTTACAAAAGGAGCTTCTTGTGTGTCGAATGACTGGAAAGTTTGAATCATAAACCTGCATTTGGTATGAAATAAGTAGATTTTCATGTTGTACACTTTTTCTTTTAATTTTTAATATGTTTCCTTCATGCTTAAATGATATTAGTTTAAATATTACATTAAAATATCCTGATTTTTTAATGGGCAGAGTGAAGAGAGGTATATAGCACATGTTTTGTATCTTAAAAACTAGAGCTGTCCATTGGTGGGGAAACGGTTGGGTTTTTTTCAAGGGGGGGAAGAATAGGGGTGTCTTCGCTAGTTGATTGTCGGGGAATATCAGAGTACAGCTCGCCGACGAGTGTGCCTGCTGGTTTTCTTCTATCTGGAGGGTTGTGGTTGAGGTTCGTTCTGGGGGATATTCCTACTTTTGGAACTTGGGGGGATGAGCATTGTTCTGGGCCTGTTCCGCCTTGTGTTTGTTGGGGGGTCTCTGATTTTTTTGTTGTTGTTTTTGGGGGGAGAGTTCTTGGGGGGGTTGGGGTGGTGTTGCAGGGTGTGGGGGGGGGGCACTTACCATTTGAAAATTCTTGATGACTGCCTCTTAGTTGTATATTATTCCTTGCTTGTTATCATCGTATGTAACCCTACAGAGTGGTTTTGGATTTGTTTGATTTTTTTTTGTGATTTGTCATCAATAAAAAATATTTGACCAAAAACTAGAGCTGATAGGAGAAAACTTGTGCCATTTTTGGAATCAGCAGGTCAAATAGACCCAGTGTTGACCAGTATAATTGGAATTCTTAGGTAGTTCATGGAAATGTATTTTGGTTTTATTGTAAATTGCTTTGTTCAAAAATTTTGTAAAGCGGTATAGAAAATTGTTTAATAAACGTAAAGAAAAACATTGGTTCAGGTGATCTGATATTAAGTCATCATTCTCTTCATACTCTCCTCCCTTCAGTTTCTACAATAGAAGAAGCTGTTTTAGATCTGGTTCTTAGGGGAACACAAGATTTACGTATGATTCAACAGTGTTGGGACCACTTGGTAATAGTGATCATAATATTATCAAATTTGACTTAATGCTATTATCCATTCAGTCATGTCAGACCCATGGATACTCTGTAGGCCAGTCTTCACCATGCTTCCATGTTTTCCACAGCTTCTTTCATTTGCTCGATTCCCATGTCATTCCTGATGTTATCCAACCCTACCCTACTTCCTTTTACCACTGACCATTCCGCGTAGCACCTTCTTTGACTTAATAACTGGATGGAAAACACTAAGGAAAATCTACTGTTCTAGAAAAATAGTTAAAAACAATCTAACAGGAGCAGCTGCAGATGTTAGAAGTTTAAATTAGAAATAGACGTTTAAAAGTACCATCTTGGAAGCCCAGACTAGATGTATTCCATGTATTCAAAGAGGCAGACAGAAGGCACAGTGAAATGGTTTATTAAAGCCAAAAGAACATCTTTCAAAAAATTAAAAAGATCTATATAAAAGAGAATAAGAAACAGCATAGACAATGATGAATTAGATGCAAAGCACGAATAAAGAAGGCAAAAAGAAAATATGAAAAGAAGCTTGTCATAAAGGCAAAGACTCATTAATAAAATCTTTTCAGGTAAATTTGTAACTAGAATACTGTGAGGAAGTCAATTGGACCATTAGATGATCAAGGGACAAAAGGAGCACTTAGGGCAGACAAGGCCAAGCCATGGCAGAGAAATTAAATACATTCTTTGCTTTGGTCTTTACTGAAGAAGATATGCCAGAATGGGTATTTAATTGTGATGATTTAGAGGAACTGAAGCAAATCTCAGTGAACCTGAAAGATGCAATAGGTCAAAGTAACGAATTCAAGAGCAGCAACTGTGAAAGCGCAGGCTCTCCATTTCACCTTTTGATCATCTGCTTAATAAGCGCCCACGAGGAATGCAGAATACACTTCTGTAAGTGTTCCAGCAGATTTCTGACTGTGCAATACTTGAAATGCTTGTGAAACTTTTCATGCCGAACTACCAAAGTACTGTACATTCAAGAAGAGAAGGAACACAAAATGCAGAGACCTAACACGCAATATACAAAAATCACCTACTCCCCAGAACTCAAAAATTAACCTGCAGATCTATAAATTATCCACAATGCATGAAGAGTGGAGGATAACCAGCGTAACACACATTTTTAAAAAGGGTTCCAGAGGTGATCCAGGATACTCCAGCATTGCTACTACTACTATTTATTATTTCTATAACACTGAGAGGCCTACACAGCACTGTACATTTAACTTGCAATAGATGGTCCCTGCTCAGAAGAGTTTACAATCTAAATTGGACAGGCAGACAGGACATCTCAGGGTTGGGGAGATTCTGGAAGAAGGAATGATACAATGGGTGAAGGTATCTGACAGTGAGTAGGAGTGAAGAGCTGAAATCAAAGAAGTGGGCTTTTAGCTTGGATTTGAAAATTGTTAGAGATAAAACTGTAGAAAATATTATTAAAAAACAAAATTTCTGAATACTTAGACAAACATGGTTTCATGGGTTCAGCTGAGGGAGATCTTGCCTCACCAATTTGCTTGACTTCTTTGAAGGTGTGAATAAACATATGGATAAAGGTGAGATTTTCAGAAAGCTTTTGATAAAGTTCCTCATGAGAGGCTCCTGAGAAAGTTTGTTTGTGAGACTCCCTTCAATCACATGTGCTTTCCTTGATATGTCTCTATATCACCTTTGGTCCGTAGAAAGGTGCCACAGCTTCCAATAATAAATAAATCCTATTTAGCCACAGAAGAGGCAAACTGAAGAGGAAATTTGAAAACAATCTATTCAGGTAATTTGGTTTACAGGCCTGAATGTGAAACCTTTAAAAATCTTTATTAGTCCTGTCAAGCTCATATGGAATGAGGAATGAGCCATGGAACAGGGTGGATTACCCAGGCCACAACATGACAAAATTTTGACAGCACAGTGAACGAAAGATCCTGTGGTTCTGGTATCATCTCTGTGCTAGTGGAGCTACTGGGCCGGTGCTATGCATGCACTGGAAGGCTGTCATCACCCCTTGTCACTACTGCATCTGCCACCACTGCTGCGGCTGTCCTCCCTCTGCAGTTTCATGTTATCATATGTCAGCTGAAAGGCTGAAGCAGATAAAGAGGAAGAGATGGAAGGTTCCGGATGGAGCTGAGGCTTTTCCTTTGGAGTCAGAGCTTGGACTGGAGTGAAGCTTTGTTGCTGGCTGGGAAGCAAGAGGAAGAGACAGTAAATGCTGCTGGGCAGGAAAAGGGAGAGAGGGAATGGTGCAAAGTGCAGGGAGAGGGAGTGAGGGATGCTGCATGGGGCAGGAAGAGGGGATGCTATACAGTCAATGGGACAAACAGGTGGGGGTGCTACAAAGTTATGCATGAAAGAGGAGTACACCAGGGAGGGAGGGTTCTTAAGTGGGCAGACTTGTTGGGCCGCCGGCCCTCTTCTGCCGTCATACTCTATGTTTCTATGTTACAGGGCAGGAAGAGGGGATAGTGCGCAGAACAGGGAGAGGTGAGGGATGGTGCACAGGGAAAGGGTAGTGATTAAGTACCAGGAAGTTCTGGTCCTTGAGTGTTCCAAGCCAATTGGTTTTCCAAGTTAGCCCACTATGTGATATTTAAATGCATTGCATGCACTAAATACAAATGCACCATATCCTAAAATCCTGCACTGCTTGCTACTCTTAAGGACTGGAATTGCCTACCCCTGAGGTAGAGAGAAGGAAATTGGGATGCTGGGCAAAGACGGGAGAGATGGGACTCAAGGAGATACTGGCAGGAAAGGGGAAGAAATAGGACTGAGGAGGAGAGAAGGAGCTTGAGGGGCAAAGGAGGGCAGAACCAGGCAAGAAAGCTTGGTGGTTGGTTTGCCTCTTCAACCAAAATGACATTTAACTGCCTCTGAAAAGAGGCATTTCACAGGACTCCCAGAATTCTTGGCAAGTTTTTCTGCTGCTTTGGTTTTATTTTTGATTGATACAATTCGCTGCAACTATATGAACATAGAAACATAGATAATGATGGCAGATTAAGACCACATGGTCCACAGTCTTCCCATCCATGCCATCCACTATCCCTTCTTCTCCCCTAGTGATCCTAAGTCCTTGTCCCAAGCTTTCATGAATTCACATAGAGTCTTTCCCCTGATATTCAGCGGTAGTTAACCGACTGGGAACGGCTTAGCCGGCTACACGCTGATATTCAGTGGGAGAAAGTTGGCTGGCTAAGACATGTAGACAAATAAACCCACCTAAAAATCAGATCTATCATTGGCCATTAGGCTTTAGCTGGCCAGCCACTGAATGACAGCTAAGTCTGTGGCGGTGAACTTTAAACCTGAAATTCAATCATGGTGTCCAAATACAGCCCCAGCATTGAATTTCCAGGATCACCACAGCCCGCAGGAGACAGCCAGGCTGCCTCCGGTGGGCTAAACATTGGCTCCCATTGTTTCCACCACTTCCAAGAAGAGGCCGTTGTATGCATCCTTTGCCCTTTCCAAAGAGAAGTATTTCCTTAAGTTAGTCCCGAGTCTGTCCCTTTCATCTTCATGGTGAGACCTCATTTAGAATATTGTGTACAATTCTGGAGACTGCATCTTCAAAAAGATATCAAAAGGATGGAGTCAGTCCAGAGGAAGGCTACTAAAATAGGTGTATAGGGACACACTTAAAGATCTCAATATGTTTACTTTAGAGGAAAGGCAGGAGAGGGAAGATATGATAGAGACGTTTAAATATCTACATGGCGTAAATGCACAAGAGTTGAATCTCTTTCAATTGAAAGGAAGCTCTGGAATGAGGGCATAAAAACATAAGAATTGCCGCCACTGGGGCAGACCAGTGGTCCATCGTGCCCTGCAGTCTGCTCACGCGGTGGCCCTTAGGTAAAAGACCAGTGCCCTAACTAAGACCAGCCCTATCTGTGTACGTTCTGGTTCAGCAGGAACTTGTCTAACTTTATCTTGAATCCCTGGAGGGTGTTTCCCCTATAACAGCCTCCGGAAGAGCGTTCCAGTTTTCTACCATAGGATGAAGTTAAGAGGTGATAGGCTCAGGAGTAATCGAAGGAAACACTTTTTTACAGAAAGGGTGGTAGATGCATGGAACACTCTCCAGGAAGAAGTGGTGGAGATAGAGACTGTGTCTGAATTCAAGAGGGCCCGGGATAGGCACGTGGGATCTCTCAGAGAGAGGAAGAGATAATGGTTACTGCGGATGGGCAGACTCGATGGGCCATTTGGCCTTTATCTGCCAACATGTTTCTATGTTTGTATCCTATGCCCCTTCATTCCAGAGCTTCCTTTCAATTGAAAGACTCACCTGTACATTTATGTCATGGAGGTATTTAAATGTCTCTATTATATCTTCCTTCTCTTGCCTTTCTTCCATAGAATTCAAGACAGGCATAAAAACAGTACATCGACGATGATAATAAAAGCTATCCACCACATCAAGATGTGTTAGACTTAAACTAGCCACCAAAGTAATGAGCTTAAAATAGAAAGCTCTAAAGAAACTACACACAAGTTCCTCAGAATGCCACACAGTTTTAGCGTATGGTAGCTGTCCTCATAGGAACCTTATAGTGTGCGATTTTTTATATTATTCAATAAATTATAAGGTGCTTGTGCTTGATATTTTGTAGCATAATAGCCATAGTAGCATATGGTGGGGATTGAGCCAGACCCAGTTTCTAAAAAAGCTAAGTTATTGCTACTATGCTACAAAATATCAAGCACAAGCACCTTATAATTTATTGAATAATATATAAAGTAAAAAAATCGCACACTATAAGGTTCCTATGAGGACAGCTACCATACGCTAAAACTGTGTGGCATTCTGAGGAACTTGTGTGTAGTTTCTTTAGAGCTTTCTATTTTAAGCTCATTACTTTGGTGGCTAGTTTAAGTCTAACACATCTGTAGGTGAAATTCCGTGCACAATTTTGAATTTGAGTTATCCACCACATCAAAGCATAAAATACATAAATACTTAAAAGTTTTGGGCCCTTATTAGGGGATACGGTGGGACTACACCTTTTGGTTTTTAACAGTCCCTGATGCAACCCTTGAGAGGCGAAACATGGCTGTGTGGGGATTTTAAGTATTTGTGTTTTTTGCTTTGATGTGGACTTTTATTACCATCAATCTGCTGTTTTTGTTGCTTATCATAAGGATAGCCTGCTTGCTTGTTTCCTTGGACCTTCCAAAGTATATACACTGATTGGTTGATATTCAAAGTGATTTAAACGGCCGGAAACGGCTTTGGTTAAATTGCTGAACTGAAACCCAACTATTATGGGAGCATTCCTGGGGGTGGGGGGTAGGGGTAGTGGAGTTGGCACTTGGCTGATATCGGCACTTATCTGGCCGGGGAATCTGCATCAAAAGGACCACATAAAAGTCACTCACCCAGCTATGTGTTAGCCGGCTCCGCAAACCTGGAAATTCAATGCCAGTGCCTGGACATGGCCTGGCTTTGGATTTAACTCCTGAAGGTCAGCAAAACACTGATTTCCATCAGCTGAATATTGAGCCCTGAGATCTTTAAGTCTGTTCCCGTCCACCTTATGACGAAGACCACCAACCAATTTAGTAGCCTTCCTCTGGATCAATTCCATCCTGTTTATATCTTCTGCGGTCTCCAGAATTGTACACAACATTCTAAATGTCTCACTAGAGTCTTATACAAGGACATCAATTCCTCCTTTTTCCTATTGGCCATTCCTCTTCTTTTGCACCCTAGCATCCTTCTGGCTAAGATTACCAGATTTGTTCAAGAAAAGAGGGCTCATTTGAATTTTGAGAAGCAGGTTTCATCTACAATTGCAAAAGGATTTGGGGCATTAAGACAACTTAGAGCTATTTGAGATTTTTTGGATGAGAAATCGTAACATACGTTAATTCATGCTTTTGTTGTATCTAAATTGGATTATGGTAATTTGGTACATGCGGGAATAACAGTTGGGCAACTGAAACGTTTACAAACAGTACAAAATGCGGCAATTCGGCTATTAGGTCACGCACACATCTATGATCATGTAACTCCATTATATTTGAAATTCCATTGGTTACCCATAGAATTTAGAATTAAATTTCAAATCCTGATGCTGGCACATAGAGCATCTAATCTAGTGTTATTTTACACATCTAGTCGCTCGTTGAGATCTTTAGAGTAGCTGTTCCCCATATCTCAAAGGCTCACCTGGCCTCAACCAGAAATGGTGCATTTTTCTACTTGGTTCCAATATTGTGAAACAATTTATCAGTAGAGTTAAGGAAGGAAGAATCATTTCAAAATTTTAAGAGCCATCTAAAAGCACATTTTTTTCAAATGGCTCTCCCGAATTGAAGAATGGCATGTGGACCACAATCTGCATTAATTTGTATTAATTTGTACTGATTCGTGTTGATTTGGATTTATTTATTTCATATAACAATTTTAGTGGACATGTTTTAGAAATGTTCATTTCTTTGATGCTCTCAAGCTCTGCCAGTGACGGATCTGTGGAGCGTGCTGGGCCAGGATTTGTATTAAGACCTGCACTATAATATGACCGTTCAGAGACTTTTCTATCTCTTCAATTTGTTTTATTTTATTTTGAATTTTCTGTTTCTTTGATTTTTGATCTTGGAAATGTATTTATGTTGTTATTACATATTTTTAGTTTATCAGGTACTTTAGCTCATAGAAACATAGAAAACATAGAAGATGACGGCAGAAAAGGGCTACAGCCCATCAAGTCTGCCCACTCTGCTTACCCACCCCCTGTCTATGCCCTAATGACCCAATTTTCTTATCTTGACCCTTGTAGGGATCCCACATGGGTATCCCATTTATTCTTAAAGTCTGGCACGCTGTCTGCCTCGATCACCTGCACTGGAAGCTTGTTCCAATGATCAACCACTCTCTCTGTGAAGAAATACTTTCGTGTGTCGCCATGAAATTTTCCGCCCCTGAGTTTGAGCGGGTGCCCTCTTGTGGCCGAGGGTCCCTTGAGAAAGAAAATATCATCTTCCACTTCGACACGTCCCATGAGGTACTTAAATGTTTCGATCATGTCTCCCCTCTCCCTACGTTCCTCGAGAGTGTAGAGCCTTCGGGACAGATAGGGTCGTTTTTCTCAAGTACCTAATTTCGTTTTAGTTTGATACATTGTAAACCGCTTAGGTCAGGAAAATGCAAGAGCGGTAGATGAAATCTTAAATATACATAAACATATATAAAGATTTTAATAAACGTGCACATGAGAGTGATGTCATGATGAGGCCCTCCAGACATGCCGGGTTTTGGAACATGACTGGGTTTTCCCGGACGTCTGGCAAGTCTTTGCTCCTCCATTCTCAAGGACAGGACACATGTTAACTGCAGAGCAGGGGGGACAGCTTATGTTTTTTATTCAATTCTGTTTAGCTCACATCTTTCAAGGGGAGTTCCAATGGGTCAATTTCTGTCCCCAGAGGGCCTTTGACCCCTCCACCTGCACAGGGCTCTAAGATCACTGCTTTTGTGATATAATGAAGTAGTGCTTCACAATTATTCTGAAGTCTCGCATTCTTCCAAAGTATTTTAGGAATAGAAACTCGTTCAACAAAGAATTAATTCTTGTGAGTCGTTGCTGAGCAACTGGAGATTATACTAATGAACCTGAACTCTTTTCATTTGCTTCACATGCAAAATCCTGATTAATCGTTATATTTTATCCTGAAGATACAAACTCCATGAATTGGGAGTAGACAACAGAGAAAGATTTTGCAGAAAGGAGGTTGCACAATTTCCTTTTTTGGGTCTGGTATGAATACTGATCACAATCAAAGAAACCTCACGTCAAGCAGTAGAAACTTCAGTGCTAGTCTTCATGCAGTGAATGGTACAGTACAAACTACAGGTCCAGGTAGTTTATCTGATTTAGGGTTACCGTATGTCTCAATCTGTCCTCTTTTTTCTGGAAAATGGAAAACAAACAGCGAAGGAGCCTCTGGTGTTTATTGTTTTCAAGACTCAACACGATCGTGTTTCGGCCCAAATGGGCCTGCCTCAGGAGTCTAAATGAGCATGTGTAGAAATTAAAAGTAAACATAAATATATTAAAATTTAATACAACATAAATAAATAGTTTATAGTTTATTTAAAATTTAATAAAACACTTTACAATATATTTCAAAGCATTGTACAATTAAAATCAAAAATAAATAATGGGCAAAGACAATACAAGGGCAGACAATACAAGGACAGACATACTAAGGTGGGAAGGAGGAATAAAATAAAAGAGAAGTGTGGAAGAAAATTTCAATTTTTAAAAAAAATTAAAAACAGAAGGAAGAAACGAAGAGAAAGGATAGGGAAGAATTTGAAAATCGATAAGAAATAAAGGTGAATTAAGATTATATAAAATACATCCAAATTGAATCAGATACATTAATCATATGCATCTTTACAAAGGAAGCATTTTAAGCTGCTTTTAAATTTAACCAAGTTTTGTTCTACTCTTAACTGTAAAGGTAGTGAGTTCCAAATAGTGGGTGCTGTTATGGAGAAAATGCGTGAACGACGAGTACCGATTATTTTTAGAGATGGAACATTAAGGGAAAATTGTGATGAGGATCTTAAGATTCTGGGGGAATCATATGGAATAAGTAGTCTGTCAATAAATGTTGGTGCATTAGTCTGCCAGGTCTTGAAAGCAAGGAGGGAGATTTTATAGATGATCCGATGATTAATGGGAAGCCAGTGGGCATTTTTCAACAGAGGAGTTATGTGATCAGATTTTTTTGAATTAGTGATAATTTTTATTGCTGTGTTTTGTATTAGTTGAAGGCGTCTAATGTCCTTTTGGTATAAACCTTTATATAATGAATTACAGTAGTCGATTTTAGAAATTATGAGGGAATTAATTAAAATCTGGAGAGATTTAAGGTCAAGGAGAGGAACTAAAGATCTTATCATCCTTAACTTATAGAAACAGTTTTTGATGAGAGCACTAATTTGAGAATTCCTAAGATTTTTACTGTTGAACATCAAGAGACATATATATCCAAAAATTCAAGGAATTAAAAAATTAAAATATTGTGTCAAGAGATAACATAACAAATCACTTCTATACTGCATAACCGGTAAGTTCAATGTGGTTAACAAAATTTAACAAATAATACAAGCTAGAGAGAATTAATTAATTGGCGAACAGATGTGTCTTCAATTGCTTTCGAAACTGATAATAAGACATGGAACTCAATAACAAAGGTTTCAGTTCCTTATTCCAAAAAGCCGCCTGATAAGAAAGCAAAGATTGGTGCTATTTTGTGTAACGACAGCCTTTGACAGATGGAAAAGTAAAAAGGCCGTGTGAACTGCGTGAATGCTTGGATTGAGTAAAAGCAAATAATTTGAATAAGTGGGTGCCATGCCAAAGAGGATTTTGTAACAAAGACAACCGAATTTAAATTTAATTTGAGCCTCCACAGGAAGCCAGTGCAATTTCCAATAATAAGGACTCACATGATCAAACTTTTTCAAATCATAGATCAAGAAGACTGCTGCATTCTGGACTATACACAACCTAGATAGATTCTTTTCTGCCAAATATGTATTGCAATAGTCCAGTTGGCTCAACACCAACAACTGAACCAGTCGTTTGAATGTTGCGGTGTCAAAATAAGATCTTATACTTCGCAATTTCCACAGAGTATAATAAACCTTCTGCACCAAAGCATTTACCTGATCCTGCATAGTCAAGTGTTGATCTAGAATAACACCCAAGATCTTAATCGTAGGTTGTATAAAGTAAGTAGTATTGTTTAACAGAAAAGATGTTTCTGTAAAATTCTGACCTGAAGATGCAACAAAACTTTTTGTCTTCTCTGGGTTCAATTTCAGTTTGAATTCTGACATCCATGTTTCATTGGTCTTAAATATCTCCTCTATTTCATTTCTGATGGAAGAAATGGAAAGAGTGAATGGCATCTGTTTAGCTAAATATTTTAAGAGTCTCTCTCAGTCCCGGATTCAATACCTGGCAGCCAAAGTTGGTCATCAAACTAAATTGGCTAATGAACTAATTGGCATCAGTAATTGGGTTTTAATTGACACCAGTTTGAATCTGTATACCCATCATGCTATGGGCTGCTCTATAATAATATGCACCCAAATCCCACAGCGCACACCCCAAAAGGGGGTGTGGCCATGGAAAGTCAAGGGTGTTCCAAAAATTTGTGGACAGTGTTATAGGACACCAGGGATCTGTGCCCAAATTGGGCGCCAGGAATTACACCTGGTTTCATGAGGTGTAATTTATGGCATCCAAATCAGCACTTAATGGGCGGTATTTCTGTGCTCATGTGACTTTAGAAGGTGGGAAGTTGTAACACTTCTGAGTAACCTTTTATTGACACCCTGGAGCTGGGCTTCTCCCTTTCTTTTCCATTTGTTACTTGGCTGGAATCGAAGATCTCTCAGTGTCTCCTGGGAACTGATAAGGAGAAGCCGGCTAAGTATAAAATATTACTCCTGCTGAACAGAAGAAGAGAAACTGTCCTCTGCATTAGGATTTATTGGAATTTGGCTCTGCAACTCCCAGGAATCGAACTGGTCTTCAGCCAAGAGACTAAACCCACCCAACAGAAGCTGTGCAGAGCACCGTCAGCTGCAAACGGACTGAGAAAATGGTCTTTTGGAATATGGCCTGGTATCTTTTTTGAGGAGGATTATCTCCACCAGGCAGATTTATTTCTTTCTTCAGTTTGCTAGACTGAGCTCAGAATGGTTTATATGAACTTATTCAGGTACTCAAGCATTTTTCCCTGTCTGTCCTGGTGGCCTCACAATCTATCTAATGTACCTGGGACAATGAGGGGATTAAGTGATTTCTTCAGGTCACAGAGATCAGTGGGGGTTTGAACCCACAACCTAAGGGGGCTGAGGCTGTAGCTTTAACCCCTGCACCACACATGTATCTATGTTACATAATACGAGAAGACGAAAGGCTGAACGTTCCTCTTTTCGTAGTATACTTGAATTCACGTTTGTTAGTGACTCTGTGTGTTAGTGGCTGCCCCACTGGTGCTTCTCTCATTCTCCGTCCATGTGAATGCCCTCTTTGGGGCTCTTTTACTAAGGTGTGATAATAGATTTAGCACATGCTAACAATGAGAGCCATGAAGCCCATAGATTTACATAGGGGCTCTAATCATTAGAGTATGCTAAATCTATTAGTGTATCGTAGTGGAAGGACTCTAATGCCCCTTAGATACAGACTAGCGCTTAAGCTGTACACTTTCTCAGCAGAGAATTAGATCTCTGGTAATTGGTTAATAAAATTTTTAAAAATAAAGATACCGAGTCCAGGCAAACAGTAGCTTCCAGCTGCAATGAAGCAAATTCAAGAAGATGATGGAGTGTATGGCACAGGGGTTAGAGCTACAGCCTCGGTACCCTGAGTCTGTGGGTTCAAATCACTTGCTGCTCCTTGTGACCTTGGGCAAATCACTTAATCCCCTCATTGCCCCAGGTATACTAGGTAGAGTTTGAGCCCACTGGGACAGATAGGGAAATATGATAAAGTACCTGAATGTAATCCATTTAGGATATAAGTGGTATATAAAAAATGTAAATATCGTTCCGACTTGGAGTATTATGTTCAGTTTTGGAGACCGTATCTGGTGAAGAACGTAAGAAGACTTGAAGTGGTCCAGAGGAGGGCAACGAAAATGATAGGAGGCTTGCGCCAGAAGATGTATGAGGAGAGACTGGAAGCCCTGAATATGTATACCCTAGAGGAAAGGAGGGACAGGGGAGATATGATTCAGACGTTCAAATACTTGAAGGGTATTGACGTATAACAAAATCTTTTCCAGAGAAAGGAAAATGGTAAAACCAGAGGACATAATTTGAGGTTGAGGGGTGGTAGATTCAAAGGCAAAGTTAGGAAATTCTACTTTACGGAGAGGGTGGTGGATGCCTGGAATGCGCTCCCGAGAGAGGTGGTGGAGAGTAAAACTGTGACTGAGTTCAAAGAACCATGGGATGAACACAGAGGATCTAGAATCAGATAATAATACTAAATATTGAACTAAGGCCAGTACTGGGCAGACTTGCACGGTCTGTGTCTGTGTATGGCCATTTGGTGGGGGATGGGCTGGGGAGGGCTTCAATGGCTGGGAGAGTGTAGATGGGCTGGAGTAGGTTTTGACGGAGATTTCGGCAGTTGGAACCCAAGCACAGTACCGGGTAGAGCTTTGGATTCATGCCCAGAAATAGTTAAGAAGAAGAAAAAAAATTTTTTTAATTGAATCAGGTTGGGCAGACTGGATGGACCATTTGGGTTGTTATCTGCCGTCATCTAATATGTTACTATGACTGGGGTAAGATTGGATTAGCTTGTGTATGATATTGAGTATTGTCTAGTGGGTTGGGTAAGAGAGGTGGTTTATGAAAGAATATAATATATATTGATTCAGCTCTACGAAGTTGAGCTATAAGAACCCAAGTTCTCTTGGGTTCCTGTTTAGTCTAATATGAGAGTGGAGGAGGGGATGTAAGGGAAAGGGGTTGTTCCATTCTGGGAAATATCTCATTAAAACTGGATATGTTATACCTGACCACTTCGGAATCTGGGCTCCCTCCAACTATTCCCAAAACATCTGAAAACTTGGCTATTCTCAAAAATGTAATACTTCCTCCCTATTTCATCTTTATACTAAGTCCCTCTAGACCTTCTTTATACTAAGTTCCTGTAACCCTTACTTTGGAGGTCCTTCTTTATACCAGTTCCTGTAAACCGTGCTGAGCTCTACAATTGTGGAGATGATGCGGTATACAAACCTAAGGTTTAGTTTAGACAGTTGTAGAATGTAGAGTTATTGTTTTCTGACTTGTCAGTGCTCTTTCTGGTCATTTAATAAAGAGATTTAAAAATAAAGTACAAAATCCAGTTTGGTGAAGTCTGGACCATTTGCCCCTGAAGCAGCCCCTTTAGCGAAACATGGCCACACGGGAGCTAAAGTAGTGACTAAAACTTGCAAAGTTCATACAGGCTGATCTTTCTCTTGATTCCCACATTGGATTTTGTTCTCTTTAAAAATATATGTATTTATTGGGATTTATTATCTGCCTTTATGAAGAGATTCACTTACAATTTTGTTTAAATGACCAAATATCAGCATCAATAAAACCAATGAGGGAAACTTAAAATGCCATCCGTAGATCTCAAGTATTGAAAGGGTTTAGTCTACTGTGTTTATGTCTTTTTCAGTTCTGCCATGAAAAACTGATATGAGTTCCCATGATTTGTAGATAGATGTCATTGTTAAAGCAGAAGGTAGTTCTGGCTCAGGATGAATTTGATGAATTTTGTAATGGTTTCTGATGTGTTTTGGTGGTGTAGGGTAGAAGCTTTTAGTTATGCCATCTGCATGCAGAATGCAGGTATCATGATTTTACATCCATCCTGATGTTTGAACTGAAGTTGCTTATCTCGTTAAGAATTCCCTCGTAAGTCACAATATTTCCACAGTTTTAAAGCTGTGTTTAAGTCCTAACCCCAACCAGTGGTGTGGTGAGGGGGAGTGGCATCCCTCCCCCGACCTCTTCTCTGCCCCCTGCTCATTCCCAACCCCCTCTTCTGCGCACGTGCCCTCTTCCCTTCTCCAGTATCTCTTTATGCGCAAACAAATTTATTGATGGTAAAAAAAAATAACTAAAAAGAGATATACAATACACTAGTCACAAGAACAAAAAGTCCCACAAAGCAACACTGGTAACACAATGAAAGCACCATCATCCATTTTTATACACCCCAAGCACTGCCAACCACATCCCTCCCAACCCATACATACCCCAAACACCCTAAAGCAGTGGTCTTAAACTCGCGGCCCGCCAGGTACCATTTTGAGGCCCTCGGTCTGTTAATCATAATCACAAAAGTAAAATAAAAGAGTTTCTTGATCATATGTCTCTTTAGCTATAAATGACAATATTATTATTAAGATTTAGCCAAAAGGAAAGATTTATAAACTATAAAGAGTTTTACCTCATGCAAAATTGTCATTTCTTTAATAAGACATTAACTATTTTTTTCTGAGACCCTCCAAGTACCTCCAAATCCCAAATGTGGCCCTGCAAAGGCTTTGAGTTGGAGACCACTGCCCTAAAGCTATAGTCTACCACATCAGGGACCTGGATTTTTATGGTCCCTAGAAAATAGCAAACCGACCCCCTCACCCCCACCCCACCCAAGCCATATAATGGAAACAAGGTAGGTATGAACAACCCAAGGCACATTCCCAACTAAGAGCACCAACAATAACAAGAACAAAAAGTAGACTACAATCAGAGACAATCAACATTAGAGAAAGCAAATATGGACATCAGCAATTGTGTGTTTGACAAAAACCCTCCCCCCCAAACTCCCATATCTATTTCATTTTCCTGGTGTGACCAGCATCACGAACTTGCTGCCCTCGTTGTGTTGGCTCTCCCTATGACATCACTTCCTAGATGCGGGACCCAGAAATGACATCAGAGAGAGCCAACACTGACACAGGCAGCAAGTTCGAGATGCTGCCTATGCCTGGAAAATTATAGAGGTACGAGGGAAGGGAAGGGGCGCAAAGGGGGTCAGGAAGGAGTGGGGCAAGGCAGAAGAGAATTTGTTCCAGCACTCCTGCCAAGATGGCGCCTGGGGCAGACCACCCCCCCACTACGTCACTAAGCCCAACCTACTTGTAAAGCAGCCATATCTGTTTGTCACTCCCTCCATAGCTCCCTACCCTATCCACCTCATCATGCCCTCTGTAATCCCTATCTGAGTTAAGAGGTGAACGGCTCCGGAGTAATCTAAGAAAATACCTTTTTACAGAAAGGGCGGTAGATGCGTGGAATACTCTCCCGGAAGAGGTGGTGGAGACAGAGACTGTGTCTGAATTCAAGAGGACCTGGGATAGGCACGTGGGATCTCTTAGAGAAAGGTTAGTGCAGATAATGGTAATGGTTAGTGCAGATGTGCAAACTGGATGGGCCATTCTATGTTTCTATGACATCACAATGCAGGTGTTAAGAGTCTTAACCTTTAAGAAGAGGAGATGCAAATGTTAAGAGCCTTAGCCAACAGGGAGTGGAGGAGATAGTGGATGCTGCGGATGGGCCATTTGGTCTTTATCTGCCATCATGTTTCTATGTTTCTATAATCAGAAAGTTCTATGACATCACAATGCAAGTGTTAAGAGTCTTAGCCAATAGGAAAAGGAGGAGATAGTGGATACTGCAGATGGGCCATTGGCCTTTATCTGTCATGTTTCTATGTTTCTATATCCAGAAAGTTCTCTGACATCACAATGCAAGTGTTAAGAGTCTTAGCCTATAGGAAGAGGAGATGCAAATGTTAAGAGTCTTAGCCAATAGGGAGAGGAGATAGTGGATGTTGCGGATGGGCCATTTGGCCTTTATCTGCCATTAAGTTTCTATGTTTCTATAATCAGAAAGTTCTATGACCTCACAATACAAATGTTAAGAGCCTTAGCCTATAGGAAGAGGAGATGCAAATGTTAAGAGCCTTAACCAATAGGGAGAGGAGGAGATAGTGGATGCTGCAGATGGACCATTTGGCCTTTATCTGCCATCAAGTTTCTATGTTTCTATAATCAGAAAGTTCTATGACATCACAATGCAAGTGTTAAGAGTCTTAGCCAATAGGGAGAGGAGTTTCAAGTTTCAAGTTTATTAGGTTTTTATATACCGCCTATCAAGGTTGTCTAAGCGGTTTTTACAATCAGGTACTCGAGATCAGGTACTCGAGATAGTGGATGCTGCGGATGGGCCATTTGGCCTTTATCTGCCATCATGTTCCTTTGTTTCTATGAGCAGTGTGTATAGATTCTCCCTTTTGTGTCCTGTTTGTCATAATTAGATTGTAAGCTCTTTTGAACAAGGATTGTCTCTTGCGTGTGTGTCTGGTAGCGCTGTAAAAATAATAAATAGTGGTTGAGTGTGCCAGTACCAGATATGATTATTGCTCTGCCAGGTTTTACAGTAGGTAGTACCCCACCGAATGTGCTCACAGAAGGATGGATTGGTATGAGGCTTTATTTTTAAAGATGTGGCTGTACTTACTGTGGCAATGCCTTGACAATTGAATTGTTTTGTATAATCCTCTGTGGATCCTCAGTCACTTCCCTCTCGTATGCAGTGTTTGAGAGCTTGCACCGTTCTTCCATGAACTTTGCTATGTCCATAATCAACACAGAGCCTCCTTTCTCTGCAGACTTATCTGCGAGCATGTTCAAATGTTATCAGCTCTGCTGCTTTGAGAAAGACAAAGGGCAGAAGGGCAGCAGAGCTATACCGCACATCTGGAAGCTTGTTTTGGTCTGGGTTGGAGGATTGATGGGCTGGGTTTTATTGCCGGGTGTGTTCGTGCTGACTGCGATCTTGACCTGATACTCCACATTCTTCTGGTATGAGTGGACCGCTTAGAGATAAGAGGAAAAACCCCACAGTTGCAAAGGCAAAATCTAATTCTCCAGATTTCCAATGTGATAGCTTCCTGGAATTAAGAGAGAGGTTCCCCACTCTGTGCTCAGGACAATCTTCTGCATTCTCACAGCAGTGAGTTATATTAATTATATCTTTCCTTCTACTGTAAATATTTTTTCAGCTGCTCTCTGGGGAGAGTCCCAGATTCCCATTCAGATGATTAATTTATACAGTCTGTGTGATATCATCTCTGACTCTACCATACTGGAACTGTCCAAAGGTCCATCCATCCAACATTCCTTCTCCGACAGTGGCCAGTTCTGATGACAAGTACCTGGTAATCACAAAGGATTAGAATGGGTTTGCAGTGGATTCTAAGATAATTGGGTCTAGGACTCCAGTTTAAAAACTTCTCCAAAATAAGAAATCTCCCCCCCCCCCCCCCACACACACACACAGTGGTGTAGGTGGCAGGATGGGAAGTCAGGGTGGAGCACTCCCTCCTCCAGGCATGGATTGGTCGCAGGGTTGCAGGCTGTCTACGCATGGCCATCGGATCTGCTGGTCCCCCTTCCCAGAACAGAAAGTTGACTTTAGAGGGGATGGGGGCCGGCTGAGGTAACAGCCACGTACAGGCAGCCCGCAACCCATGACCACTCTAGCACACCCCAAATTCTCTGCACTCAAGCAGACCACCCACCACCCCACCCTTAGTACACCATCCCCCTCCCTTTCCTCACACCACCACCTAATCATAAGTTAATACAGTTCTTCAACTCTTCTACAACTGAGGTGACCATCTTCTAGAGCAGTCCTAAGGGCACCCCTAGCCAGTCAGGTTTTCAATGACATAAATTTGCATGCAATGGAGATAGGGTATTTTATCTCATACATATTCATTGTGGGTATCCTGAAAACCTGATTGGCTAGGTATGTCCTTAGGACTGGGTAGAGGCATCAGTGCAGTACGTACGAGGAGAGATTTTGAAAAGAAGCAGCCAGGGACCCCTTTCTATCACATGGAGTAAGAAAAGGACCCTTGAGTGACATGGCCGAGATCACAGGAGCCAGTCACAGGCTCATCGGCTCTGAGGAAGAAAGATGACTCCAGCTGAACAGAGGAAAGGATTATATTATATTATATATGAATTGTATTATATGGGGAATATTTGGAAAATAGACCTTCTCTACAAGGTCATCCTGCTGGACTTATATAATGGTAAATTAAAGTGTACTGTGCTATTGAAGGTTAAAAGAAAGGAATTGGAAGTATTGGGAAACCTTATTTTCTGAGAGAGAGATCTTCCAAATGCCTTGTGGGAAGAGGACTTCCTCCCTGTGACTCCATTACTTCTGGAAGGAAGGCAGAGGATAAACAGAGAAATCTGTGTTCAAGTCTGGAAACATAACAGAGGCCAAGAGACGGCACAGCAAGATGCTGGTGCCTGAGAGAATAATGCAAGAGTCCCAAAAACAACATAAACAGGAGAGCCTGCCGCAGTCTGAAGGCCACAGTGACGGATCTCTGCTGTTCTAAGAGATCGTCTACTCTCTAAATTGGGTCTTCGGAATGCACATTCTTGGGAAGGGCATCCATCCCAATTGGATTTAGCCATTTCATATTCCCAAAGACAAAATGACAAAGCCTGATAGAAAAAGAGCCAGGCAACAACCATCTGCTCATCAGCACTGAGGTAGGTGATTTTTAGGCACCTAATTTTATAGCCATAGCGCAGTTTTTAGCGCCAGCCGTGGCTGTAACAGGCACTAAAATCTGTGCTATGGTTTTGTAAACGGGGGGGGGGGGGGAGGGGATTTATTGACAAAATCCCCTTAATAGCTTCAATAATTGGGGGGAAAAAAGTTAATAGGGCGCTAGGCGCCTACCCAGTTCTATAAAAGACTGGTGCCTTTCGCATGGCGCTTAACGATGCCTGATGCTTAAGCGAGTGTTCTTAAGAGCTGAGCGTAGGCGCAGCTAAGCGCAATTCTACATAAACTTAGGCACCTTAAAACCATGGCCCACATTTCCAGCATCTAAGTCTCTAAGTGCAATTCTGTAAATGCTGCCTAAACGTGATTAACACATGGCTGGCACCGGTCGATTTTGTCGTCATTTACAGAATCCAGGCCGGAGCCCCTAAAGTGGAAAGCACACAGAAGTCATACAGGAAGGAGGTCCTGGAAGTTGAGGTTGTTCTAGCCACCAAGAGCCAGAAAGGAAAAGAGACCTGGGGGGACATTTTCGATATGACATGCGCAAAAAAAAAATCCAGTACCAAACATGCCCATTTTCAAAACTTCAAAACGTCTCTCTTGTTTGTTTGTTTTTCAATAAATGGATGTGTTTGTGCTCTTTTTCAACCATTTTTGAAGAAAACCACGTCCAGCACAAAAATGTACTTAACAAGCCATTGGGATTTAGGAAGGGCCATCCTTCTTAGTAGACATCCCAGCAAAACAGTGGGGCACCCTAGGGGACACTGCGTGAACCTCACGTGGAAAGGTCCCAGTACACATCTCACCATAACCCCCTTATGGTGAGTCCTCCAGAACCCACTGGACCCAACTGTACAATAAGTTTTTGCTACCCCGTGCCTTGGTGAAAACCTTCAGGGCGGTTTACAGTCTATGGTGTAGTAGGATACATACAGTGGTTGCTATAGTCATAGTTAGGTGTAACAAGCTGGCATATGGGGAGGGCAAGGATGAATTGCATAATTTAAAAGGAAGGAGGGGAAGGAGAGAACATATGGAGAGTTCCATGTTACTCAATGTCCTTTGTGCTATGTATTGATGAAGGGCTTAATATGTATCAGCAAAGAGGAATGTTTTTAGGTTTGCCTTAAACTTATCAGTAGAGGTTAGTGATCGCAACAATAGTGGTTGGGAGTTCCACACTTTGGGGCCTTGATTGCAAAGATGGCGTCCCTAACATGCTCGTGGATGGGACAGTAAGGAGCCTGCAGGTGACACCTGTATGTGGGTTTAGTAGGATTAAGATGGGGTTGTGAAAGAGTCATATATTTCACCATAAGTGTAGAAGTTAGAGTAGACTATGAGTCTGGGTCCTCCATCTCTAGGGTTGGCCACACCACCCACTAGGCTACTCCAGGACCCTGCTTATTGCTCTACTAGGACTGCTCATAATATCTGAAGCTCGCATAGAGGCTGATATGTACTGTTTCATTCACATCTTTGGGGGGTGGAAGGGGGTCAGACACCACTGAAGGAGTGTGGAGGAGTCATGCTTCATCTCTCCAGTGGTTATCTGATCAGTTTGGGCACCTTTTGGGCATTTATATATTGTTAAAACAGGTCTAGCCTCAACCATCCAAATTGTGCCTTGGACGTTTTCTAAACTGTTCAGCTATTGAAGAAAAACATACAAATCATAAACCCATCTTAATCTCACCGAAACCACACTTCCTACATCTCCCCTTCAGATCTAGACACACTGCAAATGAATAATATAGAAATCTGTCCACAAAATGGGTTCAAAAATAGCAAACTGGGAGAAAACCATTCATCTACCCCAGTGTGCCACTTTTCGGATGTCTTTCTTTTGTGAAAATGAGCCCCTTGGAGGGTAGAGCATCAGTAGGCGACACTTGGGCAAGTGTGAGGAACATTAGATCTCCAGCTCTGCAGAGGTTCCAGGACTATCTCTATGAAAGGGGCATGTTCACTTCATCCGCTTAAGAGATGGGCACATTCTCCGTTCCCCAGTGGAGAGTAAACCCCAAGTCTTGGCAGAAGAGCCATGACCTGCCTCTCCCCCTCCTTGTGCAAATTAATGATAGCTTAGGGTGGGCTGATCTTATGGCTCTAGAAAGGCTGCCAAGTTTAGCACAAATTTTTTTAAAAGCACTTTCTTCATAGAAAGAACCTTTAAAAATCAGGAGGAGCAGAATGAAATTGCAGGGATCTGCATTGCATTCATAAGTCAGTGGGGAGGGGGTGCTTGGCAACATTGAGGGGCTCAGTGGAGGGGGTAGACAAGGTTGTGGGGCTCAGCGAGGGAGGTGGGAGAGCTGAGGGATTCAGTGGAGGGAAGAGAAGAGGGTTGGGGGGCTCAGTGATTCCTGCTGCTGTTAACAGCCCCTCTGTGCTCCGGAAAGGACCTGCAGAACCACAGTGCAAAAAAGAGAAAAGGGTAGGCAGCTGCAACCTCACACTTATTTGGTACCATCTTATCTCAAGTTGATGTTTTCATATTTCTTCCTGGGCCAGGAAAGGGGGTAGCTTTTTGCCTTTTACGTCTGGATTTCTTTCTAGGTAAGTGCAGACCTCACAGCTCCTTATCCATCCCACTTCCGTCAGACAACAACCCTGCCAGAGTTCACTGTGGTCCCCTCACTCACATTCACCAAGGAAAACCCCCCCAGTGTCTGGCCCTGAATTCCTACATGCCAAGAGGCTTAGCACCTCAGGGTCAAGGGTTAAAAGAACAAGACTCCAAAGAAGGAATGGGGTGATGGGTGAAATGCAGGAATGGTAGAAGCTCTCAGAGGGTTGTATTGAGTGTAGATGTGCTCAGAGAGCTGTCACGATGCAAAGCTAAGGACAGGAGTCACGATTATATTCATGTGGTGGTCTGCAGATGGACGCTGAAATCCATGATAGGAGATGCTCCTGGACTACACGGGAGACATTATTCAGAGCTAGTCAGCAAGAGAAGAAATCTACCTCTCAGGCCATGTATTTTAGCAGTGGATTATCAAAACGGCTTACCGAGGTCTTTGCCAAGATTTCTAGCCATCTTCAATACTGCCATGCAAATGTAGTACAACGAGGTCATTAATATTAAAATGATCGCTCCAAGCAATTCTCTATAATTGCCGAGTGATTCCTTAACCTCCTGGGATACACTGGGGAGGGGCCTAAGGCTCTGATTGGCCCAGACACCTAACGTCCCTTCCATGGCAGGGACCTTAAACAACATGGGACAATCAGAGCCTTAGGCCCCTCTCCAGTGCATCCCAGGATGCACCGGGGAGGGGAAGGCATGCCATTTTGAAAAGGCGGGCCTACTGCCTGGAGGGAGTAGGCATCCTTCCAGCCAGCCATCATTAACAAGGGAAGGGGAAGGGGCGTGGGTAATCGGAGGCACGGGGAGGGGGGTTGTGTGGCAGCGGGAGGAAGTGGGCATCTCTCCCACTGTTCCAAATGTTTTATATGTAAATGAATAAGTATGTAATTCAATTCTTGTTTTGTGTGTTTTCAGAGATTGCATGAGTGTTGAGTTCTAGAATGAGAACGTATGCATGTGTGCATATGTGGTTTGGCCCTCCAAATGTTACAAAATATAAAACATGGCCCCCAATAGAAACAGGTTAGACAAGCTTGATTTAGAGGCTTTTCACATTCTCCTTCCTGGCTTCTGGGCTATTTTGTTCTTCAAAGTGTGCAGCAAAAGCTAACAAGGACTTTACCAGCCCTAGGCTTCGGTCTTTGTCTCTCTTTACACAGTTCCACCCACCGAAAGGAAGAGGCCTCACACCAAGGAACAAACTTCCTTTTTGGAAGGGAATGAAAAGAAACCTCATAAAATAAATAGATTTCTTTCAATATGGTCTAGTAAAAAACACAATCAAGAGTCTCGGAGAGCTATTTACAGCTATCTATAGTCCAGGCTGCAGATCTGACAACGTCTGTCTGGGCTGTGTGTAGCAGCATATCTTGAATCTCTGGTGCCGGGGAGGGGAAGGGGGAAAAACTTACATTTGCTCCCTCCCCATCCCCCCAAATGCAAGGATGTCTGGTGCACAAGGTTGCCTCCTAGGGGTGGGCATGGCCATTTTTTGTGTTTTGTTTTAAACAAGGTTTATGTAAATTTCATATTTTCTGCTACATTGAATGCACAACATTTTTTTTTTTTTGCAAATGCAAATCGTTTGTGCATTAATTTGTAGGAATATATTAGGTACCCATATGAACTCATGAATGTGCACCCCTATTCCTCTCTCTCATCTATATACAGCATCCTCCTCTCTTTCTCTCCCCATCCACCCTCTGCCTAGATTCCTCCATAGAAACTACCTCTAGCAGAATCCTTCACCTCTGCTGCACATACAGAACATAATCAGATCTTCACCAAAGACTGAATACTGGGACATGAACCGAAAACAGTTTGGTTCGGCAGCTTCTCCCCCTACTGGTAGTATCACAAGACTGCCATTAGGAGGTCAGAGTGCCAGGATTGACTGGAGATCACTCCTGTCCTCCGCAACCTTTCCAAAGAGCCAGGGGATTTAAGTATGGTTGGGGAATATGCTTGAAGCCCTGAGACCTGGAGTGGGATGAAGGTATGTTGGATGTCAGGGGAGTCTAGGAGGGGGATCTGATGGATATCAGTAGGAGTCCTTGGGGATTGGGGGAAGGTCTGAAAAAGGGTAAGAGAGGGTTACACTAGAAGTGAGGGGGGTCTGGGAGGTAATTTGATCTCCTACTGGCCCCTTTCACAAACAGTATAGAAACATAGAAAGATGACGGCAGAAAAGGGCTATAGCCCATCAAGTCTGCCCACTCTACTGTCCCACCCCATTAAGTCAGAGTGCTGCTCGACCCACGTAGAGATCCCAAGTGGATGTCCCATTTATTCTTAAAGTCGAGCACGCTAGTGGCCTTGATCACCTGCACCGGTAGTTTGTTCCAGTGATCCACCACCCTTTCTGTAAAGAAATACTTCCTGGTATCTTGATATAGGACCCGCCAAGTTACCCATGATGTTACTAAATGGGGTATTTCACAAGAGACTCTGTGTTTGACCAAGCCTTTTGTAAAATACAGGGAAAACTATGTCCCGACCTGGACATTTCAATTTCTCTCTGAATGTTCCATGCAAAATAGGGCTTCACAGCATCCAGTATGTCTTTACCATCGGATCAGGATGCACTGAACACAGTCCCTCACAGTTCAGTATATTTGCTTAGATGCAGCTTCTTGGGATCACAACCCCCTTCAGGTATACCAGACGCCAGTGACCACTGGAGTTCTCTGTTTTCAGACAGACCCTGGCTGGCTTCCTCCAGACTTTTTTTTTCTGCAAGACTGTTGCTGCAGAACTCAGCCGGACATCAACAGCTTTCTTCCTGGCTCTCTCTGGTCTGAACTTCCTGTTTCCTGGTTATGTGCAGCCAGTCTGGAGGGATCTTTTCTCGTTCTATGAAGGTCTATCTAGTCATTTAGAGGGGCAACGGATCTTTATTTCTCTTCACTTATATAGTAACATAGTAGATGACGGCAGATAATGACCCAAATAGTCCATCCAGACTAGGGTGTTTTTTTTTTCTTCTTCTTAGCTATTTCTGGGCAAGAATTAAAAACTCTGCCCGGTACTGTTCTTAGGTTCCAACTATTGAAGTCTCTGTCAAAGCTCACTCCAGCCCATCTGCACCATCCCAGCCATTGAAGACCTCCCCAGCCCAACCTCCACCAAACAGACATATGCAGAAACAGACCATGCAAGACTGTCCAGTACAGGCCTTGGTTCTTCAATATTTACTATTATTTTCTGATTCTAGATCCTCTGTGTTCATCCTACGCTTTTTTGAACTCTATCACCGTTTTCCTCTCCACCACCTCTCTCGGGATGCATTCCAGGCATCCACCACCCTCTCCGTAAAGAAGAATTTCCTTACATTACTCTTGAGTCTCCCACCCTTCAACCTCAAATTATGTCCTCTAGTTTTACCATTTTCCTTTCTCTGGAAAAGATTTTGTTATACGTTAATACCTTTCAAGTATTTAAATGTCTGAGTCATATCTCTCCTGTCCCTCCTTTCGTTCAGGGCTTACAGTCTTTCCTCATACGTCTTCTGGCGCAAGCCTCCTATCATTTTTGTCGCCCTCCTCTGGACTGCTTCAAGCCTTTTTGTATCCTTTGCCAGATACAGTCTCCAAAACTGAACACAATACTCCAAGTGGGGCCTCACCAATGACCTGTACAGGGGCGTCAACACCTTCGTTCTTTATACAGCCCAGAATCCTTCTGGCAGCAGCCACTGCCTTGTTGCACTGGTTTTTTTTGCCTTTAGATCTTCGGACACTATCATCCCAATATCCCTCTCCCCATCCGTGCATATCAGCCTCTCACCTCCCAGCATATACAGCTCCTTCTGATTATTAATCCCCAAATGCATTACTCTGCATTTCTTTGCATTGAATTTTAGTTGCAAAAAAAATGTTGTGATATTAGACCATTCCTTTTGTAGATCCTTTTTCATGTTCTCCACTTCCTCCTCGGTGTCTACTTGTTACAAATCTTGGTATCATCAGCAAAAAGGCAAACCTTTCCTTCTAATCCTTCAGCAATGTCACTCACAAACATATTGAACAGGATCGGACCCAGCACCGTTCCTTCCTCCGAGTGACTTCCGTTAACCACCACCCTCTGGTGTCTGTCCGTCAACCAGTTTCTAATTCAGTTTGCCACTTTGGGTCTTAACTTTAGCCCTTCAAGAGCCTGCTATGAGGAGATGTGTCAAATACTTTGCTGAAATCTAAGTAAATTACATCTAGCATATATCCTTGATCCAGTTCTCTGGTCACCCAATCAAAAAATTCAATCAGGTTCGTTTGACAAGATTTACCTTTAGTAAAGCCATGTTGCCTCAGATCCTGTAACCCATTAGATTCTAGGAAGTTCACTATCCTTTCTTTCAGCAACACTTCCATTATTTTTCCAACAACCGAAGTAATACTTACCAGCCTGTAGTTTCCTGCTTCATCCCTGTGACCACTTTTCTGAATAGGGACCACATCTGCTCTCCTCCAATCCCCAGGAATCACTCCCGTCTCCAGAGATCTGTTGAACAAGTCTTTAATAGGACCCCCAGAACCTCTCTGAGCTCCCTCAGTATCCTGGGATGGATCCCGTCCGGTCCCATTGCTTTGTCTACCTTCAGTTTTTCAAATTGTTCATAAACATTTTCCTCCGTGAACAGCTCAGAATCAACTCTATTTTCTTGTGTAACTTTGCCAGACAATCTTGTTCCTTCTCCAGGATTTTCTTCTGTGAACACAGAACAGAAGAATTTGTTTAGCATGTTTGCTTTTTCCTCATCACTCTCCAGCATCTTTTAGTTTAGCAATTCCATTTTTCATCTTCCTCCTATCACTGATATATCTGAAAAAATTTTTGTCTCCCTTTTTTACATTTTTAGCCATTTGCTCTTCCGCCTGCGCTTTCGCCAGATGTATCTCTGTCTTGGCTTCTTTCAGTTTCACCCGGTAGTCCTTTCTGTACTCTTCATCTTGTTTTTTTTATATTTCACGAACGCCAACTCTTTCGCCTTTATTTTCTCAGCCACTAGGTTGGAGAACCATATCGGCTTCCTTTTTCTCTTGTTTTTATTGATTTTCTTCACATAAAGGTCCGTAGCCATTTTTATCGCTCCTTTCAGCTTAGACCACTGTCTTTCCACTTCTCTTATGTCCTCCCATCCTAACAGCTCTTTCTTCAGGTACTCTCCCATTGCATTAAAGTCAGTACATTTGAAATCTAGGACTTTAAGTAACATGCGGCCGCTCTCCACTTTAGCCGTTATATCAAACCAAACCATTTGATGATCGCTACTTCCCAGGTGAGCACCCACTCGAACATTAGAGATACTCTCTCCATTTGTGAGGACCAGATCCAATATCGCTTTTTCCCTTGTGTGTTCCGTCACCATTTGTATGAGCAGAGCCTCTTGAAAGGCATCCACAATCTCCCTACTTCCTTCCAATTCCACAGATAGAACTATCCAGTCCGCATCCGGCAGGTTGAAATCTCCCAACAGCAGCACCTCCTCTTTCTTTCCAAACTTTTGGATATCCACAATCAGATCTTTATCAATTTGCTGCGATTGAGTCAGAGGTCTGAAGACTACACCCACTTAGATAGAAGTTCCATCTTCTCTTTTCAGAGCGATCCATATCGCTTCTTCCTCTCTCCAGGTCACTTGCATTTCAGTCGATTGGATATCGATCTTTACATAGAGAGCTACTCCTCCACCTTTGTGACAATCTCTGTCCTTTCTAAAAAGATTATATCCCAGTATGTTTGCATCCCAACCATGTCTCTGTGATAGCGACAATATCTAGATCTGCCTCTAACTTGCAGATCATGAATTTTGTTGCTTAGACTGCGAGCATTTGGGTTATCGCTTTCCACTTAGGAGTCCCTTAGGGCTCCAGGAGCCAGATAAACTGACTTCCCCCCACCCCCCACCCCCAGAAAAAAAGAAAACACTTCATTTTTTTCAAACTTATGATTAAATATTTCTTTAGCAAAGGTAGGGAATCTCCATCAATACCGATGGATACCTTAACCCATCCTTCATTACAGTACTTCACTGCAATCAGAAGCATGGACTCTGTGTTGAAGCCAGAGGATTATTTTGTGATCCTGTCACACTGGGTTACCCATTAATGTGTACTTTGTAGCACCGAAACTCAATTGCCAAACCCTTGACCTTACTTCCAGAATATTGTAAGATCTTTTTTCAGTTTTGTCACCCCTTTTCACATGTCTACCCTGCTAAAGATTTTAGTATCATCTACAAACAACTGATTTTTCTCCTCAAGTCCCTCTGTAAGGTTGTTATTAAGGATATTGAGTAGGACCAGTTTTGGTGACAAAGCCCTAAAGGCTCCTCTGGCCACTTTACCTTCTCTATTATGGATTCTCTCACTCAACAAGCTACACTACCCCCATACTGTCCAGGTTGTTTACAAGTGAAAGCCTAACTGAAGGCCGGATAAGCACTGTCCACCACATCTCCCTGATCCCTCAGTTTTCTCACCTCATTAAAGAACTAAATCAGTTTTGTTTGAAAAGATCTTCCCTTTTGAAGCCATGTTGTCTAAGGTTTCAAGGTGCTGCACGACCAATATTTTTAGGATCATTCTCATTGGTTTTATTTAAGATCTGTGTAGCTAAAACACTTCAAATCTCTTTTGATGCACACAGACAGTCAAAGGGTCCCTTATCAGCAGGCTTTGGCAATGAATATTAGATAGATTAAGTAAGTCAAAGGCAAAAACAGCCTCCTAGATATATTTTAATAATAATGAGATTCCCATTTATTGGACTCTCTAGTACGGCACAAATATATAGAAAAGAAGAGATAAGAAAACAATGACATAGTTACAAAAAGAATTGAGAAGTCTCAATGGCTTGGTATCTCTTGATCTCCTCTCTACTTCCAACTCAGGCGTCTTTGCAGACGGGATAATTATCAAGTTTCAAGTTTATTAAAGTTTTGATTTGAACGCAATATCAAGTAATTTCAATGCATATAACAATAATAGTTTAGAGCAGTGGTCTCAAACTTACGGCCCAGGGGCCACATTTTGAGGCCCTCAGTATGTTTATCATAATCACAAAAGTAAAATAAAATAGTTTCTTGATTATATGTCTCTTTAGCTATAAATGACAATATTATTATTAAGACTTAGCCAAAAGGAAAGATTTATAAACTATAAAAAGTTTTACCTCATGCAAAAATGTTATTTCTTTAATAAGACATTAACTATTTTTTCTGCGGCCCTCCAAGTACCTACAAATCCAAAATGTGGCCCTGCAAAGGGTTTGAGTTTGAGACCACTGGTTTAGAGGGGCAAATAAAAAACCATTTAGAACAATAAACGTATAATCGTATCCATAATTATTTAAAGATACATAAGGACTATAAGGATAAACTACATTTGTTTAAAAAGAAAAAAGAAAAAACCCAAAAGAAAAACATTTAGGGAAGAACAACATCAGGAGGGATATTAAAAGATTTTTGGTGAAACTTGATCTAAAAGTAATTGGGGTTTTTTTTAAAATAAAAAAAGACTTGATCTAAATGAGAATAGAAAAACTCGAGAAAGAATGTCTTATCTAAGCTTGATATGCATCTTTATATAAATGACTTTTTAGATTGCTTTTGAGTTTTTCTAAGGAAGTTTCAGCGCGCAGAAAGATAGGAAGTTTGTTCCAAAGCTGGGGTCCCAAGATAGAGAAGGTTGTGGTTCTTCTAGTACCAATTACTTTCAATGATGGAATGGTCAGCAAATACTGATCTGCTGATCTAAGAGATCTAGCTGAGGAATATGGTATTAAATATCGATATAAGAATAAAGGAGTATTGGTTTTCTGAATTTTGAATGTCAACAATGCTATTTTATATATTATTCTGTGTGAAATCAGTAGCCAGGGTGCTTCTTGCAAAAGAGGGGTGACATGATCGTATTTTTTAGAATTAGTAATAATTTTTATTGCTATGTTTTGTATGATTTGTAACCTTCGTATTTCTTTCTGTGTTATACCTTGGTATAGTGTGTTACAGTAATCCAGCCTAGAGATGATCAAAGAATGAATTAAGACATTAAGGGCTTTAGGTTCTAAAACTTTGGCTAAAGATCTAATAAGACGTAATTTATAAAAACAATTTTTAACTACAGAACTGATCTGATCATGGTAGGATTATAACAATCCTTATCCTCCCACACAATGTCTTTCTCCTCCTCCAGGGAGTCATTAGCCTTTCTCCAATTTATTAGTTATTTACAGTCCAGTAGTCTTGGTGGCAAACATAAGAACATAAGAAATGGCTTCGCCGGATCAGACCCTAGGTCCAGTCCGGCGACCCGCACCCGCGGAGGCCAAGCCAGGTGTTCCCTGTTGAGAAACCTTGTTTACTCGTATCCCCCAATGTGATTTGCAAGAAGAAGTGCATCCAACTTGCTCTTGAATCCCAGAATGCTGGTCTCCATCATGACCTCCTCAGGGAGAGCGTTCCAAGCGTCCACCACTCGTTATGCGAAACAGAACTTCCTAATATTTGTCCTGGGCCTGGTGCCCCTCAGTTTCAGTCCATGACCTCTTGTCCGAGTCACATTTGACAATGTGAATAACGATGTTTCTTGCTCTATTTTGTCAAATCCTTTTAGTATTTTAAAAGTCTCTATCATGTCTCCTCGCAGTCTTCTCTTCTCAAGGGTGAACAATCCCAGTTTTCCGAGGCATTCTTTGTAGCTCAAATTCTCGATACCTTTTACTAGCTTCGTGGCTCGCCTTTGCATCCTCTCCATTAGGGTTATATCCTTCTTTAGGTAGGGAGACCAGTGTTGAACACAGTACTCCAAGTGTGGTCTGACCATTGCTCTGTAAAGCGGCATTATGATGTCCGCCGATCTACTTGTGATTCCCTTCTTTATCATGCCCAACATCCTATTTGCTTTCTTTGCTGCCGCTGCACATTGAGCCGACGGCTTCAGGGTCCTGTCTATCAGTACCCCCAGGTCTCTTTCTTGTTCGGTCTTGCCCAGTGTCATACCTAACATTTTATATTCATGTTCCTTGTTTTTCTTACCCAGGTGCATCACTTTGCATTTTTCTATGTTAAACTTCATCTGCCACTTTTCTGCCCATTTCTCTAGCTGGTTCAAATCTCTCTGAAGTTCTTCTCTGTCCCTTTGTGTCCCAACTACCCGACATAGTTTTGTGTCGTCCTCAAACTTGATTAAATTACTTGTTGTTTCATCTTCTAGGTCGTTTATGAAGATATTGAACAAGATGGGCCCAAGAACCGATCCCTGGGGTACACCGCTCGTTACCTCTTCCCAGTCCGAGAACTTCCCATTTATGCCCACCCTCTGCAATCTGTTTTCTAACCATTTGCCTATCCATCTTAGTATATCTCCTTCTATTCCATGGCTTTGTAGTTTCTTCAGAAGCCTTGCGTGAGGAACCTTATCAAACGCTTTCTGGAAGTCCAAGTATATTATATCCACCGGTTCACCGCTATCAATTTGTTTGTTCACCTCCTCAAAAAATTGAAGTAAATTAGTCAAACATGACTTCCCTTTCCTAAAGCTGTGTTGGCTAGCTCTCATCAGGTCGTGATTTTCCAGGTGTTGCTCTATGCTATCCTTTATTGGTGCTTCAATCATTTTCCCAGGAACCGACGTAAGACTCAAGTTTATTAAATTATTAAGTTTCAAGTTTATTAAATTTTTGATTGATCGCTTTGTCATATTTTCAAAGCGATGAACACAGGTCTATAGTTGCCCGGTTCTCCTCTCGATCCCTTTTTGAAGATTGGGATGACATTCGCTATCCTCCAGTCGTCTGGTATTTGCCCGGTTTTAATTGACAAGTTAGCTAGGTTCCTCTGTGATCCAATCTCCCTTCCTAACAAGTACCCTGAAAAGACCCTGGATGGGTTCTAGCTCCTGTCGCTTCAAGATATTGGAACTCGCCAACTCCACCTCTCCTAGCTTTTAGGTCCTTGACCTGTAAAGACTGTAGCTTCACTCTGTCTCTCTTCTTTAGCAAATCAAGATCAGGTCTCCTCAATAACCTTCACCTGCTCTTTGTGTCTCAGACAGCTGTAGACCTACAACCCCTATGCTAGTTTATCCTTCTCCTTAACCCCTAGAACACAGAACCAAGGTACAGATTTACATCACCTTCTTACTGGATCCCCCTTCCCTCAAAAAGTATGAGCTTCAGTTCTGTTACAAGAGGAATAATTCTCCAGTAAAATATATCACTCATAAAGAAAGGAATATATTTTATAGAAATAATGCACTGCCTATTTAAGCTTAGCTCTGAACATTTACAAGCAAACTAGATATTTATTTCTACAGAGCAAATTTGGATATAAGATTAGGCAGGGAAGAAGTAAATGTTAGCTACAATTCAGGGATCTTACACAAGGGAAATGTGTCACCAGCTAAAATATTGCTAGAGAGCAGAATGATTCATTTAAGCTGGATTAAAAGTTACTCACTATGATAGAACAGTCCTATGAGAGCAGAGGAGAGCACATGGTCTGTAGAGGAGATATGGCATCTTGATTGCCCAGGCAAAATTACAGCATGATGATCCTAAAGAGAAGAGGGAGAGGGAGAGAGAGCCTTAGGTCAACTTTCCTCTTTTATGGATTCTGTGGGATTGAAGTCTGGTAGGCAGGAAATGCCCAATCCCTGATTTTAGCATAGTATTGTTCAATCCCAAAGCAGAGTTTCAATTCAAAACTTTTTCCCTGTTCCTGATTTGCTTTTTTTCCTTGATTGCTGGCAGGGCAGTGGCTAATTGAATTTTAATAGTGTCTTTGGTACGCATTGAAATGGTTAAAGACAGTCATTGTTTTGAAACTGCAGCTGAATGGTCATCTTTTCAGCCCTGAGTTGCTTAGGCTTTGCTATGTATTGTGGCAAGGCAGGGTCTTATTGAATTTTAATAGTGTCCTTGCAGACTGGGAGCAGTTCACATTGTTGATTGGGGTCTGAGGAGATACTGGGATGCACGCCCTGTCATTCTTTGATCTCCACTGAATAGCTGCACTTAACACCTTCTGGTTTCAGTCTCTTATTTGAAGCCATAGTTTATATTCACTAAATCCCAAAAAATTCAATCATATCGTGGTTCAGGCGATAAATGTATACAGTACTTTAAATCCAGCAAAATGAATCATTTATGTATTTAGATACCACTTATAGACTAAAGGGTTTACATTCAAGTACTCAGACATATTTTCCCTGTCTGTCCCGGTGGGCTCAAACTCTTATCTAATGTACCTGAGGCAATGGGGGATTTGCCCAGGGTCACAAGGAGCAGTGTGGGATTTGAACCCACAACCTCAGGGTGCAGCTCTAACCACTGCGCCATACAATCCCCATATCACGCTACAATTCCATTGGACCACTGTTTCAGAATAGACACCCCCCCCCCCATTCAGATTTGATGGGCACCTTTCTGGAGCAACGTCCCAGAATGTTCTTCCTGACATGACATCAGAAAGCACATTTTGGCAGCCTACTACACCAGTCCATGGAGCTGTAATGTCTTTCTCTCTAATCCTGGGTCATCTAACTAATTTAGTACGATGAAGTACACAGCCCAATCCATCTTTGGAAAGCTGATACTGAGAATATTCACTCAGTACCCTATCTACCTATTACTCACCTCCTATTGCACTACTAGCCCCATCCCCCTGCTCCCTCCCAGGTCAGAAGCAGGCACAGCCACAGGTGGGCCTGGGCCCACCCAGTATGTGCTCAGGCCCATCCAAAATTGAAGCACCCTTGTTGAGATTTGTGTAGATCACCATAAGAACATAAGAAGTTGCCTCCGCTGGGTCAGACCAGAGGTCCATCGCGCCCAGCAGTCCGCTCCCGCGGCGGCCCATCAGGTCCATCACCTGTAAGTGATCCTTTGTCTAAAACCCTTTAATCCCCATTTTTCTTCTATCTATACCCTTCCATGGTCCTATCTCTACCTCTATCTATATCCCTCAATCCCCGTATCCTTCAGGAACTTATCCAATCCCTCTTTGAAAGAAGGGCAAGAACTATAATCTTTGAGGAAAAGAACACAGTAAAAGGGGGGAAAAAACAATAGGTAAGGGTAAAAAGCTATAAAGCTTGTTTTAGTCCTTAAAAGGACAGTTATTGTCCAAAAGCATCTTGGAACAAGAATGTTTTTTAAATTTTGCTTTAAATTGATTTACTACGGATTCGATGCGGAAATGATTAGGCGGCGAATTCGAAAGAGAAGATGGCAGTGACAGCAAAGTTGTTGGATCTCAGCGTGTTGATTGATTTCCCTATCTGTCCCATAAATCGCATAGGGGCCCTTATCATGTACTTAGCACTTAACCCACCAGCTAAAGAGGTACTGCTCCAGTGGCCCAGAATGCTCCTGTACTCCCTGCAGCTGGCAGCGCTCTCCACGGGCTGTTACTGCACCGGTTCACCCCTTTCTCACATAGACATGGTTTTTGCACATGCACAGGATGGGGGAAGACTGGCTTATAGAGAGTGCTACCAGCTGCAGCAAATATGGGAGTGTTCTGACTCTGAGCCACCAGATAAAGACCTCATCAGCTGGCAGGGTTTGGGGTTCTTCACAGGAAAAGAACAACCCCACAGACTGAAGCATAGAGTATTAATACAGGGTGGTTGAGGCTTGGACATAAGTAAATATATCTCTAGGCCAAGACTTACAAGTTCCAAGTTTCGATCATCCTTCTATGTTTATAAACTCAATTCTTTATTACTTAAAATACCTCCAATAGTGGATACTTCGTCTCATATTCTATATAAATTATTAACCACCCAGAAAAGAAGCAAAGCCCGACAGGACCTGTTTTGCCCTTTGTAGCCGTTGAGCACCCAGCCTTTATCGGTAGCGATGAAGCTAGAAATAGACGCAGCGTCATTCATTGAACCCTTGAGAAAGCCTATACAAAGGGCGAAACGGGTCCCATCGGGCTTTGCTTCTTTTCTGGGTGGATAATAATTTATATAGAATATGAGTCAAGATTTTTAGTCAATCTCTGATCTTTAAGTTTTTTCAACTTTGGAATGATCTTCCATTTCTTTTAAGAAGTCCCGGCTCACTTCAATTTTTTCGCAAATCTTTAAAAACTACTTTATTTCCTAAACACTTTGAAAATTAATTTCCCGAAATTTAGTCTTATTTTTTATGGTTTTTATTTGTTAAGTTAATTATTGTAAACCGAGTCGAGCTTTCTTAGAATGATGACTCAGTATACAAAGCCAAGCCTTAGATTAGATTAGAGAAGCAGTATGTTATGATGATTGATATGTGACTGCAAGACCTATAGCTCGACCTGTTAAAACCGTGAAGAAGCCGCCAGAGGGTGGCAAAACGGGTCCTGTTGGACTCCAATTGTTTGGGGCTCATGCAAGATAATCCATGCAGTCTCAAACAATCATTTGAATTATGAGATTAGCGCTTTTTTTTTTGTCTACAACCGTTATTGCTGGTTGAGATTATTATATACTTGCTGTATAGCAAGGCGTGGTTATTCTCGTTAGAGACTTATAGCACAAGAGATGTTGGTTGGGATGTAGTCGTGTTGAGGCATTCTCTTTTGGAATAGAAAAATTTTTAAATGGAAACATTTTTAAAAAACATAGACTAAAAGAAAATTTTTTTTTGAGTAGTAATACAAATAATTAGACTTGATAAAGATAAATCAGATTAATCTGAAGGTTTTGGATCAATGAAAGATACCCTGGTCACAATTCCTTAAAGGAGAATATTATTGATGATCCTTGGAGTGGCAATTCTGAGATTCTGTCCCTCAGTTTAGCATCTAACATTTGCATGGATAAACTGCACCAGGGCTGTACATGCTGGGGATTTGTTGCATTTTTCAGGGAGGGGGGGTTCTGTTTAGTTCTGTTTTAGTGTAGGCTGTTTGGAAAAAAAACAAACCAGAAGCTAAAAATGAAACCAAATGAGCCACGTGTTATATCAGGCATGTTCGGTTCAAGAGGGCTTCCTGGCGTGGTCCAAGTACTCATGGAACTCTTCCTAAGAGAGGCTGTTCCCGTTGATCTGGAACCCAAAGCAGCAGGAGGAATGGAGGGAGGTCTGAATTTTTTGCAATTTTCAGGGACTTCTTTGAGTTTGTGTCATGTACTTGTTTTCATAGTTTTTTTTTTAAACGTGCACCTTATCGTTTTTAAAGTGCAGTAACTGGCTTTAAGATGCTCGATTTCTAGGTTAGTGTGCATTAATCTCCCCTCTTTTACGAAGCCGCCTTAGGTGTTTGTTTTTTTTTTGCCAGCTGTGTCATAGAATTCCTATGACTGTCGGAGCTAATGCTACCACGGACGGTGATAAGCCTAACACAGCTTTGTAAAAGGGGAGGGGGATTGATTAATATAGTGCAGTTAGATTTTTTAAATTTTTTTTAAGATGCACTAATGAACCGAATACAGAGTCCTAGAGGAAACTGCTAGGCTGGAAATACAATGAAATCCAGGCAGAGTGAAGATGAGGTCATCTGCCCATGTTGCCTTCCTGTTGCCGTACTGCACATCCTCCTGAAAAATCTCTTTGAAGTGGAATATTGTTCCAGGCTTTCAGGTTGGCTCAGGCACTTCTGATGCCTCATTTGATATGTTTTCATCTGAATGTCTTATGGCAGACACGGAGAAAGGGGAGTGGACGCAGCTGTGGTACAGAACAGCCTATAAACAGTAAATGATAATTCCCACACACAGACAAAGGAAGGGATAAGTTTTCCCTGTAAAGCTTTTCATCTATAAACCCCATGAACTGGACTTTTGCTGATGATTCCAGGAGGTCCTGAAAAGTTCTCAGCCCAACTGGTTCAATCAAAGATCTGAAACAATGTCAAAGCACAGAATTTTGTTTCTGCAAATTGGCACTTACCGAAATAAGGGAAGGGGTAAAATGCGGACCTGACGGACCTTGCGGATCTAAAACCGCACGTCCTTAAAAATCTGAGGTCCGTGTCTGTGCCACTCGTAGTTTCTGTCTCTTACAGACCTCTATGAGATTTTAGCGCTGACGGATCCGTCTCAGCATAGGGAGGGAAAAGTATTAGGATCCGTCAGCGCTAAAATCTCATAGAGGTCTGTCAGAGCCAAATTCTATGTCGGGCTTAAAGAATATGCAGAGCGCAAAACGGTTAGCCCTGTTAAGCGCCGGGTTTTCTGGATCTCCTGAAAGAGACCTCCAATTTGCGATCCAGGAAGCCTGATTCACTATAGTGTACCCTTACTTTAAACTATAATAAGATCCGGCAGACTTAAACCTATACATAAGGCTTCTGCTCTGCCGCTCCAGCCCTAGTCTCTGGCTCTGACAGACCTCGATGAGATTTTAGGACTGACGGATCCTAATACTTTTCCCTCCCTATGCTGAGATGGATCCGTCAGCACTAAAATCTCATAGAGGTCTGTAAGAGACAGAAACTACGAGTGGCACAGACACGGACCTCAGATTTTTAAGGACGTGCGGTTTTAGATCCGCGAGATCCGTCAGGTCCGTGAGGTCCACGTTTTACCCTTTCCCCCGAAATAAGATCACACTCGTTTCAGCTACAGCGGCAAAGGACGCTCAGAATTTAGGAAGTTGGTTGGGTCGAGGACTTTTCAGCATTCTCTCATACAGTCCCACAGTTCAAAATGAAATGGGGGGAATAAATTATGCAAAGAAGAACTTCATTAAAGGGACCTCCATACTTTTCTTCCTCTTTATTTTTTATTTATAAATGATTTCCTTACAAGTCATCACAGTTCAGTACATAGCACGGATAAAGCAAAGCACAAGCAATAAAATCCATATTAAGCACAGATGAGCCATGTCTGGGCTGCAGCTGAGCACCTGCATTTTCACTTTCTTGTGTGAAAATTGGCGGTTATATGCCCTGGTACATTAACTGCAAAGGGGCATACACATGGCGCCCCAGATGTGCCTCCTCCCCTGAAGCCTCAAACACCACAAAGATCAGCAGGATGCCGTGGATACTATAGTCACGTGTTTCGGCCTCTAGGCCTGCACCAGGAGTATTCAGCCAAGGGGGGTGTCAGTACATAAAAGTAAAGAAAAGACAAACACACATTCAGACCAAATTAGCCACTTCGCATGTGCTTCTAGGTGAGTTGTCCACACTACTCGTACAGCCGCAGCTTCGGTCGCTTGGGATGAACAAAATCATCTCTCACACGATGCTCTTACATCAAGCAAAGACTGGCCCTAGGCCAGGCCGATTTGCGATAGGATTCTCAGACGGAACCTTGGTGCTGAGATTCTGGCGCTCAGAGTGAGGTATTGAAGGGCTCAGTTTGAGAATTGCCCTTTGGAAGTGCACATCAAGGAGAATGGGGGTTTTCAAGGTTTTTTTTGAAAATCCCGAAGGACTTGTGCTCTTCAAAATGCATCAGGTAAAGTGTTCATTCCAAGAGAGGAATGCCACCCTTGTTATGTAAGGCAGGGATAGGTGAACTGTGAACTAAAACTAGAATGAAGGAGCAGAGGCGGTCAGAGGTCAGTAAAGCACAGGAATCGTGTTCAATGACGAACTTACACGGCCATTCTTCAGAAAATACTCTGTGGCGTCAGGGGTCTCACAGTCTATCCGAAAATGAAAATGAAATTTTAAAAAACCCCACAAAAATGAGGGGATATGATAGAGACTTACAAGATCATGAAGGGCATAGAGAGAGTAGAGAGGGACAGATTCTTCAAACTTTCGAAAAATAAAAGAACAAGAGGGCATTCGGAAAAGTTAAAAGGGGACAGATTCAAAACGAATGCTAGGAAGTTTTTCTTTACCCAGCGTGTGGTGGACACTTGGAATGCGCTTCCAGAGGGCGTAATAGGGCAGAGTACGGTACTGGGGTTCAAGAAAGGATTGGACAATTTCTTGCTGGAAAAGGGGATAGAAGGGTATAGATAGAGGATTACTGTTGGGCCACCGCGTGAGCGGACTGCTGGGCACGATGGACCTCAGGTCTGACCAAGCAGAGGCATTGCTTATGTTCTTATGTTAACTAAAAACGCATACATATACATTTATAACATTATTAAAATCAAGAATAAAAATAGTGGTAAGAAAAAATAAAAATTGGAACCCTTATCTTCATATCCTGTAATATTCTATTCATCCTTATAGGAATAGAAATAATCAAAAAGGCTAAGCAAACATAATGCAAGTAAATCTTTACCATATGGAAAATGTGCAGGATGGTAGTCACAAAACAACCACTTCAAAAGAAATATATTGCAGATATAAATAATAGGGTATAAACATTTCATCTGGCATAACAGCAATTGACCACAATCATAGAACCCCTACATAAAAATTATCTTTATTAGTTTCAATTCAAAAAAGTCTCACTTGTATGTTTAAAAAAAATTACACACGCATTAAGAAATTGCCATGTAATAAGATACGAATCTGTTCTCAATTCCTCTGTATGTTTGTACTAGAAAAGAACCAAGATGAGATGCTCGTCTTAAAATGAATACAATTGCCAGCTGCTAGCGCTTAAATAAGAAAGGATAATAAAAATACTGACTATCAATGCGCAGATGAGACAAGCTCAGGCAAAAGGCATTCTCTCGGAACCACTTTCGCTTAAATCCTTAACAATGGTTCCTGAGTATCAGTATAAAAATCAAAATCACATCAATTGCCAAGAGAATAATAATAAGGATGCAGAATTCGCCAATAAGGTCTCAATTTTGCTCAAAGCTGCTGTGAATCTCTCTCATTAAAAGGAATACATTCGCTAGCTGTCTCCAAGGGAATAGCCCCTGACGCCACTCCACTGATGAAGTTAAGCTTCACACAGAGATGTGAGAGCCGAGTCCAGAGGGCATCAAGAACACCAAGGTGGTAACTCCTAGGGAAATGTGGAAACGAGATCTGCTGGAAATTCTGGAGCTCCCTCCATTTACACAAGCCTACTATTTGCCACCCAAGACAAGGTTCAAGGTTCAAGGTTTATTAACATTTGATTTATCGCTAAATCTGTTTACAAAGCGATGTACAAAATAAAACATAAAATATAGAGATACAAAATTAAAACGCAGTAACATAAATTTAAGACAAGACAAACTTGAGATGGAGGGAAAGAAAGGGAAAAGATTACATCTGTCTTAGTTAGGAAAACAAATATGGGAAAAAAACATAAGGGAAAGGGTTTGGTTAAAAAATTAAAATGCTAAGAAAAGATTAAATAATATTAAGAATTAAAAGCATCTTTAAAAAGGTGTGTTTTCAAAGATTTTTTAAAAGAATGCAAATCTCTTTCGATTGTAATATATTGTGGAAGAGAATTCCACCATTGTGGGCCCAGGACAGAAAACATGTCTGCTCTTCTTGTTCCTATTGTTTTAAGGGAGGGTATGACTAATACATTTTGGGAGGATGATCTTAGTGAGCGAATGGGATTGTAAGGAATTAACATTCTTGATATAAACTGAGGCTCATTATAAAGTAAAGTTTTAAATATAAGCAGCAATACCTTGTATAAAATACGGTGGCTTATAGGAAGCCAGTGAGCATCGATAAATAGGGGCGTAACGTGATCAAATTTCGTTGCATTATAAATCAATTTAATGGCGGTGTTTTGAATAATTTGAAGATACAGGAAGAACAAGAAATGAACCAGGAACCATTTAATATTTCAACATTGTTGGAACTTTCTGACAGGGAAATAGCGACAGCAGCAACTTTGTCTCACACCAGACAAAAACCGGTTGTTGAGACTTTTCTTTCAGAATAAGCAAAAATAATTTCTAGGCTTTTAAAATACAAATGTTCCCAGAGATACGCAAAGGCGCAGATGCAAATTTTTATTGTTAAAACCTGGTGTCACAGCTTTAGGGGCAACATTTTGGGCTCCTGTTATCAAGCCGCGCTAGCGTGACTTTTTAGCACACGTTAACCCCCTGCGCTGGCCAAAAACTACCGCCTGCTCAAGAGGAGCCGGCAGCGGCTATTACGCACATTAAACCGCTGGCACGGCTTGATAAAAGGAACTCTTTATCTTCGTCACCCATGTAAATGTATAATACATTATCGTATGCAAAAATTTGTTGTCTTTGAGCCCTTCCAGTTGACAACTTTTCTGTCTTTATCACGACTGGAAGAAGGAAAAATTTGAGTGCTATGTCAGTTAATTTGCAGTGCATTGCTTTAAATTTTGTTTTTTATTTTTCTCGCTATTGTACATTTTGGACCCTAATTGCGGACTTGAGCTGAATTTAAGCTTATATTTGTTTGCTTGGTGTATGAATAATTTTCCTTTCTTGGATAATTTTTTGATGAATTAAATCACTTTCTGTACAAGTTATGCTTGATATATAATTTGAAAACTTATAAATAAATAATAATAATAAAAAAACCCAACAACATCAATGTGATGATCCAAAGAAACAATGAAGTGGCCCCAGAAGAAATACTACTGGAGAGGCCAAATTTTATTAAAGATACCAGAGGACACAACACAGTCCATGTTTCGACGGATTGGCTGCGTCAGGAGCCAAGAGGGGCATCTCACATATAAGACTCTTTACAGTGTTCTTGGACCGATGGTTCTGAAAGAATCGCACCAGCTGCTAGAACATGACGCTCGACTACATTGTTTCCATCTGTTGGACCATCAATGCGAGAATACTATTAGGGGACTTACATTTCGGAGACCACTCTTGATCCCTGATACAGGCAATCCACTGAAGCCCAGACTGTGTTATGTCCTCTGGTTTCGTTAATAAAATCTGGCTTCTCCGTTTTAGTCTCTGATTTTTGTCTCATCTGAGGGCCGCTACACTGTTTATTTGTTGTTATTTTAAAATGTATTACTTGCAAATATCCAACAATTCTGAGTTACGATATAAAACCATAATAAAAATAAATTGCAGAACATACTAAAAAATGACTTTACAATAAATATCAACTCTCATCATATCAAAAACTGGACTGCCTAGATAACATATTCTGAAACTTAGTCACTCAGGAAAAACATCTCTTCAATAGCAGCTTCTCTGGATTTGGAACATCCTCAGCTGCACGAAGGACATTGTTTCAACATATTATTGACAGTTTTGTGCTTAATTTAATTCACTAATTAATTAACTCTGACCATTATTGGAGTGGATTGGAACTAATTGGCCCTAATTTGCAGTTACACCTAAAATTACGTGCCTACTCGCAATCTTACGCTATTCTAAAACACGGATTAAGAACTAAATTGATGTTTTTGATTTTTTTTTTTGGTCTAATTCTATATATGATGCCTAAAAATTAGGTGCCTAGTGTGGCTCTAAGTATGATTCTATAAAAGTTAGGTGCACTTTATAGAATCATGCTTAGCGCCGCCTAAGTGGCCTTCGGTGTCACTAGGCATCCTAACTTTTAGGTGTGGGATAAACAGAGAAGATCTCTGTTGGCTAAGGCCGATACCGGACAGACTTGCAGGGCCTGTGACCCATAAATGGTGTTGTGGTTTAGGATGGGCTGGGGAGGACATCGATGGGAACTCCAGTAGCTTGGAACATGAGAACATTGCAGGGCAGACTTTACAGTATGTATCTGCAAATGACGAGATGGTTGGATGGGCTGGAATTACCTTCAACGGCAACTGAGAAAGACATGGGGGAAGCCACTGCTTGCCCTGGATCGGTAGCATGGAATATTGCTACACCTTGGGTTTTGGCCAGGTACTAGTGACCTGGATTGGCCACCATGAGAACGGGCTACTGGGCTTGATGGACCATTGGTCTGACCCAGTAAGGCCATTCTTATATTCTTACGTGAGCCAAGTATAGGACAATCAAGCCATTGTAACATCGCTGATGAGGTTGACTCTGAGGCACTGTGGAATGAGGCATTATGACATACAATCTCAACTCTGGAATGTTGCTTTCATTGGGGTTCCGGAATCTTGCTATTCTTTGAGATGATGGAATATTGCTATTCTTTGGGATTCTAGAATCTTTTTACTCTCTGGGATTCCGGAATCTTGCTATTCTTTGAGATTCTGGATGGAATGTTGCTACTTCTTGGGTTTTGGCCAGGTACTAGGGACCTGGATTGGCCACCGTGAGAACGGGCTACTGGGCTTGATGGACCATTGGTCTGACCCAATAAAGCTATTTTTGGTTCTTATATACTAGTTGGAACCTAAGGACGGTACTGGGTGGACTTTACGGTCTACTATGGCCTAGAAATATCAAAGAAAAAAGGACAATTTAATTTAACCACGATGAATTTATAATGCTTGTAACTAATTGGCAGACAGGATGGACTTTATCTGCTGTCATTTACTATGTTACTATATTACTAGGTTGGCGCGCCCTCATTATGTCAGGGTTTTCATGACCTAAATGCACGCACCTATGTCAAAACATGCCCACAACCACGCCTACTTTGCGATAGGTGCCTTGGACTAGACACCTAACCACCAATTAAGTGTAATTTATGTCAATTAAGTCTATTAAAGAATTAAGTTAGGCACCTTCATCGGTTAAGCGTGCCAATTTAGGTATCATTTATAGAATTTCCCCCTTTTGCGCTTAGTGCACATTTTAAGCACTTACTTCAGGCGACCTGTTCAAAATTTCCCTCATACAGTGTTTTGCATATTGAATAACAATGATCTTGAGATAATTGAAATATAGAGCTCAGTTTAAGTTAACTGCTCCTGCTTGCTCGTCTCAGTCATTTCCTTATTATTTTCACTGGGATTATAATTGTTTTGCCTTATATTGAATGCAATATTCTATAGACAAGCAATGTGGTCGCATCAGAGCATGGATAATGCTGTCTAATCTGGACATGCCCAGGACAAGCCACACAGCCTTATTAATCACCAGGTGCAATGGTTGGCGGCTGGAAGTGGGAAGTCCATGTAAGGCCACATTACCATAATCGATCCAAGGCATGATCCTGCCTGGAAGATGCTATGAAATCAGTCTCGACATACTGAAGAATTCTCATTTAATGGAACATCTTATGGACTATTGCATTGTAATGGGGCCTGAAGTTTAGCTCTATGTCCAAAATCATTCTCAGATCCATACTCTCCACATGCTTGGAAATTACCACATCATCTATATATAGGACAGAGTGGGGACCACATGGCTTGCCTTCATTTTCTTGTAATTCAAGGCCAACCCTTGAGCCATCAGTCATGAAGCGATGTCTCTAAGACAATTATTAATGGCAGAACAATGTAGGTTATTCTGTGGAGCAAAAGCAGCTTGAAGCACATCATCATCTTATAATGATGATAATGTGCTCCCTGCTGCCAATAACCTCATGCAATGGTTCGAGGCAGCAGCGGGCAGGAGGTGGGTTTCCTGCAAATAAATTATATCAGGATGTTTATTGGATACATAATTAGCTATCTTTTTCCTTTTAATGGGATGGTTAAGACCATTCACATTAAAGGAAAAAACATGTAAATCAGCCATAATATATGATATATATTGTTGAATCATAGATTATATCTCCTCTGTCCAGAAAAATAATTGATATAATTGTAAGCTCGGGCAGACACTCCTGTCTAAGAAGAAGAGAGATAAAAAAAAGTGTGAAAGTAAAAGAAAAGAAATCAATAATATCAGCATAGTATATGGTTAGAAAAAGAATGGACCACACTATTCTACATATTTTAAAACATTTTAAATGTGATCCTGTGACCACGGAATAATAACACATATGGAACAACTAATAAATTCCACACCTATTCAATAATAGAAAATTTGAGATTAGTGTGCTTGATTTAGCAGAATATATGACATAGTATATACAATTCATTACGAATTATAAGAAGATGAATAGACAAAATAGACAGTGAATTTGGAGCTGTCCAAGAAGGATGTCATATCTCTATATTGATCAATCTAAGGTAGGTTTAAAAGATGCAAAAATAAGAGGAGTTAGACCGTTGGATCCATTGCCAGGGCGCCGCTAGCTACTGTCACAGGTATAGAATCTATAAATTGTTGAGCAGTTATTGTGTCTGTGAAGGTGTGTGATTTCCCATCATACCAAATGCGTAAGGATGCAGGATATATAAGTGCAAATCGCACTCCTCGATGATGAAGTATGGAGCATAGTGGTGTCATCGCCTTACGAAGGGAGGATACATGTAAAGAGTAGTCATTGAATAGTAGCAATTTTTGTCCTTTATATTCAAGCCGGCCAGATTTCCGAAAAGCTTGCAACTAAAGGGATTTTCAACTCACTTATATTCCCCTGCAACTCATCAAAAGAAAAATGGTGTGTCAATATTTTTCAATGATAAACTATTTCCCGTTATTCACAATTTTAAAATAGACACTGAAGGAAGATGGTGTCTAGTACATGCTGCGATACACTCAACTAATTTTATTTTTCTTAATATATACGGCCCGGTCAAAGACCACCCAAACTTTTTCAAAGAGCTTCAGTTGGCGATAGTTGAATTTGATACTTGTTCTCTGATATTGGGAGGGGACTTTAATCAAATTCAAGATCTATATATTGACAGATCTTCTTCTTGTAAACCCTCCAAATCCAAGTCTTTCACAGCTCTTCATGCTTTAAAGGACGCCTTTTCTCTTGTGGATCCTTGGCGCTTGCTCTACCCGAAAGGTAGAGAATACACACATTTTTCACCTCCACATAATACATACTCGAGAATCGATTATTTTCTCTTATCCCCTTCTCTTATTCAAGATCTCACCAATACCATTATACATCCAATCTCTCTCACTGATCATCTCTTTATATATATCCATCTCAGCCCCACATAAGGAATCCCCCTCATGGCGGCTAAACAACGCCTTACTGCTAGACGAGGAAATTATTGAAAAAAATCAATTCTTTCACTGCGGAGTTTTTTGAAAATAATTCTAAAGATCCTGAAATTTGCCCTTCCATTGTCTGGGAAGCATACAAAGTAACCCTTAGAGGTGAATTGATTAAAATTGCCTCTTGGAAAAAGAAACAGTCCATGAGAAAGGAAAAAGATTTAGAAAACTCCATCAAAACCTTAGAATTACAACATATGTCTAACCACATACATGACCCAAATACTTTCCAACGTATTCAAAATCTTAAATATGAATACAATACTTTAGTTTCACATATAGCTAGGCGTGATATTTTTATCTCTAACTCTGGTCATTACATGGGAGATAATATAATGGGTCGTCCTTTGGCCAGATACCTTAAAAATAAATCTAAAAGACTACATATAACGGCTATTCAGAATTCATCAGGTCAATTAGTCAAAACCAGATCTCTAATTTCCTCTCAATTTGAAAAATTCTATACTTCTTTATACCAATCCGAATCTACCACTCCTGAAGCAGATATAGACTCATTTCTTACCTCCTTAACTCATCCGACCATTCCAGAATCTGTTAAATTGGAACTTGATTCTCCAATAACTATATTAGAAATTGAAACTGCCATATCTTCCTTACCTGCTGGGAAAGCCCCTGGCCCAGACGGCTTCACGAACGAATTCTTTAAACAATTTCGCACCCTACTAGCTCCTCATCTCCTTAAATATTATGACTTCCTCCACTCCACTCCGGACAAGCAATTCAATTTCACCGAGGCCACCATTGTAGTAATCCCTAAACCTGACAGAGATGACACTTTAGTTAAAAACTTTCGCCCCATCTCTCTCCTCAATTTAGACTACAAGATAATGGCAAAATTACTTGCATTAAGACTTACCAAAATAATCCCATTGCTTATACATAAAGATCAAACAGGGTTCATTAAACAAAGATATATAGGAGACAACCTGCGCCTATTTCACTATATTAACGCTCATGCTAAAACAATGTCAGACCCTGTAATAGGCCTAGCTATTGATGCTGAAAAAGCCTTTGACCGAGTGGAGTGGCCTTTCCTTTTCCATGTCCTGAAGTGGTATAATTTTGGCCCATTTTTTACAAACTGGATAAAAACACTATATCATCAACCCACAGCTCGTATTAGGATTAACAATTCTTTATCTAATAAATTTCCCCTCCATAGAGGTACTCGACAAGGCTGTCCTCTCTCACCATTGCTATTTAATTTAGTGTTAGAGCCACTCCTTTCAGCTATACGACAAAGTCCCTCAATTAAAGGTATTCCCTCCTCTGATCGAGATTTCAAATTAGCAGCTTATGCTGATGATGTTTTACTTTTTCTGAGAGACCCTTTACTCTCCCTTCCCAATCTTATTCACATTATCACTCAATACTCCCTCCTTTCCGGATACTCTGTTAATTGGGAGAAATCAGAGATCTTCCCTCTAAATGATAATATACTTCCATCAGATTTGGCTCATTTTCCTTTCTCATGGTCACATGAAGCTGTGAAATACTTGGGGATTTTAATACATAAAGATTCGGTTCATGCTCAAGATCTTAATATATCTAAAGTCAAAAATCTAGTTCTAAACACTACATCTCGATGGACTCCACTCTTTTTATCCTGGTGGGGTAGAATTGCATCCATCAAAATGACTCTGGCCCCTCAAATTAATTATATCCTTTCTATGCTCCCTCTGTTATGCCGGAAATCATTATTTAATTGGCTAAATATGAAAATATCTGAATTCATTTGGAACAAGAAAAAACCTCGAATTGCTCTCGCCAAACTGAAAGCCTCTAAGATCAACGGTGGTCTCAACTTTCCTGATTTCTATCACTATTATATTGCTTCATTAGCCAAATATGGAGCTTACTGGCTCACTAACTCCACCACTCAAAATCTTCCCACTCAAGATCTTCCTGCCTGGTTTGAAATGGAATGTTTTTTATGTACGCCTTTACACATCTCATGCTTACTAACGGTGTCAATACCAAGGCACTTAAAGAGATACTCTTTATTGGGTGCAACGCAGCATGCTCTTTATCTTATAGATACATTGACTGAAATCTCAGTTAATGTTAGTCCACTCATGTCCCTTTGGAACAATCCCAAAATTCAAAATCACAATAAATCTCTATCATGGAAAAGGTGGCAGCGGGCAGGTATATGGTTTGTCCATCAATTGTCTACCCTCAACTCGTTAGTTCCATTCGATATACTGTGCTCTACATACTCGCTGCCTCCTTCTACTTATTCACAATGGCGTTCTCTCACTGGAGTGTTGCCTTCTTTGCATATACGATTTGACTATATGACTTCCAAAAATACTATTTACAACTGGTCTTCTCTGTCTCTATTAAAAGGCAAGGCGATATCATCCTTCTACAGCATTTTAAGAGATCACTCCTTCACTTTTTCACCTCACTCTATGAAGCACTGGGACGCTATACTTACCACTCCGCTTTCTGACATTGATTGGGAGCTTTTCTGGTCATCAACAAATCGCCCGCTTTTATCTTCTAGAGTATCACAATCAATGTACTTTCTTATGTGGCAGGCAATATGGACCCCACTTCGCATGTGGAAAGCTAACTTAAAGCAAGACTCTGTTTGCTGGAATTGTTTGAAAGAGGAAGGAACTCTTGATCATATGTTATTTCATTGTACTCTAGTCCGCTCTTTTTGGACCTATGTCTGGAACACCATACAATCTATTACTAACTGCTCAGAAGAAATCTCTATGGACATTGTAATCCTTCGATCTCAACACCCATGTTTCACACAATCAAATTGTCCACCTAAACTCATTGATACCATGTTGGTGACTGCTCTCATGCACATTCTAAAAAATTGGAAATCACCCTCGCTATTAGATTATACCTTTTGGTGGAACTCTCTGAGTATGTATCATAGATTTGAATCCTATGCATATGAGAAGAGAGTTACATTCCGAACCTGCATGAACTTGAAATACAACAAATCTCCATGGTCATTCTTAGACTCCTATGTACGCTCATCTTCTTAGACACTCCTGTTATCCTTTTCTTCTCCTCTCTTCTCTCTTTCATTTTTCTTTCCTTTTTCTTTTCTGCTCTCTCTCATCTTTATCTTATATATCCCTTACATACATTTTTAATAATTGGAGCCTTTGCTCCTATACAGTTAAACATAGATTTATATATTTTATATACAGAAAGCTTTATTTTGTTTCTATGTACTTTAAATGATTCTTGTATCCTTTAAAATACTTAATAAAAATTATTGAACTGAAAAAAAAAAAAAAAAAAAAACCTCATGCAATGGTTGTAAATAAATGTTAAAGAGCATAGCTGATAAGGCAGAACCGTGAGGTGCCCCATTCCATATCAAGACACCAGTGAGATGTTGAGATCCCTAGTATTTATTTATTTTTCTATACCGTTCTCCCAAGGAAGCTCAGAATGGTTTACATGAATTTAAACCGGTACTCAAGCAGTTTTCCCTGCCTTTCCTACCGGGCTCACAATCTATGTAATGTAACTGGGGCAAATGGGGAATTAATTTGCTGAGGCTGTAGCTTTAATCGTTGCACCACACTCCTTCTGGAAGAAAACCTGCAATAGCAAATCACAGCTTAGAGAATCAAACACAGTGGCCGCATCCAGCAAAATCATAAGAATCGCCATACTGGGTCAGGCCAATGGTCCGTGTCGCCCAGTATCCTATTTCTACAAGTACCCAGCAGAAACCCAAAGAAAGCTAGCACCAAATCTATCCAGGCCCCTCAAAGTGTCTCTGATTGATATCAGCAAGGTATATATATATCATGGCCAATCCAAAATCCATGTATCTGTTGGTTTAAAAGGACCTAGGTATCTCAGTAGTCAAGCAATTGTCAAAGAACGAATGCTCCAAATATTTTGTCATAAGAGGATAACTGGAATGGGCCAATAGGAGCTCGTTAGACCTCCCACCCTAGTCGGCATGTTCAGGTCACACTGACAGAAGGAAAGCTTGGTAGAAAGCAGAACTTAATGGACCTCTCCTCTAAAAGGATACCTGGGGGGCAGGTAATATATCCCATGGAGTCTTGTATGACTGGCCATGCCCACTGTGAGAGAATCAGTGGACGTTCCCCCTCTTTCCACATCAGCCCCGATGAAGGCCATAGTGATACAGCCTAAGTCACAATGTGGGGAAAACCTTTTTCTGTGTACACATATAGGCACATGGTGATGGTGGTACCTATAAAAGAACAAAAAAGTTATTGTGGTTTGTCAATTTTATTTCATCAAAAAAGTGGTAAACATCTTTTCAACAAAGGAGTTAAGTGGATATGATAGCATAGAGCTGGGAGCACAGGCAGAAAATACAGCATCCCTCTCGTAATGCCTGCAGTTACGCCATTCCTGGTTAATTTTGTTAATGGACTGGGGTTTAAATTTGAGCTTTGGGTTACAATTACTGAAAATCCCATTCACTGCTGAAGTGTCCCAGCAGTTACAACATAAGAGAAAACCCTGGCTGACGGCTGTCACAACCCTCCTACATTGCAAGGGACACAGTCAAACCTTTAGTTTTCCTTTGGGCTTTGTGAGCCATGCATGTGTTTTAGAAGAATCTTTTGCAAAGCTTTATAGAGCATCTGTACTGCATCCCTTACTTTAGGTATTTATTTAAATTCATCAGCTCTCCTCCTGCCTTCAGAAATAAAATTGGGACATATGTATCACCAGCTATCAGAAATCTCCTTAGGGTATGTCCAGTTGGGAACCAAACTTTGCCCAGTGGTTGCATGATCTACAAACTAGATTTGTAGACCGGGTTATCACCAGTAGGAGCTCGACTCGGTTAAGAATGATAAAAAAAATACGTTAAATTAAAAAGAAACTAATTTCCAAAATGTGTAGAGAATAAGAATGTCTTTAAAGCTTTTCGGAATGAAGGAAAAAGATTAGAGGTTCTTAATGGATTTGGCAAATTATTCCACAGCTCGGTCAGTTTGAAAGAAAAAGACTGACTACATTTTCTGAGTGATTTAGAAGAATTTACCCTTCAATGGTGGAAAGGAGAGTTTCAGGATTTGAGAGCTTCTCGCGAGATGTCATCTACATACATTCCAATCTAAAATACCAAATAGGATCTTAAACGCAATACAAATAGACTTGAATTGAATTCTAAGGTGAACAGGAAGCCAATGTAATTCTTTGAGCAATGGAGAGACATGATCAAATTTACTCTTCCCAAAAATGAGTCTGGCAGCAGTGTTTTGAATCAACTGGAGTCTTTGCAAGCTAACCTTAGGTCGACTCAAGTACACAATGTTCGTGGAGAAGAAATAGGAACTTATAAGATGGCTACTGGGACACACCGAAGGTCCATGAAGCCCAGAATCCTGTTTCCAACAGTGGCCAATCCAGATCACAAGTATCTGGCAAGATCCCCAAAGAGCAAAACAGATTTTATGCTGCTTATCCTAGAAATAAGCAGTGGATTTTCCCCAAGTCCGTTTTTATAATGGCTTATGGACTTTTCTTGCAGGAACTTGTCCAAACCTTTTTTAAACACTGCTAAGCAACTGCTTTTATCACATTCTTTGGCAATGAATTCCAGAGTTTAATTACACATTGAATGAAGAAATATTTTCTCCAATTTGTTTTACATTTGGTATTAAATAGCCTCATTGAAAGCAGAGAACAATTAGAAGAATGAGCCCTGGTTTGATTTGAGATGCTCTTATGGAGCTTTACTAGAGAACTCAGCTAATATTGCAATGAAATGATATAAAAAGCCTGTGTTTTGGGAGTCTTTCTCCTGCTGCCTCATCTGATCTTTGTACCTTGAGGCCTTCCCACCAGGAGTGAATAAATTGTTTGCTGTGTATGCCTGGGTGAAGAGTGACAGGTGTACAAGTCCTCAGTCTGTAGCCAGAGGCCACAAGTGCCGGGGGAGAGTGCTTGTTCAGCAGGTTAGAGATTAAGGTGGGCTAATTTGCCTTGTCAGCCAAGATCCAAGCCTGTGTCTGGTTCACATCACAGCCTCGTGGCAATGATGCGAAGGAACAAGGTACAGCTGTCAAACGCTGCAAATCACAGACAGTTTACCAACATCCCTGCTGCAACCTGCCAAGCGAATCCCGGTGAGCTGCCTCCAGAAACCCTGGATATCTGTAAGGCAGGTGGACAAGTGATTGATTATTTCAGCAGCAAGGGTGCTGCTGATAGCAGGAGTGTGATAAGACTTTTCCAGCATCGTCACAGGGGATTTCTTTGTCAGTCTTGGATTGGGTCCCGGTGGGATGAATTGGAGCAGTTGTGACCTGCATCGTGGAGCTATCTACAGGTCCAAGGAAGGATATGGGGCAGTGTTTGGCAGTTCTGGTGCTCAAGGGCCACAAGCAAAAAAAAAAAAAGAGTAAGATATAATTTACAAAGTACAGTGGAACCTTGGTTTACGAGCATAATTTGTTCCAGAAGCATGTTCGTAAACCAAATTACTCGTATATCAAAGCGAGTTTCCCCAAAGGAAGTAAGAGAAACTCACTTGAGTCCAGCCACACCCCCAACATTTCCTTTTGAACAACTAACTTGTTCCCCCAACACAGTTATCCGCTCCAATTCTATCTGTTCTTTATCTTTCCCTACTATCATTACCTCAGTTTTTTTTAACATTTAACTGTATCCATGCTTATCAGTTGGGCTATACACAACTACATATGTTGTATAGCAGTGGTCTCCAACTCAAACCCTTTGCAGGGCCACATTTTGGATTTGTAGGTACTTGGAGGGCCTCAGAAAAAATAATTAATGTCTTATTAAAGAAATGACAATTTTGCATGAGGTAAAACTCTTTATAGTTTATAAACCTTTCCTTTAGTCTAAGTCTTAATAATAATATTGTAATTTATAGCTAAAGAGACATATGATCAAGAAACTGTTTTATTTTACTTTTGTGATTATGATAAACATAACAAGGGCCTCAAAATAGTACCTGGCGGGCCGCATGTGGCCCCTGGGCCACGAGTTTGAGACCACTGTTGTATAGGTTAAAGCCAATGTTACTGCCGTAATGCGTGTTATCTTGGAGTGGTAAAAACGATGAATTCCACATCAAGATTGATTACGATGGGTCCATATTACACCAATTTTGAAGCATTTCAAATTAAAGTGTTATCCATTGTACATCAGGTCTTGTATCATAAGGCCCCTGGTTGTTTTCAAGGTTTATTGAAATTATATTATCCAAGAACAGAGTTAAGATCAGAACATGATTATCTTTGGAGAGGGAGTGTACTGTGAAGTCCATAGTCTGTTATTGAGAAAGACATGGAGGAAGCCACTGCTTGCCCTGGATCGGTAGCATGGAATGTTGCTACTCCTTGGGATTCCGCATGGAATGTTGCTACTATTTGGGGTTCCGGAATCTTCCTATTCTGATATTCTGGAATGTTGCTACTCTTTGGGGGTTTTTTTAGGTTCTAGTGACCTGGATTGACCACCATGAGAACGGGCTACTGGGCTTGATGGACCATTGGTCTGATCCAGTAAGGCTATTCTTATGTGAAACATGTAAGAGTTGGGATGTTGACGTTCTCTGTGGCAGGGTTGAAATGTTGTAACGCATTGAAAGGTCAGTTGCGTTTGTTTAAGTCTAGAGATAGTTTTTTTTAAAAAATTGTTTGTTGCATTCATGTGAAAGATATGAATATGGTTGCTATGTACTGTCATTATTCATTATGTATGTTGATTGTATATTGCTTAGATTTTTACACGGTATATACATTTTAAAATAAATATGGATATGGCTGTCTACAATATTACGCTTAATGTGCAAAGTTGTATGCATGTGTAAGTTACATGCATAACTTAATAATTAGCTACTAACTGGGGTTAATTGATGTTAATTGTCATTAATTAGCAGTCATGTGCGTAACTGCCCTTGGAGTTCTAGCAATCCATAGCAGCAGCAAAGGGGATTTCTCCTTAAGTCAGGCGTACATTAGTATTCGAAAGTGGCAATTACATGCATGATGACTGATCTAGAATTCAGGCTAAGCATACAACATGCCAATGCCTAATTTTAGATGACCTGTAGAGAAATGACCCCCCAACAGTCAAGTTGAGCAATAGAGTGATTTATCTGAGCAGCTTTTAAACCTGTTACTCTAACCACTGGGCCACTTTCAGCTTCATACACCGTCATTAAAAATGATTGGCTCACGTCGTGCTACTTCCTTCGCAGTTACAGCCCCCACGATAGGGAATTCCTTACCTCTGTATATCAGGGCGGAAAAAAATGTAAGGGAAACCTAAAGACTTACCTTTTCCATGACGCAATTGACCCTTAAATAGATTTGATAGAAACATAGAAAAAGACGGCAGATAAGGGCCATGGCCCATCTAGTCTGCCCACCCTAATGACCCTCCCCTATTTAGCTCTGTGCAGAGATCCCACGTGACGATCCCATTTCTTCTTAAAATCAGGCACGCTGCTTGCTTCAATCACCTGAAGTGGAAGTCTATTCCAGCGATCAACCACTCTTTCGGTGAAAAAGTATTTCCTGGTGTCGCCGTGCAATTTCCCGCCCCTGATTTTCCATGGATGTCCTCTTGTCGCCGTCGGACCTATGAAAAAGAAGATATCTTCTTCTACCTCGATACGGCCCGTGAGGTATTTGAGCGTCTCGATCATGTCTCCCCTCTCTCTGCGTTTCTCGAGTGAGTATAGCCGCAATTTATCCAGCCGTTCCTCGTACGGGAGATCCTTGAGTCCTGAGACCATCCGGGTGGCCATTTGCTGGACTGACTCAAGCCTCAGTACATCCTTGCGGTAATGAGGCCTCCAGAATTGTACGCAGTATTCCAGATGGGGCCTCACCATGGATCTATACAACGGCATAATGACTTCAGGCTTACGATTGACGAAACCCCTACGTATACACCCTATGATCTGCCTAGCCTTAGAAGAAGCCCGCTCCACTTGATTGGCAGCCTTCATGTCTTCACTGATGATCATCCCTAAGTCCCGTTCGGCAACAGTCCTTGCTAGGATCTCTCCTCCCTATTGTGGTCTACCTTTTATGGAAACTTTACTTTTAAAATTGTCGTTCTCCCAACTTTCCTAATGTTCTTTTTAATCTAGTTTTGTTAAGAGAATATTTGTCTATTATGTCTCCTTTTTTTTTTTTGTAAAATACTCAGAAACCATGATTTGCATTTCATCAAATATTTGAATAAACTTGAAACTTACAACAGGCAACGTGCTGTGTGTATCACTTCCGTTATAGAATCCTGGCACAACCCACTATTGGCACGCTTAACTTTTAGAAGGCCACGGTTACACTAGACAAAGCACTAGAGAAAATTCAGGCATCTAAATGAGGCCAGGAAGGAGGTAATTTACAGTCTCTTACTGGTACTTGAAAATGATCTTGGGTAGGAGTGGATAAATAGTAGATGCAGCCAGTGTCAACCCTTTTGTGTGTGTTGTGCACTAAAGTAAGAACCCCACCCTTCTGTGCATCCCTCGTAGAATTTGTGCTGTGTAAGTTAAGGGGTAATTGAATATAAGAATATAAGAAGCTAAATGAGACCAAAACAAAACTACTTTGGCTCGGCCCGAAACTGGATCAGCTACCCTCCCACATCCCACTTCCCTCTGGCACCAACCTGCAGCTTGAGCACTCTAGCAAAGTTCTGGGAATCATCATCGACTCTACACTGTCCTTTAACGACCACATCAACTCCCTAGTAAAAAAATGCTTTTTCAATCTTCATATGCTAAGAAAAGTCAGATCCTGCTTCCACCAACAACATTTCGCTGTCCTTGTCCAATCCATCATCTTATCCAGACTTGATTACTGCAACTCCATCTACCTAAGCCTAACAAAGAAAAGTCTCCTCAGACTCCAACGGATTCAAAATACCGCGGCTAAACTAATCTTCACAAAAGGCAAATTCGACCATGTCTCCCCGCTTCTGTCTAAGCTTCACTGGCTCCCAGTCACCCTCAGGGTTCGCTACAAGTGCGCCTGTCTCACCTTCAAATCTCTTCACGGCATCCTTCCTCCCCTCTTTCCACTATCCTGGCTCTCGAGTACCCACTCCACCAGATCCACTCAGAAATTTAAACTATCCTTCCCATCTCTAAATGGCATTTCCCATACAGGAAAACTTGGAACATCCCTCCTCTTCAGGATCACCGAGCTGTGGAACAGCTTCTCTGCCCATCTTCGGAATTCGACCTCCCTCCAACACTTCAGAAAACATCTGAAAACCTGGCTTTTCTCCAAAATGTAACCACCCCCCCACCTCCATTATTCAAAGCCCCCTCTTTCCTTCCTGTTTAGCAGCCCTTCTTCCTTCCATTGGAGTTCCTTTCTCTGTTTTAATTCCTGTAAACCGTGTCGAGCTCCACTTCCGTGGAGATGACGCGGTATATAAACTTAAGGTTTAGTTTAGTTTAGTTTAGCCTTACTGGGTCTAGCCCATTAACCCATCTTCACGGTGGCCAATCCAGGTCACTAATACTGGTAAAAACTCAAATAGTAGCAGCGTTCCATGTCACTGATCCAGAGAAAGCAGTGGCTTCCCCACGTCGGCCTGACTTTTCCTCCAGGAATTTGTCCAAACTTTTGTTTAAAACCAGCTATGCTAACCACTCTTACCACATTCTCTGGCAATGTGTTATAGAGCTTAGTGAAATAATATCCCCTCCTATTGGTTTTAAAAGTATTTCCCTGTAACTTCATCTAGTGTCCCCCTAGTCTTTGTAAAAAATCAATCCTCTTATACCCGTTCTACACCACTCAGGGTTTTGTAGACCTCAATCACGTCTCCTCTCAGCCGCCTCTTTATAAGTGCACATAATACCCAAGTAAGAGCTAGTACGCTAGACTACAGGGGAGCCAACTTTTCAAAATGATTGGGGGGTGCTAAATTCAATATATATGACGTGACCTCTCCCTGGACATAGTCAAGAAGTTTGGTCAAGCACCCACAGATCTGGCTCCTATGTCATAGTAACATAGTAGATGACGGCAGATAAAGACCCGAATGGTCCATCCAGTCTGCCCAACCTGATTCAATTTAAATTTTTTCAATTTTTTTCTTCTGAGCTATTTCTGGGCAAGAATCCAAAGATTATAGACTTGCCGTAAACCTGACAAGTCACGTTAGCTCCCATTCCACCAATTATACTGTAGACTTAAATCATATGTTCTTTGCGGAGGCAACTTTTGGCGTCTGAATACTTCTCCCCACTGTACAGAGCTTTTTTTGTGCCCAGCAGTGTTTTAAAACTGATAAGTACTTCTACAACTTGAAATATTAACCTGTGTCATCTGTTGCTCTCTTGCTGGAATGAAAGGCAAGGCAGAAATTCAAACTGTCATGACTTCAAAGATGAGAATGGAAATCAATAAAAGCTTTGTTCAGTGTGCCTCTGCCACCGCTCGCTCCCTTCGGAGGGCTGTCATTAGACTTCAGTGCCTTCATCTTAAAGATTTTGTTAGGAGAGGATGCCCATCACGCTTGCATTTATTTGCCATGCAGTCATCTCTGTTGCTGGAAGAATTCTCCTTTCTCTTCCTCACATCACACAGAGTTAGTTTTTGCTGTCGGTTCGTAGCTGGTAGCGTCACATTAGTCAAACCACACAGAGCACTACATGCACTTGGGCTGTCAGGAATTGCTACTGGCTTCCATCACACTGACAGCCTTCGTGATCGGACTCTCTCCAGCATCTTCTCGCTTTGCTCTAATCTTTCTTTCTTCTTGAAAACCTGCCAGGAGGAACCAGACGCATAGGGCAGACTGACAGAGAACGAGAATGAATCACTCCCTGACAATACAGAGACCATTATGAAGTTGTTAATCTGTGCTGGTGAGCAGGGCATCTGCGCCACCCTTCACTTTATGCCCAGTTTGTCCAAGCTGGCAGGAGGAGGGGGGTAAGGATAACTTTATGGGTTTCACCGTCTCTTCTACGACTAAAGCCAGGATCTCCAGAGCCAGGGGGATATGAAACTTCCTCTCTCCTACACCTAAATGGACACTGTGGGCAAGGGGCACATCTGGAAACTACTGGCCTGTTAAAAAACCCATGGGATTCCTGGGGTCTCCTCCAGCAGGGGGTCAAGATTAGTTACAAGGCCCATAGGCTTACGGCTGTTAAAACAAACTACATCCACACCCAGGTGTTCATCCAGAAATAAAAGATTATACTGAGAAATACCTGAATATTGATCAGCTGACCTGGATTGGCCACCGTGAGAACAGGCTACTCAGCTTGATGGACCATTGGTCTGACCCAGAATGGCAGCTCTTATGTTCTTAAGTGAGCCAAGTATAGGACAATCAAGCCATTGTGACATCACTGATGAGGTTGGCTCTGAGGCACTGTGGAATGAGGCATTATGACATCACAATCTCAGCTCTGGAATGTCGATACTCTTTGGGTTTTGGCCAGGTACTAGGGACCTGGATTGGCCACCGTCAGAACGGGCAACTGGGCTTGATGGCCCATTGGTCTGATCCAGTTCTTTCGAGTAACTTAGTAAGAGCCAGCCAATAAAGACCAGCAGGGTCCATAAAGTCTACCCAGCAAGGCCGCTCTTCTATGTCACTTCTGATTCTTTGATCCCATTCTCTTACTACTGTAGATAGGGATCCTCTGAGTTTATCTCATTCCTGTCACTGGTTTGCTTCCTGTCCCAACCACCTATACCAGAAGAGTATTCCAGGCATCCACCATCTTTTTGGTGAAAAGTTGGGAGGGGGGGGGCTTTTTTTTTTTTCCTGATGTTGCTTTTAAATGTACTTCCTTGCAGTTTCATTTCATGTCTTCTAGTTCTATTACTTATCCAGTACCTTTCAAGTATTTAAACCTTGGTATCATACTAAACTAAACTAAACTAAGCCTTAGGTTTATATATCGCATCTTCTCCATGGAAGTGGAGTTCGACACGGTTTACAAAGTTTAAAAAATATGGGAAGAGAGAAGAGAAAGAGTTTACAAAGCAAAAAAGAGGGGATGTAATCAGGAGAAGAGATTATTATATGCTAGAGAAAAGCCAGGTTTTCAGTTGTTTTCGGAATAGTTGGAGGGAGCCCAGGTTCCGCAGTGGGACAGTGAGATCGTTCCAGAGGCCCGTGATTTTGGAGAGGAGGGATCTATCCAGTTTACCTGCGTGGGGGATGCCGTGTAGAGAGGGGAAGGATAGTTTATGTCTGTGGGCTGATCTGGTGGTAGTTGGTGTCGGGGCAAGGAAGAATAGAGGGATTAGGGGCGGAAGGATGCTGTGAATGATCTTGAAAGTCAGGCAGGAGCATTTGAAATGAATTCTGGAAAGTACTGGGAGCCAGTGAAGATTGGTAAGTAGAGGGGAGACGTGGTCATATTTGCGTTTAGCAAAAATCAGCTTGGCCGCAGTGTTCTGGATAAGCTGGAGCCACGCCTTGCCTCTTCTCTAGGACAGAATTTCTCAACACATGGTACATGTACCCTTAAGGGTACATGAGCTGCTTGTTGGGGGTACACAGCACTGTGTGGATTTCCCGCCCCCTTCCTCCTTAATGGCTGTTGTCGCCAGGAATCCCATACCCTCCTTCCTGTCCTGCAGTGGCATACCCCCCTTTATCAAAGCCAACCTGGAAGGCTTCCTTCCAATGTCACAGCTGACATAGGAGGGAAGTCTTCTGGGTCAGTGGGAGATCCCAGTTACCTCCTTCCAGGTGGACTGATCCTTCCTGCCTTCAGCCGCACGGGGACGTGGATAGCGGCTCTTGCATGCTGCACGTGTCTGACCTGGAAGCCTTCTCTCTGATGTCAGAGCTGACAGCAGAGGGAAGGCTTGTGGGTCAGCCATGTGCAGCCACAGCAGAGGCTGGAGCAACTGATTCCCAGGACACAGCAGCTGAAGAATACGATGTGGCAGTGGTGAGAAACTCAGCAACTCTCTATGAGACCCCACGCCACTAAGCAAACTTTGAGGCAGACCCCTCACTGTCCCCTTTGGTGATTCGAAATGTGGTATTTAGTTTGAGGATCTCGCCTGCCTGTCGCATATGTCCTGGGCAGTTTTATGAAGACCTACTTGGTGCACACTCAAGTCCTTTATGAAATTAGCACCAAGGAGGGTTATTTCCTTGTCCTACTTCCTTCTGATTCTCGTTATCTAATCCAGTCAAAGACAGAACACGTGTGTCGGAGCCTGCTCCTGGTGCAAACAAAGCGATTTGCTTAGAACTGCAGTTTGAACATTTCCCTCTACTCAGAACCTCTATCGTTTGCTACTCAAACTTCAACACTTTACTATAAAACGAATTTTCTGCATTTGCTACAATCACCACTCAGAGAAATAAAAAGGCCAGTTCAAGTTTCAAGTTGTCATTATTTCTTGACATCCTGTAAATCACAGAGCAATTAAGGGCTGATTTTACGAAGGCGCCTTAGCGGGTTTCACGCGCGTGACTTTTCATCACGCGCTAGCCCCAAAACTACCGCCCGCTCAAGAGGTAGCGGCTAGTACGGCCGGCGGTTTAGTGCACGCTATTATGCGCCTTCGTAAAAGGAGCCCTAAGTGGTGTACAATCAAATTAACACCATTTAACAAAAAAAAATAGTAATAATAAAAATAAAAATGACAAAGAAGATAAGAAGGGAGAAGGAAAGTTCACTTCCTTTAAAGAGGAGGTTCATGGCCTTTGGAGGGCCTTGGCCTCCTTCCTTCAGGGCCGGCTACATGCTCCTGTCCCTCTCTTTGCTCACTTCTCTGCATTCTCTGTTTATACCTCTGCTGAAAACTTGTTTTTGAGTAAATGTTATATCCTGGGTAAAAAGTGTATTTTGAACCTCCTCCTGGTATTGGAGGAATAAATTACACGAACTTATGAGCTGGGAAGCCAGGCTGGCTTAGTCCTCTCCGCCACAGAAGCAGACTTTGTTCGTACTTAGTCTTCTTATCTGGAGAGTTTGTCACCGAGGAGTCGTAGTTGAATTTTGAACAGACTGCAGTTGTATCCTACCCCACCTATCTGGCCTTGCTTCTTTTCTTGCTCTGGGGTTGGGGACACGGATCTCTTTGTAACCCGGGAGGACATCAGAGTCCAGTCCTCTTGGGGGGGGTGACCCTCTTTTTTTTGTATACTTTTGAAAAAGTACCAATTCTTATTTGTCATTTGTGGTTGTTGGTTGTTGCTCCTTTTTGCTGTCTCTTGTGCTTTCTCTGCCCCTGGTGTTGGTTGCAATATCACTTCATGTACATATATAGCGTACTTAAGTCTCCTAATGATATTTTTATCTGATGTTATATAATAATCATCTTTATTGTATACCACCCAAGCATGAGTTCCAAGCTGTTCACATCAAAGAAAGACTGTGAAACAGACATATAAACAGAGATACAACAATAATCAAGTTACAAACTTATCAAACAGATAAGTTTTTAATAACTTCCTAAAAGCATAATATGATTGCGCTTGTGGAATCAGAATACTTAACCAGGAATTCATTTTTCCTAACTGAAATGCAAAAGTCTTGTCCAAAAATCTCTTGTAACAACAAGGTTTTAAAGATGGATACATGAACAAACAATTTTTTCGGGTATTTTTATTCGACTTATATAACTTAAATTGGGAGGATAGGTATCCTGGAGCTTTAAAGCAGATGCAACCAAATTCAAACAGAGTTCTTGCTTCAAATGGACCTGTTTTTCTGCCCCCTATTGTGGCTGCTGTGGTGTTGCTGTCACTTCATGGTACCAGGGAATCTTCTAGCCACTCTGCCCCTCTCTTTCTTCCATGCCACCGTACCCCCCTCCCAGGGCCTTGGGGTGCTGTGGCTTCTGCTGCTGATGCCTGTCTGCCAGTTTCATAAAATCTGAGGGGAAAACTCAAAATGCATAATACCAACATCACAGTAGACAAAGGACCATAACTTTGAGTTAACCAGATTCAAATGTTCTAAACATTTTTGAAAATAGACAAAACATATGTTTTGATTGCTTCTTGTCACCACTCCTGCAGTTCTTTAAACGGTCCTCCCCTTGCCTGTTCCCTAAGCTGCTGGGTTCACTTCAGTGCAATCTCCTTTCTCTTCATTACTCCCACATTAATATCAGATCGAGGAATCCAAGGCAGCATATTCCCAGGAAAAGGAAACCCTCTCAGCTGGACTGAGGGCTGAAAACGAGACCCTCAGAGAAAAGTTGTGGTCAGTGTCTGATTTCCCAAGGGACCTGCTCAGAGAGGCCTTCATCTGTTCCAAATGGCTGACACTGGCAGCTCACCAAGGGCTGAAACCCACAGACTGGATGCGTGCCAGTGGAAGTGTATTTCAGGACTGGCATGAAATATCTGATGGCGCTAAGGCTTCACCTCACGGGCTGAGTCTCATAACTTCCTCTCATCACTGAAACTGTGTCTCACTCTTCCCGTCACTGACCGATTTTCCTCTATGTCGCTTTCTCCCTCTGTCCTCTCATAGTTTCAGTTGAAGAATAGTCTTATTCCTTTTCTTGAATTTTCCATGGCCTTTGGTAGGGCGTTCCACCACGTTGGAGCCATTACAGAGGACCTTCTTGCCCGTGCGCAGATGCCCTCCCAACGATGCCCCGAGCTGGAAGCACTTTGTCCGGGTTTTGAAAAGCTGCCCGGATGCCCAGACATGTCCTTGTAAATCCAGACATCTATTAAACCCTAAATATTTGTAACTTCCCACATCCCTTTGCGCCCCTCCCCTCCCCCCACCCTCCCCCTAGCATACAGTGCACTGGAGGTTTAGGCAAAATTCCAAAACTCTTTAAACATCTAAATCAGTGGTCTCAAACTCAAACCCTTTGCGGGGCCACATTTTGGATTTGTAGGTACTTGGAGGGCCATAGAAAAAATAGTTAATGTCTTATTAAAGAAATGACAATTTTGCATGAGGTAAAACTATGGTTTATAAAACTTTCCTTTAACAGTTAAAAGGAAAGATATATAAACTATAAAGAGTTTTACCTCATGTAAAATTATCATTTCTTTAATAAGACATTAACTATTTTTTCTCCAAGTACCTACAAATCCAAAATGCGGCTTTGAACGGAACGATCGACTGAGCAAGGGAGCCGGCCAGACACGCTGCTGCTCCACAAGGAAGGGAAGGGGGAAGAGAAATGCTGGTGTGGATGGTGCGAGGAGCTGCCGGCGGCCGCAGCTTTGACCGGAACAATCAACTGCAGCAAGGGAGCAGTTGATCATCGCGTCCAGACCGCGGGCCGCAAAATAGCACCTGGAGGGCCGCGAGTTTGAGACCGCTGATCTAAAATATATGATCCTGATATTCAAATGGGTTTAACCACATTGAGCAGAGCAGAAGGGAATATTTGGCAGCATTTATCAGACACAGCCACTCAATATCCCTCTGACCACCATGGAACTGTTTGGGCAGTGCTGGCTGGAGCCAGGATTTAGGCAGCTAGCAGAGATATTCAGTCTGCAAACTGGATTAGTTAGGAGAACAAAAAAGGCCATCTTAACTTAATATGCAAAGCTTCTCAGGCAACAGTCTGAATAGCAGCCAGTTCCTAGGTAACTTCCAGGTGTCTTTGCAGACCTGGATATTCAATGCTGGTTCTCAAACATGGCCCAGAATTGAATATCCAGGTTTAATTCAGCCCACAGTTATCAGCGGCTTAATAACCAGTGACCACCGTGGGCTGGACATTGGCCGGAATACAGTAATTCTATATCTTCTAGGTGGAAACTGCTAGAATCTCCCAAGAGGGCAAATGTGAACGTAGGGAATGCACCTGGGAGACAGATCTTTTCCACCAAAGTGCAAGTTTTTCTCAGCTATGAGAGAAGGACACCTGGGATACAGGCCCGCCAAGAGTCTGAGGGACATTTTTGATAGCACGTCTAAGTCCGACTTTGGATTTTCCCACAAGATGTCCAAAAGTCGGGGCAGGGAAACGTTCATTTGTGAAACTGCTAGATATCCTTTTTTTTTTTTTTTTTAAAGTGACCTATTTGGACCTCTTGGCTGTCAGGATGTCCGACCTTAGGAGGCCTAACTTTTTTCACCATTTTTGACCACAAAAACATCCAACTTCAGAACGTCCAAATCCAGACCATTTGGATGTAGGAGGGGCCAGCATTGTAATGGACTGGGCACACAGACATGCCCATGCACCTTTGAAGGCACTGCTGTGAACTTCACGAAAAGGGTTCCAGGTGTACATCTCACCATAACCCACTTCTGCAGGCTGATCTTTCCAGCCATGATCCCCTCAGCTCTCAGTCACCACGGAAACCAGACATCTGGAAACAGCAGTGGGCTTTAGGCACTGCAAGGCCTGCACTCCTATCCAGAGTCGTCCCCCCTCCCCACCCCACCCCCGAGATCTGGTGCTTGCTCACCATTTTCGATCCCACCAGCACTGCTCTAACTCTTCGAGGTAAACACGCTGCCTTCAGCAACCTGGAAGCTTTTCCTCTGCTACTGCTCCTGTCCTCGCATGGGCAGGAAACAGTAGCAGAAAGCAAGCTTCCAGGTCACCGAAGGCAGTGTGCTTACTTTGCTCATGCTGCCTGAAGCCTAAAAAGTTAGAGCAGTGACACTGGGATCAAGAACGGTGAGTGAACACTGGATCTCACTGGGAAGGGACGGGGGGGGGGGGGAGGGGAATAGCATGGGGAAGATAAGAAAGATGCTGGATCGCTAGATGGGAAAGAAAGATGCCAGACCTCCAGGAGAAGGAAGGGAAGGAGCAGATAAAGATGCTAGGCCATGGGAGGCAGGGGGAAAAGAAGGAGAGAGATATCAAATCACTGGATGGAGAGGGGGTGGGGGGTAAGAAGAGAGAGATTACAGGTCAGGCAAAGTTAGGAGGAGGAAGAGATTCCAGGTTAAGGCAGGGGGAGGGAAAGAAAAAGATGCCAGACCACAAAGTGAGGAGGAGGGAAAGGAAGGAGTGGATAGAGATGCCAGATGGTGGAAAGGAAAGGATAAATATCCCAGATCATAGGAGGGGGCAAGGGGTAAGACAGATGTCAGACCATAGGAGAGGGAAAGAGAGGGAGGAGATCGTACACAGGGATGGAGGGAAAGGGAGATTGAGGGAGGATATGATGCACAGGAATGGGAGGGGTGGGGAAGGGAAGAGAGATGGAAGAAATGCTGTTTATGGATAGATGGGAATAGGGGAGAAGAAAGAGGTAGGAAATGGCACACATGGATGATGGGGAAGGGTAGAGAGGGAGGAGATAGTGCTCATGGATAGATGGGAAGGGAAGACATGGAAGAGTAGATAGATCTGAGGAAGAAGCAGAAAAATGGGAGAAAATTCAATGTTAAAAGTTAATGCTAAAGATGGATGTAGGGCAGAAAGTGAAGAAAGAGAGAAAAACAGCAAATGGATAAGAAGGCCCTGGAAACACAGTTAAGAGCACAGACAGAAGGAAGTGCAGCCAGAGACTGGGAAAAGATGAGTAGAAAATAAAATCACCAGACAACAAAGGTGGGAAAAGTGATTTTATTTTCAGGTTAGTGATTGAAATATGTCAGTTTTCAGAATTTATATCTATATTTTGCACTGTTCAGGAAGATATATATTTCTTTCTGTTTCTCTGGTGTTGAACTGCTAGGTTAAAGAGCCTTTACTTCTTTTCTTTTTTAAAAAATAGAAATAAGCATCAAACAAAAATGATATAACAAAAAAAAGGAGAAAGGACAGAAGAAAAGGAGTCATGTGAAACTTCTTACTGTGTCTTGGGGTGTGGTAGAAATTTACGCCTTCGTCGGGTCTAATGTAAATAGTGGAGAGGTTCACATGCCTTGGGCCTCATTTACATGCGAGCATATGCTAATTTTAGTGCTTACACATTAATGAGCTGGGGATCTAGCTAGGTCCTGACCTGGGTTGGCCACAATTGGAAAGAGGATACTGGGCTTGATGGCAGTGGCGTACCAAGGGAGGGGCGGGGGGGGGGGTGCGCCCCGGGTGCCAGCCCTAAGGGGGTGCTCCCGGCCTTGCCGTTCAGTCCCCCCTCCACCCCCGAAGGACCGCTCGCCCCACTGACCTTCCTGCACCACCTGTGAAGCAGCCCGCAGCAGGATCGCGAAGTCAGCGTCAGCGATCCCTGCGCTGCTTAGGCACTGCTTCCTGCGCCGCGATCCCGCCCCTCCTCTGACGTCAGAGGAGGGGCGGGACCGTGGCGCAGGAAGCAGCGCAGGGATCGCTGACGCTGACTTCGCGATCCTGCTGTGGCTGCTTCATAGGTGGTGCGGGGAGGCCAGGGGGGCGAGTGGTCCTTCGGGGTGGGTCGGGGCATCAGGCCTTCAGGGTGGGGCGGGCGGGCAGGCAGGCTTTCAAGGGGGAGGGGGTGACAGGCAGGCAGGCAGGCCTTCAAGGGGGGACAGGCCTTCGGGGGGGGGGTGCAGACCTTCAAGGGGTACAGGCCTTCAAGGGGGGGCAGGCAGGCCTTCAGGGGGGGTGCAGGCCTTCGGGGGGGTGTAGGCCTTTGGGGGGGTGCAGACCTTCAAGGGGGGGCAGGCCTTCAAGGGGGGGGGACAGGCCTTCAAGGGGGGAAAGGCAGGCAGGCCTTCAAGGGGGGGGACAGGCCTTCAAGGGGGGGAAAGGCAGGCAGGCAGGCCTTCAAGGGGGGACAGGCCTACAAGGGGGGGACAGGCCTACAAGGGGGGGACAGGCCTACAAGGGGGTGGGACAGGCCTTCAAGGGGGGGACAGGCCTTCGGGGGGGGTGCAGACCTTCAAGGGAGTGCAGGCCTTCAAGGGGGGGTGCAGGCCTTCGGGGGGTGCAGACCTTCAAGGGGGGGACAGGCCTACAAGGGGATGGGACAGGCCTTCAAGGGGGGTGTAGGCCTACAAGGGGGGACAGGCAGACCTTTAAGGGTGGACAGGCCTTTGGGGGGGACCATGATTTAGAAGTACACAGAGGGAAGGGGGTGTTCAAAGAGACGTGCATATGCCAAACTTTGGGGGGGGAAGAAATAATGGGTCTGAAAATAGAGGAGAGGGAGAGAGATGATGGACCATGGGATTTAGGGAGGGAAGGAACAGAAAGGGAGAGAAATTGGACACAAGGGATGGTGTGGAGGAGGGATAGAGATACTGGATAGGAGGGTAATTAGGAAAAGAAAGGGAGAGATGGTGGACTCTGGGGTGGTGGGGAAGGAGGGAGAGATGCCGGATGAAAGGGTATTTAAGAAAAGGTGGATCTGTGGAGGGAGATGAAAAAAAGGAAAGATACCAGACTTCCTGGGAAGGGAAGGGAAATGGAAAGGGAGGACAGAGTTGGCAGATGGATGGTTAGCATGCAGAAAGAAGGAGACCCTGGCAAGCAAGTTATCAGAAGAAAACCAGAGCCTTGGACCAACAAGATTTGAAATATAACCAGACAACAAAAGGTAGAAAAATTAATTTTATTTTCTGTTTTGTGATTATAATATGTCAGATTTGAAATGTGTATCCTGCCAGAGCTGGTGTTGGACTGCAAACGTGAGCTAGGATTTAACAGAGAGAGGAAAAGTCCTTTTTGTTTCTTTATTTTATTTACACCACAGCGCCAGTGTGGTTAGGAGAAGCCAAAGGGGGTGAAAAAGCTATAAAACCCACCAGGAGTTTTGAAAAAAATCACCCAACTGGGCAGGAAAATCGAATTGAAAAACCAATTCAATAGGCCAGGGGTGTCCAATGTCGGTCCTCGAGGGCCGCAATCCAGTCGGGTTTTCAGGATTTCCCAATGAATATGCATGAGATCTGTGTGCATGCACTGCTTTCAATGCATATTCATTGGGGAAATCCTGAAAACCCGACTGGATTGCGGCCCTCGAGGACCGACATTGGACACCCCTGCAATAGGCTGAATCGAATCAAAAATTTTTTTCCTGAATCTGGCAGCATTAGTTTGCGCTACTGTCTTAGACTTTAGGACCTGGGATTGGGTAGAGATTGCATCCTCAGTACTTTATAATGCAAGTGAAACGAGAATTTGGTCAGACTTTTGAAGGGTCTGCAGAAAAAAAATATTGTATAGGCCGGGGACATGAGACAGCAGGAAATGGAAACTTTTCTTCCTTCTATTTTTGTGAATGGAAAGGCTGAGGATGTCAGAGAGTTCAGTTAAAATATGTGCTTTATAAGAAAATATAATAATGTGTTTTATAAAGTTTATAGCATAGCTGGCCTACCCAGTGAGGTGTTCCTAGTGGCGATGGTGGCAGCGTGTCAATGTGTTGAGAGGAAGAGGTGGTCTGGGAAATTCTGCTGAGCAAACTCCGGGCCCATTTCCACCCCCCAGTTAGTCCACTCCACTCAACTGGTTCACACACTGAGTGGGTCTTTGGGTATTGTTTTGGGATCTCTTCCAGTGGTTTATCTCCTTCTGGTCCAAGGAAGGAAACTTTGTTATCCTTAGCATTGACCTACAGAATATGTTTGTAACAGCGCTGCTTGTGTGACATTAGGCTATGTAGTGATCGAAAGAAAAAAACAGACTTTTGCACATTTTTGCACTATATGGTAGGTGTATGAGGAGATTCACATTTCCTGCACAGCTAAGTCCATGTGAAGTTACCTTGTGCTGTATTTGTTTGAAAGGAAAGATCTAAACTTAAAAATGAAATGGCCAGAAGTTATGGTAAAAGCAGATAGTGTAGCTGGTTTTAAGAAAGATTTGGACAAATTCCTGGAGGAAAAGTCCATAATCTGTTATTAAGACATGGGGGAAGTGTCTGCTTGCCCTGGATCGGTAGCATGGAATGTTGCTACTCTTTGGGTTTTGACCAGGTATTAGTGTCCTGGATTGGCTACCATGAGAATGGGCTACTGGGCATGATGGACCATTGGTCTGACCCAGTTAGGCTATTCTTATGTTATGTTCTCATCTCTAGGGGCCTTTGTTTTCACTTCTTATTTTAATGTATTTTTTTTCTGGGAACTTATCAGTGTTTTTTATAATGGGAACAAAAATGGAAGAGAATTAATGTGTGTGGGATGAGGGGGTAACTAATTTCTTCAGCTAAATAATTCAATCCACTTCAAACAGACATAGGAGAACTCACGCACCATTCACACACCCTCCAACCAAAAACGTCAAAAGAAAAAAACTGTTCGACAACCTCCTAGCCATTCGAGCTGCAACACTCGACCCCCAACCCTACAACCAATTGACATCGACCACATACTGCAAAACCTTCAAAAAGAAATAAAAACCCTTCTATTCAAAAAACACATAAAACCGAACTAACACAATCAGAACTGTCCCAAGCATCACCTGCAACTACTCCATACGTACTTCTGATGTCATGACAATTCAGACATAATTTATGTTATGTTATGTTTGGAAAATAAGAAAATTTTCACTGCCTGTTTCTATTCTGACCATTTATTCCGTTTCATGGTCATTACAAAAAATATTTTTTTACATAGGGGGGGGGTGTCAAAAAATGATGGGCCCCGGGTGCCACATACCCTAGGTACGCCACTGCTTGATGGGCCTATCCCAGTATGGCAAGTCCTATGTTCTATGTGCATAGAACACTGTTTTCAGCATGTACAAAATTATACTTTATTGCATAAGCCACTATGTCTCTACAGGAGAACAAAATGATTGGGGAGTACATGAGAGAAAGCCTGTTTGGTGGAGAGTGTGTCACCCTCATCCCCTGGTGCCAGTACATGGACACTGAGAGGTAAGCCCTCTCCAGCAGGAAGAAATTGACTTACTACCCTCCCTGCCTCTGGTAGCTGCTTAATCCTCAGAGAACGTGTCAGCTCTGCTCAGAAGCACTTTCCGAAGCCCCAGGAGGGGAGGAGAACAGAGTAGGAGCACAAAAGGAGGAGCTATTCCTTCTCCAAATTTATACCTTGATTCTTCTCTCATCTATATCAGAGTCTCCTGTCTTTCTGCCTGTCTCTCTTCATCTCAGTCACAGTGCGTGTGTGTGTGTTGGGGGTCTCTTCCTCTCTCTCGTCTATATCAGTGTCTCCTGTCTTTCTGCCTGTCTCTCTTCATCTCAGTCACAGTGTGTGTGTTGGGGGTCTCTTCCTCTCTCTCGTCTATATCAGAGTGTCCTGTCTTTCTGCCTGTCTCTCTTCATCTCAGTCACAGTGTGTGTGTTGGGGGTCTCTTCCTCTCTCTCGTCTATATCAGAGTGTCCTGTCTTTCTGCCTGTCTCTCTTCATCTCAGTCACAGTGTGTGTGTGTGTTGGGGGTCTCTTCCTCTCTCTCGTCTATATCAGTGTCTCCTGTCTTTCTGCCTGTCTCTCTTCATCTCAGTCACAGTGTATGTGTGTGTGTTGGGGGTCTCTTCCTATCTCTCGTCTATATCAGAGTGTACTGTCTTTCTGCCTGTCTCTCTTCATCTCAGTCACAGTGTGTGTGTGTGTTGGGGGTCTCTTCCTCTTTCTCGTCTATATCAGTGTCTCCTGTCTTTCTGCCTGTCTCTCTTCATCTCAGTCACAGTGTATGTGTGTGTGTTGGGGGTCTCTTCCTATCTCTCGTCTATATCAGAGTGTACTGTCTTTCTGCCTGTCTCTCTTCATCTCAGTCACAGTGTGTGTGTGTGTTGGGGGTCTCTTCCTCTTTCTCGTCTATATCAGTGTCTCCTGTCTTTCTGCCTGTCTCTCTTCATCTCAGTCACAGTGTGTGTGTTGGGGGTCACTTCCTCTCTCTCGTCTATATGAGTCTCCTGTCTTTCTGCCTGTCTCTCTTCATCTCAGTCACAGTGCGTGTGTGTGTTGGGGGTCTCTTCCTCTCTCTCGTCTATATCAGTGTCTCCTGTCTTTCTGCCTGTCTCTCTTCATCTCAGTCACAGTGTATGTGTGTGTGTTGGGGGTCTCTTCCTCTCTCTCATCTATATCAGAGTCTCCTGTCTTTCTGCCTGTCTCTCTTCATCTCAGTCACAGTGCATGTGTGTGTGTTGGGGGTCTCTTCCTCTCTCTCGTCTATATCAGAGTGTACTGTCTTTCTGCCTGTCTCTCTTCATCTCAGTCACAGTGTGTGTGTGTGTTGGGGGTCTCTTCCTCTCTCTCATCTATATCAGTGTCTCCTGTCTTTCTGTCTGTCTCTCTTCATCTCAGTCACAGTGTGTGTTGGGGTCTCTTCCTCTCTCTCATCTATATGAGTCTCCTGTCTTTCTGCCTGTCTCTCTTCATCTCAGTCACAGTGCGTGTGTGTGTTGGGGGTCTCTTCCTCTCTCTCGTCTATATCAGTGTCTCCTGTCTTTCTGTCTGTCTCTCTTCATCTCAGTCACAGTGTGTGTGTGTGTGTGTTGGGGGTCTCTTCCTCTCTCTCGTCTATATCAGTGTCTCCTGTATTTCTGTCTTTCTCTCTTTATCTCAGTCACAGTGTATGTGTGTGTGTGTGTGTGTGTGTTGGGGGTCTCTTCCTCTCTCTCATCTATATCAGTATCTCCTGTTTTTCTGCCTGTCTCTCTTCATCTCGGTGTGTGTGTCGGGACTCTCTATCCTATTGTGTATGTGCCTCTTCCTCCATCGCCACATCTGTCCATATGATTCCATTTTGTCTTTCCCTGTGAGAATCTGGGCTGGTATAATCCGCAGGTGTCAAAAGTATCCCTGAACTTTCCACCTGCTTTTCTGCTGATGCAAATGATGCCATTAAAACACAAGAAGGGAGTTCAGAATCCAGCCCCTCTGCACTTGGTCTCCCTCCATTATGTCTCTTTTCTGTGCATCTGTAAGTAGCTGTGCTGTGAAATTGATCCACACACTTATAGCTACTGAGTGAAGGGCACTTTTCAGCCAGAGAATTTTCCCTTGTAATTGCTTTGTTATCCAGGCAAATGCCTCCAAATTCCCTCTACTCTTTCACAGGCACCAAAGAGACTAAAAATCATATTGCATCGTTTCTTCCATTTGCAAACCAATGCCGCACTTACATCTTTCTACATTTATACCTGAAGAATCATTCCTTTTGGCCTGTAGTCTCTTTCTTTGAGGTTTCAAATCTCACTCCTTGGGATGGCCCACCTTTGGCACCTGCAACCCAATAGAGGGTACAAGGGCTGGGGGAGTGGAAGGGAGGGAAAGAGAGGCTGCAAAGGCTGGGGGTTGGGAAGAGATGGAAAAAGAGAGGCTGCTGCACAGGCTGGGGGTGGGAAGGGAGGGAATGAGAGGTTGCTGCACAGGTTGGGGGGCAAGGGAGGGAAAGAGAGAGACTGCTGCACAGACTGGGGGTGGGAAGAGAGGGAACAAGAGAGGATGCTGCACAGGCTGGGGGGTGTAAAGGAAGGGACAGAGAGAGACTGCTGCACAAACGGGGGGGGGGTAGGAAGGGAGGGAATGAGAGAGGTTGCTGCACAGGCTGAGGGGTGGGAAGGGAGAGAAAGATAGAAGTTGCTGCACAGGCTGGAGGGTGTATAGGAAGGGAAAGAGAGAGACTGCTGCACAAACGGGGGTGGGAAGGGAGGGAATGAGAGAGGTTGCTGCACGGGCTGGGGGTGGTGGAAAAGGAGGTAACCAGAGAGGTTGCTGTACAGGCTGGGGTGTGGGAAGGGAGGTAAAGAGAGAAGTTGCTGCACAGGCTGTGAGGTGGGAAGGGAGGGAACGAGAGGTTGCTGCACAGGCTGAGGGGAAGGGAGGGAAAGAGAGAGACTGCTGCACAGACTGGGGGTGGGAAGGTAGGGAATGAGAGAGGTTGCTGCACAGGCTGGGGGGTGGGATGGGAGAGAGCGAGAGGTTGCTGCACAGGCTAGGGAGAAGGGAGGGAAAGATAGAGGCTGCTGCACAGACTGGGGGTGGGAAGAGAGGGAACAAGAGAGGATGCTGCACAAGCTGGGGGGTGTAAAGGAAGGGAAAGAGAGAGACTGCTGTACAAACGGGGGATGGGAAGGGAGGGAATGAGAGAAGTTGCTTCACAGGCTGGGGGGGGGGGGAAAGGAGGGAACCAGAGAGGTTGCTGTACAGGCTGGGGGGTGGGAAAGGAGGGAAAGAGAATTTGCTGCACAGGCTGGGGGGTGTAAAGGAAGGGAAAGAGAGAGACTGCTGCACAAACGGGGGTGGGAAGGGAAGGAATGAGAGAGGTTGTTGCACGGGCTGGGGGGGTAGAAAAGGAGGGAACCAGAGAGGTTTCTGTACAGGCTGGGGGGTGGGAAGGGAGGGAAAGAGAGAAGTTGCTGCACAGGCTGTGGGGTGGGAAGGGAGGGAAAGAGAGAGACTGCTGCACAGACTGGGGGTGGGAAGGGAGGGAATGAGAGAGGTTGTTGCACAGGCTATGGGTGATGGAAAGGGAGGGATAGAGAGAGGCTGCTGCACAGGCTGGGGGGTGGGAAGGGAGGGAAAGAGAGAGGTTGCTGTACAGGCTGGGGGTGGGAAGGGAGGGAATGAGAGGTTGCTGCACAGGCTGGGGGGAGGGAGGGAAAGAGAGAGTGCTGCACAGACTGGGGGTGGGAAGGGAGGGAATGAGAGAGGTTGTTGCACAGGCTATGGGTGATGGAAAGGGAGGGATAGAGAGAGGCTGCTGCACAGGCTGGGGGGTGGGAAGGGAGCGAAAGAGAGAGGTTGCTGTACAGGCTGGGGTGGGAAGGGAGGGAATGAGAGGTTGCTGCACAGGCTGGGGGAAGGGAGGGAAAGAGAGAGACTGCTGCACAGACTGGGGGTGGGAAGGGAGGGAATGAGAGAGGTTGTTGCACAGGCTATGGGTGATGGAAAGGGAGGGATAGAGAGAGGCTGCTGCACAGGCTGGGGGGTGGGAAGGGAGGGAAAGAGAGAGGTTGCTGTACAGGCTGGGGGTGGGAAGGGAGGGAATGAGAGGTTGCTGCACAGGCTGGGGGGAGGGAGGGAAAGAGAGAGTGCTGCACAGACTGGGGGTGGGAAGGGAGGGAACGAGAGAGGTTGTTGCACAGGCTATGGGTGATGGAAAGGGAGGGAAAGAGAGAGACTGCTGCACAGACTGGGGGTGGGAAGGGAGGGAATGAGAGAGGTTGTTGCACAGGCTATGGGTGATGGAAAGGGAGGGATAGAGAGAGGCTGCTGCACAGGCTGGGGGGTGGGAAGGGAGGGAAAGAGAGAGGTTGCTGTACAGGCTGGGGGTGGGAAGGGAGGGAATGAGAGGTTGCTGCACAGGCTGGGGGGAGGGAGGGAAAGAGAGAGTGCTGCACAGACTGGGGGTGGGAAGGGAGGGAACGAGAGAGGTTGCTGCACAGGCTGTGGGGGTGGGAAGGGAGGGAAAGAGAGGCTGCAAAGGCTGGGGGTGGAAAGGGAGGGAATGAGAGGTTGCTGCACAGGTTGGGGGGAAGGGCGAGAAAGAGAGACATTGGTGCACAGACTGGGGGTGGGAAGGGAGGGAATGAGAGAGGTTCCTGCACAGGCTGGGGGGTGTAAAGGGAGAGAACGAGAGAGGTTGCTGCACAGGCTGGGGGGGGGGGAATGAGGGAAAGAGAGAGGCTGCTGCACAGACTGGGTGGTGGGAAGGGAGGGAAAGAGAGATGCCTGCCCACTTTGTGCTTCGGCCCACCCAAAACTGGCTGTCTGGCTAGACCTCTGGACCCAGCTGCTGATCTGGGACATCTGTTCCTGATTTTACAGGACTAGACCTTCTCCTGCAGCTAGCAATCTCAAAGTCATGATGACTGTTCTGGTAAGGAAGGCAACAGCAAAAGCAATGCCTTCACCAACCTCCTTTGGAAGACACTCGCTAAAGTGCTTTGGTGTGTTGCTTTTGTCGAGCTCCAGCTCTGACTATCCCATACACATTACTCCATGGTCATTGGACTCTAGGTTATAATGTAACAGGATCTGCCCTCAGAAAGAGAGAAGAAAAGGAGCGTGAGTGAGAAGGTTGAGGGTCACTCCATGTTCAGAAACTCCAGGGAGATGAAGACCCAGGTTTAAGTTTCAATTCACAAAACTTTGCAGGACACGTTACTGTGAAATACTGTCCTCTCTCAGGCTTATTCTCGAATCCAGTGGTTCCCAACCCTGTCCCGGAGGACCACTAGGCCAGTCAGGGTTTCAGGAAAGCCCTAATGAATATGCATGGAGCAGATCTGCATGCCTGGCACCTCCATTATATGCAGATCTCTCTTATGCATATTCATTAGGGCTATCCTGAAACCCCGACTGGCCTGGTGGTCCTCCATGACAAGGTTGGGAACCACTGCTCTAATCCACCAAATAAACTGGTAAGTAGCAAACCCCATGAACCACTAGAGCAAGAAGTCGAAACACAGCCCAAACAAAGAGAATGAAAAAGAGATTTCAGAGGTAGATTTGGGAAACATGGAAGTATGGAAGGGGGCTTCCCCACCCCCTAGATTTCTTAGCCACTCACTGCTGCCTGCTACTGTTGGGAAAGGAAAAAATTATTCAACCCCCCCCTGAGAAATTCTTCTGTACACTATTATTATGCCGTCCTCCAACGTACTGTGGGCTGCTGGTAAATGTATGTCTTCTATAGATATTGATGGGGGAGGGGAAATTTATCTAGCCATTCAGCAATCTCCATGTGGTAAGAAGGCAAAGTTCGGAGGCAGCCAGAATGACGCTCTGTAGAGAGACCATCAGGTCTGCCTTAGATTTACACACATTACAAATTCAAGATTGAATGACATTTTCTTTTTTCTCCCTTAGTTCTGGGCCATCGACCTTAGAAGTCTGCCCAGTACTATCCTTAGGTTCCAGCTACTGGAGTTGCCGTTGAAGCTCACTCCAGCCTATCCAAACCATCTCATTGTTTGCGGGATTCGGACTGTGAAAGTCTGCCCAGCACGGTCCATCAAAGCCCTCCTCTGTCCATCCTAAACCAAATATATGGGCCCAGTCTCGGCCTTAGTTCGTCAATATATGCCATTCATTCTGCATTAATTCCACGCTTTTTTGAATTCCGTTACCATTTCTCTCAGGAGAGCATTCCAGGTATCCATCACCCTCCCTGTGAAAAATAATTTCCTAACATCACTCCTAAGTCTAGCACCCCAACAAACTCACTTTATGCCCTCTTGTTTTACCAATTTCCCTTCTCGGGAAAAGATTTGGCTCTATATTAACACCTTTCAAGTATTTAAACATCTACATCATATCTCCTCAGTCCCTTCTGTCCTCTACAGTACACATATTCAGGACTTCCAGTCTCTTCTCATACTTCTTTTGGTACAAACCCCCTACCATTTTTATTGTCTTCCTTTGGACCGCTTCATGTCTTCTTATATCCTTAGCCAGATACAGCCTCCAAATCTGAACACAATACTCCAAGAGGGGCCTCACCAACAACCTCTGTAGGAGCATCAACAACTCCTTTCTTCTGCTGGTTATGCCTCCCTCTATACAGCTTAGCATCCTTCTGATTACAATTACTGCCTGGTCACACAATTTTCTCACCTTCAGATCCTCAGACACTATCACCCCAAGGTCCTTCTCGCCTCCTAGCACATATGGTTCCCTTGTATTTCTACTCCCCAAATGCATCACTCTGCACTTCTTTGAATTGAATTTTAATTGACAAACATTAGACCGTTCTTTCATGTTTTCCACTTCCTCCTGAGTGTCCACTCGGTTACAAATCTTGGTATTATCCACAAAAAGACAAATCTTACCTTTTAACCCTTCGGCAATGTCACTCACAAACATATTGAACAGAGTCAGCCTCAGCACCGAGCCTTGAGGTGCTCCACTACTCACCTTTCTTTCCTCCTAGTGAATTTCATTAACCACCACCTTCTGGCATCTGTCCATCAATCGGTTTCTAATCCAGTTCACCACTTTGGGTCCTAACTTCAGCCTGCCACGTTTATTCAAGAGCCTCCTATGAGAAGCCGTGTGAAAGGTTTTGCTGAAATCTAAGTAAATTACATCTAGCGTTATGTCCTCGATCCAATTCTCTGATCACCCAATTAAATAATTCAATCAGATTTGTTTGGCACAATTTACCTCCAGTAAACCCATGTTGCCTCAGATCTTGTAACCCATTAGATTCTAGGAAATTCACTATCCATTCCTTCAGCAACGCTTTCATTATTTTTCCTATAACCAAAGTGAGGCTTATCGGCCTGTATTTTCCTTTTCATCTCTGTGACTAATTTTGTGAAGAGGGGCTACATCCACTCTTCTCTAAACCTATGGAACATCTCCCATCTCCAAGGATTTATTGAACAAATCTTTAAGAACCTCTCTGAGCTCCCTCAATATCAATAGGTCACCTAGGGTAAGAGGGAAAAAGGGGCCTATCACTGATTTATTTTATAAAGACACAGACAGACAGCTCTTTGTCTTAAGAAAATGCTAGGGATGAATTGGCAGAAATCACAGCTACCGTATATACTTGAATATAAGTGAATCCAAATATAAGTCGAGACCCTCATTCCCCCTCCCACCAAAAGGAGGAAAAATGGTTGACTCGAATATAAGTCAAGCGGCTTAATATTCAAGTGCCCTGCCCTGCCAGAATCTGCCCCAGCACCCCCCTCAATCCCCTGTCAAGCTCCTGCACCGAGCCCCCTCCCTGCCAGGCTCTGCACACAGCCCCCTTCCCTCCCTCCCAAGCTCTCCACCCTGTCCCCCTCCCTGCCATTCAAGAAGCTGCTTAGCGCCGAGCAGCAGCACCAAAGCGCACTCCTGCTCAGAACCGCTCAGCGGCTGAAGCCAAAACTCGCAGCAGCGACTGACCGGGTTAGCAGCGGGGCAAGAGTGCTAAAAGCTCACTCCCAGTTTATATTCAAGTATATACGGTAAGCTGAAGTTTGCAGGCTTTAATTCCTGCTGGGAATAGCTTGGGAAGAGTATGTGTGAGAGAAAAAGGGGAAATGGAGAGAAGAATGAAATAGTGACAATAAAGGAAAAGCAAAAGAAACTGAAAATAACATGGGTAATCGAGGGGAGAGAAGTAGAAAAATAAATGAATAAGGCATAGCTAGGAATTGAATCTAAATTTAATTGAAATAAGAGGAAAAATACCGAGAAAGGGTCAAGAATGAAATGTAAAATTATGTGATAAGAGCATAATATCAAGAAATACATAGGTTTGAAAACACCAGCTCTTCAAATTGTACACAACTTTTGACTCTTGCAAAGGGACTCAATCCCTTTGGAGAGAAATATGAGTTTCGGAAAAGCTCATGATATGGATTTTCTTGGCACCCAGATGGAAAACGCTATGACCCAGAACATGCTAGTAGGGTTAACTTAGAGAGCTACACTGGTTATCACTAAGCTCGAATACTATTTAAAGCCTGTTGGTTTATTTTTAAGATTTTTCATGATTTAACTTCATTAGGGGATTAGGGGTACTTCAGCTAATATCTTTTCCAACTAGAATTAACTCCAGTTATAGTTTACATAGATTGGACATAGCTGTAGCTGTGCCTTCCTTTAAAGGAATTAAATTTTAAAAATAGCATGAAAATTCCTGTTCGTATCAATCTTTTCGCATCTGGAATACTTTACCATCTGCACTGAAAAATCAGTCTTTTTATATGATGCTTCAAAAAGGTTTAACAATGTATTTATTTGAGAAATTTATGAGTTAGAAAATTTAGATGGATGTAAATCAGCGCTGATACTCTGTATTACATTTTTTTCCCAGTAATTTCTATTCCTATGATTTTAAAATTGTAAGCTGCTTTGGATCTTCAAAGGGGTTAAACAGTTAAGCACCTCCACCTCATGCTTAGTCATTGAAGATATTCTGAAAACTTGACTCTCTGGGTATGTCCCAAGGACAGATTGAGAACCCCTGACCTAAACCCATATTCCTGCCTGGAAGCAGTCTGAGCTCTGACTGGGAAGTGAACTGCAGGACTTGTGGAAGTTCATCTGCTATACCTGCAGTGGAGAGGGATTAAAAACCTGGAAACCACCCAAAGAAGACCCCAGATGGAGGGGAGTGAGGATTCAGGAAAGTAAACAGAAAGAGACAAGCTTTTCACCAGGATAAATGACTGCTGCCAGAGTCCAGTGAGGAGCCCAGGAGAAGGGGATTGGAATCCATTTGGCTTCTGAGACCCATGTGGGACTGAATCAGCTGTGGGTGCCCAAATGTTTGAATTCTGATGAGAAATGGCATTGAGTGGACATTTTTTTGCTGCATTTTCTGTGAGCTAGTGATAACTTTTTGGAACGACTAGTTACTGTTGATGAAACATGATTACACCACTAAGATCCTGAGACAAAACAACAATCCATGCAACAGTGGCACTCAGGTTCTCCAGATCCAAGGGAATTCAAGACCCACAAGTCAGCAGAAAAGGTCATGGCCACAGTGTTTGGGATCAGGAAGATGTTGCAATGACTGACTGTCTTCCAAGGGGCCAAACAGTTGATGCAAAATACTACTGTTACTTGCTGTTCTGATTAAAGGAGGCATTGAAAACAAATTCTACTGCACCCTATACAAAGCCCTGAATGGAGACCAAGCTATCTAAACAATCACCTAACCAGGAACAACTAGACCAAGGAGAACACAGTCAAAGGCATACACAGCAAAAACCTATATGATGGACTATTAGCAACCCAAGCAGCAAGACTAGACTACCACCTCTCCAATCTGATGACCACAATGCCCAACTACAAAACCTTCAGGAAAGAATTGAAAACCATGCTATTCAAGAAATCTGTTAAATGATCTAACTAAACCTCCCGGGTTCCCAATGCATATTCTATCTATCAACCTTGTAATCTCCCTGGGAATGCCCAGACCAATTCTTTTGTAAACCGCCTAGAACTGAAAAGTGTTGGCGAGACAGAAGACACCAATGTAATGTAATGAAAGAAAAAAGGAGAAGGAAGCTGGGAAAGGAATTCTCTCTTTGCAAGACCTCACCTGCTCACAAGGCTGGCAAAACGATGAATGTTTTGACGCAGTTGGGGTTTCAGTGCATAGACCATCCATCCTACTCACCAGATCTTGCTCCAAATGACTATTTTCTGTTTCCAAACCTTATAAAGAGTTTGAAAGGGTGACAATTTTCCAGCGATGGGTGCAGTGGAGTAGTATTTCAGTGACCAGACATCAGAGTATTTTTTGGAAGGGTTACAGAAACTTCAGACATGAACTTAGCTGTGAATATGTGAAATAACATAAGTTTCATGGTTCCACGTCATTCCCTCCTTAGTTGGGCTGAGACCTTTAAAACACCCCTTGTATATACCCTGCACACGTGGAGGGGCATAATCGAAAGGAATGTCTAAGTCCGTTTTCATCTAAGCCGCAAGTCGTCCAAAGTAAAAAACAGCCTAGGACAGATTTTCGAAAAATATGTCCAGAATTTTTTTTTGTTTCGAAAATCGTCTAACTATACGTCTTGCCAATCTGATCGTCCAAGTCGCTAAATCATCCATCTTTATACCACATTTTCGTCCAACTTTTCATCCAAGTCAAAAACGCCTAGAACAAGCCCTGTTGGACGTGTGAGGGGTCTGCAAAGTGATGGACTGAACACCCAGACATGGCACCTAAATAGTGGGGTACCTTACAAGGGTGCCATGTCTTCTCCTCACTACAGCTTCCTTATAGGTCATGGTGAGCCTATGTCCAAAACCCGGTTTGATTATTGGCACTTAGACCTCATTCGTTTATGATCGTCCAAGTGCCGACTTAGGCTGCTTTTTGGACGTTTTTCTCTTTCGATTATGAGCCCCATAATGTTTTTCTGACCTTAGCATGGGCATTTGTGAAGGTGGAGGTTGGGTAGATATGTGTACTAATGCAGGTGTAACTGTATAAGAACTTTTTTTTGGAGGGGGGGCAGCTTCTTATTGTACACATAAGTTTTTTTTATGGACTAAGTACGTGTCTGGTGTTTTCCTGCTCCACAAGATAGCCAGATTTTATAAAATTAGCTAGTATGGGTCTCCGTATAGTATAGTCAGCATCTGGTATTAACTCTGAAAATTACCATAATAATAGTGATGGGGACAAAGTGGAGGGGTGCAGGAGCTCTCAGTCCCATGCAAAGTCCTGCATTGCCACTCCACCATTAACCTCCAATATCTTGCCTCCATCCCTTCCAGTTCTTGCAGTAGATGTTGCTGACATTAGAAACGGTGCCCTTTGCTTTCTCAGCAGACATTTTTAGTTACAAAACCCTCAAGCTGATTGAGACTTTGGGATCAGCAAGCGAGGAAGCATGGCTAGGTAGTTTACTTTGGATGCAGAGGCCCATAGTGAAAAACATGCAGTGATCACATTCAGTGGGGGGTCTTCCAGATCTTTCTGAGGAAGGTGAAGGAAATCAGGGTGTAATTGAAAGCAAGGAAAGAAATCACATCTCCTTTTAACTCAACAGCTCAGCCTGGCTGCTCCTTCCTGGCACTGACCCCTATTCATTATGCATGCATCAGATCTCCATTCTCAGAAGGTAACCTGAATTATTCATATATCCTACTTACAAAAAAAAAGATAATATGTGAATTCCTAAGGCCCTTGGCTAGAATGCCTTACATTTTGAGCAGAAATATTTGTTCGGTGATAGGAGTCTCTTGGGTCTCTCGCCCTCACACTTTCTGGGCCAGATCTGGTATTATATGACCTTCCACCCATTTCTCCAGCTAATGCTTCCCAGATGACACCAGGGACTTTTCCAAAATGTTGGAATAATACGCACAGATCACAACACAAAATATCCAAGAGTATCCTAGGATGACAGGAAGTCCCAGGAGGGACTTTCTGAATAAGGATGAGAGGAAGTAGAGAATGACACGGTGACAAAATTCATCACCGTCCCCGTCCCCGCGGATAACCGCGGGAAACCATCTTCATGTCATTCTTTAAGGAGAGAGGGAAGAATCAGAGTATGAATGGCCACAACCACTGACCCGCAAGCTTTGCTCTGAAGAATGTTGGTGTAGAAGGATTGAGATTGAAATAGACACTAGAAAATGACATGGGATTATTTCCCGCGGTTATCCGCGGAGACGGGAACGGTGATGAATTTTGTCACCATGTCATTCTCTAAGAGGAAGTCCCAGGAGGGAATTTCTGAATTCCTTAAATAGCGACCATTTGCTTAATTATATCAGAAAACATTCTGTTTAGAGCAGAAGACTCTGATGGGCCAATGCTCAGAACTCCAGTGCTATAGGGAATAGCAGCCAATCAATACCATGGGAACAGTGGCAAAACTTCGTTTCCCAGTGCTCAATGCTAATTTTATGCAAATAGTATATGTGCTCTGAGACTGAAAGGAAGGGAGAGGAGGAACGTGCCCGGCACATGTACAGAAGAGTATTGTGGTAAGCGCAGCTCTTGCGTGCATACCCAGGCAAACCAGGAAATGAAGCACTCAGCACTCATCAGTGCTGCTCTTCTTAGGGACTTGATGGCAGGCCGCAAGAGCTCGCAAAAAAATTCATCCACGGCGACACAGTGTTTTTTCTGTCCTGAGCACAAAGCTTCAAAATGAGTAAAGTCATTTCAAATTTGGCCGTGGACTCTCAGGTCCCTCTCTTCCCCCGCCCCCCCCCCCCCCTATTTCAAGATAATTATTGATTAGGGTAGCAAAGATAAAAAGACAGAGAGCTGAAACATTGGAAGCAGATTTGGGGACATTGGATCATCTATTGTACTATTGTCCCTTGATACTTAAATTTTGGAGATCCATCTGGGATCAAGTGAACAAAATATTGGAAAATCCAGTGGCATTGGCGTACAATACCATCCTATTTGGTATGTTAATAAGAGCTAAAAGCCAAATATCGGCTCGTAATAACAAGCTTCTCTTTATAATGACAGGGGTGGCCATATAACTGATATTGAGGAATTGGAAGAATTGGGACAGGTTAAATTACACCTTTTGGTGGGAATCTCTTTGTCATATTTTTAAAATGGAACGTCTGATGGCCATACAGCAGGGGCGTAAATTTTGTAAGGAATGATATCTGATTTTATTTATGAACCTTTAAACATACACATCCAGGGTGGGAGGAAGGGAGGAGGGATTTGCTTTAGAATTTGATTAGGGGAATTTATGGATTGATTCTTGCAGGTTTTATTGTACTTGATTTGAGTGGGGGAAAATAATTGTAAATTATTCTCTGTAAGTTCAATGTGCTTTTCTTGTAATATTATTCATAGATGTTACTTGCTTGCACAGTTGTAGTTTGGAAATTCAATAAAGATTTACAAAAAAAAAAACAAAACGAAGATAATTATGCCAATTATTGGAGGAAAAGATGTATTGATTATGTGCTGTCCAGTGAAAACTAAATTATGGGTTCCAGATATTATGTAAGGTATTTCCTTTTTACTGCTGCTCTGTCCAAAGTCCTGACATATAATCTCAGCTCCGGCAGTTGCAGATGAGAGGGTTTAGGCCTTAGGGTGAAAAATGCATGGAAATGAACTGCTCTGAGCTGCCTTCATAGTGCTTTTTAAATGCTCCTACCTACTGCTTTTGAGAAAGAAATTCCAGCCGCAGGTCTGAGCAACTTGGCCTTAGATGGTGCAGGATCCCCCAAGGGCCATTAACCAGTCAAGGCCATTAGAACAGCAATATCAGGCTTCCTTCAATTGAAATAATGTCCCATTTCCAGCTCTTTCCTAACAGAAATGCCCATAGTAATAGAGTGGTAATTAATATCAGATACATTACAAGATCAGCATCTCTGTCCACCTACCACTCTGTGCTGCATGCCTCTATTCCATTAAGTGAAGCTGCACAGATATCATGGATTCACTCTTTACTTGCAGTCTGAGGCTATCTCTAGGCCTCAGAGTTTCTGCAGAGCTGGGGAGAATGAAATTAACAGCACAGGTTTTAAAAATGAAAGACCACATCCTTATCATACCTTAAGAATGATTTATTGGTACCCAGCCTCCTGCAACTTAGCCATCTTTCTGCAGAGCAACTGTCGAAGGTCTCTGAGAATGCCATCTCGTAGCCACCATGCAAGGTCTTGTCATCAGGCCTGGCTCCAGCTTGGTCTCTGCCAAAAAGATTCATCCCAAATCACAAAAGATGTGAGAGAAGAGAGCCGAGCAGCGCCGTAGCTCTCTCACTGTTCCTTGTTATTCAGAGAGCTTCCCAGTAACATGTGGTTCCATCCAATATGTCCAAAGGAGCAAGGGAAAATATTTGGCTTGCTGCTTTCAGTTGGACCAAGTCTTAGGCTGCTCTCAGTTGCTAGCACAGAGGAAAACAGACAAGGTGAGGGCAAGGGGCAAATGTCCATACCAAAGTTGACAGTTACTCCAAGACCCAGCTACTCCAACAAGTGCCATCTAATTGCTGTCTCCAGGTTTTCAGCGTTGCAAATGAATGGGGAGCAGTTTTCAGAGCTGATGAATTGGGGAAAATGGTTGTGTTGAAATGTGGCTGAAAATGTGGAGAGTCCGTTCACCAGATACTTTTAAATGCTAAAGTGGGGGTGGGGAGGGGAAATGAGTGCAAGTCCATAGAGGTGAGCGTGGTATCAGAGGCTTAGCGCTGAAAGGCACACACAGCACTGTACATTTGACACGGAATAGATGGTTCCCGCTCAGAAGAGCTTACAATCTAATTAGGACAGACAGACAGGACATATAGGGGTTGGGGGACTTTCTTGAAGAGAGAATGATAGGATGGACATAGGTATCTTACGGTCAGTGTGAGTTAGGAATTGAAAGAAGCTTCGAATAAGTGGGCTTTTAGCTTGGATCTAGTTCATGACTCCCTTATGAGAGGTCAATCATTAAAGCTGGCAGTCGGTGTGTTTTTTAAAAATATCAGCTGTGAGGTTTAAGAATATAAGCAAAGCCAAAGCCAAGTCCACCTGGCTCAGCGGCCAGTATCCAGCAGAAGCCAAACATCCATAGTCAGCCCTCTGTCGTGCTTGGGATCTAAATATATCATGGACTGCCCTAAAGTGATAATATTCACTGTAGCACTACTTTTCAAATTAACCATCTACATTATCCGTACGGTGGCAGTCATCACCACTTTATAAATAGTACCTGGCTCCTGCCCTCGGTCTGCCCCAGCCTTATACAGACAGTGCCAGGGAGATTATATGAATTTTCACCCTGACTGTATCCATGGGGGGGTTGAACAGGAGCAAATAGTAGATGTCTGTATTCACTGGCACTAGTGAACATATAACTCCTTTTGAAACCCCCCCCTCCACCTCATATTATTTAAACACAAGTAAAGGTGACCTTGGAAATGAATAAAGTGGTGTCATTTTTCGCTATCTCAAGTTCAGTTTTGAATATACCTTTGTCCTTTATTAAAGATACCTCCGTTTTCTGGAGGTCGACTATCTTTTTCTCTGGTCAGTTGCTCCAGGCTGAAGTGGAAACTTCAGACACTGCGAGTGCATCCCAGAATGCACTGGGAAGGGGAAGACATGTCATTTTTGGTGATGTCGGTCGGTGTTGAGGAGTGTCAGGTGAATGTTGGGGAGTGGTTCGGGGGATTGACGGGACCGGAGGCAGGAGAGAGTGGACATCCCTCCTACTTCCCAAGGTCATGGGGGGGGGGGGGGTCATGGGTCCCCTGCCTCAGCCACTCAGCTGATCATGGCAAGATCAGCTGATGAGAAGGGATCAGATGCGATTCTGTAACTGGTGCCTGTGACATGGGCCCCAGTTACAGAATCGGGCATCTGTCCCTTAGTACAGACGTGATTCTGTATAGGATCCCGGTGTGCGATTCTCAGCCGCTTCTTAGGCGGCTGCAGAAACAGGCATCCTATTCAGAATTTCCCCCTTTGTGTTTGCCCCTTCAGTGTTCCACCAGGGTTTCTGGTACCAAATGAGGATAGAGGAGCTGTCACAGAAGCTGTTGACTTGTTGAGGTAAACACAAGCTTCACCTTTTGCCTTTGACCTTTTTCCAGAAGATCAGGTCAAAAAAAATCAAAACAAATGCAAGAGCCCCCCACCCCACCCCCACCAAGAGGGCAGGGGGCAGTACAATTCTGGGGCTACATTTTGTTTGTCTCTAAAGGCCTTCCGCAAGCTAGTGCCTTTTCTTGTCCCTTGACTGTTTGTGAATTGTAAACTGCTGGGTTAAAAACTCAGTCCCTGGCAGACCAAAAATGAATGAACTCGATCCCTGCACTGAACATTGGGGGTCAATGTTTTCCTAGGGTCATGCCCAGACAACATTGTAAGTGCACACTTGAATCTGGAAAATGATACTTGAGATGCTGATAAAATTATCCCCCCCCCTCCACCACCCACCCACACAAAAGGATCTAATTTCCCATTACAAAAGTCTCATGACCAAGCTCACAGTAAAAAGATGATCACTTCAACGCTTCCTTCTAGGAGTCAAATTAAATTTTCCTGTCTGTGCTTTCAAATTAGGCCTCCTTGTCTGCAATTATTAGTTAATATAATCACATTGTCTCACTGATGCACAGGTTGAGTTTTCAAGAACATGCTACAGGAAGCAAATCAAGTCAGTACTTCACCTCCTCCTTCTCACCACCTCCGTTGTTGCTCAGGCGATGAACAGCTCAGGCCTTTAATTAACAAATGGAATTCATTAACACCTTCACAGAAACTGGCACATGAAGCCATGTCTTGGCTCTCACCTTTGCAGACAGATTTAACAGGTTAAAAATAGTTCTTCTTATAAAGGGAACTGTTACTCCTTTTCTCTGTAAAGTGTAGTTACTTACCTGGTTCTCTGTGGACAGCCACCTCTACTCCATACTGAGGTCTTCGTCTTCCTCATTTCTTATGACAGCCTGAGATCACCTCCCACTACACAATTTCCAATCCAGTTAGACTGGCAATCAAATGTAATCCTTCCACTTAATAATTCCACTGCCGCCACACGTGTCTGGCAACACTAGAGGTTGGAAAGTAAACAGTATGTGTGGCAGGCTGGCAGCGGCACTGGCCCAAGGATTGCTACTGCTAACTGCTAAGCTTGGTAGAAGCTCTTGCCACTGGAGGATCTGGGGGGACACCTGTCAGCTACATAGCAGAGCCAAAGTAAGGGTGGACCAAGAACTCTACTGCACACAGCTTTCTTGGTTCACCCCTACTTCTATGTGTTCTATGGCTCAGAGTTAGCATCTATTTATAGAACAGGGCCTAGTGCTGGGAACCATGCCTGACTTTATACCAACTGAAACGTGTAAATCCTCATGCCTAAATTAGGCATGGATCCCCCGCCCCTGAAAAGGGCATTTTTGAGAGGACGTCTAAGTCCGACTTTGGTTGTTTTGAAAGAAACGGCCATAAATCAAATGGAGAAAATGTCCATTTTCGAACCTGCAAGACATTTTTTTTTTAAATGGCCTAGCTAGACATTTTGTCCAGCTAGATGTCTAATTTTTTTGCCATTATCGAAAAAAGTCCAAATTAAAAATGTCCAAAACAATTCATTTGCATATAGGAGTCAGCATTTTTAATGGAATGTCCACACAGACATGCCAGCAGAGCAGTGGGGCACCCTAGAGGTTACTACTCTGAACTTCACATTAAGGGTGCCATAATCCCCATACATGATATGGTTAGTCCTCCAAAATTCCCCCCAAATCTACTGTGCCCACCTGTCTGCCACCCCAATAGCCCTTATGCCTGCAGTACAGTGGGTTTTTGGTGGGTCTTGGTGGGCTCACACTTTCCCCCCAAGTGTACTAGGTAGGGTGGCATTTAGGCCTGGGTCCCTTTCTTTACTGTCCACTGCACTGACCACAAGATTACTCCATGAATCTGCTTGCAGCTCTACTAGGACTGGCCATAGTTTCAAGTTTATTATAAAATTTGATTAATCACTTATTCCAAATTCTAAGCGATGAACAAATCATAGAGACAGATATGGATTGTTTCATGCAGATATTTGGGGGGGTCAGTGACCACTGGGTGAATGTGTGGGGGCCATATTTTCATCCTTCCAGTGGTATCTGGTCAGTTTGGGCACCTTTTTGACCCTTATTCGTTTTAAAAACAGGTGTAACCCAAAACATCCAAATTATGCCCTGGACGTTGTAGAAAATATTTAATAATAATAATAATAATAACAGTTTATATACCGCAGGACCGTGAAGTTCTATGCGGTTTATAATGATTAAAAATTCTGGTTGTAAAATGTCCAAGTGCTAATTCCACCCTAATCCTGCCTAAAACACACCTCTAACATGGCCTCTTAAGATTTAGAGGCACTGGAGCCAAAATGACCAGAAAGATGTCTCAAAAGTCAGTTTCGAAAAAGTCTACTTGAATGTGTTGACTAGTAAGATGTCCAACTGCTGTCTTTTGGACATTATCTTTTTTGAAAATTAGCCCCTTAGTCTGCTATTGAAACAGACATGGTGGAAGTCACTGCATGGAATGTTGCTACTCTTTGGGTTTCTGCCAGGTACTTGTGACCTGGGTTGGCCACTGTTGGATACTGGTCTTGATGGACCTTCGGTCTGACCCACTTTGGCTGTTCTCATGTTCTTATTCTGAAACTGTGCGCAAAAGTTCCAGGAACATACCAGAACTGCCCACGACCCTTCCATGGAATGCATTAACCAGTTCTTTGAGGTGCTGTCAAGATCTGAAAGCTTTTAAGAAACTTTTAGAACTCAATTTTTTGTCGCCTTGCTCTATTTTGCCTGCCTTTTGATTTGGGTCTGTAGAATGTGACAGGTGTGATGTTATATTGTTTTATTGACATAATATTATATACTGTATGTTATTGCTGTAATCCGCTTAGGTTTTTAAGGGGAATAATTTAAAAACAATAATAATTCCAATTATTACCAATAATTGCTTGCTAAGATCCCAATTATCAGCGCTAATTGACTCGTTATTCAATTGGATTGCAGATGCAAGTTTTAGCACTTTTTTTGGAATAATGACAGTAATAAACTTGACCCCTAAGTCAACGTCTCAGTCTCTCAAACTTATCATTAGCACTCACTATGCTGGTCTTTTCGAAAGCCAAAGTAGCGATGCACCAAAGCCCATTCAGTTCCTATGGGCTACCGTGTGTTTACCAAAGCAGCATCCCTACTGCGCCTTTGTAAAAGAGGCCTTGGAGTAGTTTCATCATGGGAAAAAGAGCTTTCTTCTGAAGGAAACTTATCCAGATATGCTTGAAAATTCCTTTTTATAAAGCCTATGGCACCCAAAATGACAATAAGCTTTGTTTTTATTTTTTTTAAAACCAACAAAAAAAACCTATCAAAAAGAAACCACATGTCCTTATTGAAAGTCATCCTAATTTTGGCCTATGCTTTGTTGAGTTGAGGCCATGTTATTATGTAGTAAGATGGCACTGAAAAGATGATTTATATTTAAAAAGATTTTCCATTCTGTCAGAGTCTGCAATATTTATTTCTTTATTTCCTCCGTTGTCCACTGGATTTGCCATCATTTCAGTACAAGTTTACGATACAAGATTTTAAAATAACTTGACACCTACTAGGGGTCTAATACTAACAGTTTGCCATAGTTATAATGCAAGATTTTTCAATACAAGATTTTCCCAACGTGACACATACTGGGATCTGGTACCAATATACATTTTTTTGTAATCCATCAGTCAAGGGCAGGGGAATTAAGTGAAGAGGTGTATTTTTATTGTTTTCCTAAAGTCGAGGAGTCCTTCAAGGGATCTGATCTGTGGGGGCATTAGGAGTGGGAGTAGGGAGTAGGAACGTCGTTTGGCACAACTAGGGTGCAATTGGAGTCATATTTTATCCTGGGAGAAGAGGGACCAGTTCAACACATACGGACAGGGCTAGGGGAGGGTCCAGTGTACTTGTGTGCCTAGGGGCCCTCAAAGAATTAATCCTGCCCTGCATACAGAGGAAGCTTAGTCGTCAGGTAGGCCAGGATTTGAACGCTAGCATCAGGCCCTTGAAGACACAACGTTTGGCAACAGGCAGCCAGTGCACCGATACTAGAACCTGTGATATCAAAGTTGAATAAACAAATATAAACATTTAACTCTTTCAAGTGAGACCTACAAGGGTATCAGCACTCTTCAAACAATATTCACAGGGAGGCTTGGGGTGCCCGATCTTGAAAGATATTCCTCTTCCTTTTACTAAGTCGCAGTAGAGGCAGTGGCGTAGCAAGGGTGAGAGGCACCCCTCCCCCGTCCTCATCTCGGCCCCCCACTCCTTTCCCGATCCCCCCACCCATTTGCACCCCCTTTCTTTCCCTTTTCCCCTACCTCTAGTTGTGCTTGTGACTCCATTGGCTCTCCATTTGATGTAACTTCCTACGTGCGGCACCTGGAAGTGATGTTGGCAGGAGAGATAACGGTCACGAGGAGCATTTTGAAGTTGCTGCTCGTGATATGGTGGAAGGGAAGGGGGTGCACGCATGACAAGAGGAGGAGTGGGAAGAGGCTGGGGGTGGAGTGGAGGAGAGATGCCAACACCCCTCCCCCCCCCTTTACAACGCCACTGGGTAAAGGTCTCCAATGCGGCCCGGATTGCCAAATGCTCCAACGTTCATACAATTCCTATGAGCATCAAAGCATCTAGCGCCCCTGGCCCCAGTAGAAATCTCCACCATGACTCAGCAAAAGAGGGCCATTATGAAGCAGCCCAGAGACGGCATATTTGGGAAAGGGTTGAAGAAACCAAAACAGTAAACAATAAAGGGGATGGAACTCCTCTCGTATGAGGAAAGACTAAAACAGGGCTCTTCAGCTTGGCAAAGAGACGGCTGAGGGGAGATAGGATTGAAGTCTACAAGATCCTGAGTGGAGTAGAATGGGTACAAGTGGATCGATTTTTCACTTCATCAAAAATTACAAAGATTAGGGGACACTCGATGAAGTTACAGGGAAATACTTTTAAAACCAATAGGAGGAAATTGTTTTTCACTCAGAGAATAGTTAAGCTCTGGAACACATTGCCAGAGGTTGTGGTAAGAGCGGATAGCGTAGCTGGTTTAAGAAAGGTTTAGACAAGTTCCTGGAGGAAAAGTCCATAGTCTGTTATTGAGAAAGACACGGGTAAAGCCACTGCTTGCCCTGGATCGGTAGCATGGAATGTGGCTACTCTTTGGGTTTAGGCCAGGTACTAGTAACATGGATTGGCTACCGTGAGAATGACCCAGTAGAGCTATTCTTATGTTCATATGATACAATGCACAGTTACAATATATTCAAAGCTAATCTCATCTGGGATTTATGAGTCATATTATGCCTCCATAGATTCAGGGTGATTTACAGTACAATTTAAGGAGCTATAACAGTACAAAGATGCTACAGGAGATACAATACAAAGGGAGGACTGTGTAGACCTAACATGTTAATAAACCCATTTATTTGCCACATTTTACAAATTTGATGGACATTCTTGATACAAAAAAATGGGGGGGGGAGAGAAATGGACATCACGACTCAACCCGTCAGCCAAGCAACGCAAAGAGCAATGCATAACCAAGAGATAAATCTAGTCAATGAAGAAAACTTGGGTTATGGAGCCTGTATCAGTTTATCCAAGGAAGGCAGGCAAGTTAATTTGTTTACTTAACTGCTAAGGCTTAAGCTCGGAGGATTATTTCCATTATCTTCAGGTCAGACATTGCTTGGGAAAAGCAGTTTACAGGGATTTGATGCAAAGACCTCTCCATGCGAGTGGGGCATTAAGGTTAACCCATAAAGCAGCAGAAGAGCTAATCTGGAGAATCTAGTGTGTGAATCATCTTGTGTGTTTGGTGATTAAAATGTTTGCCATATTGTAGATCGCTTCAAAACGAGCTGTACAGATGGATACTGGAGCACCACAAGGTTCAACATGGTCGGAGGTATTATTTAACGTATACTGTACTTGCATTGTGCACTATAGAGTTGCCTGGTTGCCAAATCACATCTTTACAGAGGTGGCAATATGTATCTAAGCACAAGGGTTTGCCCAAGATCACAAAAAGCCTGGATTTAATTAGCTGGTTTCCCAAACCCTAGCTCATGGTGACTTACAATCAGGTAGAACACTTATCTCCTTCTCTAGAGGGCTTCCAATGTGACCCTCAAATATGAGTTGTACAAATGGTCTGTTCTTTGCAGACATCTGCTTTTCAAGGTCACCCGCCCACCTCATATTGACCAGAACCTACCACAATGAATACAGAATCACCTCCACCATTTCTTTAAAATCAATACAGCAGAAGGAAGGAAGGAAAGATGGCCTCCATACGGAAAAATGTCTTCAAACAATGCTTGATTAATGGGCATTAAAACACCCTCCGCATGGGAGATGTCTTCAAATAATCCTAATCTCATTTAAAAAAATCAATGCTGGTCGTTCATATAATTTTTTTTTTTTTTTTATAATTCTTTATTCATTTTCATATTTTACATGAAGTGTACAAAATATTGAGTTACAACTAATGAATACACAATATCACTTTTATATCTATTACATAATATTCTGAACAAATTTTTTTTATCCCCTCTCCCACCCCGCACCCTTCAAAGTACTTTCCAATCACCTTATACATATTGTATACCATATTATAACATGTTATGTAAAATTATTTTCACTACCCCCCCTCCATGTGTGCCATAAAGAAGACAAGAAAAAGAAGAAAAGAAGAAGATAAATCCTATTATTCATTCAGTACAATACTTTGTCAATGGCCCCCATATTTTTATAAATTTAGGATATGTCCCTCTTTGTATTGCTATTACTCTTTCCATTTTGAATATATGACAAATTGTATTCCACCAAAATGTATAATTAAGGTTACTATGATTCTTCCAGTTATTGGTTATATGCTGAATGGCAACCCCTGTCATGACTAGTAAAAGCTTGTTATTTTCTGGTGAAATTTGACTTTTTTTTCTCATCATCGTTCCAAATAACACTGTATCATATGATATTGCTACATGATTTTCCATCAATTTATTAATTTGTGGCCAAATTGCATTCCAAAAACTTTTAATGTAGGGACAATGAAACCAAGCCCTTCTATATTGGATCCGATTGCAGTAATCAAATAAACAAGAGTGAGATTTTTTGGTGACCTGTAGGATTATTTGAAGACTCATCTCCCATGTGGAGGGTGCTTTAATGCCCACTAATCAAGTATTGTTTGAAGATCTAATTCCGCGTAGAGGCTATCTTTCCTTGTACTGTGGGGATTGTGCTTCAATTTTTGACTTTAAAATCAGTCCACCAGTTAAAGCTCATCTGGAAGATTCTCCTCACCCAGAGATGGCCCTGATCAGGCTGCAGCAGCTCAGTGGTCTTCCTCCGGATCCTCTTGTCTTGGCTTTATGACATCCAGGAGCTAGTGTAAGGGTCAAAAAGGTCATCAGGCCCCAGGCGTTTGCAGTAAAGCAAGTTCTTCTGGTCCAAATATCATTTAATTTGATTACTTTCATAGTTTATTTAAAATTTCATTACACACCTATCAAAGTTCTAGGCGAGAGTACAATATTAATAAAAGTAGGGGGGGTACAATAATTTAAGACTAAGACGTCTACAGGCTAAGGAAGAACCATATTGATTATACGTGGGAAGGGAGAAGGAACTACAAGAAAGGAACAAAGACAACCCAGAGGCATAGAAAGGAGTTCTTGGCCTGGCCCTTGGTGCTACTTTTTTGCTTAAGTTTCCAGCAAAATGTTTTATTTCTTATCAAAATAAAAATTTTCTTTTTTTTTGAGCCCAAACAGCTATTAGATTTTACAGGGCCATAAGAAGGGTTGGTTTCTTAGTCCATGGATGAATGACCTGTCGACCGGTTGTGGGGGGGCTACCCGTTGCTGATACTCTATATCAGTATAAATTTGTGTAATTAATTGAATGTATTTTCTCTCTTGATTCTAAATTGGTGGACTGAATAGTTGATTGAATTTTCTAGTATAAATGTAAAAACTTTTCTGTATCTTTTTTGGATATTCTGATCTCTTTTCAAGATTGTAAATTCTTGATGTTGAAATGAAAAAGGATAAAAAAAAGGAACAAAGATGAGGAATGGGAAGACACATATTATGCTGCTGTATTTCTTAAAAAAAAAAAAAAAAAAGAGCGCATTCGGAAAGAGTAGCCGGCGATCCTAGACATCTTTGAACAGAAAAGGGTATCTAGTGTTCAGAGGCATCCTTAACGTTTTAAAGCGCCTTTGAATTTCTCCAAGTTAGGGCTAAAATGCCCTGCGCGTTAGCCGCCACCGCCTCCTCTTGATCAGGCAGTAGTTTTTTGGGTAGTGCGCGCTAAAAACGCTAGCATACCTTTGTAAAAGGAGCCCTTCATTTCTGATCTAATATGATCAAGAAGGACATGGCAGTACTCGAGGGGATCCAGAGGAGAGCAACTAAAATGATAAAAGGTATGGAAAACTTTTCGTATGCTGACAGGTTGAAGATGCTGGGGCTCTTCTCCCTGGAAAAGCGGAGACTTAGAGGAGACATGATAGAAACCTTCAAAATCCTGAGGGGCATAGAGAAAGTGGACAGGGACAGATTTTTCAGACTGTGGGGAACCACTAACACAAGGGGTCACTCGGAGAAATTGAGAGGGGACAGGTTTAGAACAAATGCTAGGAGGTTCTTTTTTACCCAGAGGGTGGTTGACACATGGAACGCGCTTCCGGAGGTTGTGATAGCCCAGAGCACATTGCAGGGTTTCAAGGAAGGTTTAGATAAGTTCCTAAAAGATAAGGGGATTGAGGGTTACAGATAAAAGAAGAGGTAGATTACAGAAATGGACAGGAACCACATTACAGGTCATGGACCTGATGGGCCGCCGCGGGAGCGGACCGCTGGGCGCGATGGACCAATGGTCTGACCCAGTGGTGGCAACTTCTTATGTTCTTATGTAAAGCTAAAGAATTGGAAATTGTGGGAGCAGTCCCAGAAAATACTGCTGTACGGCGAGTGGCGGTTCTTTTCCATGAGGTTGCAAGAGCTTCATGGTCATCCGGCCTTTCAGTTACCCTCGTTCAAGACAGACTTTCCTTTTTGGTTTTAAAAAAGGTCCCTTCCAGCTCTGACCACGATGCATTGTCCACTTTGGCACTTTTCCGTGGTGAGTAAGGCCTATTTCTCCAATCCCTACTGACAGCTCAAATGCGACATTTTTCAAAAGGGAATAAACTGCCCTCCTGCGACACAGAATATGTTTCATCTCATCTGACTGGACATGCGAACAGAAACGATGAGGAACACAGAGAAAGGAAAGAAAACTGCTCAAATTTGAAAAGGAACGGCCTGCAAGGAGGGTTTCCCAGCACACGGGCAGCTCCACGAAGCCCTGAATACGCTCACTGTTCCCACACAGGATAACGAAGAACGCCACCGCTGCTTTTCCACACTCTTTTCACTGTGATTATAATTACACTTATTACATTTTCTTCCTGCCTTCACTGCCAACGATTTCCAAATCAAAGTGGCATGTTAAACTGCAGTAAATGCGGTTTTATTAACCAGCTCAAATGAAATTAATTACCCATGCTAGTCAGCTTCAATTTCAGGGTGAATTCAACACACAGAGATTTGCTGTCACACCGAGCCCTAGGCGACAATATTTATTTATTTATTTAACAGATATGCGGCTCGTGTCATGACAGAAAGATTGGAGCAGATCACAATTAATACATATACAGTTAAATAAAACAACTACAGATCACAAAATATCAGTGGGTATGTGGCAGCCGTGGCCGATCATTTTTTTAACACCCCCAATATAAAATATATAGTCATTTTACTTATAGGTCCCGTCCTCTCCAGAGAGCTCAGAACGGGTTACACTTTAACATTCACAGTGTTACAATATAGCATTACATAGGGTTACCAACCTCTCCAACCCCATGCCCATGCTGTGGTATAAACAAAACGACTTTTGCTGGGTTCTCATCCTCGCTGTCTAACACCAGCTCTGGCCGGATACACATTTCAAATCTGACATATTGTGATCACAAAATTGAAAATAAAATTATTTTTTTCTACCTTTTGTTGTCTGGTCACTTTATTATTGAAATCATGTTGGTCCCAGACTCTGCTGTTTATCTTCTCTTAACTCGCTCACCAGGGTCTCCTGCCCATTTTACGTTTTCTTCTTTCTCCGTGCTCACCATCCATCTTCCATCTCTGTACCAACCAACATTTCTGTTTCTTTTCCACTGTCTACATTCTCTCTCTCTCTCCCTGCCTTGTGCCTGGTCAAACCTCTCTACTCCCCTCCGTGCAGCATTTCTCCCTTCCTCCCTTCCATTTTTATGTGCAACATTTCTTTTTCTGCTCCATGCACCATCTCTCCCTGCCCTCCACCCTATGTCCAAGATTTCTCCTTCTCTCTTCTCCATGCATGTCTCCCTCCTCTCCACCATAAACAGGATTTCTCCCTCTCACCCCTTTCTACCTCTTTCTTGCATCTCCCTTCCTCTTCTCCAGCCAATGTTCCTCTCTCCTCTCTTCCCCCAAGTGCAGCAGTTTTCCATCCCTCCCTCCAATCCACCCTGGTGAGCACCTCCAGACCTGACCTGACTGGCCACTGTGAGATATGACATTCCTTCAGGCCTCCAACAGCAGCAGCAGTGGTGGTAGTGGCTGGCAATTAGAAGCAGCGCCAAATGGGCTGTTTGCCGGCTGCTCCACCAGGGCTTCTCTCTGCTGCATCATCAGTGATGTCATCAGTGACATGGCAGAGGAAGGCCACAAGAAGCTCGTTCAGAGCGCTGCTTCCAACAGTCAGCTTCAGCCACCATTAGAAGGCAGGCCTGGAGGTATGTGAGTTCTCTCTTTGTCATCAGCCTTAACTCACTGCTCTGCTGGTGTCAGGCCTTCCTCTCTGCCGGTCCTACCTACTTCCTGCTTCTGCAAAAACAGGGCCCGGCAAAGCAGAGGGCCAGATTCTGGCAGAACAGCAAAGTTCCCAGACCATGATGCCGACTCCGGGAGCACCCCTTCATGGTCTGCACCCGGGGCGGATCGCCCCCTGCCCCTTCCACCCCCTCTTGGAACGCCATTGCAAAATAATATAGCCTAATAAACATGGAAACATTTTAACTGTCAATTGCAAACATTTTAAGAACTAAAAATCACTTCCTTTCTATAAATAAAATAATCCAGCTGCATCTGAAGATCATCTGGTAAAGAACTTCCTAGCCTAGGGTTGGCCACTGATACGGAATAAGGACCGATCCTGCACAGTCCACTGGTGGCATCTCTGAATCACGGTTCTTTATAAATCTCCACACTTGAGCATGACCTACAAGCCTAACAGAGTCCCTGATTTAACTGAACCATTCTGTCATTTAGTCTTGAAAATGAACTTTGACGCAAACAGAACATACAAGAGGAAGCCATCAAATAAGGTGTCAAAAGGGACTGCACTGGGAAGTAACCAGGCTCTTGTATTTTGAATTAGTTTCAAAACAGGCAACAAATATAAAGGAAGTCCCTAGTAGTTGCTAGGGCTATGGATTGTAATATTTTAAATGCCAAATATCTCTTAGCCTGCAACGAGAGGCCAGATCCGGCTCTTAATAAACAATTTTGATTCTCAGGGTCCTCGTCTCAGACAGGAATGGAAACGGTGCAGCTTCTTGTTCACATAACTGTAGAATTTCTGACCCCTTGAGGACCAGCATGTCCACTCCCTGAAGCCAGGCATGAAAAGTGAGCTAGAATCAACCGCCTCCCCCCCCCCCCCACCTCACTAGACCCCTGAAATCAGCATGAAGTGTGTAGCTCCCAAACAGTGCAGCAATGACCCTAATGGCTGAAGACAGACATTGAAGAGGACTGCCAAAAGTGCAGAACCTTGTGACTTGCCCGAAGACATACCACATATACTTGATCCGAATATAAGTCGAGACTCCCATCCCCCCCAAAAAAAAAATTAGGAAAAATGGTTGACTCGAATATAAGAAGGGGCTTAAGAACATAAGAAGTTGCCTCCACTGGGTCAGACCAGAGGTCCATCCTGCCCAGCGGTCCGCTCCCGCGGCGGCCCATCAGGTCCGCGACCTGTGAAGTGGTTACTGACCATTTCTATAACCTACCTCAAGTTCTATCTGTACCCCTCTATCCCCTTATCCTCCAGGAACCTATCCAAACCTTTCTTGAACCCCTGTACAAAGTTCTGGCCTATCACATCCTCCGGAAGTGCGTTCCATGTGTCCACCACCCTCTGGGTAAAAAAGAACTTCCTTGCATTTGTTCTAAACCTGTCCCCTTTCAATTTCTCCGAGTGACCCCTAGTGCTTGTGGCTCCCCACAGTTTGAAGAATCTATTCTTATTCACTTTCTCTATGCCCTTTAGGATTTTGAAGGTTTCTACCATGTCCCCTCTAAGTCTCCTCTTCTCCAGAGAGAACAGCCCCAGCGTTTTTAACCTGTCAGCGTATGAGAAATTTTCCATACCTTTTATCAGTTTAGTCGCCCTCCTCTGCACTCCCTCGAGTACCGCCATATCCTTTTTGAGGTACGGCGACCAGTATTGAACACAGTACTCCAGGTGCGGGCGCACCATTGCTTAATATTCAAGTGCCCTCACCTGCCAGGCTCTGCACCAAGCCCTCTTCCCTCCCTACCCTACCAGGCTCTGTACCTAGCTTCCCTCACTCCTTGCCAGGCTTTGCACCCTACCTCACCAGCGTGTGCTTACCTGCCATTTTTAATCCCTGTTGGTCCAGTGGTGTACGGGGCAGGAGCGATCTTTCCATGCCCTGCCCCATGCTGAGCCTCTCTGTTCCCTTTTCGTGGCCAACAGGGCCGAGCTCTTCCTGCTTGGCCCTGCGCTGCTCTCTGAATGGCGGCCATTCAGAGAGCAGCACGGGGCCAAGCACTTAGTCCCAATACACATGATGTGCCTTAATCCTGAGCTATGCACTGAGCTTGCTCTATGCAAGGCTTCTAATCTCTGGAATGTGCTGCCACTGTCATTTCTGCATCGCTACGGCTCACCTTATTCATCCTGAAGCTGCTCGTACCATGCTGGAGAGTTTGCTTTGTGGGGTTCAGCCCTCCAGTACCTGCAGTCAGAATTGTGGGATTTGAACCTGCTAAAGTGGGAATATCTGCTTCAAAACAGACAGTTGCTCTCTGGCCCAGTGACAACCCTTTTTTGCACCCCCAAATTTACTAAAGAACAGACCTGTTCAACACTAAAGAGTGTTATTGGCATATGCTTATTAACTGTACTGTACACTGTGGCATATGAAGGGATTTACAGGAATATAAGCAATTGGGTTGAACATTACACAGATATTACCATTAAGCATTCAAATTGGTTGCAAACCCAACTGAACCCTGGCCATCTGGCAATAATGCAGTATTGTCCTAGGCCAGGGGTAGGCAATTCCGGTCCTCGAGAGCTGGAGCCAGGTCAGGTTTATGCATGAGATAGATTTGCATCTCAAGGAGGCAGTGCATGCAAATCCATCTCATACATATTCATTGTGGAGATCCTGAAAACCTGACCTGGCGCTGGTTCTCGAGGACCGGAACTGCCTACCCATGTCCTAGGCCAAAATATTCAGCTACAAAGCGCCAGCAGTCAAATGGGGCTAAAAACTGGAAAAATGGTCCAGCTGGGGCAATGTCAGCTCTTTTCTACGATTCCTTGAGTTCTCTAATGGTAGATACATCTTTACTTGGGAATGAGAAGCCTCTTGTCTGCAAGCTCTTGGCTTACACAGGGGGAGCCTTCAGCAATTAAAACAACTCTCCAGTCAGCCAAAGTCAAAGCTCTGCACCTCTTACGAACATAAGAGTAGCCTTACTGGGTCAGACCAGTGGTCAATCCAGCCCAATATTCTGTCTTTGTGGACTGTGGATAGTTCAGTCAGCCAAGAAACATTTCTCTTGTTTGATCTGTTTAACTCATTCTATGATATGGTTTGTCTGAGCCCCCCACCCCTCATATTCCCCCCATTTCAGTTTTGCCCTTTGTGGTGCCACTAATACCATAACCTAAGAACATCACATAAGAGTTCCACAGGGACAGACCGAAGGTCCATCAAGCCCAGTATCCTGTTCCCAACAGTGGCCAACCCAAGACCCAAGTACCTGGCTAGATCCCAAGTAGTAAGACAGATTTTATGCTGCTTATCCAAGCAGAAAAGCACTGGATTTCCCCAAGCCATCTCAATAATGGCCTATGAACTTCCCTTTTAGGACATTATCCAAACCTTTTTGTAACCCTGCTAAGCTAACTGATTTCACCACATTCTATGAAGAAATATTTTCTCCGGTTTCTTTTAAATCTACTACTTAATAGCTTCATTACATGTCCCCCTGCAAAATTGTGTCATTGCTATGTAGCCAGAACAAAAGTTTCTTGTATGCTCTACTTACAAAAATCCTATGGGTCCCTTTACTAAAGCTTAGCATGTAATAATGGAATTAGTGCATGCAAAGTGCTACACAGTCCATTCTATATCTATGGGATTTAAGCATGTGCTAATTCTGTTAGCTTACACTAAGCTTTAGTAAAATGGTCCCCTAGAGTTGGTAATTTCTCCACAGTGCCCTGCAGTCAGGAAAGCTTGTGATTTGTATAGGTCCCTTAGCATCATCTCCTTTTTCTGCAGCCTGAAATGGTTCTCTGGAATTGTTTCCTTCCAGATGACTTTGAATAAATTCCTCTGTGAAACCGTTTTCAAAAGAACCAACTAAGGGAACTGGTTTTGGAGAGGCTCAGCTGCAGGAATGGGATGAGCGAATCTCTCTCTCAGCGAAAAGACACCAGGGTGAAACTCTGTGTAGCCTGGACAGTCCTGTATCCTGAATTTTTACAAAACATTTTCTCCTGTTGGAATGTATATCACTGGGCCCAGATTTACAGTTAGGAAAAACAAGTACTGACTACTGCTAATTATTTATATAGTGCTACTAGACATACGCAGCACTGTACATCAAAACACAGAAGAGACAGTCCCTGCTCCAAAGAGCTTACAATCTAGTCTACACAGACAAACTAGACAAGAATGCATCAATACACTGTGCACAGGTGGGAGAATTATATGGCAAATATTGGTGCTTAGAAAGTGGATTGGAGTTTGAACTTGAAAGGAGCTTCAAAGAAGTGGGCTTTGAATACAGTCAGAGACAGCCTGATGCATCGAGTCAAGCAGTTTGTTCCAGGCATACGGTGCAGCATGCTAGAAGGGATGGAGTCTGGAGTTGGCTGTTGAGGAGAAGGGTACAGCTAAGAAAGATTTATCTGATGAGCGAAGTTCTCGGGGAGGAGTGGAGGGAGAGATGAGAGAGGAGAAATACCGAGGATCTTTGACCTTTGACAAGCAGAAGTGATTCCCTGGTTCCCCATGGTTCACCTTCTCCCCAGTCTCTCCTTACATCAGGGGACACATCTGCATATCCAGCGCAGTCCACCACAGGGGCTATTAGTCACTGAGCAAAATACAGACTCGCTGCAAGTCCATGACCTCAAGGCAGGGGTGTCAAAGTCCCTCCTCGAGGGCCGCAATCCAGTCGGGTTTTCAGGATTTCCCCAATGAATATGCAATGAAAGCAGTGCATGCAAATAGGTCTCATGCATATTCATTGGGGAAATCCTGAAAACCCAACTGGATTGCGGCCCTCGAAGATGGACTTTGACACCCCTGCCTCAAGGTTTCTTGTCCACAAATGGCTCAGGATTGACAAGTAGTTGTCTATTTAGCAGCAGCTGTTCTGGTCTAGATTCTGTAAATGACATCCACATTTGCATGCTGCAAAAAGTAAGCGCTAAGCAGCGCTCTCACTCTTTGTAGAACAGTGGTTAGCACTGGGATCTGGGGCTGGTTTTGGGCATGAGGATTTGCACCAATTCAAACCCAGTGTAAATCCATGGATCTAAATTAGGCGCCTCGCCCATAGCCACATCCCCTTTTCAGATCTGCACACGAGAATTCATTGTTGAGACCCAATTACTGTCATTTGTCAATTAAGTTGCGCATGCAATAATGGAAAAACGACCATTGCACGCCAAATTTCAATGCGCAATTTTGTTTCCTCAGCACTGTGCCATAGCGCAGCTGCACATTCTTACAGAATGCTCTGGCATTATCTGGATGTTGTGGGGGCGGAGGGTGGGCATTCCATCTAACTGTACCAATTGTTGGCGATACTCAGGCACTATCAGAACAGCCATGCAGTTTAATTTAGACCTGCAAAAAGACTGTCCTAACTTAAATCATATAAGCTGTGCAAGTGTTCTACAAAGGGTGACTGCAATGAGCCAACTTTCTACAGAGAAGAGTGAGAGCGTATATTTCTTTGTAGAAGACGTCAAAGAGGCACAAAGAAAGTCTGCGATTTGTTTAGACCTGCCCTAGAATGCTCAGCACAAGCAGCTCCATCACTTGTGAAAATGTGTGCGATGCCCACACCCCTACCCGATTCTGCCTGGGCAGGGGTCTCAAAGTCCCTCCTTGAGGGCTGCAATCCAGTCGGGTTTTCAGGATTTCCCCAATGAATATGCATGAGATCTATGTGCATGCACTGCTTTCAATGCTTATTCATTGGGGAGATCCTGAAAACCCGACTGGATTGCAGCCCTCAAGGAGGGACTTTGAGGTCCCTGTGCCAGGGCATATGCCCACTTTCAAACTGCATTCTATTACATTCACTGGCATTTTCTATTATAGTTAGGGTTATCATATGGCTCCAGAAAAAGGATGGATTGAGACAACTAGGTTTTACTTCCATTGCTTTCAAGGGAAGTAAAACTCGGATGTCTCAATCTGTCCTCCTTTTTCTGGAGCCATATGGAAACCCTAGTAATAGTACAGAAGAGCACACCGAAGATGGCCACAGATGTTTCTAACTTTATTAATTCAATAGGACCCAAAACGTACGTGTTTCGACCCACCGGCCTGCATCAGGGCTCTTACTGTAATAGTTTGAAGGTTATTTGCATATTATTGGCGGTCTTAACCAGCAAAGTGCACTAGATTTCATTTATTTTTGTATGTCTTTCCATATTGTACTATTACATTAACATCCCTGATGCAGGCCATTAATAAAGTTAGCAACACCTATGGTCATCTTCGCTGTGTTCTTCTGTATGCTTCAACCTGTGAAGGTGTTCTCTTCTGTTTGTTAACCCTAGGAGTTAGTGGCATCCATGCACATGCAAGGCTGGTTTTCTGGCCATTCATGTGTGTTCTTGGTGGCCTACATGTTACTGACGTCTTACCACAGACTAAGATTTAGGTGTCAGGGACCTGAGCATGCAAACCTATGTATTACCTCCATAGTGAAAACATCCTTTACAGATCTCCGCAGGCTGGGAAAAGCCACTGCATACATGGAAAAAATAAGTAGAAACATGATACAGATCCTGGGATTATCTGGTGCTAGAGCTTATAATTGAGATGAATCTCTCCTGAAACTTGGGAATACCTCTTCTGAGCAAGACGTCAGCTTTCAGATGGGAGCCTTGCAAAAAAAAATCCTAAAAGTGCATGATCTGAGGCATCTTAATTTGTAGCAGTCCAGCGTCTTCATTTGTCTAGAAAATCATTATTTTAAGGGTCTGTCCACTTATCAATATCAGATTGAATTGCAACTTTGTCAGTGAAAAATCACAAAATTCTTCCTCCTAAAGGTCTCATCAGGTTGAAAGGTTCGTAACAGCTGCTTACACAGACCTACAAAAAAGTATTTCAGCAGCTTCGGGATCTCTAATGATTAAGACAAAGCAGCGTTGCTGGTGGAGCCATGTGAGCAGAGGGTCAGCATCTTCTGACTCCACAGCTAGCATTATCCATCTCCTGCCTCATGAATACTGAACTGTCACTGCTTC